>NC_060130.1:141789143-142405810 GCF_021461395.2 Schistocerca americana | reverse complement strand
CAGCAATGCCATCATGTTGAAAAATGCTTTCCATGCAGCCACAGGACATCATGTTAAGACTCAAACTTTGTGCAATAGGCTGCATGATGCGCAACTTCACTCCTGACATCCATGGCGAGGTCCATCTTTGCAACCACGACACCATGCAGTGCAGTACAGACGGGGCCAACAACATGCCGAATGGACTGCTCAGGATTGGCTTCACGGTCTCTTCATCGATGAGTGTCACATATGCCTTCAGACAATCATTGGAGATGTGTTTGGAGGCAACCTGGTCAGGCTGAATGCCTTAGACACCCTGTCCAGCAAGTGCAGCAAGGTGGAGGTTCCCTGCTGTTTTGGGGTGGCATTATGTGGGGACAACATATGCCGCTGGTAGTGACTGAAGGCACCCTAATGGCTGTACAATACTTGAATGCCATCCTCCAACCGATAGTGCAACCATATCGGCAGCATATTGGTGAGGCAATCATCTTCGTGGATGACAATTCGTGGCCCCTTTGTGCACATCTTGTGAATGACTTTCTTCACGATAATGGCATCGCTCGATTAGGGTGGCAAGCATGTTCTCCAGACATGAACCCTGTTGAGCGTGCCTGGGATAGATTGAAAAGGGCTGTTTATGGACAACGTGTTCCACCAACCACTCTGAGGGATCTATGCTGAATTGCCGTTGAGGAGTGGGGCAATCTGGACCAACAGTGCCTTGATGAGCTTCTGGATAGTATGCCACAACGAATACAGGCATACATCAATGCAAGAGGATGTGCTACTGGGTATTAGCAATCTGGACCACCACCTCTGAAAGTCTCGCTGTTTGGTGGTACAACATTCAATGTGTGGTTTTCATGAGCAATAAAAAGGGTGGAAATGATGTTTATGTTGACCTCCATTCCAATTTTCTGTATAGGTTCCGTAAGGTGATGGAAAACTTGTTTTGATGTGTGTATCTGATGAGTTGACCTTCATGAACCATGGTACTATTAACACAATATGCATAATTGAAATGTGGAAAATACACGTTGCTAACACCAAATTGAATATTGGCATTGGTCCATTCTTTATTGATGGCACCTTAAGTGGTGATATATATTGAACATTCTTGGAGGATGATCTTCCAGTGTTTCTTGCAGACTTTCCCTTAGACTTGAGACAAACAGTGTAGTTTCAGCACAATGGTGGAGCACATTATTCTTTAGCAGCATGGGAAGTATTAGATTGTCTGTACAATTGTTGGTGGATCGGAAGAGGTGGTCCAGCATCCTGACCTGCAAGATTATTAGATCTTGCTTTGCCTCACTTTTGTTTGTGAGGTGAAGTTTATAATGAAATGTCAACAACGTATGATAAGACGATTCAGTTCATCAGCGATGTATATAGAAGATGACATTGGAAATACTTCGTAGCTGTGTTGTTTATTCCATGTGCAGATAAGTAAGGGCACTGCAATGTGTGCCAACATGTTTGCGCACTTACTGTGCAATAATTTCTACAAAGAAGCAGCCCGTTGGTGTGAGGTGAGTAACAATAAATAGTAGCAAACCTTTGACTGGCTAGGTGATCTGCACTCTGTTACAACATCTGCAAAAATTTGCAGTAGGTAGACAGTTACCTACTGTCACTGGCATGCTCTGTGGCAAAGCATAGTGGTTGTGGATGAGTATTGATCTAAGTAATTGCTGCAAATGTGGTAGATCCTATCATAGGGACTACTGCGTGGCAGCCTGTATTGTATAGCAGCAGAATGGACAAACACAAAGTATAATGGATTGGGCCATCATTGGATGCAACATGTGACCATGGAATGACTCCTGATATTCGAGTAATGTTTTGTTGAAATAATCCAAAAACTTCCTTATCCTTTGGTGAGACTGTCACTAAAAAATGTTAGAGACTGAGAAATCTTCTTACAAGACTTTTGTCAAAAAATCCCCTCTAATACGAACTTGCTGTTCATTGTATTTTATTAATTTCTACTCCACAACTATCAGCATAAGAGACCCAAACTGGATGAACATATACCAGCTCAGCAGTGGTGCCAATGAACTTGTATCAGCTTAAATTTTATAGTGATTTGTTGTCAATCAGAGGCTTGTACACAGATTTACATAGAAGTTTCAACAGAGTGAACCTGAGCCATGGAACTCTTTTCAGTAACACACTGACTCATGCTATAGATATGGTTCAAATGGCTCTGAGCACTATGGGACTTAACAGCTGTGGTCATCAGTCCTATAGATATGCATGTTCCTGTTGCCATGTTGGCATTCTGATAGTTGTGGGGGAAATGTAACTGGAAACAGTCTGGGCAAAGATAAGTTTCTAAAAACCAGACTGTCTAGATATTGACCCAGGAGAGGTATGTCTTGGAATAGGGGGGGGGGGGGGGGTGTGCATTATCTTCCCCCCCCCCTCCCTCCTTCTCATAAGCAGAAATGGGTGAATGAAACAACATTCCCGTCATTTGCATGTTCACATAAACTAGGTTTGCAGACCCGAGTTCTCAATCATAGTGTTAAGTAAAATACTATTAATGATGACTGCACACTTCAGTTTTTTCATGCAAATTTTGATTTTGTCATAATTATGGCTGTTTGTTGCTATTGTAGTTATTAAAACAAATGTGTGGTGTATATACTTCTAAAATTTTCAAATGAAAACTTTCCAAGTGCTGTCTTTCTCTGAGTTGCAATTATGTTAAAGCAATGGACTAAGCACAGATGTGTAAAGTATTATGATTATTATAGTTAATATAGAAAAACATTTAATATATTCAACTATTATTGCTGTTATTATAAAAATATGACTGGCAACTAGTTAAATTTAACAAACTGTGAGTCCCCCAAACCTGAATCCTGGATCCACATGTGCTTGCTACAGGGCTTCGTAGCAATGTTAAATATTAAGCCAAATATTTTCACATCTAATGGCTTAGGGGAGCAGCTGGTTTACCATGCAACACTATTAGTTGGCCACCTGTTTGTACAGCCCACTTCAAGTGTGTCTGGCTACATGCTGGCAACAATGCCCTCTACCTCTACAAGCTGTTAATTGCAAAGTTATTTTATGACCACTTGAAATGTTGTTGGCATGGGACAGGACATCATCTCAACCATTGATGTTACTGGAAGAATAGTATCCCTTTCCTACTGTTGATCTAAATGTCAAAAGTTGCAAATTCATTTCATCACACTATTGGAATACACTTCTGTTGCCTTTCTTGTGTCCAGGTGTCTGTGATATATCCCACTTCCCAACAGAGAAGTTGCTTTGTTGTTGAGTGGTGATGTCTGAAGCTGAGTTGTTCCAGTCTCAGGGTGTCATCTTTGTTACAGTGCCTGGACAGACGTTTTGGAATCTCTCAACAATTTTGGTGAACAAGTTCAGAAAACAGAAGGGTGAGTAATTTTGTTGAAATAGATGGTCTTTCTCTGGCATCCTTAATATCAGAAAGATGTCACCTTTCATTAGGAAGGGAAGTGTTGGTGGTGGAGGATCACATTTGTGATATTTGTTGTTTGTTGCTTTATCTATGAACTCTTTTAGAACATGTTTCTGAATGCCATCTGGGTTTGGAACCCTTGTGCATTTTGTATACTTCATAGTCCATGTGCTCCAGTGTGTGATAGCAAGGGAGTGTCCCAAATGTTATCCACAACTACTCAGAAGGCAATATAAACACCATCTTTGGTTTCATATGATAAGCTTCAAGCTTTGGTAAGCCCCAAACACAAAACTTAACACTGACAGACAAGACAATAATGGAGGTGAAAATTTTCTCATCTTGTTCGTCAGTGTTTTGACCTCCATTCCTGCTGAGAAACAATCAAGTGCATGCAATTAAATATTATTTCCGTTTACACCATTACAATGGGTGTTAAATGTAGAATCCAGTAGCATAATATTTTGCAAAATAGATTTTTTTTGAACTTCTGTTTTTTGAGGGAGTGTTTCAATTGGCTATGTGCATAATATTGCCCGCCAACCTGTACTTAATGCCATTTATAGGCGATATTGTTAATATTCATATTGGTGATCACATGCATTACCCTTCTGTTTTCTTCTTCTTTTTCTTGTGCCTTTGTCCTACATCAGCACAGGGTTTGGATGGTAATTATTAATTGATTTGGCATGGTTAATTTAAGGGGTGGCCAGATCTACTTGCTGTCGCCACCCCATTAGTCTCGGGATGGGATATGTGTACCCCAACTGTCTGTGTGTAGTGTTAAGTGTACGAAAGTGAGAAAATTTTCCTAAATGGTTGCGAATCTTGTAAATGAGTTGGGTCATGGCTACCAGCCCAGTATTCACTTAAAGGGATGCAGGAAACTGCCCAAAAACCATGTGCAGGCTAGCCAGCACACCACTCTTTGTCATTAATTTGCTGGACGGATTTGGCCAAAGCACCTCACCAGACCAGAAGTGATTCTCTAACACGCACTGCTGTCTGCGAAAGTACCCTTCAGATTCCAACTGTTTTGTATTGGTTTAATAAATCTAATATGTTGGCATCAATGTCTTTGTAAGACAACCTTCTAAGATATCAACTGATACGAATAAAAGATAGACGTAGTCCACATAAAGTCTTCAGACTGCATGTCATGCTGCTCAAAATAAAGAAATGAGAACACTGAAAATGGAGAAAATGTTCTGAGCATTGAGCTCAACTATTTGTGACTAAACCAGAAAAAGTAAGAAAGGAGAAAATGAAGTAATTGCAGTAGAAAGAGAGAAACCCAGGAGAAAACCAAGAAAGAGAGAAACCCAGGAGAAAACCAGTGCTGACAGTAAATTTTGAAATGGATCTTGTTAATTGCTGCTTTACAGAAGTTTCTTAGTCTTACTTGGAACAATGTAAAGCAGATGACTGTGCAACCAGCTATAAAGATAAATTTCCCCCCTCTACTTCCTAATGCAAATGACAGTGCTGTTTGAAAGTGGTTGACTCTGTTTTTGAACATGAATCCAACTCTTTCAGTCACAACTCCAGAGAGTATTTCAAGGGCTATGATGTTATAGTTCATTGAAAAAATGATTTTTTTCTGAGTAGTAAAACCTGAACTGGAGAAAATAGAGTACAATATGACCCAACTGTTCATCATAGATGACACAGGGATCACAACCGTACAACCTAAAAACATACAAATGATTTCTTTGAAGGGAAAATCTGTGGTTTACAAGCTTTCACTAGGAGAGAGGGAAAACTCAAAATAATCATCTCATGCACATCTGCTGCTGGTCAACATCCCCCTCCCCTTTTCCCCGGATTGTTTTCTCCCAGAAATAGAAAAGACATGAAATGATCAGGATTCCATTAATCATGGACGATTCACTGCAGTCTGTTCCATCAGTGGATGAAACAATTTGATTCCTTTGTAAAACCTTCAGCCAGAGATACAACCCCTCCCCCTCCCCCCTCCTATGTGTGACTTAGAACTTTTGAGGACTTTGTCATTTGCTCATCATTTCCTCATTTCCTGCTGTTAGTTTCTGCAGTGCACTTTAAGCAGCTGATCATTGTTATAAACAAACAAACTATTAATTATAGTAAAACCCTTCTGTTAGATACCCAGATTTTATGTTTTCCCACCATTTGCATTATTTTCTTTGGTGTCACATGAAACATATTCTCCCAATTAGTTGTTTTCCTGTCACTAAAGATTCATATGGACAATGCTTTCCACATGTTGTGCTTTTGAACCAATGACACAAGTTTCAACATATGTTTCAACTCCCTATAAAGTTTTTCATTACTCTAGTTCATTCTATAACTCAATTAACAAATGTTTTATGTCACTTTTATGTCATTTTATCAATAATTTCAGGTCACTTTAGTGATAATTGTGAGGTATTTTATGTCATAAAACATCAGGCTCTACAGTTACAGGTCCTTTTTCATATTCATAAACTAAATGAGTTGTCAGTAGTGGCAGCTGCCCCCGCTGGCCCTTTTCTGCAGGTGCCCCTGACTATACCAGAAATCTGGAGGTGATAATCTTTGCCTAGGTAAATCATATAATATTGGTTTATGAAATCTTTTGAAGCTTCTTTCTGTCAAGAGACTTACTGTGGCTCATCCTGAATAATGGCATAGTACACAGTACGAGATAACAGCTGGTGGGAAAAGCTTTTGTCGAGGCAGCAACCATGCCCAACTCCATCAAAGGATTTCATACCACAGTTATTTTCTCTTTCAGTGATATAGTTTTTGCAGAAGATAATTTTGTCATTGAAGTTGGCAACGAAAAATCAGAAGCACATTAGAGTAAGAAGACACAAAGTTTATGATTATCGGTATGAAGAAGGACCTCTACTTGCCAATTAAAATGATTCACTGTATGGATTAGGACACAATAGGTACCGATTGCATGTTTTGCTACAAAAATATTCTTATACCATTTCAGTTGACAGGAACGGGTAAGATGCGCTGCCTGCTTCAACTGGAACCATAAATTCTGTGATGCAGCATTGATGAAAGAAAGAAACATGTTTGTTCTATTTGTCTCTATAACTGAATTTTTTTCGTGTTTCCTTAATTAGTTAGTCTGATATACATGTGTGTCATGTACACAAATATGCTTTAAGTACCTGCGAATAGTAATGATATGACTGAAATTAATGACTGAGAATGCCTAGGTACCTGTTTTGTTACATTAAATCATTTCTTTGTTTTCTTATATTTCCTTTATTCAGTCAAACTGCATTACCAGTATGTTTCTTTCATTTTTTCTATTGTTTTCAATAAAACTGCTGAATATCTCTTTGTGTTGGTCTTCAAAACAGTTCGCATCACATTATGTAGGAGAACCTCATCTTACATCTAATTCATCCCTCACTTGCTAGGCTATTAGTCACAGATCCTCCTTGCACGTTTCAAATGTGAGTTCTTGGTCTCATGTGCCCCCATCATGAAGAACATCCCTAGTGTTCTGACCATTAGTTCTACCTTCTCCTAAGTTGAATAGACTGCTTAATCAGGCCATTGTAAAATAGGAGTGTAGTGTCACTCTGTGGTGAATCAAGAGGTATACAGTGCTATGAGTTTTGCTCCCACTATTGTATCTGTGTTTGTATCTTTTCCAGAATTATGACCTGAAGTCTGTTAAAGTAAGGGAACTTGGTAAACTACCAACATCTCTGAAGAAATTTCTCATGGCAATAACAACTATAATTAATTGGGATAAGACTTTCACTTGTGTTGTGGTGTAGTAACTGATATGCTTATCCTCTTATTTCAGCAACACTTAGTTTTTCAGCCTACCAGTGTGTCATGAGTGTGCAATGTGGGGCAGTAAGTCTGTTACATTCTGAAACATATGATGTATATGATATGTTGAAGAAACCTGGCTAAATATTCTGGTGCTGAGTTTTTGTGTGTGGCCTTCTCAATAAAATACAGCATTAGCACGTAATCGTATTTCAGTCTACAAGATTGTCAACAAAATATGCAAGTTCATCAAACTGCATCATAAGAGAAACAGATTGTTGTGCTCTCTTGCATTGTTACTGAGATGTCAGTTTACTGACATTCACCAAGTTCACCTACTATATAAATTCTGCAGCCACCAGGAGGATTAAATGACATTACAGCAGGGTATTGACGAGAGAGATCATCCATTAGAGACCGAGCAAGGTGGCACAGTGGTTATACACTGGACTTGCATTCGGGACGACGACGGTTCAATCCCGCTTCCGGCCATCCTGATTTAGGTTTTCCGTGATTTCCCTAAATCGCTCCAGGCAAATGCCAGGATGGTTCCTTTGAAAGGGCACAGCTGACTTCCTTCCTTAATCTGATGAGACCGATGACCTCGCTGTCTGGTCTCCTTCCCCAAACAACCCAACCACAACCCCAACACATTACAGAAATCAAGAATTAGACAGTCTCTCCTGAAGCTCACTTTCACTTCAGCTGGATATTTCATCATGTCTGGCAATGGATTCCTGGCAGTAGGTAGACAGTACTATGTGATTGCTTTCAGACTGGATGTGGCAGCAGGCGATGTTGCCACAAACTTCCAAGTCCTATCACCTCACATGCCAATCATCGCAAGAAGATAAGTTATGCAGACATACTTTAATTTCACAGATAAACCACTGTGTGACCCTGTGATATATGTTTGAAAAGGGACTAAATTTTCCACGCACTCCAAAAACTTTGCCCATACAGAATTTTATCAGTTTCGTTGAACAAGGGGCCTCAAAACATCCCAGTGAGACTAGTGATGCAATAAGAAAAGAGACTTGCAGGGCCATAACTAGGATGCACACACCCAAGCCAAACATCACCACTAAGGAAAGAAAAGTGCTCTGTTGTTTAAGAGATGACACAGAAATAGTAATTTTACCTGCTGACAAGTGAAATGCTGCTGTTCATCCTGCAGTACCTTACTCTGATAAGATGGTGGATTTACTGCAAGACTCAGTGTATCATCATCTTCAGAAAGATCCAACAGATACAGTACAATGGAAGACACCTGCCCTCCTCAAATTCAACCAATTTCCTGAACATTTCAGAAAGTGCTTAAATATACAAGCACCAGTTCCAGCATGACTTAATGGTCTGCCTTACTGACTACAGGAGTAACATGAAATTAAAATGGCTTTCAGCTATTCATCGGGACAATTTCCAACCCTCTCAGCACATGAAGGTATGTAAAAACTATCTTCCTAGTACATTTATTATTTTTGCTAGTGAAATATATTAAATTTTGGATGTATTTAACTAAAATTGTGAGCAAAAGTTTGCAGTAAATACAATCATGCTCATAAATTAAGGATAATTGCAGAATGTGGTGCCACACAATGTGGCACTACACAAAACTGGCGCTAATAGCATAGGCACATAGGGAACACACGCGACACAGATCTAGACACCCACAGTATTGCTGATAAGTTGAGAAAACTGTCCTGAAACACATGTGCTACAAAACGCCACTGTTTCCTGCAAATGTACCCCGACATCAAATGGGATATGATCACTGTGCACACGTACACAGGCTGCACAATGAGTTGGCATACTCTGGATCAGGTGGTCAAGTGGCTGCTGGCGTATAGCCTCTCATTCTTGCACCAGTGCCTGTCAGAGCTCTTGAAGTGCCCTAGGGGTTTGAAGACATCGACATTCTGATACATCGACTGAGAGCATCCCAGACATGCTCGATGGTGTTTAGATCTGGAGAACAGGCAGGCCGCTCCATTCACCTTATATCTTCTGTTTCAAGGTACTCCTCCACGATGGCAACTCGGTGGGGCTGTGAGTTATCATCCATCAAGAGGAAGGTGGAACCTACTGCACCCCTGAAAAGGCAGATATACTGGTGCAAAATGACGTTCCAATACACCTGACCTGTTGCAGTTCCTCTGTCAAAGACATACAGGGTTTTACGTGCACCAATCATAATCCCACCTCAAATCATCAAACCAAAACCTCCATATAGGTCCCTTTCAAGGACATTAAGGGGTTGGTATCTGGTTCTTGGTTCACGCCAGATGAAAACCCGGCGAGAATCACTGTTCAGACTATATCTGGACTCGTCTGTGAACATAACCTGGGACCACTGTTCCAATGACCATGTAGTGTGTCCTTGACACCAGGCTTTACGGGCTCTCCTGTGACCAGGGATCAGTGGAAGGCACCTTGCAGGTCTCCAGGTGAATAAACCATGTCCGTTCAGTCGTCTGTAGACTGTGTGTTTGGAGACAACTGTTCCAGTGGCTGCGGTAAGGTCCCAAGCAAGGCTACCTACAGTGCTTCGTGGCCATCTGCGGGCACTGGTGGTGAGGTATTGGTCTTCTTGTGGTGTTGTACACTGTGGACGTCCTGTACCATAGCACCTGGACACATTTCCTGTCTGCTGAAATCATTGCCATAATCTTGAAATCACACTTTGTGGCACATGGAGGCCCCGTGCTATGACCTGCTGTGTTTCACCAGCCTCCAGTTGCCCTAGTATTCTACCCCTCATAACGTGATCAATATGGGTTCTTTGAGCCATTTTCAGCACACAGTCTGCACACTTACTCACTGCACCATACTCTGACATGCACCAACACACCTCTGCGTATGTGGACTGCTGCCAGCGCCACCATGCGACGACCACAGGTCAAATACACTGTACGGTCATACCCCAAGGTGATTTAAACCCACAAACCACCCACCAGAGTGTTGTTTCACCATGTATCAGCATTATTCTTAATTTATGAGCATGAGTGTAGTATTTATTTTAAGTGGCTTTGTTTTGACTGCAACTGTGACTGCTGTTTTCCGATGCAGGCTGTGTTGGCATCCCTTCACTCCCAACTTCAAGCATTGTCGGCTTTGGTCCACAGCTTGAGGCTGTTACCAACGGGCATCACTGTGGGGGTCCGGACGGGGGTTTGTCGGGGACAGCCAGCTCATCCCACGCATCCCCCAATCAGACTAAGGCTGTGGCTGCCTGGGATACTGCCCACATTGAGGCTGACCCCTCACCAGTCGTAGAGTGGGAGGGCATCTTGAGGTGTGGCAGGGGGTGAAAGACATTCCAGAGGGCTGAACAGAAGGCCTCTCCAGTTTGTCTGATGAACCGGTTTCAGGCTCTGTCTCTGGCTGATACTACTGATCTTCGGCCAGATGTGGCTGCTTGTCCTGTTCCAGAGGTTGCCCCTCAGTCTGCAAGATCCAGGCGGTCATAGAGGATGGGCTTACTGGTAATTGGGAGCTCCAACGTCAGGCGCGTAATGGGGCCCTTTAGGGATATGGCTGCAAGGGAGGGGAAGAAAACCAATGTGCACTCCATGTGCATACCGGGGGGAGTCATTCCAGATGTGGAAAGGGTCCTTCTGGATGCCATGAAGGGTACAGGCTGAAACCATCTGCAGGTGGTCATTCATGTCAGCACAAATGATGTGTGTTGCTATGGATCAGAGGAAATCCTCTCTGGCTTCTGGCGGCTATCTGATTTGGTGAAGACTTCCAGTCTTGCTAGCGGGATGAAAGCAGAGCTCACCATCTGCAGCATCATTGACAGGACTGACTGTGGACCTTTGGTACGGAGTGTAGTGTAGTGTAGTGTAGTGTAGTGTCTGAATCAGAGGCTGAGACAGTTCTGTGACCGTGTGGGCTGCATATTCCTTGACTTGCGCCATAGGGTAGTGGAGTTTCGGGTTCTGCTGGATAGATCAGGAGTCCACTACACACAGCAGGTGGCTACACGGGTAGCAGGAGTTGTGTGGCGTGGACTGGGCAGTTTTTTAGGTTAGATGGCCTCGGGAAAGTACAGAAAGGGCAACAGCTTCAAAGGGTACAGGACAAAGTCAGGACATGCGGGGACCAAGCAGCAATCAGTATTGTAATTGTAAACTGTTGAAACTGCATTGGTAAAGTACCGGAACTTCAAGCACTGATAGAAAGCACCGAAGCTGAAATCATTATAGGTACGGAAAGCTGGCAGAAGACAGAGATAAATTCTGCCGAAATATTTACAAAGGCACAGACGGTGTTTAGAAAGGATAGATTGCATGCAAAATGTGGTGGTGTGTTTGTCGCTGTTAGCAGTAGTTTATCCTGTAGTGAAATAGAAGTGGATAGTTCCTGTGAATTATTATGGGTGGAAGTGATAATCAACAACCGAGTTAGGTTAATAATTGGCTTCTTTTACCGACCTCCCGACTCAGCAGCATTAGTGGCAGAACAATTGAGAGAAAATCTGGAATACATTTCATATAAATTTCCTCAGCATATTATAGTCTTAGGTGGAGATTTCAATTTACCAGATATAGACTGGGACACTCAGATATTTAGGACGGGTGGTAGGGACAGACCATCGAGTGACATTATACTGAGTGTACTATCCGAAAATTACCTCGAGCAATTAAACATAGAACTGACTCATGGAGATAACATTTTGGACCTACTGATAACAAACAGATGCGAACTTTTCGACTCTGTAAGCGCAGAACAGGAAATCGGTGATCATAAGGCCGTTGCAGCATCCCTGAATATGGAAGTAAATAGGAATACAAAAAAAAGGGAGGAAGGTTTATCTGTTTAGCAAGAGTAATAGGGGGCAGATTTCAGACTACCCAACAGATCAAAATTAAAATTTCTGTTCCGACTCTGACAATGTTGAGTGTTTATGGAAAAAGTTCAAGGCAATCATAAAATGCATTTTAGACAGGTATGTGCCGAGTAAAACTGTGAGGAACAGAAAAAACCCACCGTGGTTCAACAACAAAGTTAGAAAACTACTGTGAAAGCAAATAGAGCTTCACTGCAAATTTAAACACAGCCAAAACCTCTCTGACAAACATAAGCTAAACGATGTCAAAGTTAGCATAAGGAGGGCTATGCGTGAAGTGTTCAGTGAATTCGAGAGTAAGATTCTATGTACCGACTTGACAGAAAATCCTAGGAAGTTCTGGTCTTGCGTTAAATCAGTAAGTGGATCAAAACAGCATATCCAGACACTCTGGGATGATGATGTTGGCATTGAAACAGAGGATGACACGCGTAAAGCTGAAATACTAAACACCTTTTTCCAAAGCTGTTTCACAGAGGAAGACCGTACTGCAGTTCCTTCTCTAAATCACCGCATGAACAAAAAAATGGCTGACATCGAAATAAGTGTCCAAGGAATAGAAAAGCAACTGAAATCACTCAACAGAGGAAAGTCCACTGGACCTGACGGGATACCAATTCGATTCTACACAGAGTACGTGAAAGAACTTGCCCCCCTTCTAACAGCCGTGCACCGCAAGTCTCTAGAGGAATGGAAGGTTTCAAATGATTGGAAAAGAGCACAGGTAGTTCCAGTTTCCAAGAACGGTTGTCTAGCAGATGCGCAAAATTATAGGCCTATATCTCTGACATCGATCTGTTGTAGAATTTTAGAACATGTTTTTTGCTTGCGTATCATGTCATTTCTGGAAACCCAGAATCTACTCTGTATGAATCAACATGGGTTCCAGAAACAGCGATCGTGTGAGACCCAACTCGCTTTATTTGTTCATAAGACCCAGAAAATATTAGATACAGGCTCCCAGGTAGATGCTATTTTCCTTGACTTCCGGAAGGCGTTCGATACAGTTCCGCACTGTCGCCTGATAAACAAAGTAAGAGCCTACGGAATATCAGACCAGCTGAGTGGCTGGATTGAAGAGTTTTTAGCAATCAGAACACAGCATGTTGCTCTCAATGGAGAGACGGCTACAGACATTGAAGTAACCTCTGGCATGCCACAGGGGAGTGTTATGGGACCATTGCTTATCACAATATATATAAATGACTTAGTAGATAGTGTCAGAAGTTCCATGCAGCTTTTCGCGGATGATGCTGTAGTACACAGAGAAGTTGCAGCATTAGAAAATTGCAGCGAAATGCAGGAAGATCTGCAGCGGATGCAATTGGTGCCGGGAGTGGCAACTGACCCTTAACGTAGACAAATGTAATGTATTGCGAATACATAGAAAGAAGGATCCTTTATTGTATGATTATATGATAGCGGAACAAACACTGGTAGCAGTTACTTCTGTAAAATATCTGGGAGTATGCGTACAGAATGATTTGAAGTGGAATGATCATATAAAATTAATTGTTGGTAAGGCGGGTGCCAGGTTGAGATTCATTGGGAGAGTCCTTTGAAAATGTAGTCCGTCAACAAAGGAGGTGGCTTACAAAACACTTGTTTGACCTATACTTGAGTATTGCTCATCAGTGTGGGATCTGTACCAGGTCAGGTTGACAGAGGAGATACAGAAGATCCAAAGAAGAGCGGCGCATTTTGTCACAGGGTTATCTGGTAAGCGTGATTGCGTTACAGATATGTTTAGCAAACTCAAGTGGCAGGCTCTGCAAGAGGGGCACTCTGCATCATGGTGTAGTTTTCTGTCCGGATTTCGAGAGGGTGTATTTCTGGATGAGGTATCGAATATATTGCTTCCCCCTACTTATACCTCCCGAGGAGATCACGAATGTAAAATTAGAGAGATTCGAGTGCGCACGGAGGCTTTCCGGCAGTCGTTATTTCCGCGAACCATACGCGACTCTAACAGGAAGGGGAGGTAATGGCAGTGGCATGTAAAGTGCCCTCCGCCACACACCATTGGGTGGCTTGCGGAGTATAAATGTAGATGTAGATGAAAACGAAATATAAATTTGTGGCTTGTGTTACATTTTATTCGTGTTTATATTTCTCTGCAATTTCTCTGCAACTACAGGTTTAATCCTCACTTTTCTGTATTTTGTTGTATCCTGCATTGTCTCCCCCCTCATGTCTACAAATTTTTCATGTGTTTTGGCAATCTTATTCTTCCTCATCCAAGAACTTTACAGAAAATATGTTCCTCATATAGTAATGGTCCTCATAATGAGCAAACTGAAGGTGCTATGCTCCTGTATATTAAGGAAAGATTTAAATCTTTGCAAGAAAGTGATTGTACCATTTCTTTAATGATGGATGAAATTCATATTAAGCCTTATTTTGATTACAAGGGAGGAAACATTGTGGGGGCAGCATTTGATAGTGACAAGGCTGCTACTACAGCATATGTCTTTATGATACAATCATTGCTGTATTCTTTTAAAGAAGTAGTGCATGTCCTTCCAGTGAGAAACCTTGTAGCTGAACAGTTATTTTTGTATGTGAAGAAAATATTATGTGACCTTTATGACATTGGTTTCAAAGTTATTTCTGTAGTTAGTGACAACAATGCTATAAATAGGAAATGTATGGCACTTTTCAGCTCATCTCAAAAACTCAGTATAGTTTACTCACATCCAGCTAATCCAACTCAGCCACTATTTTTTATAATTGATTCTGTCCACATCCTTAAGTGTATATGTAATAACTGGGTTAATCAAAAGGACTCTCAAGTTTTGCTCAAATATCCACAATTTGATGGAAGCAGTGATGATTGTCAGGTGTTAATGGCATCTTTTGAAGCATTGAGGCAGCTTCGTAAGATTGAATGTAATGGTCTACTTAAGCACTCTTAAGGTCTTACTTTGAAGTCTCTTTATCAATCTTCACTTGAGAAACAGAATGTGAGCCTTGTTTTGTTTGCAGGTATTCAACGAATATACGGCTGAAGCTTTTTCAACTATAGGAACAGAAAAATGTGTTACATTACCAGCCAACTGTAGCATTTATTACAATTATACTTGGTGGAAAACTGTAAATGTTAAGACAGTTCACAAAGGTGTTCGACTAAATAATCCCTTCCAGTGCCATCTGTCTTTAAGTAACAATTAGTTTTTCTGGAAAAGTTTCTTGTGTGGCTCGATAAGTGGAAGGACTCAGGCCTGAAAAATAATACTCTTTCAAAGAAAACCCATATAGCTTTGACACACACAACCAATGGTTTGATTGAGATGGCAAGGTACTGTACTAAAGAGCTTGGTTTCACTTATTTTTTGGCTGGAAAAATTCAAACTGATTCTCTGGAAACAAGGTTTAGCAGCTACTGATCAATGGCTGGCTCTCAGTACCTCATATCTGAGAGACAGATTTTGGAGGTGGAAGCCAAGGTGAGGATGCAGAACGTGTTACCATTCATGTTGAATTCAAGTACTTTTGGTAAACTGCCTGTTGCTGAAGGGTTCACCTTTAATTGTAATGATGACACAAAAGAGACTATACAAACAGACTCTAAGTTTATGGTTGACGTTATGTATTTGGAGGAAGATTTCAGGCAGGCAGAAACATACCTTCCAATGTTAACATATTTAGCAGGATATTGTGTTCGCAGTGTACTGAAGAAGCAGCAGTGTGAGTTGTGCAGCAAATACTAGTTTAATTAAAAATGCAGACAAAGAAGGGGGGGGGGGGGGGGGAGAATCTGTTTTTCCCTCAGCCTGTTGTTGTGAATGTTGTTATTTACATTACTGTACAGAAATTAATATCTGCCCCTAATGAAAAGACATTTTTGTCATCCAACAGTCAAAGGGTGCTTGTTCAAAATGCAGCCATAAATGCCATTCAGGAGAAAGATTTGTTTGCAATAATCGTCATTCGACAGACAAAATACTGAAGTTGTTAGTCCTCCACCAATGCATAATTAAACAATTACATTAAGAAAAAGCATGACATCCTTGCTGCTTCTTTCAAGAAACGGAAACTTGACACACTTTAATTTATGTACAGTTTAAATGCTAGGACATTTATCAGATGTCACAGGAAATTTCTATTAATTGTCACACATTCAGTTAAACTGTATTTGGTCCAGTGAAAGCAGAGGAAGGTTCTATGATCAATATTGTTGTAGTACCTTCAACTGAATGCACACTGTAGTAACACGGTTCGCGTTTTCCGTCGCACTTCACATAGCATAGACCGGGAACTGTCTCATAGGCATGCCCGATGTCTACTGACTGGGCATGGCCCATGCTGCCTGAGTTGTTGTTGTTGTTGTTGTTGTTGTTGTTGTTGTTCCGCTGGCAGAGGTCGCAGCCGAATTCTCACGTGCAGTCTGGTGGACGGGACTCTACTTGCGGCAACTACCGTCCATGACGCGCCATGCTGATGTGCGCCTCCCATGATCTTTCTGGTGGCTACTGCACTCCTCCTCCTTCAGGGGGTGAAGCCACTGTGGTCCACTGTGTCAGAAGGTGGAGCGTCGTGCAGACCTCCACGTCCATCGGAAGGCTGGAGTCGAGGAGATCTGCCAACCCTCGAGCCAGAACCCTCGAATACGGCTGGAAATGACCCACACAAAGAGGCCCCCGTCGTCCCACCACCGGAGCCTGGGACAGAATGGGAAACAGGCCGTCGAACTCCGGATCCTGGTCCACGCTGGGAGGGGCAACACCCAGTGGCGGGGATGATGGGGAAGGGACGACCACAAGTGAACCAGCCTCCTGAAAAACCGGGCCTGCGAGAGGGGCTGGCTCTCGCTGGGGCATCGCTAATGATGGCGATGCCGGTGCTGGAGCTACTGGAGGCTGCCAAGGCTGCGAGCCATCCCAGTGCGGCGGAATCACAGGGGGGAGGGGTGGTAGCATCCCCTGAGAAACCAACATGGGTGCCAGCAATGGGGAAGCCGGTGCCTGAGGGGTCGGAGGGTGGGTGCCCAAACGTGGACGTAGCTGATTTTGGTGACGATGTACCTCCCGGTCCCCCGTCTGCAAGGTATAGAGCCGACGGCTATTTTGGCGCAGGACCACTGCCGGTATCCAACATGGAGTGTGACCAAACCCACATGCCCAGACCGACATACCAGGTGGAAAGCCGGTTACTCCGTTTTGCGAAGACTGGCGAGGACTGGGTCAGAGGAGGTGCAGCAGAGTTCTAGGTTGGCGCCAGTGGAGGAGCTCTGTGGGGCTGCGTTCTCCCATTGGTGTGGTCCGGTATGCCGTCAGGAAAAACGTCAATGCCTCCTCCGCAGGAAATTTGTGCACATACTTTTTCATCTGCATCTTAAATGTGCGCACTATGCGCTCAGCTTCCCCATTCGATTGTGGATGAAAGGAGGGAGAGCAAACGTGCCGAATACTGAAGCGCCTACAATAATCCTGGAAGGTCTGCGAAATAAACTGAGATCCACTGTCCGAGACCAGGGTGACTGGCAGACCTTCCACAGAAAAGATTTTTGCGAGTGCCTGGATTGCAACTTCTGAAGTGGTTGAGGAACAGCAAACCACATATGGAAATCGGGAATAAGCATCAATGACCTGAGAGATGCCTGTTGGCTTGCACACTGGGAACAGGCGGCCACCAAGTGCTCAATTTGTCTGTCAATACTGGGCCACTACACATGTCTGCGAGCCAAGGTTTTAGTACAGGAAACACCCCAGTGCCCCTCATGTAATAACGTGAGGACCTCCCTTCGCAAACTTGCAGGAACAACTGTGCGAGGAGCTGTATCATCGGTAGCCAGAAGGAGAACTCCTTCCAAGATGGAGAGGCGGTCTCGTAGAACAAAATAATTATGAATAGGGTCCGAGGCCCGGCCTGGAGGTCGGGATGACCACCCCTGCTGAATGAGGTGAACTACTTGCCAGAGAACTGGGTCAGCTGCCGTTTCCCTGGCGACTCTAGAACTAGTGATCAGGAACCCATCAACCGCTTGGCGGGACGCCACATCTAAATGAAAACATATAATCTCCTCTCGATCGAACTTAGGATCCGGGCCCACTGGAAGACGGAAAAGAGCGTCTGCGTTGGCATGCTGTCCGGTACGGCGAAAATGAATGTCATAATGGTACTTAGAGAGGAACAAGGCCCAGCACTGCAGTCTGTGGGCCACCCTATCCGGAATCTGAGAGGTGGGGCCAAATAGCGATATTAACGGCTTATGGTCAGTGATTAACTGAAACTTCGTGCCATACAAGAAAGGGTGAAGCTTGGTAACAGCGTAGACCATGACCAAAGCCTCTTTCTCCACCTGGTAGTAATGGACCTGTGCGGGACTAAGAGTTGTAGACGCAAACGCCAGTGGCTGCTCGGAACCATCCGCATTGCGGTGGGCCAGGACCGCCACCACCCCACACTGCGAAGCATCTGTAGCCAGGACCAATGGCTTATGGGGGTCAAAAGTAGCCAAACAAGGCGCTGACGTGAGGAGGCCCTTCAACGAAGTGAACGCTCGCTCGCATGCAGGCGACCAATCAAAAGGAACACCCTTGCACAGAAGGCAGTACAGGGGGTGGGCTATGGTGGAAGCTCTGGGAATAAGCAATCTTGCCTAAAAAAGCTTGTAACTCCTTCAGCGAAGCGGGCCGTCGAAGGTCGACGATACGTTGGACCAAACTTCCCAGCGGCTGGACGCCGTGCTGAGAGATTGTGTAGCCCACATACTCAATGGACGGTTGGAAGAAGTTTGACTTACGCAGGTTGCAATGCGAGCCTACGGACCTGAATTTGAGAAAGAGGGTGCGAAGGTTGTGCAAGTGTTCCTTCGTGCTGCGGCCCATGATAATTATGTCGGCCAGGTAATTAATACAATGAGGAATTGTCGACGTGACGTGCTCAAGATAACGCTGGAATATCGCCGGGGCACTGGATATTCCAAAGGCTAACCACTGGTATTGGTAAAGGCCAAACGGGGTGTTGACGACCGCCAGCCATTTGGAGTCCTCATCAAGAGGTATCTGATGATAAGCCTCCGAAAGATCGATTTTCGAAAAATATCAGCACAAGGCAAAGGATAGGTGTCCACCACCAATTGGAAATTAATGGTGGCCTCGAAATCGCCACAAAGACGAAATTTTCCCGAGGGTTTCCTGACAATAACGAGGGGTGAAGCCCACTCACTAGAAGAAATGGGAAGAACGACCCCAAGGGCTGTCAGCCAGTCTAACTCTTCTTTTACCTGAGGGCGGAGAGCCAAGGGGATCTGCCTCGCGCATAGAAAACGTGGGCGAGCCGACGTCTTCAACGTTAAGTGAGCTTCAAAGTCTGAAACACGCCCCAGGCCCCCCTCAAAGATATCCGGAAAGTCAGAGATCAAAGAGTCCAATGATTGATAGGGAACATCTTCGGAGACCAACTGTATGGTGTCAGTGATAGAAAAACCGAAAGCTTGAAAGGCATCCAAGCCAAAAAGGTTAGCGGAGCTCACATAACTGACAACAATAAAAGTAATAGGTCGAGTGACTGATTTGTAAGTCACGTTGGTAGTGAATTGACCCAGTAGGGGAATGAACTGTTTACCATAACCGCGGAGACGCCGGTAAACTGGTGCCAACAGGGCGACCCAAGGTCAGAGTAAGTTTGTGCACTCAACAAAGAAACTGCCGCGCCCATATCTACTTGCAGTTGTAATTGGCACGACAGAACCGACACCTCGATAAAGAGTTTGTGTGCCAATGCGTCGGGAGGCTGGCCCGATGAAATTTCCTGAATGTCAACATCCATGTCCTCTGTAACTGCTTCCTTCGATTCTTTTGAGGCTGAGCAGCAAACTTTAGCAATGTGTCCTTTTTTATTACATTTGCGACAAACGGCCCAATGTTAGGGGCACTCCGACCGATCATGATTTATATAGCATGACGCACAGGACTGTAACAGGGGCCAGCGGCCGGAACTCTGTTTACGCGCTATACAGGAGCGGCCGTAATGGGCGGATTGTACCACTCGCACGTCGTCCACCCCGGATGCAGTGGACGTGGCCGCGCCACCCTGAACCACCGCGACGTCGCATCACACTTCCAACTGTCGACCGGCGGCGTGAGAGACTTCATACGATTGAGCAGTGGACAGGACTTCCTCAAGGGAAGGGCCTTCTAGCTGCAGGGCCCGTTGCTGGACCTCCGTATCAGTGGCCGAACGAACAATGACGTTGCGCACCATAACGTGAGCATACAACTCTCGCGACTGCTCGGTGACAAAATGACACTTGCGACTAAGACCGTGCAGGGTAGCGGCCGATGCCCAGTAAGACTGATGGGGCTGCTTCTTGCATTGATAAAACTCGACCCTAGCCGCCACAACATGCGTGCGGCGGTGATAATATGAAGACTGTAATGAACACAATGCGTCAAAAGACAAGGACGAGGGTTCCTGCAACGGCGCTAGCTGCCGCAAAACTTGATACAGCGAGGGGGATATCCAAGACAAGAAAAGAGCACGACATACCTCCACATTGGCAACATGAAACGCCTGGAAATACTGCCGAAGGTGATGTTCATATGGGTCCCAATCCTCCACCGTCTCGTCATACGGGGGAAAGGGAGGAGGGAACGGCGCTGGAGCAGACGGCGTGGAGAGCAACGCCGGAAGCACTTGTTTCATGGTTGCCATGAGCTCAGTCTGCTGCTCAACCAAAACCCGCACTAAATCCTCCATGCCGTGGATAAGCTGTGAAACCGGAACAACGATGCAACATGCGAAAGAACGACCCTACTCGTCGCCAATTGTGTAGTAACACGGTTCACGTTTTCTGTCGCACTTCACATAGCGTAGACCAGGAACTGTCTCGTCTCATAGACATGCCTGATGTCTACTGACTGGGCATGGCCCGTGCTGCCTGAGTTGTTGTTGTTGTTTTTGTTGTTGTTGTTCCGCCGGCAGAGGTCGCGGCCGAATTCTCGCGTGCCCTCTGGTGGACGGTTCTCTACTTGTGGCAACTACCGTCCGTGACGCGCCGTGCTGATGTGCACCTCCCGCGATCTTTCTGGTGGCTACTGCACACACTAATTCCCATTTGGTCCATATAGCCTGTAGTTTTTGGATAGTTTGCTTCCAACAGTTTCAAATGTCAAAAAGTCATAACTGTTTCCATGCAGGCTATTCAGCTGAAGTAAATAGTTTGTCCAGCACTAATTGTTAGTTTCAACCTCATCATTGTCAAATGTTATATTGTATACACACCCATCTGTGCACCTGATATTGGCCTAAGGTTGAAACTGGGCCAGTTTTTCGTAGTAAAGTCTTTGTCTTAAAGCTATTCTGTGCAAAAATATTTACATCTTCCTTTTGATTTGTTGAGCCTATGCTGCCCAACAAGAAGAAATCTGTTAAGTAATTATGTATTAAACCTCATGTAGTTCATTACAACTATGTACACAATTAGAGGTTATTATTTTGGCATGCAGTCACACAAAACTTACAGTAGCATATTACAATACTACATATGGAAAGCCCAAAATGGATTGCTCCCATTTTCCTGAATCAGGATGATACCAGGGTGTTTCCTCATGTAGTTATGTGTCACAACAGCTGTCCATCTAAGTTTTGATACAGGCTGACAGTATTGTTGTATACGTGTAACAATTTGTTATTGCCTTGCCCATATTATTTTACTGAGACACAGTTACATTCTAGTAGTTGCTTATTCCACTCACAGTTTGGAATAGCTCAATATCAGACACAGTAGTTGGTCTCCATTCCCAAATCTTCATCTCATCCAGACTGTGACTCTTAATTTGTTACTAACTCATAAAACCCCTTGGCAGTGTGAGGCTGTGTGCCAGACTTGGAGGGCACATGGGTTTAATCTGCTAGAAAATTTCGTAACAGCACACTCTTCAGCACCGAGTGAAAAATTTGATCTTGAATAGTCATATTCGTGTAAAGTTCGTCGCTCTCTTAGTTTTAAGAGACACTCTTTTATTAGAATGCAAAGTGAAAGTATTAAAATACAATTTATTCTATGGCAGGAATAAAGTGAGAGAGTGCTATAATTTCTTTTCTTAAGGTGGTGTGTGTGAGTATATAGTAATTAAGCTAAAGTTCTTACTACCTATTTACATGGAGAGTATTCTTGCAAACATTAAGGAGTGTTTTGTCACTGCATTATATCATACACCATTCAGTTTAAGTTGGAATCAATGTAAAATCATTACAGTTTTCATTTATGTTGTACATCTTTAGTTAATCCCAGAATTAGTTCCTCTGATTTATTTTGTTTGCACATAAGTTCATTACAAGGAAACTGATCTGCTTCTAGCTTATGGCAGGGTTTTCAACAAATGTTGTATAGCTGTGCAGTAACGATAGGAAAGAGTTGTTTCAGTTGTGGATCAGGTATTCAGCTGCAATATGAGGTTGCTCTGATATGTTGTCATACTCAGTATTACCATTAATTATTAGTTTCCAATGACTAGCTACATTTTCACTTCGTTGAATGTCCTTCGGTAGTGCATCATCCCAGTGACACCTTCACATCATGGTGCATATGTTCCAACAAATCTTTGTTGCATACGTTCTAACAAATCTTTGTTGCTCTATTACTCTGTCTGAATTACTACATTTGTCAGAAACATAAGTCATCTTTAGTCACAATTATTAAATTTTATAGACAATAAGACTGGTAATGTAACCTGTTATATGCTTCTGACATGTTTTGCAACAGCGTCCTTTTTCATGAAATAAAATATATGTAATGTGTACAACAAATCAATCATTCTGTGTAATTCAACTGAATGTAGAAAAGGCTTACTGCCTTTTGAGATGGAAATTGTGACGATTGTATTTCTGTAATGGAACCAGGTTGTTCCCTGGATTTTGTAACAGCTTTTTCAGGAAGCAGATGTACATATGTCCGACTTAAATAAATTATTGTTCATTACTTCAAGTGTTTTATACATCCTACATTAACATAAACTATTAACAATTATATTATTTTAAGCATGTTGAGGACTGCATTTTTCATGTTATAGTAATTTGTGTACATATTACAAAGAATTAAACTTGCTGTAGTCACCAGCTGTGATTTCTGATCTATCCATGGAGTTACTAAAGTGCAAATGTGAATTGTAGTGTCCCTTGTCCTGAAGTTTAATAGAATTCTTCATATCGTATACAGCATTCCCTTTGTTTTACAGAATAGCTTGATTCCCTTAGTGAGTCACTGTCTCCTACAGTCACTTAGGTAGACACTTAATAAATTCTCTTAGGAATACAGCTTCAAACAATAGAACAAATTAATCTAGAAGTAGGTTAAATTTATTATTGATGCTTTTAGCTTGATACATTGGCCTATTCCAACTGCTGCAAGTGTCTACTGAAGGTTTGTAGATTTTCAGTGTTGACTTATATACAGGTGATATTGAAAAAAATACTGTTGTTTGCATTTTGAACAGCTGACCATCATGGCCAGGAAGACATCTAACATTTCACTTACACATATGTTGCTAGTTCTTTTACCTGCAGAGTATTGTCAATCAGGCTTGTAAAGTTCTTTCTAACTCTTGTGAGAAAGTCAACAACTGCAATCAGCTCATGACATGCTCAGAATCTGCTGTACTATTACAGGGAAGCAAATTTACATTACAATAACAAAGCATGATTATTTTTGTTTCTGAGAACAGGTGAATTAAAAGTTACTGTTTGCTTCGGGAATGTAAACTGTTGAGCAATACAATTTTTATGTCCATAGGCTTAGATGCTAACTTTTATATCCTAACTTATACTAAACTCTCAAATGTAAACCTGCAAAATGAAACAATATTTTATTTAGGATACTGGAGGGAGAGGAATTTAATATTATACACAGTATTAGTGCAGAATTTTTCAAGTGAGTGCAAATAATAGTCATCTTGTTCAGAAAGACCATAGTTTATCACAGAGTATTTTTCACAAATGTACCATGTTTTATCATATATATCGCAATATTATTTACATTCTGCACTCATACGTTTTCACTTGCTATTGATAAGTCTTAAGCAATTACACTACTGATAAAAAGAATTATAAACTATAGCTTCTGCTATATTGCGATAGATAAAGTTCCATATTTTAACCATGTGGCAAAGTACTCTCCTCTTCGCATGGTACCACTTGCCAAAAGCTCGTTTCGATATCTCCAGTGGTTTACGAGATATGATAGGTGTTATGAATATTCATTCCCGCATGCCGGCAATCGGAAGTGAACTTGCTCCAGATTCTCAATTCTTTTAAGATTTGAGGCAGATATTGATCCCAAGTTTTATGAAAATTTCAAAATCTCATCTGTATCTCATGCTCAGCAACAGAATGTATAATATCCACCAAACACAAATTCATAGCGACCCCTATTTTTGATTGCAATGCTCTCGAATTTGATACCCATATGTGAAATATCACACTAGTTATGACCAGTATAGAAATGATGAGCACTTCAGAATGAAGCTGGCATATAAAGCTACATATATTTCAGAAATCAACTATTTCTTTTTGGAACGGATTCTGTAAAACTGTTTCACAAAGACTGCAGGCCACGCGTCTAGATTCTTTCAGCGCAGCACCACGCCAACCCTGGCCCACTTTCCATGACCCCACGAGTGTGTGCCGCAGCCTTCTCTCTAGGTGGTGGTGGTGCGCTTCCTTGTGAAGGGGGCCCCAGTTGGAAGTAGCGCACCATCGGAGACGCTGGCAATCGTGGGGGATTTCCTCATGATGAGTCAATCATCCTCTCCATTGACGTCGACGTGGCTACTGATTCGAAGACCCTTCCCGCTGCACCGCAGTTCCTTGTGGTATCATGTACTGATGACGGTCAGTCCTTCACCGTGGTCAATCTGTTTACTATTCAGAAAGGTGTTAATGCCATTGCTGGCCCTGTGAAATCCTGCTCTCATTTACGGAATGGCACTTTGCTTTTGGAGATGGCTTCTGATTCTCAAGCACAACTACTACTTCCTGCCTCACTTCTCCACAGCTATCCTGTTTGTGTCAAGGCACATAGAACTTTGAATTCTTCCCATAGTGTAGTTTACACCAGGCTGCTTGACAGTCTAACCGAGACTGAAATACAGTCTTAACACTCTGATCAGGGTGTCATTCCTGTCCATCACGTAACGGAAAAGGTCAATTCCTCCTTGGTGCCCACCCACACTCTTTTCCTCACCTTTGATAGGGTGATGGTGCCATCCAAGATTAAAGCAGGCTATGAAATCGTCACAGTCTGGCCATACATTCTGAATCCGATGCACTGCTACCAGTGTCATCGGTTTAATCTCACTAGAATGTCTTGTCGACACCCAGCCACATGTGTAACCTGCAGCAGGGATACACATGAGGGCTAATGTCCACCTCCTTCTCCCCACTGTATCAACTGCAATGGCGGCCATGCCGCATCCTCCCGGAATTGTCCCATGTATCAAGATGAGCGGGCTGTTCAAGAGATTTGGGTAAAGGAAAAAGTGCCTTACCCAATAGCTCACAACTGACTGGCTAGTCGCAAACCCTGGGTTCTCCCATCAGGCACCTATAGTTCACTTCTTGTTGTGCCTCACTCAATGAAGGACATACTCACGCAGACGTGAGACCTCAAATTTGGCTCTGAGGTTGTTTAGTCGCCCAGTGTCAAGGTGGCATCGCCATCCCCCCATCCCACTGTGCAACAAACTGTCAACCTCTCGCCTAAAGAGGCGAAGCTACCCACTACACAACCAGCAGGCAGGAAAGGAGAGAAGGGGTACTCCCGACAACTTCCTCTGTCCCTCCAGCCAAACAACACTCAAGTCTTCCTCTAACCAGAAGGGCTGGAAAAAGTCCGCTAAAGACAAATGGTCTTCTCCTTCACCATCTCTAAGATCCTGCTCGACAATGTTGCCATGTGGTCACTTAGCCCGGCCAGCCTCTGTCTCTCCGGTGCGCACCACCAACCGTTTTTCAGCGCTGGACTCCACAAGCATGCCGATGCTTCTGTGGACCCCATGGAGCAGGATACTCCTCCTTTAGTGCTCTGTAGTAGTGATTCTCCACCAGCTGTGTCTCGGCAGCCACCGAGTTGACACTCCTACATCTCTTCCTCTTCATGACTGTCCTCCAATGGAACGTTCACGGCCTTTGGTCTCACAAAGAGGATTTACAGCTGCTTCTAGCATCGCAGCATGCCCTTGTACTCTGCCTTCAGGAAACAAAATTGAGCCCTCAAGACAGCTTTGCACATTACTTACCAATTCGATTTGACCTTCCCCCTGAGGTCGGCATCCCATCTCATGGCGGTGTTATGCTGTTCATACAGGATGACGTTCATAGTCAACCCATCTTCAAGCTGTTGCCGTTTGCCTTTTCCTTCTCCACCTGACTTTCTCCCTTTGTACCATTTATGTACCTCCGTCCTTCGATGTCAGTAGGGCAGACTTCCTTCAGCTTATTGGGCAGCTACTTCCCCCATTTTTGCTACTCGGTGACTTTAATGTGCATCACCCCCTTTGGGGTTCTCCCAGGACCTGCCAGAGAGGTGCCCTCTTGGTTGACCTTCTTAACGAATTCGACCTCTTGTGCATTAACACCTCTTCCGCCTTAACCCACTTTCCTTTCTGACTCCTCGCACACTTGTTCCCATTTGGACCCATCCTTCTCCACTGCCCAGCTTGCCCATCGTCATGAGTAGTCCGTTCTTTCTGATGCCTACTCAAGTGACCATTTCCCATGTGCTCCCCGTCTGCTGCCTCCTACCCCATCCATATGCATGCCCAAATGGCAGATTACTAAGGCTGATTGGCAGCTTTACTCCTCTCTGGCGACCTTTGCAGAACAAGATTTCCTCAATTGTGATAACCAGGTGGGCTATCTCACCAACGTTATCCTTACTGCTGCAGAACGTTCCATTCCTCACACTTCCTCTTTACCACATCGTGTCCCAGTCCCTTGGTGGACTGAGGCATGTTGCGATGCAGTTTGCACACGGAGACATGCTCTCCGCATTTTTAACTGCCACCCGACACTGGAAAACTGCATTCATTATAAACAGATGCGTGCAAAGTGTCATAGAGTTCTTTAGGATAGCAAAAGAGCTAGTTGGATTTCATTCACGAATTCTCTTAACAGTTCCACACCTTCCTCTGTCATGTGGGCCAACCTCCAATGGCTCTCTGGAACCAAGATCCATTCCCCCATTTCTGGCCTGACAGTAGGTGCTGATGTAATTGTGGATCCCATTGCCATCTCCAACACCGGGCTGCCATTTTGGGGAAGTTTCTAGCTCTTCCCACTATCAACTTGCCTTCTACCATCGGTAACGGGTAGAGGAGGCTTGGGTGATACCTTTCTCTTCTCCAAATCGTGAGTGCTACAATGCCACCTTCGCTATGAGGGAGCCAAATCATGCTCTCAGTTCATCCCAGTCCTCTGCCCCAGGGCCAGACACTATCCACATTCAGATGTTGCAGCACCTCTCTCTTGCAGGCAGGCACTTTGTGCTTAACACATACAACTTCATTTGGGCTGAGCGCACATTTCCTAGACACTGGCGTGAAGCCACCATCATTCCCATACCTAAGACCGGTAAGGACAAAAACCTTCCTTCCAGCTACCACACCATCTCTCTTACCAGCTGCATTTGCAAGGTGATGGAACATATGATTCATGCCCGGCTGGTGTGGTGGCCTGAGTCTCGCCATTTACTCACAAATGCACAGAATGAATTTTGAGCGCAGCATTCTGCAGTAGACCACCTTGTTATTTTGTCCACCCATGTCATGAATGGTTTTCTGCGGAAATCCCAGACTGTGGCCGTGTTTTTCAATTTGGAGAAAGCCTACGACACCTGCTGCAGAACTAGTATCCTCCATACTCTTTACGCATGGGGCTTCCGTGGGCGCCTGCTTGTTTTCTTCTGGCATTTTTACAAATCTGAGTTTTCAAGGTGTGTGGGTTTTGCCTAGTCGGACACCTTTATTCAGGAAAATGGTGTGCCTCAGGGTTCCGTCCTGAGTGTCATCCTCTTTGCTATTGCCATTAACCCTATAATGGCCTGTCTCCTGCCAGGTGTCTCTGGCACTCTCTTTGTCGATGATTTTGCCATCTATTGCAGTTCTCCACGGACCTGTCTCACTGAGCGGGGTCTTCAGCGTTGTTTTGATCATCTTCACTCCTGGAGTATCACCAATGGCCTTTGCTTTTCCACTGACAAAACAGTCTGTATGAATTTCTGGTGGCGCAAATGGTTTTTTCCCACCATCTCTTCATCTTGGGTCTGTTGCCCTTCCGTTCATTGATGCTACGAAATTCCTGGGGCTCATGCTCGATAAGAAACTCTCTTGGTCCTCCCATGTCTCTTACTTGGCAGCCTGCTATATGCAGTGTCCTCAATGGTACTTCTTGTGGTGCCAATCGAACCACCCTCCTCCATTTGTACCGGTCCCTTGTCCATTCGAAACTCGACTATGGGAGCTTTGTTTATGCATCTGCACGCCCATCCCTTTTACGCAGTCTCAACACTATCCATTATCATGGCATACGTTGGCCACGGGCACCTTTTACACCAGCCTGGTTGAGAGTCTTTATGCTGAAGCTGCTGAACTACCACTGTCCTACCGTCATTACTTTCTCCTCAGCAGGTATTTGTGCCGTTTGTCTGCCGTGCGTGGCCACCCTCCCTATACCTCTTTCTTTGATGATTCCTTAGATGTATGGGGCTTGTCCCTCTTTCTGTTACCTGCTGGAGTCCGTTTTCATCACTTGCTATGGAGGCATAACTTTGTGCTACCTGCAACTTTCCCTGTGGGTATGAACCCTTCACCACCTTGGCTTCATGAAGTGGCCCATATTAACCTTGGCCTTCATTCGCTTCGTAAGGACACTACTCCAGCCTTGGTCTATCACCTTCAGTTTCACGACCTTTGCATGGCACTTAGCGCTAGTACCTTTGTATACACTGATGTATCTCGGACTGACCATGGGGTCAGGTGTGCCTTCGTCATTGGCACCTGTGTCTTTTGATATCGGCTTCCAGTACACTCCTCAGTATTTTCATTCGAGTGTTTCGCTTTGTGTCAGGCCACAGAGTACATCCGGCGACACAGCCTTCCCAATTGTGTCCTCTGCTCAGACTCACCCAGTGTCCTCCAAAGTCTCTGTGGACTGTACACTGCCCATCCCGTAGTGCAGCAGGTCCAGGAAAACTGTCACTTGTTCAATCTTGGTGGAGACAATTTTATGTTTCTGTGGGTGTCTGGTCATGTCGGTTTTCCAGGAAACGAGGCTGCTGACACTGCTGCCAAGGTTGCAGTCCTCGTACCACAGCCTTTGAGTACCTCTGTTCCCTCCGATGATCTATGCGTTGCCGTCTGTCAGGAGGTGGTGTCCCTTTGGCATTGCCAATGGTCCTCCCTTCATGGGAATAAGCTTCAGCTTATTAAGCCTGTCCCGGCGCCTTGGACAACCTCCTCTCGGCCCTCCCGCCGGGAGGAGATTCTTTTAACTCGGCTGTGTATTGGGCACTGCCTTTTTAGCCATCGTCATTTGCTCAGTGGCGCTGCCCCACCACTTTGTACGCACTGCACCCAAATTTTAACTGTTCGCCACTTCCTGCTGGAATGCCCTGTTTTTAACAATTTACATTACAGCTTGGGTTTGCCATCTGATGTATCAGCCGTTTATGAACACCGTGCGGGCTGTTGCCCGCATTTTACTTGTCCGCCGAAGCAATATGGCAAAGGCCATTTAATTTTTAGTTTTGGACTTCCATTTTTGTATGGTGTTTTTTTCAGCCATTTTTCCACATGCCTTTTTTAGCTCTCTCCTATTCTGCCCTTAGGACTGACATATAGTCATTTCCCTCATCTGTGTGTTTGTGTTCTATAGTTTCGACTTGGGCGCATATGACCTCAGTTGTTTTTTGTGCCCTAAAAAAGCAAGACAATAATCCTGACTGCACTTCTGCAAATTTTGCATGAAGCACTCCTCACCCCTAGCATCCTCTCTCCCCCACCCCGTTCCACTTTAATGGGAGAGAGACAGCAGTTCGCATGCAATGCACTTTGCACATCTACAAATTTTGCATGAAGTGCCATGTACCCTGCACCTGCTCACCCACCTGCCTTCGCACCTCTGCTCTGCAACTATGTTTGCATTCCTGACTTCCAAAAAGACTGCCTCTTCAGTCCTCACATTGATAATTATTTTTCTTTATTGTTATTTAATAACCCCGTACCCCATATGCATGTGGTGTTGGGGGGGCTATTAGTGGTATAGCAACGCCCTCTTCAGGCAATTGGCAATAAAAATTAAACTAGATGAAAGAAAATAAACTAACAGAAAGGTGAGATGTAGCAATTACTTTAAAACTTTTTATAGGTGAAAATAAAATGTAAGTTTTTGTACATGTAAGAGAAAGGACTCCTTCCACCTGTAGTTTAAAAAAAAAGTAATAGTAAAGGGTAGAACGAAGCACAATAAGAGCACATTTAAAAACATTTAAAACATGGTGCTGAAACACTGATATTTAAAAGAAGAATTTTTCTGACACTAAAACCTGGAAGTACCTGCATTGGGATGGGGAGTCTACTGTTGAAGAGGGAAAGGTTGGCTGGGGAGGGAGGGGGGGGGGGGAGGGTACAAATGTTGTGGCATAAGGATGGAGAACTGGTGCATAGTAATCAATGAGGTAAGGGTGGCTGTTGAGACAGAAGAGGGAGTGGAGTAATGGGGGAGGGGGGTATTGTTGAGGCTAATAGTTGTTCAGAAGGGGGGAATGGGGAAAGAAAGGCAGACAGAGAAAGAAAGGAGGATAAGGAAATTTAGGGAGGGAAGGGACAGGCAGATCTGATGAGGGGGGGAATGGTTGGATGGACTTATGGCTGATAGGATGGGTAAATGTCAGGGCAAAGTTCATGATTTGGGATGGGGAGATGGTTGAAGTTTCTTTGGGAGAGTATGTGGAGGGTGTGTACGTGTAAGGTCAGTGGGATGTAGTAATAAAGGCATGGCAGCATATGAGGATTGGAAAGTAGAAAGAAAGGTTAAGTCAGTATGTTTGTAGCTTTCACCAGGAGTGGATGCATGTCATCACAGCCCCTAAAGAGGAAGGGTTTTTGTGAAACAAGAAAACATGACAGTCTTAAAATAATTTATTTATAACCCAATTAAATAGTACTTTTACATTATCCATTGCACATATGTAATGATTCTTCTTCTTTTCCAGACTAAGGTGATGCAGTGGGGTACATCCATATGTTTTCAGATCTCTAACAGTGACGTCTTGTAAATATCTCATACACGTAAAGATTTCTCACCACCTTTCATGTAAACAATTGAGTCTGTATGATCACAATTTTGAAGTAATGTCACTAGATCTTCAAAAATCATTCCGTCTTCTTCCCAATTGATGCCATGATAATATTGGCTCAACTATGACACACTTTTATATGTCTTGAGGCAGTACATGACCCTGAAGAGTTCACTTGAAGCTATGATTATTGAAAATGTTGAGGTAACCTGCCCCTCCTTCATAAAGGTGAAAAATGCAACATCTTTAAATGTGGAATGTACATTTTCACCATGGCAGCCTTGGACATCGATTACAGTGTTAGCAGTTTGAGATTACATCATGAAATGGTCTGCTGCTTATGCTGCACCTATCAATTTTTACAAGTCTCTACACAACTCCAGTAAGAGGGCTGTAGTTGGTATCCAATCATGTAGAATTAATGTGAACATTGCTGTGTTTTCTGGGAAGTTTATAGAGGCTTCAAATTCAATATGAACAGCAAATGGACCACCCTTCACTGATTCATTCCATTTGGAGCAGTCTATCATTAAAATTGGAGCTAACTCCTTAAACTCTTTTGGATTCCTCATTCTCATAGTATGCAGGACAAAACATAGCATACTGGTCAAAAAGCAGGCTGTATGTCAGACCAATCTTGCTGAAAGTTGTCATATGGGTAAAATTCAGCATTTAAGTATACCTAAGCGTTTCTTAAACTACAATTGTCAAATTCACTTGAAGCACATTTGATGTTCTCTTTCCTATCAGCTTGACATGCGAGAATGATAAACTGAGGCATTTCTAACTCAGGAGATATATTAACGGTCAACGAATGACAAGATGAGCTTCAAGGCAGAGGATATTCAAACAGCTTCCATGACCTGAAATTTAAAAGCAGGTGAATCCCTCATTAAAGTACTTCTAAAAGTTTCAAGCATTTACAGAGTCGTGAGGCACCATGTAAATTAATTTCTTGAGTAAAATTTTGGTCTCTTCTCCATTGGCACCTTGGTTATAAGCATTACTGTCTGTTCCACTTCTTACTAGTATAAATTCCTGCTTCACGTTATATAGACTCATCTTCATATCCTCAAACTTCACTGTAACAATTCTGAGAGGTATGCATGCACAAATTGGTTGTACCTGTTTGCTGATGGTGGTATATCCATAAAACATTCTGCGTTTTCTAAACTGTTCAAGTCGGAATATGATACTTAAATGTATGTTATTAAGGTTGAAGTCATATATATATTCCTACTGCAGTCAGTTTCTACACTATTCAACTTGTATCTTATCTCCTGAAGTAGGAACACGAATGTGCTGCATCTAAGATGAGATACTGTTGTGGGAGTCCCATCGTTTTTTGTGATTTCACCTTCCGAGTAGGGCCTACAGGAAATTCCTGCTTGGAATGGTCAAAGAATCCTGATGTTGGCTCACAATGCAGATTTCATCATTGCTCTTGAATGTTGATGATGCAAAAACGTTTGCTTGAGAAGTATTCTTGACGAATGATTAATTCTTCATACCCAACTGGAGTTACGTACAGTGGTGACGTTGTTCGTGCACAGTTTCAAGCCTAAATATTAAAGAAACTTATTCTTCAGTGTTAACACGTTGTGTTTCAGTTGCTAAGTGAAGTGCTGCTCGATGTGTATGGTGGTTTTATAGTGAATGGCCATTCTGCTTTAAATGAAGGAATATCATGATCTCTTCACCATGAACACCGACAAGACTGTCACTCTAGTCCACAATCCTAAGCCCCAGAACAGTCACTGAGAGAGAAAATTCCGTTACTTGGTGTCTCCACAATGCTATATCCTGTAAGAAGCTGTAGGAGATATGAATTAGTTTGTAATTGAGAAATAAATTCGTTGCAATATTAAACTTGACTCGAATTGTGCTAACTAGTAGCATATCCGCTGAATGAGCTGACTCGTCAATTTTTTTCGGGCCTTTATGCATAATGCGATTCTTTGGGAAATTAAATAATGATCTGACTGAATTTTCCTTTGTAAAGTCTATTACTTGCTCAGTCATTTTCATTTCAGTTTTAAGTGTGTTGATGACTGTGTGTAACTCGAAATCTGGTACTGCCTGTTTTAAATATTCGATGAAATCATCAGTGTTGTATCTGCTGTGATGTACTCGCACAACTTCACCAGTTCCCAGATGTGGGTGCAGTTTGATACAGTGATATTTGAAATCGTGTTGTACGTTTCTAAACCTATCAGCACCATACTCCAATCCTTTTGCCATGTTCGATTGGTGGGAAGTAATTCACACTGAGCACTGATGACTGACCATTTAAAGCCGATGTGTATGACATCACTTCCCAAGCTCAGCTGACGAATAGGTCTGTGTGGTTACCGTTTTTTATATAATGACAGATAAAATATCACAGCATCAAAAAATTAATGTAGAATAGCAAAATTTCGGCAATACATTTGTCTAGGTAACATGCTTAAGATCACAACATTGCAAGATCACAGGTTAACGTAAGTGCGACATAAGCCATTCCACATGTGAAATGTTGGTACGTTAATAACTGATGCAATCGCCAGAACCGCATGTGTTGTGTTGCACAGGTGCTGGAAATCAGTTTGTGCCATGGAGTTCCGAGCCTGTTGCATTTGGTCAGTCAATACACGATCTGTTACCGCTGTTTGTGGATGATGCTGCAGTTGTCATTCGATGATGTCCCATGTGTGCTCGAATGGAGACAGATGTGATCAAACAGGCCAAGGCAACATGTGGACACTCTGTAGAACATATTGGGTTACAACAGCGGTATGTGGGCGAGCGTTATCCTGTAAGGAAAAAAAAAAAAAAAAAAAACACAACTGTAATGCTGTTCATGAATGGCTGCACAACCGGTCGAATCACAAGATTGATGTACAGATTGTGTGGGATAACCACAAGAGTGCTCCTACTGTCATATGAAATTGCATCTCGGACCGTAACTCCAGGTGTAGGTCCTATGTGTCTAGCATGCAGACCGATTGGTTGCAGGCTCTCAGCTGGCCTCCTACTATCCAACACACAGCCGTCACTGGCACCAAGGTAGAACCAGCTTCCATCAGAAAACACAACAGACCTCCGCGCTTTCTTCCAATGACCTCTCGCACGACACCACCGAAGTCGCAAATCGTGGTGGTTTGGGGTCAGAGGAATGCACATTACAGGACTTCTGGCTCAGAGTTGTCCTTGAAGTAACTGATTTGTAACAGATCTACTGAACAGACTGCCTACACCACCCTTGTCCATCCCCTCTTACAGTACTGTTGCACAGCGTGGAATTCTAACTAGAAAGGATTAACAGAGTACATGGAGAGAGTTCAAAGAAGGGCAGCACGTTTTCTATTATACGCAGCAATGTTCGGTGAATGGTCATTGAGGGGAGACTGTCGGTAGCTCCTCGGTTCATCTGGGTCGTCAGTTGTTCAGTAGTTGCACATCTGTTCACCCGTACTCATCTCCGCAGATGTCGTTGATCCTCGTCATCTATGGCCCCTGGTGCACGACCGTTGCCTCGGCTCTGTTTTGGATAGCACCATTATTTTGCCTTGTGGTAAGTGCACAGTTACAAACTTAGCCGTTTCGGAAATTCTTCCACCCTTCGGCATAAAGCCAATGATCGTGCCGTTTTGGATGTCAGGTAAATCGCTCCGTATCAGCATTATGACAAGTGTACTGTTTCCCGCGCAAGTGTTGCCATCTGCCGTCTGTGACTGGTTATTGCACGTTGAAGTCGAACATGGGCTATGGTCACATTAATGTGACTAGACCGTGTAGTATAGCTCACTGCTATTTATGCACTCTGACATGCTCCAGAAGGAATTTTTAGCAGGTGCTAATTCTTTTGCTTTCTTATCGACAAGTCCTAGCTGTTATCCACATAAAATGAGGTACACATACCATTCAATACACCAAAATACTGTCGAAAGCGTTTTGCTTATCTGATAAACATCCAGTGACGATATTTTCCTACTGACAGTATCTGAGAGAAGTGCTGACCCTATCTGAAAATCGTTTCAGAATATGCACCGAACGACGCGATGTAGTACTTAAGATAACATACTCCGTTTTTCGAGTACCTGGAGTGTAGTTCCCTGTCCAACTATACGCACATTCTCTAAAATGCACAAGGAAAAGGCCGATTTGCTAATCCTATCCGTGCTTGTGTTCCTTCTCTAATGACATCGACGCCGACGGAAAGTTAATCCTCAGTCTTCCTCCGCAAGTCTCATGTGCAACTGGGACAGTTGAAGAGAGCCACACTGTGGTCTGTTGTGCACACGAAGGAAGACACGAGGTTTTTCGTGTACTGTAGCCAGATCAGCAATAGGCCATTAAGTATGAGCAACGATAGGCCTCATCATTCTTCTCTAACGTGAACGAATGCAAATGGCCAAGGCATGAATATGTCCTGGGCATAGTTGTCTTACAATAGTTTCAGAATGTACAGATTTCCTACAACACTTCACTTGCGTAGGCCCTAATTTGGCATCTCGAACTCAGTCTCTTCTACAGGTAAACACATGAAGCGCACACATTATATCTGCTCAGACTTGAAATATGCGTAAGGCTGGAAGTTTTAATCACAAATTTATCCAAAACAGCTCAAATTTGAAGGTACAGATCACATCCGCTCAGGCTAATGATAGCGTGTGGACTGGAAACGTAACGGCGTAATGCGTCTCACTCGTATGTTTGTTCAGTCCAGTGGTCACCACCTTTGCGCGTGAGGTTAATTGTAAAATGACATATATGCGTCAGTGCTCCAGAGAATTCAACGCGGAATTCACTGGAGTATGAGTCACACATGTATGTGGAAAGTAAAAAGCAAGGAATACAGAGATTTGGATTAGAATGCAGCCTAAAATAATTCTTTAATAGAGAAAATGAGAGCAATTCGACACGTAGCAAACAAGGAAACACTAATAAAAAATTGATTGCTGACTATTTACCTCAAAGAGTCAAAGTAACGAATTCTATTCGATCTGAAGAATTCTTGCCTTTACGAAATCCGTCTTGAAATGAACGTATTAAAGCTTTTCTAGCATTCAGTATGATAATGCTCAGTGCTTGCTTGGACAGTGCAGTCGAAAATTCCAGTTCTTTAAAATTTATTCCCGTTTCCATGAATTTTAACGTCGCTATTAGCACCTCATGAGGTGAAACTACTTTCCTCATACACGTATTATGCGATAGTCCGACCAGACTTCGGGTCCGCCGTGCAGCGCTCCAAATAAATTAATGTGGGAAAACAACCTTCGCCTAAAGAGACACTGTCTTGACCAACCTGACCGTTCTTTGCGCCTCTGACACAGGTACCCTTTTTCTGCAAGGCAAGTTGCGAACACTGGACATAAAACAATTACTTCCATTACGAATTGATGTCCCACATTGAACATTAAATATCATTTCCGAGAGCATAGCTACTTGCTGCTGAAAATCCTCTCCTGGAGCGAAAAGTGTCAAGCTTACAGTAAACTGGGTCGTGTATCATGAGTGTGAACATACAAGATACGCGTTGACCGATTGCATGTGCAGAAATCTGCTTGTCGATCGGCGTATACGGTTAGTGTACGGTTGATACAACTGAATTTTGATCAACATTTTCCTGCGCTAAAGGAAAGCTTGGAATCTTGCGGCTCATGATGAACATTAATTTGATTTATCGTCGTCGAAAGCGAACGACTGTTCAGTACAGTAACCAAAATTCCCTTTTAGTTTTGTTCTGAAACTATATGTGGGTTTCCAGCTGTGAAGCCTACTTATCGATAAGCGTCATGTGTGAACAATCTGATTGTGTTTCGCCTTGTGTAGGCTACATATCATACAGGCTGCTAATGCGAGTACTTTAAACCTCCCTGCCGATTAACACCATCCGTGTATGTTGCGTTCTAATTATAAAGAAATTTTTAATAAGTAAAACTCTGTACAAATACTGAGACCGTCTATAGCTGCTCAAAAAGATCCCGTGTTACGAATTCGCGGCTGTTAATGTATTCCGGGAAGAGTGAAAAATAGGCATCGCGTGGCACGAGGTCTCTCTCCCACAGCCACGGAGCACTTTCTTGAAGCGGGATATTTTTCTTTTTTCTGCGGCCACCATGCGAGTGCGGTGAAAGTAAGCTCTCCCTTTCTCCGCGCTGGTGCGAATACGTGGGCGTCACACACATCTCCGTTAACCTTTCTCCGCTCCTCGGCACAAACTTCAGTCGTCCCGATCTTCAAGGTCGCGTCACAAACAATGAAAGAGAGACACATTGTAATTCCCTCTCCATTTCTGAGAGTAAAACTGGAAAAAAAAAAATCCGGCCAGACCCAACACTGAATGCGTTTGTTCTAACCGCACTTTGATGGAATTTCTAGCAGTTCTGTATAAGGATTCATAAAGCCCTGTAAAGTACGAGGGTTGCCCAGAAAGTAACGCACCGCATTTTTTTTCTCAGCCGAAAACAATGCTACGAATGGGAAACGTTACGTATGAATTATTTGAAGTCTCCTGAGTAAGTGGGCTAAATTTCCGTCACTTCCGACAGATTGCGTAGCTGCAGGACAGTTTCAAAATGGCGTCTGTTGGTGATGTACGTTACAAGCAACGTGCCGTCATCGAATTTCTCACTGCAGGGAGAGACACTGGGGGGAATACTCACAAACGCTTGTGCAAAGTCTATGGAGCATCTGCTGTCGACAGAAGTACAGTTAGTCGCTGGGCATGGAGGGTGAGGTCATCAGAAGGCGGTTCGGCTGAGCTTCACGAATTTTAGCGGTCGGGGAGACCATCCACGGCTGTCACACTTGATATGTTGCAGCGAGCTCATATTGTCCTTCGCGAGGACAGACGCATTACGATTTGACAATTGGTGCTGCATCTGTCAATCGGCAAAGGAAGTGTGGATGCAATTATCCTCACCCTTGGATATTCAAAAGTGTGTGCAAGATGGATCGTATGGTGTCTAACGGTGGATCACAAATTGTACAAAAAAAATTGTCTTGATTTTTTGCAACGTTTTTAACCTGACGGGGAGGCCTTCTTGTGCTGGATTGTGACAGGTGAAGAAACCTGGGTTCACCATTTTGAGCCCAAAACAAAACGACAGTCAATGGAATGGCGCCATTCCCACTCCCCACAGAAGAAAAAATTCGAAATTACTGCTCCTGCCAGTAAGGTCATGGTCACCGTGTTATGAGACTGTGAAGGTGTGATTCTCATTGATGAGATGCCAAGAAGTAGTACTATTAATTCAGAAGCATATATTAACATATTAATAAAACTCGAGACTCACTTCAGGTGACTTCGGCGCCACAGCAACCGAGGAGATGTTTTGCTGCAACACGAGAACGCTCGGCCCCACACAAGTCAGATGAGTGCTGAACACATCGCAAAACAGGGTTGGACAGTGTTACCCCAACCACCCTACAGCCCTGACGTAGCCTCCTAAGACTTCCACTTGTTTGGGCCATTAAAGGATGCCATTTGAGGAAGACATTTTGAGGATGATGTGATTCACATAGTGAAGCATTGGCCACGCCACCAGGACAAGGATTGGTATCGACAGGGCATACAGGATGGTCCATTGATAGTGACCAGGCCAAATATCTCACGAAATAAGTGTCAAACGAAAAAACTATAAAGAACGAAACTTGTCTAGCTTGAAGGGGGAAACCAGATGGTGCTGTGGTTGGTCCGCTAGATGGCGCTGCCATAGGTCAAACGGATATCAACTGCGTTTTTTTAAAAATAGGAACCCCCATTTTTATTACATATTCGTGTAGTACGTAAAGAAATATGAATGTTTTAGTTGGACCACATTTTTCGCTTTGTGATAGATGGCGCTGTAATAATCACAAACATATGGCTCACAATTTTAGACGAACAGTTGGCAACAGGTAGGTTTTTTAAATTAAAATATATAACGTAGGTACGTTTGAACATTTTATTTCGGTTGTTCCGATGTGATACGTATACCTTTGTGAACTTATCATTTCTGAGAACGCATGCTGTTACAGCGTGATTACCTGTAAATACCACATTAATGCAATAAATTCTGAAAATGATGTCCGTGAACCTCAATGCATTTGGCAATACGTGTAACGACATTCCTCTCAACAGCGAGTAGTTCGCCTTCCGTAATGTTCGCACATGCATTGACAATGCGCTGACGCATGTTGTCAGGCGTTGTCGGTGGATCACGATAGCAAATATCTTTCAACTTTCCCCACAGAAAGAAATCCGGGGACATCAGATCCGGTGAACGTGCGGGCTATGGTATGGTGCTTCGACGACCAATCTACCTGTCATGAAATATGCTATTCAATACCGCTTCAACCGCACACGAGCTATGTGCCGTACATCCATCATGGTGGAAGTACATCGCCATTCTGTCATGCAGTGAAACATCTTGTATTAACATCGGTAGAACATTACGTCGGAAATCAGCATACAATGCACCATTTAGATTGCCATCGATAAAATGGGGGCCAATTATCCTTCCTCCCATAATGCCGCACCATACATTAATCCGCCAAGGCCGCTGACGCTGCACTTGTCGCAGCCATCGTGGATTTTCCGTTTATTATGCCGGTTTTACGTAACCGCTGTTGGTGAATGACGCTTCGTCGCTAAATAGAATTTAAAAAACCTACCTGTTACCAACTGTTGGTCTAAAATTGTGAGCCATGTGTTTGTGACTATTACAGCGCCATCTATCACAAAGGGAAAAAAGTGGTCCAACTAAAACATTTATATTTCTTTACGTACTACACGAATATGTAATAAAAATGGGGGTTCCTATTTTAAAAAAACGCTGTTGATATACGTTTGACCTATGGCAGCGCCATCTAGAGGGTCAACCATAGCGCCATCTGGTTTCCCCCTTCAAGCTAGACGAGTTTCGTTCTTTGTAGTTTTTTCGTTAGAAGCTTATTTCGTGAGATATTTGGCCCGGTCGCTATCAATGGGCCACCCTGTATACGCCCTTGTTTCGTGCTCGAGGAAGGCCATAGAATGGGTTGGAGATTACGTGGAAAAATAGGGTGTGTAGATAAAACACATTCTTTCGTGTATGTAATTCTCATGAAGTCCAATAAAAAATTGTTGAAGAAAAAATACGGTGCATTACTTTCTGGGCAACTCTCGTATATTTACACTGTCAATGTTATTTTGTATGTCGATGGACAGGGCATATTACTTGTGTAGTGTAACTTGGTAAATTTGGTAGCTGTTGTCCTGTATTACATGATCACCTTTGTGGCTTAATGAGGGCATTAAGTTTTCAGTATATTACTGGTCACTTAAGTTTCAGACACAAATTATTTAGTTGCGAAAATAATTAATAATGGACGAATAACTAGCTGTGACCTATATTAGCAATGAAACAAGTTTAAGTTAACCCATCGGATTTGATACCCTGCAAGCAGATGGTACAAATACATCTACAGCCACACACAGCAAACCACTGTGAAGTACATAACAGAGGGCGTTTCCCACTGTATCTGCTATTAGGGTTTCTTTCTGTTTCATTCGCATATGTAGTGCAGGAGGAATGATTGCTTTAACGCCTCTGTGAGCGCTGTAATTAATTCCATTTTGTCCTCGTGATCACTATTGGAGCGATACGTTGGGGGCTCTATATAACTATATTTTTCACTTAAAGTTGGTTCAAATGGCTCTGAGCACTATGGGACTTAACTTCTGAGGTCACCACTTAAACCTAACTAACCTGAGGACATCACACACATCCATGCCCGAGGCAGGATTCGAACCTGCGACCGTAGCGGTAGCGCGGATCGAGACTGTAGCGCCTAGAACAGCTCGGCCACTCCGGCCGTCCCTTAAAGTTGGTTCTTGAAACTTTGAAAATAGACTTTCACAGGATATTTTGTCTATACCTTGATGCAATTACTGGTACAATATTTTCAGCATATCCGTGATGTCATCTCATGGGTCAAAGAAACCTGTAACAATTTGTGCTGCCTTTCTTTGTACACATTCAATATCTCCTGTTAGTCCTATTTGGTACAGGTCCCATACACTTGACCGTTATTCAAGGGTGGGTTGCATGAGCGTTTGTAAGCAATCTCTTTCGTAGATTGATTGCATTTTCCTAGTATTCTGCCAATAAACCGACGTCTGTATGCTGCCAATTCATCACAGGCTTTTTTAACTATCCAGTGCAGATAGTTCTTCATGCCCCTTTTTTATTATTATCGTTTGGCATTATGCACTGAGGTGAGGAAAGGTGTGGGCTAGCGATATGCACATGTACAGATGGGTAGTGTTGGGTACACAAGGTACAAAGAGGTAGTGCATGGACAGGACTGTCATTTGTTCTCAAGTGATTCATATGAAAAGGCTTCTGGCATTATTATGGGTACCCTGCAGGAATTAAAAGGCTTTGAACGCGGAATGGTAGTTGATAGTAGACGAATGAGACATTGCATTTCGGAAATAGTAAGGGAATTAGATATTCTGAGATCCACAGTGTCAAGAGTGTGCCGAAGATACGAAGTTTCAGGCATTTCCTCATACCACGGCAACATAATGGCCGACGATCTTCACTTAACGATCGAGAGCAGCGGCGTTTGTGTAGAGTTGTCAGTGCTAACAGACTAGCAACACTGCGTGAAATAACTGCTGAAATCAATGCAGGACTTACGATGAATGTATCCATTAGGACAGTGAAGCGAAATCTGGTGTTAACGCGGTATGGCAGCAGACGACCGACGCGAGTGCCTTTGCTAACAGCATGACATCGCCTGCGGTGCATCTCTGGGCTTGTGACCATATCGTTTGGACCCTAGACGGCTGAGAAACCTTGGGCTGGTCAGATGAGTCCCGATTTCATTTGGTAAGAGCTGACGGTAGGGTTCGAGTGTGACGCAGACTTCATAAAGCCATGGGCTCAAGTTGTTCAAATGGCTCTGAGCACTATGGGACTCAACTGCTGAGGTCATTAGTCCCCTAGAACTTAGAACTAGTTAAACCTAACTAACCTAAGGACATCACAAACATCCATGTCCGAGGCAGGATTCGAACCTGCGACCGTAGCGGTCTTGCGGTTCCAGACTGCAGCGCCTTTAACCGCACGGCCACTTCGGCCGGCTCAAGTTGTCAACAAGGCACTCTGCAAGCTGGTGATGGCTCCATAATGGTGTGTGCCGTGTTTACATGGAATCTACTGGGTCCTATGGTCCAACTGAACCGAAAATTCACTGAATATGGTTATGTTCGGCTACTTGGAGGCTATTTGCAGCCATTCAATGATAGAATTTTTATGGATGACGATGCGCTATGTCACCAGGCTACAACTGTGCGCCATTGATTTGAAGAACATTCTGGACGATTTGAGCGAATGACTTTGCCACCTAGCTCGCCCGACATGAACGCTGTCGAACATTTATGAGACATAATCGAGAAGTCAGTTCGTGCACAAAATCCCGTACTGGCAATCTTTTCGCAATTATGGTAAGCTATAGAGGCAGTTTGGCTCATTATTTCTGCAGGAGACTTCCAGCGACTTGTTGAGCCCGTGTCACGTCGAACTGCTGCACTGCACTGGACAAAGGGAGGTCCAACACTTTAAAATTGATAACCAGGTCGAGGCTCTAGGTATCACTTCGTGCAAGTATTTCAGACCACTACTAAAAGACTGGAGTACAGTTCTTGACAGTATGTCTTATTGACTGTTCCTCTGCACCACAATCGCAGTGAGCACTTACACAATAACCGCCCTTCGTCAAGATCGGGCCACATTTGCCTCGTCCCGTCGGATGGGGCAGTGTCTCGACCATTCGAGACAGGGAAGATCAAACTCTATGGCCTTCTTCGTTGGGTTTTGAACTAGTTGGTTTAACAGATGGATGTTCATTCTAGCGCTCTATTCACTTCTCGGTGGCATCGTAAAAGTCTGTGACCTAAAGGTCACCCCAGGGTGCCTTACTTCAGGTGTACAACTGAAAAGCACTATTTAGAACTGAGTTCTTATCGGACTCTGTCTTTTGTTCTGAGATACAGCTGAGCAATGTCTGTTAGAATAGGTAGCCACTCAATGGGAGTTGATCTGACAGTGCAAGTAGTAGTCCTCATCGCCTCATTCTTTGTATGAGCACTGTTTTCCCATGCAAGGGCACAGTATTCAGCAGCTGAAAACACCAGTGAAATTAGAGGGTTGTTAGTGTATCTGCCTCTGCTCCCCGGTTGTTTCCGGCTATTCTGTGGGTTAGGTTTACTCTGGAGCCAAGCTTCTTTGACAGGTCTGTGAAGTTCTGCTTCATCGCAAATAATCTCACAACCAAAAGAACTTCGAAACCCATCAACAGCAAACGACGTGGGACATTATACTTTACACTCATGTACAAGGGCATTCGATCGCTAGTCATGCAGCACCGTGTCAATCGAATGTCGTGAGTACGTCGGTACGCGGGAAGCCGCCGCCGCCGCCAAAATCAAAAGATACAACCCACAGTCTGTCGCCGACAGCGGTCTCTGTCGATCAGTCGATAGACGGGCTAGTGTGCAGCATATCAATCTCTAATTCAATGCTGGACAACTGATAACAATAACAAATGGCGATCACACATATCCGGCGAAAACATCTTCTCGCTATGGGATACAGGAGTCACTGCCACAAACGAGTGCCTCTGGCCACAGTATGTCGGAGAGACCAGAGATAAGCGTGGGCGGAGATGCACCGCATCAGCTTGAAGCATGGAAAAGGGTCACTTTGACTAGCCAATAATTATAAAAGACCGCCAAGATTTAACCGAGAATCAGTTGATGTGCGGAAATATTTGGGCGACAAAGTAATTCTTGCTAACAACTTTAAAACTTACAGCCCCTCTTGGAACAACTAGAGTCAGCTGGAGGACAGATGGGTCTAAGTATCAACGTAAGAAAAACAAAGCTGCTCATAAACTCTAAAACGAAAAAATCAAAAGGTAAGAGACTATAACTATTTTTTTTGTTAAATAGCTAATGAGTTGAACCCAGGAATTAAAATCAACAGACATATAAAAATAGTAAGATCAATATTCAGTAGAACATGAAAATTACTGCGATGACACCGTAAATAAAGGCTTCATCAGTGTATGCTGAATGAATGTCAAGAGTATAACTGGTCAGAAACAAACATATACTGTTAATAGCAACGAGAAAAAGAGAGCTGCTGATTATAGTCAAATGCATATAGATTGAAATTTGTAACATTTGTTACGAACGTCTTCACGTGGTTTGAGAGATTAAATCTGTAGTCGTCGAGGAATAAGGAGGAGGAGAACATCAAACCCTCGGAACAGTTTACACTAGTTAATCATAATGGAGAATTCCTCGAGAAGGTGTCTGAAGTGTTATAGATTCGTGATGAGAATTCTCAGTAAAAATCGTTTGACCAGAACAATGAACAAAACATGCAATTAGAAACATTATGACACTGGAGATAAGCATTTACAAAAAATAGCAACAGCAGAAAATTTCGTTCACACCAACAAAACCGATACTACCGACTATGGTTGCCTCTTCATACAATATACGCTGCCAAAGCCGCGGTATAAGCTTTATGTGGGGGTTCAAGAACTCTGTTGGCATTACCCATTGTTTGAAAATACCAATACGGAGGCCTGGAAAGAGAGTATACTAGTGGCTGACCAGCTGTAGTTTGTGTCTGCAATTTGCCTTAAAACTTACAACGTCTATAGGCTTCAAAATCAGAGATGTCACTGGTATATACACTCCTGGAAATTGAAATAAGAACACCGTGAATTCATTGTCCCAGGAAGGGGAAACTTTATTGACACATTCATGGGGTCAGATACATCACATGATCACACTGACAGAACCACAGGCACATAGCCACAGGCAACAGAGCATGCACAATGTCGGCACTAGTACAGTGTATATCCACCTTTCGCAGCAATGCAGGCTGCTATTCTCCCATGGAGACGATCGTAGAGATGCTGGATGTAGTCCTGTGGAACGGCTTGCCATGCCATTTCCACCTGGCGCCTCAGTTGGACCAGCGTTCGTGCTGGACGTGCAGACCGCGTGAGACGACGCTTCATCCAGTCCCAAACATGCTCAATGGGGGACAGATCCGGAGATCTTGCTGGCCAGGGTAGTTGACTTACACCTTCTAGAGCACGTTGGGTGGCACGGGATACATGCGGACGTGCATTGTCCTGTTGGAACAGCAAGTTCCCTTGCCGGTCTAGGAATGGTAGAACTATGGGTTCGATGACGGTTTGGATGTACCGTGCACTATTCAGTGTCCCCTCGACGATCACCAGTGGTGTACGGCCAGTGTAGGAGATCGCTCCCTACACCATGATGCCGGGTGTTGGCCCTGTGTGCCGCGGTCGTATGCAGTCCTGATTGTGGCGCTCACCTGCACGGCGCCAAACACGCATACGACCATCATTGGCACCAAGGCAGAAGCGACTCTCATCGCTGAAGACGACACGTCTCCATTCGTCCCTCCATTCACGCCTGTCGCGACACCACTGGAGGCGGGCTGCACGATGTTGGGGCGTGAGCGGAAGACGGCCTAACGGTGTGCGGGACCGTAGCCCAGCTTCATGGAGACGGTTGCGAATGGTCCTCGCCCATACCCCAGGAGCAACAGTGTCCCTAATTTGCTGGGAAGTGGCGGTGCGGTCCCCTACGGCACTGCGTAGGATACTACGGTCTTGGCGTGCATCCGTGCGTCGCTGCGGTCCGGTCCCAGGTCGACGGGCACATGCACCTTCCGCCGACCACTGGCGACAACATCGATGTACTGTGGAGACCTCACGCCCCACGTGTTGAGCAATTCGGCGGTACGTCCACCCGGCCTCCCACATGCCCACTATACGCCCTCGCTCAAAGTCCGTCAACTGCACATACGGTTCACGTCCACGCTGTCGCGGCGTGCTACCAGTGTTAAAGACTGCGATGGAGCTCCGTATGCCACGGCAAACTGGCTGACACTGACGGCGGCGGTGCACAAATGCTGCGCAGCTAGCGCCATTCGACGGCCAACACCGCGGTTCCTGGTGTGTCCGCTGTGCCGTGCGTGTGATCATTGCTTGTACAGCCCTCTCGCAGTGTCCGGAGCAAGTATGGTGAGTCTGACACACCGGTGTCAATGTGTTCCTTTTTCCATTTCCAGGAGTGTATATGTGCAGTGGATAGCTAAAGTTGCAAAAATAGTTCAACTAGAGCAGAACGATGGGAGTGAGCACTGTCACCCATAAAGAGAAAGCCAACAGCGAGACGGATACCCTGCCATGTCCAACATCGACGACTCTGTTGGCGACAGGTAAGAGGTGTCAGTAGGGCTTCACATGGCCCCGGTCGCCAGCTACCTGAACTCACTATCGCGTCGTGGCTGTTTACTGGATTTCAATTGGAATACGTTTTGGACAACTGTTCTACGGACCACAGGCGGATTTAGTCGACCCTGACTATCGTAATTATTCTCTAAGTGTTTTCTACTATTTACGACTACCCAGTGCTGACTGGAACTGTGAACTATTAAGTGATTATAATGTATCTATATCTTCTGTGTAACAAAGAATGTATTGCGTCGTAGCAGGTGTAGAAATCTGAACCGACAGTACCTCTGAAAAGTCGCAGATGTTGTTACAGTAGGCGGAGTTTGCACCTCTCAGAGTTAACAGCATTCCTCTGACCACTAGTGGAAGATGTGAATCCAACATGACGCCTTTCAACAGTGTGACTACACCACTGCCAATTGATTTCTTTCCTGCATAAAATTTGGTTAATAGGACATCCGCAATTGAGCATCGTGGAATCAGATAATAAACAGCTTCAATCGTAAACTGTTTTATTGGGTCAGTCACTACCGTTTTTTCCGGCAATTACACTGAGGTGACAAAAGTCATGGCACGCCTCCTAATATCATGTCGCACCTCCTTTTCGCCGGTATAGTGCAACAACTCGATGTGGAATGGACTTAACAAGTCGTTGCAAGTCTCCTGCAGAAATATTGAGCCATGCTGCCCCTATAGCCGTCCATAATTGCGAAAGTGTTGCAGGTGCTGGATTTTGTACACAAACTGACCTCTCAAATGTCCCATGAATGTTTGATGGGGTTCATGTTGGGCGATCTGCGTGGCCAAATCATTCGTTCGAATTGATCAGAATGTTTTTCAAAAAAATTGCGAACAATTGTGGCCTGGTGACATGGCGCGTTGTCATCCATAAAAATTCCATCGTTGTTTGGGAATACGAAGTCCATGAATGGCTGCAAGTAGTCTCGAAATAGCCGAACATCCGAAGGACCCTGCCCATTCCATGTAAATACAGCCCACACCATTGTGGAGACACCACCAGCTAGCACAGTGCTTTGTTGAAAACTTGGGTCCATGGCTTCGTGTGGTCTGCACCACACTCGAACCCCACCATCAGCTCTTACCAACTGAAATCGAGACTTCGCTGACCAGTCGTCTAGGGTCCAACCGATATGGTCACAAGTTCAGGACAGGCACTGCTGGCGATGTGCTGTTAGCAAAGGCACTCGCGTCGGTCATCTGCTGCCATAGCCCATTACCCCCAAATTTCACCGCACTGTCCTAACGGATACTCGTTCGTCGTTTGTCCCATATTGACTGCAGCGGTTATTTCACGCAGTGTTGCTAGCCTGTTAGCACTGACAGCTTCACGCAAACGGCGCTGCTCTCGGTCGTCAAGTGAAGGGCAGTGGCTACTTTGTTGTCTGCAGTGAGAGGTAATGCCTGAAACGTGGTATTCTCGGCACACTCTTCACAATGTGGATCTCGGGTTATTGAATTCCCTAACGATTTCCGAAATGGAATGTCCCACGCCTCCAGCTCCAAGTACCAGTCCCTGTCCAAAGTATATTAATTCCCTTCGTGCGGCCATAATCGCGTCAGAACCTTTTCGCGTGAGTTAAATGGCTCTAAGCACTATGGAACTTAGCGTCTGAGGTCATCAGTCCCCTAGGCTTAGAACTACTTAAACCTAAGGACATCACACACGCCCATGCCCGAGGCAGGATTCGAACCTGCGACCGTAGCAACCGCGTGGTTCCGGACTGAAGCGCCTAGAACTGCTCGGCCACCGCGGCCGGCTTCACGTGAATCACCGAGTACAAATGGTAGCACCGTCAATGCACTGTCCTTCTAAACATTGTGTACGCGATACTACTGCCATCTGTGTATGTGCATATCGCTATCCAATGACTTTCGTCACCTCAGAGGATAAGCCGATCTTTAGGTGGAAAAGAACTATGAGGCGCGTGGCCGCCGCACAGTGGACACCGATCTTTTCTTTACGTAAGGCTGTCACCTGCCCGCAGCCTGATGTCCAGTGTGCGGTGGTTATGAGCATCAAGGGTCCTGTTCACCCGAAGATCTGTTTATAATCGCCTGGGACCGGCTGTGATTGAATCGACAAAACTGTTTACAACTGAAGCGGTTTATGATCTGTTTTCATGATTTCTATCCACAATGTTTCTATAAAATCCGCTTTTCTCAACATGGCAGAGGAGAATGCATTCTCATCCACAAACCAAGTACTCCATTCAAGATGCGATACTGTCGAGTTTGCCCTGAGATGTAATTACACCGTCATGGGCGCAGCCGGAATAACTTTCCACACTCCTTCACTTACGCATTATTTACTACAGGGTGGGGCAAATAAAAGTGGCCTGGAGAACAGAGTTGCTGTGTACAAAGAAACACAGCAGAGGAATTTAAATACAGTACTAATGTGGCTATATCAGATGCTGAAAGTGACCACTGTTCATCTCTTGGCACTTTTGGGCCCTGGTCAGCAAGTTGATGAAGGGGAATCGAAGCTGGACTGCTGGAACTGCCGTAATCTCCTCTCAAACGCTCTGCTGCCTTTCTTGAAGGTTGTTGGTACAATACGCCTTAGACTTAAGGGCTCCCCACGCAAATTAATCGCACACTGACAGATCATGTGACCTGACAGCGTGAAGGCTGTGTAAATGTGCTCTAAGGTTTGGCTGGATGTATGGGCAGTTGCTTCATCCTGGTGGAAGTAACTGTAGGTCTTTACCTCCGCCATTAAGTCTGCCACAAGTGGTATCCACTCATCCGAGCCACTTTTATTTGCCCAACCCTGTAGCAGCTCACTTAGGTTAAATTTTTGTGCTTCTTACTCTGCATTGTTTCGAGGCTTTCAGCCAAAAATCCCCACAGATCCGAAAACTGAACTAGAAGATGAAGCAACGTGTATTATTACCATCTCTTCTTAGCCGCCTACTAGTACCCCACAACACCACCCTGACAGGAAGGAAATTCTGCAGGATGTTTTACAGTTCATGTTACACGCTTACAGTGGTTGTAGAGGGGACTTAGTAGATCAAGTTGTACGTAGGAACCCATGCCCAGAAACTCCATTCAACGACGCTACAAAGCGTCAAAGCTATAGGTCCGGCACCTGTAAAAATATGTACATACAGGGTGACGAAATTTCTAGGATGATGGAAAAGGATAAATATATTAATTTGGAGTAAATGTCCCTGTGCCGGGAACGAATGAGTCGGAAGTTATAAGGGAAAACCTTTCTTATACCTCTGAAAATGGAATACATGTATTGGTATTGTTGTTGCTTAAAATAAGTTTGTAGGGTAGCCAACTTTCAGAGGTGGTAGTATGAACCAAAATATGGAAAAAATGCCCAGGAAACATGGGCTCTAAAATCTATACCTGACAAGCTACGACAACTACTGTGACACACATCTCTATTGAACAAATGGTCATAGCTGTTAAGGTATGCATCTTAGAACCCATGTTTATTGGATTTTTTTCCTTGCTTTGATCCATAAAACCATCTCCCAAAATATGGAAAGAAGAAGAAGAAGAAAAATAATTTACTGTGAAACAGATATACAGGCGCCGGTGCCTATAACTTTGACGTTCTGTCTGTTGGATGACATTTCCGGACAATAGTTCCCATGTAAAACTTGATCTTCTAAGTCCCCTCTACAACTTCTAGAAGTGTGTAACACGATTTCTGAAACACCCTGGATATGCACAGGTTAATTGTCAGGATAATAAAAACTGCCTTGTGAAGCGAAACCCTAAAACAACGTAATTATGTCATTTAATTCAACATCGTCAAATCCATTCTTTGCAAACCAAAGTCTCCTCAAGCTGGTTACTAAGATTCGGGGCTGCCTCACAGTAGTATCCATATGGATTCAAACCCAGGTCATGCAGACTAAGCAAAGATTTCGTGACTGACGGAAACTAACAGTCATTCCTGACTATGCATACAGAGAGTGATATACCTCGATTTTAGACAGTTTCAGTTGGCAATTATCAACTTTAAATTACATAACGTAAACATTTTTAACGGACAGGAATTCCTACCAAGCAACTATTGTCCCTGTTAACGAACTACGAGAGATGGTAAATATTGCTTCTTCACAAGAAAATTACTTGAAATGCCGTGAGGTAAAATTTTGTGTTGGACAGGGATTCGAACCCAGAACCTAATCAGATTGTTATCGAAACACAATCAACTGCACATATCGGATTTTCTCGGCAGTAGCTAGATGTTCTAACTGAAATGATGAGACGAAACTAATTTCTTCCTTCCCAGGGCTGCAACCCGACACCTATCGTTGTTATATTCTAGAGAAAACGAACGTTAAATATGGGTTTGTTACACCAGCAGCGACAAAAATGGTTCAAATGGCTCTGAGCACTATGGGACTTAACTTCTGAGGTCAACAGTCCCCTAGGATTTAGAACTACTTAAACCTAATTAACCTAGGGACATCACACACATCCATGCCCGAGGCAGGATTCGAACCTGCGACCGCAGCGGTCGCGCGGTTCCAGACTGTAGCACCTAGAACCGCTCGGCCACTCTGGCCGGCTTTCCTATACTCAATTTCAGTTCCTGTGTCATCCATGAGTGCCTGGAAGCTAACTTTGGTGCCATCAACATCATTAAGATAAGACAAGAATTTTTATTAAGAGAGAGCTTTCGATAAGATGTTGCTATTATAGTCAATGAAAGTTTCACTCGTTGCCCTCCTAACAGCCAAAGCGATTTATTCACTACCTCTGTATTCATAACCTCCTTCATTGTTGTACATTTATTATGCAGTAATCTCCGTTCTTTAGAAGTTTCATTACAATGACTGTGTACTATGGAGGTTTCCTCCCATTATAAACTATTCTAGCTTGAAAATATCTATCCAGAGCCTGGTAGTATTTGGGACAAACTATGTTCTGAGACAGTTTGTTAGTGTGGCTTGCCTACATCATGGTCAACTATGCACTGTTTTGATTGACAGCTAATGACCCCCTGGAGATCATCCATCCTTTTGATTGACAGGTTCTTAACCTATTGTTCTCCCACCCCTCCCCATAACCCTGATCCTCACAACCCTCAGGAAACCTCCAACCCGCCCCCTCCCCTCGCTGATAAAGGTAGACATTCAGGCCTGAGTTATTCGAACAGCTCCCCTCCTCCCATCTCCTACCTGGAAATTGGCGGCTCTGTGGTGGAGAGGAATGATTGCATGACAGGAAATTCAAAAGTATATTATTTATTTACAAAAAATTCATTTTGCAGGGGTTGGATTTCTATTGCTCATCATTCTCTGTTGTTTGGGAAGATGCAGGTCTCGTAAGAAGTAATTAAATTGATAACTTTTTTTTTATTCCGACTGCACAAGGAATACCATCATGAAACACCCACCACACGTAATTACACTGTTAAAAATCGTTCGATCACAAGGCATGTGCCGCCCACTGGACAGCATAGAATGCGATCTCACACACTGCCAGGAGTTGGGCTGCAGTGGCGAGAGGCTGAGAAGCGGCCGCCACATGCACGTGTCCGCTCGCGCCCCACGACTGACATAACAGGTGTTACACTAATCCTCAAACAAAAGAATTCCTGTCGAAACACGTAGTCTTCCTCTGTTTCTCCTCGTGTCCTGACGGGTCTGCACGCGCCATTGGTCGCAGTCGGGCTGCACCACAAATAAAGCAGTGTTTACCCGGTAAATGCCTGCGGAATACCAAAGCACAGGAGAACTCAAACTCCATCCTTCCAAGTAAAATGCGTTTGAGAATCGTTCCACAAATTCTGCTGAAGTCAATAAATAATTAACTTCAGGTCAAGTGACCACGATGTAGATTGTAGGGTATATAAGGCGAGCGTGATAGCTCACCGCTCCCAGTCACAGTCAGTCTCAGAAGAAGAACCGTGAAGCGTCGCCAGCAGTTGAGATCCTCATCTGTCTCTCCAATGCAGAAGAAGTGTAAAAGTAACTATTCATTACATGTCATTGCTACTATTACCGCATCTAGCAGTTTCATTTCTTTGTTCAACTCTATGTCACTGTCTGTGGATTCTTATTGTTTCTTCTTCCTCTTCTTCTTTGTTCAGTGACATCTGGGGTGTCTGAACTAGCACCTCGTTGGTACTTGCTGTGAACTCTGTCCTGTGAGGATCATCAGCGGTAGCAGCATCGTGGGATCCTGTAGCATACGCAGCCCACTTGCTGGAGCAGGACAACAAGCTGCTATTGTCTGTCCCACTCATTGATTTAGGCAGCCAGCAAGTCCCCACTCTCAGAAGGACTGTGGTGGGTGCCCTAGACCGCACGGTGCGGGCCGGTACTGGTCTCCGACGAATGCATAGTCTCAGAACATTCCGGTGTTACTGCAAGGACAGAATGTTGATGTCGTGGATGAGAAGCTGCCGATTCCCCACAGTGCTCTAATGCTTTTCAGTTCAACTTATAATTTAGCAGCTAGTGGTTCAAAGCGCTAAGTATTGGTATAAGCATCAATGGACATTCACTGGCATGCTGTGTTAGAGATTGAAAATCGATTGAGAAGTGTTAAAGTGCCGTTAACAGAGCTGGAATGGGATAAACTGTGTCGTGCAGAACAGTACATCAACGAACAGACGACCTCTGAGTATTTTCCATCTTCAGAAATTTACTGCACGGGTGTGCCACTGTCTATAACACACATGGTGAGATCTGGAGATCGAACCGTTTATTGGCGACACTCCACTGTTACAAACTTGTTTGGTCCATGGACAGTGCTATCCCTTGTGCTGGAAAGACTGAAGCGTGGGCTGCCTTGTGTTCAAACTGTGTATAAAGACATTGTGAAGTATCTCCGTATGTATATAGTGTGCATGCAGATGATATAGAACAATACATCAATACAGTGTCAAAAGAAGAAGCTAAAGAAAAGAAACTCCCATCAGATTGAGAGAAATGCATGCGGGATTTAATGCATACAAGAAACAGTTATTCAGGAAATACCGTAGAAAATGAATAAGTTTTTTGTTGTTGTTGTTATTGATGTAATGCAGCCTGTGTATCATGGCTGAAATGTAAATAAAACAGGTATAATAGCAAATCTTTGTTGTTTTTCTTGTTTAACTATCCCATCATTATACAATATGAGATGTAACCATTGTAGCTCACTGGATAGGATAATTGCACTATAGTGGCTACATATATTATTATGGTTATTATTATTACAAGAATTCTTTTTTTTTAGCCCGCTGCACACCATAACCTGATGCAGTTGGTATCATGGCCTGGGGGAGGGTGGTGAAGCATCAGGACTTTGTTGTCGGTGACTGGTCCTGCAAAAGAAGACCTGAAGTAGGTCCATCCAACTGTGGCAACACTAATGTCCTCAAGATGCTGCTAACACACGTACATGGAGTCCGATTTCAACATGTTTGTGTATTTTCAAAAACACTGTTTCAGGCGAAGTATCAGCTATAACCGGAGATATTGCACGATGTAAAAGGGGGTTGGGTTGTTTGGGGGAAGAAACCCAACAAGTGAGGTCATCGGTCTCATCGGATTAGGGAAGTACAGGGAAGGAAGTCGGCCGTGCCCATTCACAGGAACCATCCTGGCATTTGCCAGGAGCGATTTAGGGGAATCATGGAAAACCTAAATCAGGGTGGCCGGACGCAGGTTTGAAACGTCGTCCCCCCAAATGCGAGTGCAGTGTGCTAACCACTGCACCACCTCGCTCGGTCGATGTAAAAGGTGTTACATACACGACATTCAGCGAAAGCAGTGATATCCCCCCCCCCCCCCCCCAGCTGAAAAAGTAAAGCCAAACACTGTGTTCATATCTGTGGAAAACCAAGATCAAATTCGAAAATATTTCTGTTTCGGTCGTCATATGAGTGCTAATGTATTTTATCTAAACCAAAAATATTCTAGAATCACAAAACAGTTGGTTAGAGATAATGCAAACCTCATTACAGCCCTCAAACAAGACAGTCTGAATTTAAAACACATTTACCAAGCACATGTTGGAATTGAAATGTCGTTCAATGATTTTGTAAAGATATGTGCCGATTGCTGGAATCATTCGCATATTGATTTCTCGTTATTGATCAAACAAGAAAACTAAATGATGGTAGGTACAGGCGAAACTTCCAAGAGTTTCTGTATATGAAGACCAGTAAGCGAGATGAATACATCTGTATACGCTGCTCCATGGACAAATTTGCGCCCGTTTTTAGCTATCAACCAGAGAGAATGTGTGTGCATAGACAGAATATTCACTTGTATATGGATGCTATCGTGCATAAAGTTGGAGGTATGCGCAGGGAGCTAGAGACGTATTGCCGGACTCTTCTGAGAATGATCAATGTATTAGGTTAGGTTAGTGGTGTTTAACGTCCCGTCGACAACGAGGTCATTAGAGATGGAGCGCAAGCTCGGGTTAGGGAAGGATGGGGAAGGAAATCGGCCGTGCCCTTTCAAAGAAACCATCCCGGCATTTGCCTGAAACGATTTAGGGAAATCACGGAAAACCTAAATCAGGATGACCGGAGACGGGATTGAACCGTCGTCCTCCCGAATGCGAGTCCAGTGTGCTAACCACTGCGCCATCAATGTATTAAATGAGTTGCCGGCCGCGGTGGCCGTGCGGTTCTAGGCGCTCCAGTCCGGAGCCGCGCTGCTGCTACGGTCGCAGGTTCGAATCCTGCATCGGGCATGGGTGTGTGTGATGTCCTTAGGTTAGTTAGGTTTAAGTAGTTCTAAGTTCTAGGGGACTGATGACCACAGCAGTTGAGTCTCGTAGTGCTCAGAGCCATTTGAACCATTAAATGAGTTAGTTAATGAAATCGGTAGAAAAGTAACAGACTTAACTGAAAAGGTCGAGACTGTTGAGGGGAAAATAGATGTAGATGCCCTTAATGTTGAGAAGGGGCACCAGGCACTTAATAAGAACAGGAAGAGCGGATATATAAAACATCAGATGCAGAGACGTCTGATTAGTATATTTTCTGTAGATGTAAAGTTAAGTGTGCTATATGGGAGTTTGAAATTCTTTGCATTGTATGTGAGTAAATCTATGTTAATTGTTCATTACGTTAAATAATTTTCTGATGACTTTTGCATGTAAAAATACACTCCTGGAAATGGAAAAAAGAACACATTGACACCGGTGTGTCAGACCCACCATACTTGCTCCGGACACTGCGAGAGGGCTGTACAAGCAATGATCACACGCACGGCACAGCGGCCACACCAGGAACCGCGGTGTTGGCCGTCGAATGGCGCTAGCTGTGGGGCGTGAGGTCTCCACAGTACATCGATGTTGTCGCCAGTGGTCGGCGGAAGGTGCACGTGCCCGTCGACCTGGGACCGGACCGCAGCGACGCACGGATGCACGCCAAGACCGTAGGATCCTACGCAGTGCCGTAGGGGACCGCACCGCCACTTCCCAGCAAATTAGGGACACTGTTGCTCCTGGGGTATCGGCGAGGACCATTCGCAACCGTCTCCATGAAGCTGGGCTACGGTCCCGCACACCGTTAGGCCGTCTTCCGCTCACGCCCCAACATCGTGCAGCCCGCCTCCAGTGGTGTCGCGACAGGCGTGAATGGAGGGACGAATGGAGACGTGTCGTCTTCAGCGATGAGAGTCGCTCCTGCCTTGGTGCCAATGATGGTCGTATGCGTGTTTGGCGCCGTGCAGGTGAGCGCCACAATCAGGACTGCATACGACCGAGGCACACAGGGCCAACACCCGGCATCATGGTGTGGGGAGCGATCTCCTACACTGGCCGTACACCACTGGTGATCGTCGAGGGGACACTGAATAGTGCACGGTACATCCAAGCCGTCATCGAACCCATCGTTCTACCATTCCTAGACCGGCAAGGGAACTTGCTGTTCCAACAGGACAATGCACGTCCGCATGTATCCCGTGCCACCCAACGTGCTCTAGAAGGTGTAAGTCAACTACCCTGGCCAGCAAGATCTCCGGACCTGTCCCCCATTGAGCATGTTTGGGACTGGATGAAGCGTCGTCTCACGCGGTCTGCACGTCCAGCACGAACGCTGGTCCAACTGAGGCGCCAGGTGGAAATGGCATGGCAAGCCGTTCCACAGGACTACATCCAGCATCTCTACGATCGTCTCCATGGGAGAATAGCAGCCTGCATTGCTGCGAAAGGTGGATATACACTGTACTAGTGCCGACATTGTGCATGCTCTGTTGCCTGTGTCTATGTGCCTGTGGTTCTGTCAGTGTGATCATGTGATGTATCTGACCCCAGGAATGTGTCAATAAAGTTTCCCCTTCCTGGGACAATGAATTCACGGTGTTCTTATTTCAATTTCCAGGAGTGTATTTGTGTGTATAAACTGTTCATGTTGATGTAAATTTGACAGTTGTTAGGGACAATGTAAGAAATAGATGTTATGTAAAAGCCAGTGTGCTTTTGTTTGAAAGGAAAGTGGCTCTGGGGAGTGGAAAAGGTGACAATGGCTACTTGGTGCGCTACCGAGATGTCAACGAAACCGAAAGTCATTCAGGCGCCGAGAGCCACTCGACACAAATTACTGTTGCTAAGATTAAGGCACATGTATCGACAGCAGATAGTGAGAGAGAGACTTCTAAGCCGCTTACAGAATCTCTGAAGTAGCTCTCAGCTAAAACAAAACTACACGAGAACGATGGTGTTGCCATTGACGAATTCATTGTTCGTCATGTCTCTGGTCAGATAGACAGGACATTCGGCGTCAGCAGGGGAACGGTACCGACCGGCCGACGTGCCATCCTCAGCCCACAGGCATCACTGGATGCGGATATGGAGGAGCATGTGGTCAGCACACCGCTCTTCCGGCCGTATGAGAGTTTACGAGACCGGAGCCGCTGCTTCTCAACCAAGTAGCCCCTCAGTTTGCCTCACGAGGACTGACTGCGGCAAGCATACATTTTTGAGCATAGTCCTATAAACTCCACAATCGGCAATCCATTCGCCCCGTCATTTATAAGGCCGACAACCTTCTCGTTTTGTGGAACAATACTATAAGGGTTATCGACCGTGTGTGAGGACATATCGAATTCATTACTGTGGTACCTCATTACTTCATATAGACCGCAGTTCTTCACTGAGTAGATGAAGCTATCTATATCCATATAAAGTAATTTAGAATCTGCAAAATGAGTTTTCGCTGACTCATAATGAGAGCGGTACGTGTGGAGTTTGGATAGGTCTGGCACGAACATCCCCACATAAATAGGTTTCGTAAACTCTACTGCAGTCTTCGGCATCTCCACAGCAACAGAGTTCTTATTGAATATTTTGACCCGCTTACAATTTGTTCTGGCAGTGCACTTTCTTACACCATAATGCCCATCTCATTCGGTTCTAATCAAAATTTCACGCCGTTTCCACAAATTGTCCATTGTTTTACCATAAAATTGAATTATTCATTAATTTGTAAAAATCATTTCCAGGTCACACATCATGGTAGTTCTCTGTCTCGTATTCAGATCAGTATACTCCTTCAACCAGGGGGACTGCTTCATCCCCAAGCTGAGACACTGCTGGAGATTACGATAATGAATAACGTATGTCCACTTATTCCCCACCATTGTCATCAGTTTTGCGATGGAGTCTTAGTGGGACTACTTGCTCTGGACACAGTGGCAAACCGGCGTGTGGATCCTGCAAAATAATAGGGTATGTGAGTTCTGCCTACACCACGTACCGTATATCAGAATCAGCCACCATACCCACCATGATTTTTCCATCTAATCCCTTGCACTCGTCTTTGGGCAGCCATCGAAACTCACCAATCGGCAGTGATTGCTGCATGGTGTGTCCGTTTAAGTTATTTACGTCCAGGTACATTATGTAACTCGAATCAACGGATGCGTTGAACCTGTCACGGAGTTGCGGGTTATTTGCCTTCACATGCCTATGGATACATTTGCAAAGTCCGCCACGGATCCCTCGCTCAAAGAAAAGAAGCACGTCAACATCAGTCAATAATTCGATGCTGCACTTAATTTTCTTGAGCATTGCATCGCAAGAGAACCCAGGTGCCATGCAATAAAAGGGAGGATCCAGAGAATATGTGGTCATGCATAGACTCCAGAATTTCTCGAAAACGTCCGCAAGCAAGCACACGTCTGTGTCCATGTAAATCTGTGTGTACTATCCTAAAGTAAAGATTTTGAATTCCCACCAGACATTCACAGCATGCTCATACTCTGCATCCATTATGGCATCGCCGCTAAGCTTGATGGAGAATGCAGTTATGTCGGGTAGCCTGATTTTGTTGAGTTTCGCCATATTATCCACATACTGGTATGGGAAAAACCCCTTCCGAGTCACAAGTTGAAATTTTTCCTCGTCAGGAAATGCAGCTCAAGCGATATGCATATCCTCCCAAGGTAGAAATGGTTTAAATGGCTCTGAGCACTATGGGACTTCGCATCTGAGGTCATCAGTTCCCTAGAACTTAGAACTACTTAAACCTAACTAACCTAAGGACATCACACACATCTGTGCCCAAGGTAGGATTCGAACCTGCGACCGTAGCAGTCGTGCGGTTCCGGACTGAAGCGCCTAGAACCGCTCGGCCACTGCGGTCGGCTCACAAGGTAGAGTTTCAACAAGTTTCTGGAGTAGTGCCTGCATAAAAGGTAGTGTATCAAGAAGCGGAGCGTAATATTCTTGGCGTCATTTGTTTGGAGAATGAAATGTATTTCTCGACGCTTTGAGGTAGGACACTGATCTGATCTTTCTCTGTGTCGAAATCAGTCAAGTGCTTAAATAGAAAATGAGCATCATGCCCGTTTAAATTATGGAAGAAAACGGGTATGTGCCTTGGTAGCTGGTATTTCAAATTGCATGTACTGTGAGCTGTGCCAAAGAACTTCCCCGTAAGATGACAATGGTCCCTACGACGAGTTTCCGCTTTTCTGTGTAACGGCAGCCCACAAATATGACAGTGAACCGCGTTAATATGCAAATCTTCATTCTCCTTTTGTTTGGTCATGGAAACTTTGTCTCTGTAAAGGTTATCAACCTACCATGAAGTTTTTCGACCTCAGTGAGCAGCCAAACTGCAGGAATATACCCGACATATGGTTTGTAATGGTTGATACTGGAATCATAGGGCGATACAATTTGGTACGCTGTCACACATGGTATGTGTTTTTCTATAAAGGTGGTACACTATGTGATCAAAAGTATCCAGACACCCCCAAAAACATACGTTTTTCATATTAGGTGCATTGTGCTGCCACCTACTGCCAGGTACTCCAAATCAGCGACCTCAGTAGTCATTAGACATCGTGAGAGAGCAGAATGAGGCGCTCCGCGGAACTCATGGACTTCGAACGTGGTCAGGTGATTGGGTGTCACTTGTGTCATAAGTCTGTACGCGAGATTTCCACACTCCTAAACATCTCTAGGTCCACTGTTTCCGATGTGATAGTGAAATAGAAACGTGAAGGGACACGTACAGCACAAAAGCATACAGGCCGACCTCGTCTGTTGACTGGCAGAGACCGCCGACAGTTGAAGAGGGTCGTAATGTGTAATAGGTAGACATCTATCCAAACCGTCACACAAGAATTCCAAACTACATCAGGATCCACTGCAAGTACTCTGACAGTTAGGCAGGAGGTGAGAAAACTAGGATTTCATCCTCAACTGGCTGCTCGTAAGCCACACATCATGCCAGTAAATGCAAACAACGCCTCGCGTGTTGTAAGGAGCATAAATATTGGACGATTGAACAGTGGAAAAACGTTGTGTGGACTCACGAACCACGGTATAAAATATGGCGATCCGATGTCAGGGTGTGGGTATGGCGTATGTCCGGTGAACGTCATCTGCCAATGTGTATAGTGCCAACAGTAAAATCCAGAGGCAGTGGTGTTATGGTATGGTCGCGTTTTTCATGGAGGGGGCTTGCACCCCTTGTTGTTTTGAGTGGTACTATCACAGCACAGGCCTACATTGATGTTGCTTCCCACTGTTGAAGAGCAGTTTGGGGATGGCGACTGCATCTTTCAACACGATCGAGAACCTGTTCATAATACACGACCTGTGGCGCAGTGGTTACACGACGATAACATTCCTGTAATGGACTGGCCTGCACAGAGTCCTGACCTGAATCCTATAGAACACCTTTGGGATTCTTTGGATCGCCGACTTCGTGCCACACCTCACCAACCGACATTGATACCTCTCCTCAGTGCAGAACTCCGTGACGAATAGGCTGCCATTCCCCAAGAAACCTTCCAGCACCTGATTGAAAGTATGCCTGCGAGAGTGGAAGCTGTCAACAAGGCTAAGAGTGGGTCAACATCATACTGAGTATCAGCATTACCGACGGAGGGCACCACGAACCTGTAAGTCATTTTCAGCCAAGCGTCCAGATACTTTTGATCACATAGTGTATTTAAGGCTGTAGGGTCACCTTCACAGAGGGTAAAAAGGGGCGAGGAGGCATTCAAAGTCGGCGTACACTACAAACGGGCATCGCTCCTGGTGGTGTGCATTTTTAAACTTTATGAATTTGTTTTGCTCAGTAGGCATAATAACATGTACTGACTCGATCCTTGGAAGCGCAGTCTTCTAGATGCGCCGGTATAACTTGTCTCAGGAAAAATAATTCAGGCACCTTAAACAAATATGCTTTACACGGTTGATAGTTGGGAGGGAAGGAGTCAGGAAATGTCTGTGGTTCAGAAATAGTGATAATTATCACCTTTAGAGAAAAGTAGCATGTTTACATGCATCTTACGCTCACTGGAAAATTTCGAGAAATGGATGGGGCAAACAACAATACGTTTGTACTTCTCATCTGACTTGCTTTCCTTCTCCACACCATAAACGTGAACCGACATTCCTGTTTTCGGCGCCTTAAATTTAGATATGTTCTGGATCTTGACAGGGAACTGGATACCATCAAAGTTATAACACTTATGAATGCCAAGGTACCTAAGGTACCTACTGTATTTGGGTGCACTCTCTGGATGTACATTGTAATTTATCTCGCGAGCCAGGATTGACTGTGCAAAACAAGCCTGGTCGGTGTTATTTTCGACACTAATACATGCATGTTTATTAGCTATATCGTTTGGTAGCTTTATACAGCTGGAACCTCCATGTACTGGATCATAAACATGTGTATGGATGTCCAGATGTAGTATTCAGCTGAATGCTTTAGCTGACCCTCTAACTTCTATCTCGGAAATCCGAGCCAGTATAGCAGTCCAGGTGGATTTACGAAACTACTCAGCGATTGGCGCGTTCCGCGTTATCACGCCATTTTCCCCCCAAAGATAATGACGAATTGTCTCTTCAATGGCAGAATCAACTTGGGGGGGGGGGGGGGGGGTGCCACAGTTTGATGCAGAGCACCGGCACTGCATTTAATGGTGGGATACTGCAGATCATTGACTACCTCGAGCAGCTCCTTTTCCACAACAGAAAGGCACACCCTTAGAAAACCGATAGGTTTGCAGTACCCTCCTCCTGGATTCTCTATCCTCATGAACAATATTCGCTCCTCAAAGGCGTTTGCAATCACCGAGTATTCTAAGTGCGGTATGGTATCACTGACCTGATGTCCTTCACTAAAAGGACGGGAGTGGGAACTACCACTAGCCACATAATTGTTGCTATTACTACTACTATAACTATAACTAGTCGATGGAGCTGGCGAGGTGGACAGAGGTATGTGCTGTACCTCACATGTTCAGCGAGGGCCGGCCACGGTGGCCGAGCAGCTCTGGGCGCTTCAGTCTGGAACAGCGCGACTGCTACGGTCGCAGGTTCGAATCCTGCCTCGGTCATGGATGTGTGTGATGTCCTTAGATTAGTTAGGTTTAAGTAGTTCTAAGTTCTAGGGGACTGATGACCTCAGCTGTTAAGTCCCATAGTGCTCAGAGCCATTTGAATCATTTGTTCAGCGAGGACGTGACGGCATAAGAGGAGGAGGAGGAGGAGGAAATGCTGCGGATTCGGTCCGCTGCGAGCAGCCTATTTGCTGCAGCCCTGACCCCCTAGCCTGAGGGATGGCAGTCCATGGATGCCAGAGCGGTGCTGTGATTGCCGCTGCGAGGGTGGCGGGGTTAGGGATGGTGGCGGCAGCGGATGCGGCAGTGGCAGCTTCCCGTGCGGCAACTAGTGGGGCTCTTGCCGGCGAAGCATGACACATGGGACCTCATTTAGATGTTATAGTCTTCCTCTCCCCAGTACCCGAGCCACAGCATATTGTGGGAATTGTCCCCCTGATGCAGCCGCTGTAGAATAATCAACAACAAAAATTCAGTATAACAATCTAGACATGGCCTGCTGTCGCTGCTGGTACTCCTGCCAAACAGGCCATGAAGGCCCAACGGTACCGACTGGTCGCGTCATCCTCAGCCCACAGGCGTCACTGGATGCGGATATGGAGAGGCATGTGGTCAGCACACTGCTCTCCTGGCCATATGTCAGTTACCGTGACCGGAGCCACTACTTCTCAATCAAGTAGCTCCTCAATTTGTCTCTCATCGGTGCAACCCAACTCCTGGCAGTGTGTGCGGTGGCATTCTGTGCAGTCCAGTGGACAGTGCATGCTTTGCGATTGACGATTTTTAACACTGTAATTACATGTTGTGGGTGTTTCATGACGATATTCCTAGCGTAATTGGAATAAAAAAAAGAGATCGATGTAACTACTTCTTACAAGACCTGAATCTTCCCAAACAGCAGACAATGATGAACAAGAGAAATCCAACCCCTGCAAACCAATTTTTTTTATAAATAAACAATATAACCTTGAAGTTCCTGTCATGAGATCCATCCTCTCCACCACAGAGTCACGAATTTCCAGGTAGGGGAGGGGAGGTGGAGAGGAAAGGGAGAGAGATGAAGATTTACTGGAGGGGAAGGGGTTGATTAAGTGATCAATTTAATTAAGTAGACAATCAAATTGAAAAGAGTGAGAGGGGGCTACTCAAATAACTCAGGCCTGAAAGTGTACCTGTATTAGCGAGGGGGAGGGGTTGGTTTGGAAGTTTCCTGAGGGTTTGGGAGGAAGAGTGGGAGGGGGAGGGGTGGGGAAACAATAGGTTAAGGGTCTGTCATTCAAAAGGCTGGATTATCCCAAGAGGTCATTAGCTGTCAATCAAAAGAGAACAATAGGAGTGCCCCTCAGTGCATACTTGCCCCTGATGTAGGCAACCGGCATTAAAGAATTGCTCAGAAAATAGTTTGTCCCACTACTCCTGGTTAAACATTCTTTTAGACTTCACCCATAATTATTTTACATGTACCTGCCCAGAGGTAAGTTTTTTAAGTTCCTTTTGAGATGTGACATGACTACCTCTTTACATTGATTTTTTTCTCTAAAATAATGTCGCAATGAATCAGGTACTGGCTTTTTATTGCTCCCAACTGTGATTTTATAGTTGACACTAGTTTTTCTATCCCCATGCACTGATGTCTCGCTTTCGATTTCTACTTTCTATGTGCCCCTCCAAGAGCTTGCAGTTATTGCCTGTACCTTGATTTCATTCGATAGAGATCAGCTAGTGGTAGTATATCCACACAAGCTTTATTTGCACCCTGCCACTTACAGTTAATCCCTTTCTCATTTATTTTAATCAAATATAACGTTCAATGTACTTCCAGAGCTCAAGATAATGTGAGTACTGATGGAGTTTTGAGCTGATTCTCAAATTGTACAATGCTTTAAATCCATTCAATAATTAGTTTTACACATTGCTCGAAGTGAAGCTTTGCTCCATAGTACATTGCTCAACAGTTAAGGGGTCGTTTATTGGAAACCACTTACTTGTCTCCTGTTGCGATGTAGAAGTTTGAAACTTGGCTCAGAAGTGATTACAACCTTCCACTGTAATGGTGCAAAAGTGTGGCGGCCTGTGACGTCACTCTCGAGCTTGGCGACGCTTAATACAGCAAGGTGCCGACACACGCGAAAAAAAGCACAGAGATCAGAAATTCATCCTGTTTTCCAGATTGTAGCAGGGAAGCGGGGCCCTGTTCGCCATACCGCCAGCGCTGACCTGATGGTGCGACGCAGCACAGTCCACTGATCATATCACTTGAGGTTTACTGCAGCAGCCGTGAGAAGCTGCTCGCTCTCCATGTTCCTGGCTATTACCCGCGATGGACTAATCCTAAGAGACTGAAGCCTTTCATCATGTCTCCCCCTACGTAGAGCCCCTTTACCCTGTGTGAAGAAATCAGTTGTGCTTCAGTATGCATCCTTATTAACCATAAATCCTCCTATCCTGACGCTCAGTTCCTAGCTTAACACTCTACACACTGCTTTTGATTCTGTCAGCGTTTTCTTTTTTTCAATATCTATAAGTATTGTTGTAACATACTGATGATAAAAATGGACAGTACGTAACCCCCTCACACACAGTTGTCGCTGAAACTCGGAGATGAGATCTTAACCGCCAGAGTCGATGGAGTGTCCGATGAGGGTGAATTACACTGCAGCTGATTGATTTTCCACAGGCCACGGAGAACAATTGACCCTAGGTGCCTTCAGTTCACCTAGTCACCTGGTGTAAGATGTTGTCTCTCCCTCCCACCGTATTTGTTCTCTGCCCAGTTGAACCCTGGCCTACGCCTCATTCAGGAGCAGACTGTGCCAGTTTCGACTGGACCACGTGCTTGTCGTTTAATCTTCCTCCGTTTGCATTTATTAGTATCTATCCCGTTTTCAGTTTTCTTCTTCTTCCTCCAGAACCCAGAAGACGTCACATACGACTCCAATGTGCGAGATGATGCGGTAGTAGGACACTGGATATGATTTTGGGAGGACAGCAGGTCAAACTCCCAATCTGGCCATCCTGATTTAGGTTATCTGTGGTTTCCATACACCACTTACAGCCAATGGCACGATGGTTCCTTTGAAAACGAGGTGGTCGATTTGCTTCCCCATACTCCCAGAATCCGAGGTTATGCTCCACTCTCACGAACTCGTTGTTGACGGAATGTTAAACCCCAACCTTCCTTTCATATGACCCCGATTAATAGCTTACAAATTCCTTTTGTCTTTTCGGCAGTATCAGGAAGGTTGGTTTTCCATGGGCGATGGAGAACAATTGGCTCCAGGTGCCTTCACTTCACCTAGTCACTCGGGGTCAACGATGGGCTCAAGGCTTCATAGCCGTATTTCCGTTTTGCAGTGCTCGAATCCAGATTCTGAGCTGATATCTAGTGACAATTTAATCTTATGTGGTACCTCCTGTCCAGTTTCATGTGTTATTATCTTCCTTTTGGCGCTTCGCTACTGGGGCTTGCAAAAGTCTGCGAGTAGCTTCCACAACGGGAGTGCCCCAGTCCCCCCTCCAATTATCTAGGACGTTTGTGGTAGCTTTTCTAGTGACGGGGAGCCGGCAGTTGGCAGCGCTGTTATCTTGTTACTGTTTGATAAACAGAAGCACACGTTATGTCGTTGCAGTCATCTTGGCTGTCTCTTTCCAGCGCCACAGAAAAAACTGTATAGTTTCATGAAAAAATCAAAGTCGGTATAAACGTTATGCCAATGTTTTTTTAGAGGCAGAGTGGTGTTTCTCCTGGAGTCACAGTGTGGGGAGCCATCGAGTACGACATCAGGTCATGGCTGTTCGTGACTGAGGAAATTCTGCAAACGTAACGGCACGTCAGGGATGTTCTGTTTCCTCGTGTGTTACCACTCGTACACCAGTATTGTGGTGCCATTTTGCGACAGGACAGTGCTCGTTCACAAAAGGCACGTGTGTGTACCAGTTTTCTTTGTGATGCAGAGGTACTGCTGTGGTCAGCAAGATCCCTAGATCTGGTCACAAACATCTCAGATATCAACTCTGTCCCATTGCCAGGATATCGAGGACCAGTTACAACAGTTGTGGGCCAGCTCGAGGCAGGAGAGCAACTGAGATGAAATTTGAAATTCTCAGCTACCTCCAACATAATGGACCTCCTGCCAAATGACCTAACTGTGCCATCATACGCCAGCAAGAGGCAAGGGGGCAAAATCTGGAAGCATATGGAAACTGGGCAGTTGTGGGATCGAGTCCTGCCACATACACAAGTCCTAGTATCCACCAACAGAATGCAAGGAAAATTTGCCCACACACAAAGGGTACTGATTTAGTTAATTATCTAGTCAATCAGTCTGATAGAGCGAGGGGAATTTCCAAGACATTCACAGCTGGGTTCAAAACGGTTCAAATGGCACTGAGCACTATGGGACTTAACGTCTGAGGTCGTCAGTCCCCTTGAACTTAGAACTACTTAAACCTAACTAACCTAAGGACATCACACACATCCATGCCCGAGGCAGGATTCGAACCTGCGGCCGTAGCAGCCACATGGTTCCGGACTGAAGCGCCTAGAGCCGCTCGGCAACTGCGGCCGGCGAGGAGAGAAGGGAATTGGAGGGAGGAGAGGCGGGGGTCCTCTGCTGGTGGTATTGTGAACTAACTCAGTCAGTATCTGCACAGCAGTGCGAGCACATAGAGCAGCTGCTTCCATTGACCTGGTATGGAAAGTGTCTGTTTGGGAGCAGATTGTGCAGGTGCTGCAGCCAGAAGTAGCCACTCGAGATGGCAAAGGACACCACCACGAGCAAAGAGGACCAGGATTGTGGCGCTGACCAGGCTGTCAGATGGTCACAAAAAAATGAGCGCAGTATTCTGAGCCACTATGGTCTGGTGGTTTGGACGGGTAGGTCGGAATCCCCCCAAAGAGTGACATGCAACAGGAAGCAGTCACTCGGGGTGCGTTAATTCCGCTAGACGGCCAGCGGTGCGCCGACCAACAGCAGTCACAGTGCCCGAGTGCATGCGCCGTGCACGCGACCGAAACATTTTTAACAGTGTAGTTACATGTGGTGAGATATGTTGGCACCGATTTCGTGACGGTATTCTTTGCATGTTCAGAGAAAAAGCGAGCTATTTAATTCTTTTCAATGTGTTTCACAAGAACCGCATCTTCCAATAGAGCAGAGAATGACGAGCTTTTCCAACCATATAAAAAAAGAGATCCAACCCCAGCAAATTGAATTTTATAAATAAACAGTATATCTTTTGCTATGTAATTTATATTGATTTGAATTTCCTGTCATGAGGTCCTTCCTCTCCAGCACAAACTGAATCCACCAGTTACCCAGTGGGAGATGGGAGGAGGGGTGAGGAATTCACCAGAAGGGGAGAGGTTAATTAATTAATTGATTTAATTACTTAGTCAATCAAATTGATATAGTGGGAAGTGGCTATTCGAACAAGTCGGGCCTGAATGTATGCTTGTATCAGAGAGAGGGAGGGAGGAGGGTTGGAGCTTTCCAGAGAGGTGGAGGTGGAGGAGGAGGATGGGGAGGGGTGTGGGTGTTTCTCAGGACAGATTATCCACAGGGGGACATAAATCAACCCCTGTGTGGTCATAAATCAATTAACAGAGCAATAGGTTAAGGGAAGGGGTTGGGGGTCATAAATCAATCAAGTTTGCTCCTGGATGTATGCTTGCCCCTGGATGTATGCAATCCGCAATGTGGTGCGATACCCCTGTTGCTTGACTACTATCACATACAACCACTTTCTCGACAAGTGGTCTGTACCCAAAGACTGGAAAGTTGAGCAGGTCACACTAATATTCGAGAAAGGTGATAGGAGTAATCCACTAAATTACAGGCCCATATAATCCACATCGATGTACAGCAAAATTTTAGAACCTATATTGTGTTTGAACATTATGGATAACCTCAAAGAGAACAGTCTATTGACACATAGTCAACACGGATTTAGGAAACATAGTACTTGAGAAACACAACTAGCTCTTTACTGACACAAAGTGTTGAGTGCTGTCGACGGGGAATTTCAAATCGATTCCGCATTTCTAGATTTCCAGGAGGCTTTTGAAATCGTACCTCACAAGTGGCTTGTAATCAAATTGCGTGCTTATGGAATATCGTCTCAGTTGTGCATCCATCGTAACTGACGGAAAGTCATCGAGTAAAACAGAAGTCGTTTCTTGCGTTCCCCTAGGTAGTGTTATAGGCCCTCTGTTGTTCCTCCTCTACTTGAACGATTTTGGAAACAATCTGAGCAGCCACCTTAGGTTGTTTGCAGATGAAGCTGTCGTTTATCGAATAGCAAATTCATCAGGTGATCAAACCCAACTGCAAAGCGATTGAGATAAGATATCTGTATGGTGTGAAAATTGGCAGTTGATCGTAAATAATGAAAAGTATGAGGTCATCCACATGAGTACTAAAGGGAATCCGTTAAACTTCGGTTAGACTATAAATCAGTCAAATCTAAAGGTCATAAATTCAACTAAGTACCTATGAATTACAATTACGAACAACTTAAATTGGGAAGAACACACAGAAAATGTTGTGGGGAAGGCGAACGAAAGACTTCGTTTTATTGGCAGAACACTTAGATGTAACAGATCTACTAAAGAGACTGGCTACGCTAGGGCTATCCGTCCTGTTTTGGAGTACTGCTGCGCTGTGTGGGATCCTTACCAGTTAGGACGATTAACGGAGTACAAAGAGAAAGTTCAAAGAAGCGCAGCACGTTTTATACCATCGCGAAATAGGGGAGAGAGTGTCACGGACATGAGACAGGGTATAGGGTTGACGTCACTAAAACAAAAGCTTTCCTCGTTGTGGCGGGATCTTCTCACGAAATTTCAATCACCAACTTCCTATGCGAAAATACAGTGTCCGCCAGAAAAATATACGCACACTTTAAGGAACGAAAGGTACTACTTATGTGTTTATTTTACATTTAATAATTGATCACACATGTTGTGCAACCTTCAGTTTAGCGCATGGTTACTTTAAATGTTCAGAATGTTCACCGTTGGCGGCTGTACACATAACAGAGCGAGGAGCGGTTGCCGCAACTACGTCAGTCAATGTTACAGTGGAGATCGCTACACATGTCGCTGTAATCTCGTGGCGAAGTTCCTCCAGTGCACGTGGCTTACGTCGATAGAGGTTACCTTTCACAGTTCCCCATAAGTGAAGTCCATAGGTGTTAGACCTGGCGACCGTGGAGGAAACTCAATGGGCTCTATTCGTCCAATCCAATGCCACAGAAAATTGTCATCCAGGAAACTCGTACGGTTAGGTGGTAGTGTGGTGGCGCCCTGTCCTGTTGGTAGAAGACGTCTTCGTCAGTTCCATAAAGCGCACGTATACCTGGCAAAATTGATGTGCGTAACATTTCCAGGTACACTTCTCCAGTGACAATAGCATCAAAGAAAAAGGGTCCTTCTAAGCCCCTAGATGATAGATAGTCCACACCACACATGAACCCCTGGTAGATTCACTACTTTACCCATATAAACATTCAGATTTTCCGGTGCCCAGTACACACTGTTATGCCTATTCACGGTTCCACTAACAAGGGGAGGCCGCCAATTGTGAAATTCAGATTCGGTTCATACTGCGCATTATAAAAGCTCATGGCCAGAGGTGTAATGTGGCAAAGCACCAAGATGCACTTCTCAGCCGTTGTCGAGAAAATCGACAGTTAAAAGAAACCGTTGCGGTGAAATTCTCTCTACGGTTAATAATTTCATACAGCGTCGTGGCGCAGCGGTAAGCGCTTGGATTCGTAATCCGAAGGTCGCTGGGTCGAATCTCGCGCCATGCAACTTTTTTTTTTTTTAGTATTTGTTTTTTGGTTGGTTGGTTGGTTTGGGGAAGGAGACCAGACAGCGCGGTCATCGGTCTCATCGGATTAGGGAAGGATGGGGAAGGAAGTCGGCCGTGCCCTTTCAGAGGAACCATCCCGGCATTTGCCTGGAGTGATTTAGGGAAATCACGGAAAACCTAAATCAGGATGGCCGGACGCGGGATTGAACCGTCGTCCTCCCGAATGCGAGTCCAGTGTCTAACCACTGCGCCACCTCGCTCGGTATTTGTTTTTTGTAATTCATATATATATATATATATATATATTATATATTATTTATATATATATATATATATATATATAAGCGCTTGGATTCGTAATCCGAAGGTCGCTGGATCGAATCTCGCGCCATGCAACCTTTTTTTTTTTTTTTTTAGTATTTGTTTTTTGTAATTCATATATATATATATATATATATATATATATATATATATATATATATATATATTCCCGGCAATCAGTTGCAACAATTATGTATATAATAAGTTGTTGAAAGTCGTTTGTCGTGGAAAAACTGGCGACTTCGAACATGATTACGTTTTCCGCAAACAAAGTTGTATTTCACAAATGTTATTAATTGTCTTCATAATGTTTACACGTGTAGTTAACGGACGGAAGACGTAGAAACGACATTCCGAAACGAATACGTATAGTGTAAGTCAAACGTTCGAATTAGAGTAGAGACCCCACGATATATATATATATATATATATATATATATATATATTACAAAAAACAAATACTAAAAAAAAAAGGTTGCATGGCGCGAGATTCGATCCGGTGCCCTTCGGATTACGAACCCGATGGCTTCCGCTGCGCCACGACGCTGTAGGAAATTATAAATCGTAGAGAGTATTTCACCGCAACGGTTTCTATTAACTGTCGATTTTCTCGACAACGGCTGAGAAGTGCATCTTGGTGCTTTGCCACATTACACCTATGGCCATGAGCTTTTATTATGCGCAGTATGAATCGAATCTCAATTTCACAATTGGCGGCCTCCCCTTGTAAGTTTAAATTGTGCCTCGTCACTCCACACTACCTTCATCACAAATTGTTCGTAATCGGTTACCATGTGCTGATACCATTCGCATTTGGCGATCAGGATCGTCATCATTAACCGCGTGCAGTAATAAAAAAAATGGCTCTGAGCACTATGGGACTCAACTGCTGAGGTCATTAGTCCCCTAGAACTTAGAACTAGTTAAACCTAACTAACCTAAGGACATCACAAACATCCATGCCCGAGGCAGGATTCGAACCTGCGACCGTAGCGGTCTTGCGGTTCCAGACTGCAGCGCCTTTAACCGCACGGCCACTTCGGCCGGCGCGTGCAGTAATCGTGGAATGCAAACTTTCCACTTTGTAGCTTTCGGAATTCTTCGTATGCTTGTACTGCTAACCCACACTTCACGTGCACATTGCGTAGCAGACTTCTGTGGGGAATTAACAAACGCTTCGAACACGAGAACTGACGAAGCAGGACATGTACCTGTACGTTGTCTTCCTGATCTTCCTTTGTGAATATAACGAGTAGTTCCATGCAATTCAAACTTGTTAATGGTGCGTTTAATTGTTAGGCGGGTTGGCCGTTCTGTTTCAAACTCCCGCCTCCACTGACGTTGCACTTCAGTGGCATTATCAAACTTGAAAAACCACCTCACAATACATTTTCGTTGCTGGAATGTCAATCGTGCTCCAGCCATCTTGTTTTCTCAATACCGAGATGAAAGTACTAACATCTGTTGAGCCAAAGACCATACTACAACACACTTTTAAGTCAAATTGAACGACAATATCGACGTCTCCATAGAGCCTAACAAAAAGTGTATACATTTTGCTGGCGGACTCTGTACTTTGTTCACACCGACCTACATAGGGAGAAACGATCATCACAATAAAATAAGGGAAATCAGAGCTCGCTCGGAAAGATACAAGTGTTCTTCTCTTCCGCGCGCTGTTCGAAATTGAAATAACAGAACATTATTGTGAAGGTAGTTCAATGAAACCTCTGCCAGGCACTTAAATGTGATTTACCGAGTAGCCATGTGGCTGTACAACATTTGAAAAGCATTCGTCCAAACGTTTTAGAAGTACAAGTGTTACGCAGTTGATTTAATAATTATAATAGCAACAAATTCTCACAATTTCGACAACGTCAGAATTTAAACAATGTAAAATCAAATTATTGATTCACCATTAGAAATGTTTCACTTCGCACAGTTCTGCAGACTACGACAATGCGAGCGTTTAAATGAGGGTCCTGCGGTGATTTCCGCGTACGTCCCGGAAGCCTGTCGTTCTGTCATTTAATGGGACGCCGACCTTTCCATTTCTCTCTCTGCTTACTCAACTTCCCGTGATTTACCGTCCTGGCTGAGGACTCTGGAACCATGTCGGATTCATTGTCGACGACAGGGACACTGAGCCCGTGAATGGGCGCCTTTTCCTGGCTGGAACGTTCTTTACAGCCGGTCATGACGCAAGCCCATCCACAGACTGAAAAGTAGCTTCTATTTTCTACAATTCCTTGTTATTTTCGAAATTCTTAATTTTTACGCTCCTAGCTCAAACAGTTGGAATTTGTGTCTGTAATATGGTCGTGCGGTAGCGTTCTCGCTTCCCGCGCCCGGGTTCCCGGGTTCGATTCCCGGCGGGGTCAGGGATTTTCTCTGCCTCGTGATGACTGGGTGTTGTGTGATGTCCTTAGGTTAGTTGGGTTTAAGTAGTTCTAAGTTCTAGGGGACTGATGACCATAGATGTTAAGTCCCATAGTGCTCACAAGGGAACCTCCCCATCGCACCCCCCTCAGATTTAGTTATAAATTGACACAGTGGATAGGCCTTGAAAAACTGAACACACATCAATCGAGAAAACAGGAAGAAGTTGTGTGGAACTATGAAAAAATAAGCAAAATATACAAACTGAGTAGTCCATGTTCAAGATAAGCAACATTAAGGACAAAGTTAGCTGATGAGCGCCGTGGTCCCGTGGTTAGAGTGAGCAGCTGCGGAAGGAAAGGTCCTTGGTTCAAGTCCGCCCTCCAGTGAAAATTTTACTTTCATTATTTTCGCGAAGTTACGATCTGTCCGTTCATTCATTGACGTCTCTGTTCATTGCAATAAGTTTAGTGCCTGTGTTTTGCGACCGCACCGCAAAACCGTGCGATTAGTAGACGAAAGGACGTGCCTCTCCAATAGGAACCGAAAACATTTTATCGCAAGGTCATAGGTCAACCGATTCCTCCACAGGAAAACACGTCTGATATATTCTTTACGACACTGGTGACGGCATGTGCGTCACATGACAGGAATATCTTGTCGACCCACCTAACTTGCACACTTAGCGAATGGGTAAAAAGATTATTCTACCTTGCCCGATTTAGGTTTTCTTGTGGATGTGATAATCACTCCAAAAAAAGTGATGAAAACATAAGAGTTTGTCACATAAACTGCATCAAATGAATGCAACAGTTTCAGAGTCGCACAGTTTTCCCTGTGCTCTGTCAAAACATATGTTTTTTACGTTTTCAAATGTTTCCGTGCGTAGACCGTCAAATTCTGTATATGTCCAAGCAAATCTGAACATGTCCTGGAATTTTGGAGAGCGAAGTTGATTATGTGTGAGTGCCTGAACTTTGATAATTATCTGAAAATAAAAAATTAAAATTTTCACCCGAGAGAATATTTGAACCAAGGACCTGTCGTTCCACAGCTGCTCAAGCTAACCAAGGGACCACGGCGCTCATGGACTCACACTATCCTTGATGTTACATATCTTGTACATGGACTACTCAGTTTGTATATTTCGCTTATTTTTTCATAGTTCCACACAACTTCTTCCTGTTTTCTCGATTGATCTGTGTTCAGTTTTTCAAGGTCTATCCCTGTGCCAACTTATAACTAAATCTGAGGGGGGTGCGATGGGGAGGTTCCCTTGTCAGAGCCATTTGAACCATTTTGTGTCTGTAATAACACACTGTTCAAAAGAATTAGGGGAATATATGTATCAACCTCCGGTATGTTAAATCTATTTTGATACAGGCGGTACCTTAGTCTTACTGCATGACTTGAGATCTTTGCTTTCAGTGTAGGCAACAAATAAAATCATTCGTCATCTAGTGGATGTGTTGTGGATTACGGTGTCAGGCGACCCCTCAGAAGGAAGTGACTATCCGTGTCCCAGTGTTTTCTAGCGAGATACACAGATGGCAGTTGTTTTTTAAGGACGTTGTATCCAACCGAGAACTTGCAGTGTGACATATTATTGCAGTGCAGGTGGCAAGGGTGGTCTGTTTGAGCAAAAAAGGATGGTCTTTCGGTCGTGTTGCTGCAGATGCCAATGCTTCTCCATGTGTCATCCATAGTTTGTGGACACACTACAGGGAGACAGGTCGGAGTTGGGCAAGGTCTCCGACGCCTTAAAACCCCACGTGAAGACCGATATCTAGCCATCTCTGCGATGCGGCATCGTATAGATACCGCCAGAGCACTGCAAGATGATTTCAGAAGGGCCACTGGAGCCGCTGTCTCCGATCAGACTGTAATGAACAGGTTACGAGAAAGGATATTACCACCCAGATATCGTGTTCGAGTACCCTGCTTGACACGACAACATCTTGTAGCTCGACTTCAACTCTGCCGTTCCTATGTCAACTGGCAACCTCGTCACTGGCGAAACGTGTTATTCACAGACGAGTCCTAATACTCTCTGAAGCAAGCTGATGGCCGTGTTTGTGTAAGGAGACCTCTGGTCAGCGGTTCCTGCCAGGAAGAATATAAATTTCCATGGCTCTGTAGATGTGGGGAGGCTTCAGTGTTAACATCTATACGTCTCTTGTTGTCCACGGTCACCTTACCGCCAGGCAGTACATCGAAGAGATCCTGTTGGACCATGTGGTAGCTGCTACATACGGTGGCCCTGAATTCCTTCTAACGCCATGGCCTCACGGCCTATGTGCCGGACGTCAGCAGGGATGTCTTGTGAAGCCCGGACATTGAAGTAATGGAATGGCTGGGAGTGAATCCTGAACTAAACCCCATCGTGTATATCTGGGACATGCTTGACAGACGTGTTCATGGTTGTCTTGTACCACCACAGAATCTCCAAGAACTCTTATTAGCTCTCATTAAAGAATGTGAACCGATTCCACAGGGTGACCCCTGTAGACTCATACTGTACGTGTCAGATAGTGATAAATCCTCATGGTGGCGTACACGTTACTCAATCCCTCAAAACCCAATGAAAAGCACACAGGATAATGGGATGAGTAACTGTTTCCACTTTCTTTTTCGACATGTGTAGGGCACAGCCCTTTTTATGTAAACAAATGTAAATGTAATGAACTTTTTGTTGTGTACTTAATTTGTGAAAGAGAAAGGTATAATTTTGTAACATACGAAGTCCTCAATTATTGTTCAGTGGAGTACGGCAGGCGCCCAAATTCATGTTTCCCTAATTCTTTTGAGCAGTGTACAAACACTTTTACTGAAATTTTTCTCGGACATGATACGCGCTCTCACACTTGTTGGAAACTGCGCTTCTTGTGGTCTGCAACACGTCGATGCAGCATCCTACTTCGATATCAGGGTTCGCGAGCACCTGAAAAACAGTTACATTAGAGAAGTGCCTGTTCCATTGTCAGCAAGATCGACGGATCTCTCTCCTAAAGGATTACATGAAATCGTTGGGGAATAAAACTCCGCCAGAAACCGAAGAGAAATAGGTCTTTAGAGTGTAGCGTTCAACAGAGATTTATGTAGAGTTGTTTTTCGCTTACGTTGTTGATACATTTGTAAGTTGTTTATTTCAATAAAAAACTAAATATTCACTTCGAAATTTGCAACTTTTGTTGGAATGCAAGTATTGCGTCACTTTATCATCCCTTCGCGCACAAGCCCAACCGCTGCACGTGCGGCGGTGTACGTCATCTGGTGACGTCACATGTTCAAAATTTCTCATCCATTTTTGGGGTATTTCCCGATATTTGCGAGCACGCGTCTTATATTAAGTTACTTGTCTCAGCGTCACATTCGTCGCTTCGTGGGTTTTCAGACGTTAATAAGAATCACCCTGTATAATCTACCGGAAGTCATACTTTTAAGAAAGTGTTTCGTTTATCTTCGCCTTCGCTGTTAATCTGATCGTGGTGTGACAGTAAAACTTCGCTTTTATGGGCGTTCTATCTTAGAAACTGTACGGCACTTTGTTTTGTCGTACTACAGTGAGGGGTAGTGACATAGTTTTAATTATTGCATCGAAACAATCAAGCTGCGTCCATGAACCTTGCTACTATGTCTCTAAATATTCACCCTTTAACGCGGCACATTTTTTTCCGTCGATGAATGACTGGTGGAAACCGTGGTTGTAGAAGAATGCAGTTGGCTGTTCCGGGACGCTGTACCTCGTCGTCATTTTGGAAATGCCTGCCATAGTTCCTTCATCCGAGGAAAGAGGAAGACGTCGCTGGGTGATACTCGCACGTCTGGAAAATACGAGGGCAGCGGCGGCGGTTTCAGGCAACATTTGGTAGCACAGACAAGGAGCATATGTGACTGAGTTGAGTCGTCACCATTGCACTAAAATACCTCCTTGGACATCTTAGAGTTTGTGACACTTGCACAGAGTGCCACATACGGTGAGAGAATGTGTTGACTTTTGCAGGGAGCCCAGGACACTAGGTAGTGGACAGGGTGTTGCGGAAGTAGGACACACCGGCCTGTCCGCCGCTATCTGCGGCGTATTCTGGGAAGCCCAAAGCCCGTTTCCTGCACAAGGCTCCCCGTCCCTGCACCAGTTCATAGCGTGCATAGCTTTCTGCCAGAATTCAGTACCGCAGCTGACCTCTGACTGGCAAGGAGAGTTTCGTGTTTTAGTGCTGAGATAATGGAGTTCACTAAGACCACCAAAGGGAAGCCGTTACTGATTTACAACGGGCACCAGTATATAGTGGACTACACAAACATTCAAGAAGTGACTTACTGGCGTTATGTAAACTTAAAAAAGAATAAATGCAAAAGAAGGCTATCTAAAAAAAAAGTTTTAAGGGAAGGCAGCATGTTTGTTTTCCAGATGAAGTGCGAAAACCTTTTGCCAGCACAAAAAAGCGGGCAAAAGAAACAGACGCTACAGTTTCGTCAGTTTACGTTGAAGAAGTAGGGCAACTCTTCAATCGATGTTACGACTTAATGACATCGTACCATCATACAGAAGTGCGAAACAACCGTTACATCGAAAAAAAATGGCTCAGATGGATCTGAGTACTATGGGACTTAACATCTGAGGTCATCAGTCCCCTAGAACTTAGAACTACTTAAGCCTAACTAACCTAAGGACATCACATACATCCATGCCTGAGGTGGGATTCGAACCTACGACCGTAGCAGTCGCGCGGTTCCAGACTGAAGCTCCTAGAACCTCTCGGCCACCGTGGCCGGCCGTTACGTCGAATTAGGCAAAAACATCTGGGAAGTGGACAGGATCCCACCGATTCTGGAGGAACATTCTTCTAAGGAAATAATTTACTGGTGAATGATGGTAGCAACTTTTCACTTCCAGAAGTTAACAGGGGACAGAATGACAGAATACTGTTATCTGGAGGAATATTCTTGCAAGAAAATAATTTACTGGTGAATAATGGTAGTAACTTTTTACTTCCAGATGATAACAGAGGATACAATGATAGCGAAAAGGGAAAAGCGCGTTTCTAAGACTGCGAATCATTCTTTGTGGATGGAACGTTCAAGAGTTCGAGCAAGCAGTTTGGACAGTTGTTTATACTCCACGCCGAGTTTAATAGTTCTTTGCAGGAAACAAACACCATTCCAGTTGTTTATGCTTTGCTGACAAATAAAAAGCGAGAAACATATGAACCTTTTTTTTAAAAAAAAGCTATTAAAACTAACGTGCCTCGATGGAACCCTGCATCTCTGATGATGTACTTCGAAATTACCATCGTCCAAGCAGCTAACAGTTTGTTTCCTGGAACAGAGATTACTGATTGCAATTATCATTTTAATCAACGTTTGTGGAAACAAGTTCAGTGTTGCAGCCTCGTTCCCTCTTATAAGGAAACGAGGAAATACGCTGTCAAATAGAAATGTGTTCCGCTCTGGAACATCTTCCTCTGGAAATGTTGGATGATGGTTGTATTCAGGAGAGTACGCCTAAAAACCAGAAAGTTCAGGACTTTTATGACAATTTTGTGGGCCAGTGACTTAATAACGAAAATATGCTGAGATGTGGAATTGCAATGGAAGACGCCATTGCATTAATAACGTCTCCGAAGAATGGAACCGAACAATAAATACATTCATATCAAAAGTTCATCTGAATGTTTACTCATTAGTGAAAAATCTTCGAGAAGATGTAGAGTACCACGGCCACCAGTTTGACCGACTAATTTTCAACTTTGATGGGAGAAGAAGAAAAGTCGCAATGAAGATTGACGAAATGACTGGAAAGGCTTTAAAGAAATTCGAAACTGATGGGAACTTAAAATCATTTCTGACTTGCGTGGCCTACGCACAGAAGTTACAATGACGAAGAAAACGTGAGAATCACTGAAAAATTTGTAAATATTGAAAAGTAGTTTAATACAGTTATTGGCAATCTTATGAATACTCTAAATAAATTTAATGGGTGACGAAAAGAGACTACCTCCTCGTGGTGTTCCCTAGAAACGACACAAAGTCGCCTAAACGTCTTTTGAAATTTGCAAAATGTATCCTAATGAGGACTGACAAGACTATTTCAAAGGCCAAGACTTTTCTAGGAAATAATCGCAGCATTCGCCTTGAGAGGTTCTTAGAATCAAGATTTGCATGGGCGGACACCGAAACAAGATCTTTGCAGCGCAAACGCAGGCAAATGACATGCAATAAAATCCATACTTTCTCCCTCCGTTAGAAGATTGTAGACCAGCATGAAACTGGTAGAAACAAAATAAAGTGTCATAAGAAAGTGACTGGTTTTCAGTTTTGCAACCTTTCAACATAGGTTATAACTAATTTCTAACAACACTTGTCGTAGACTACAGCAGGCCTGTTGAGGATGCGGCTAGGCGGGCAAGAGCACTTGCGCTCTCTCGCCGCCTGGGTTACTAGCGCTCACTGTTTAATGGGACGATCAGACGTCATTACACAGCGCAGCAAGGCCTAACAGCGCAGCCTTCAGAAGAATGAACACAGCTGGGTTCAGCGCAGCCTTAGTTACGAACATACAGCATATACACTGATAAGCCAAAACATTATGACCACAGCCCACCGCGACGTTGTGGCCACGTGACGCGGTGACAAAAGTATGTAAGTGGAGCAGACATGGACGGGGGATCACCCTAGCGAAGACACGGGCTGCAAATGGGGACATCCCTTGATATAAGTGACTTTGACAGAAGGTAAATTATTACTAAGCGGAGCCTGTGAACGAGTATCTCGAAAACGTCGAAGCTGGTCGAATGTTCACGTGCTACTGTCGTTAGCATCTGCGGAAAGAGATAGAGGCGCTAAATGGCTGGACGTACACGACTCTTCACAGAACGTGGGGTTTCGAGGCTTGTCTGTTCTGTGAAGTAGGATAAATGCCGATCTGTGACATCTTTGCAGAAAGAGCTGGTGCACACACAAGTGTTTCGGAGTACACCATTCATCATACATCGTTGAACATGGTGCTCAGCAGCAGACCACCCCTATGTGTTCAGATGTTGACCCAACGACACCGTCAATTACCACTGCAGTGGGCATGGGATCATCGGGACTCGACCGACGATCAGTGGAAACATGTCGGCTCTTCGGGTGAATCACGTTTTTGGTACACTAGGTCGATAGTCATCTCCACAAACGCTGTCATCGAGGTGAATGGCGGCTCGAAATGCGCAGGGCGCCACAGACGCAGGCTGGTGGGAGCAGTGTTATGCTATGAGAGACATCACCTGTACTTTCATGGGACCTGTGGTAGTAATCGAAGACACGCTGACAGCTGTGAACCACCTGCGTCCCTTTATCCTTGATATCTTCCTCGACGGCGATGTCATCTTTCAGTAGTATAACTGTCCTTGTCTCAGAGTCAGAACCGTGCTACAGTAGTTTGAAGAGTATTATAGAGGACTCGCGTTGATGTCTCAGTGGCCAAATTCGCCTGATGTAAATCCTATGGAACCCATCTTGGTCTCTATTGGCCTCCATCACCGCACATGCAAATCAGCTGCCCATTATTTATGCGAATTACATTATGTGTGTAGACATCTAATGCCATATACTTCCACAAAACCACCAACAGTCAGATCCCTGATACGCAGAATCAGTTATGTATTTTGTTCCAAAGATGGAGAAACAAGCTATTAAGCAGGTGGTCATAATGTTTTGGCTCAACAGTGTACGGCGCAGTGCTTAACCCATTCAGACCCACTAGCTATAATGGTGTGTATTAAATTTTACTGTCTCTTAGTTGTAATAGAAATATTTTTCCCCTGTGGAAACCTCATGCACGCAGTTGTGAATGTTCAGTCTTTTTATCATGTACAAATGCTGCCAACTTCTGGGCTTCACAACAAAAGAACATCAACAGGTCAATGTAGCAATGCGCAATAGCTTGTGACCACCAGAATACACAGAAGGGGTTGGTTACTTTTATTCCACTGAATATTATTACTATTTTTATATTGCATGCTAATTATTGAATGATAAGTTTACTAATTACAACAGTGAATACTTCAAAATTCGTTCCTTTCGCCAATAAAAATAAGGCAAGTAGATCAGGGGCGGATCCAAGCGGGGGGGGGGGGGGGGGCAATGGGGGCAATTGCCCCCCCCCCCTCTCGCCGCCCCCCCCCCCTGGCGCTTGCCGGCCGAAGTGGCCGTGCGGTTAAAGGCGCTGCAGTCTGGAACCGCAAGACCGCTACGGTCGCAGGTTCGAATCCTGCCTCGGGCATGGATGTTTGTGATGTCCTTAGATTAGTTAGGTTTAACTAGTTCTAAGTTCTAGGGGACTAATGACCTCAGCAGTTGAGTCCCATAGTGCTCAGAGCCATTTGAACCAACCCTGGTGCTTGACCGATCTTTTTTTCCGGCTGCTTTAGGGGCTGATTACATCGGCCTATCTAGTATAATTTACTTGAAGTCGAAGATGTAAACAATGGCACGCAGTTTGATGTAACAATTCAAAAAGAGACCTTGAAGCCTCTTCCATTTAGCAAATACTCTACAGAAGAAACAACTATACTTGCGAATAAAATGATAATATTCGCTGAGGCATGAGCGATGTGTGTCCCTTTTTAGCACTTTCCCTGCAGTGCGTACGTAAGATTTTGTTTATAGTGGCAATTTGCAAAGAGATGGTGTTAATAATTAGGCAATGAGCACCGAAGGAATACTTGAAAATATTCTCATTAGTTGCAAATAGTGAGAACCTTACGACAGTCCCTTTTATTCTGCAATTGCACGTTTCGATCTGGATGAACGCTTCTCCCCCATTTTGGCTTTCTTCTCACTTTTGATGCTGAATGTGAACAAACATTAATTAGCCAAATGTAATAATGTACACGAAAATAACGTCTGTGGATTCATTCACAATCCATTCTCTCATTTTATTTTTTATTTTCTCCAGTAAGAATATAAATGTTACGGTCAGCAGATTCAAACAGATACGGAAATCTAGAAAACTCAGATTCATTTCTCTTTCTCCAGAGTGCAGAGGACAACTCTGCCAAAGACTGAGGAAGATGCGTTTTCCTCATCAATATCATTTATTCTGAGGTACTAAGCGTATGCTTCTGCCGCAATCTGAAAAAAGCGTGAATTTCATAACAGTGTTAGAACTTAGAGCTGTGGTTCTGTTCTAAACTGTTTGCTTATTTCGGAAGTCAAATCTTGAATAAACGAACTGGTGTTTGCAAATAGCCAAGGAAACTGCCGGAGTAGAAGGAAGAATCTGCTCTCGAGCTTGCTAAACTGTCATAACTGTATTTAAAGAAAAAATGAGCTCCTATTTCTGAATCCTATAATGCCATCATTCCCCACCTGCTTTCCTCCCACATGATTTTATTGATAATATATATTTCGCCACCAGTCCATAAGTATTTCACAGGACTCTGAAAACCCAATGGTACTCGGTCGCTGTAGCGGAACAGCTTTAGGCGTTGTCATGAGCCGCGCGTACGCGAAGACTGTTCGTGTCCCCCCTTCGGTATCGGTGTTAGTGATGTATGTAGATTAAGCTACAATAAGTTAGCACTAAGCTGTCTCAAATGACCACATTGTCAACAGGACGTAAAACAACAACGTAAAAAAAACGTAGGTTTCGCATTTTTTGCTTCTCAAATTCAGTAAAACACGATAGTGATAATGTAAGTCACCACTGTAGTAGGCCTAGAAGCGTGATTTGACAGAAAAAAAATATCATATATTAGAAACTACTGCGAACCGCTGAAGTCAAGAAGGTTGTGCTGAGGTGCGGTTTGACTGTTAAGAAACCGACAGCGTGCGAACACTTTGGGTGGCCACCGGCATCGAGCTCAATATCTCTCGCATACCTCGCCACGGTCGACGCCAATTTTATCGTGACAACCCTCAAACAAATTCGGCAGAAGAATATTACAGAGTAACAGTCCATGCTCCCCTACTGGACTTCATTATAACTGATTTACGAGAAAGATTCTCTGCTGAAACTTTGGATGTGTTCAACCTTTCTGTTTCCAGTTCAGAAAGTATTGTGAAGATCTCTGCAGGTGAAAGTGAAAAAATTGGAGCCCTCACCAACCGCTTCGGTTCGTTGCTTGACGTGGATAAAGGCATTGCTTCTCTTATGTTACGGGATGAAATGATGTTGTGGCGAGAGAAATGGAATTAAGAAAAGAAACGACAAAAAAGGCTTACAACCGTCGCCCTTGATATATTGGCTAGATGTGATTAGGATGCATATCCTATAATCTGTAAGCTTTTATTGGTCCTGGCAACGCTTCCAGTGACAACTGCATCTGCTGAAAATCGTTTTCGTCGTTGCGGCGCCTGAAAACTTATTTAAGAACATCGATGAATGAAAACCGCCTCCTTGGTGTTGCAAAAAATGGTTCAAATGGCTCTGAGCAGTATGGGACGTAACATCTATGGTCATCAGTCCCCTAGAACTTAGAACTAGTTAAATCTAACTAACCTAAGGACATCACACACATCCATGCCCGAGGCAGGATTCGAACCTGCGACCGTAGCAGTCGCGCGGCTCCGGACTGGGCGCCTAGAACCGCTAGACCACCGCGGCCGGCTTTGGTGTTGCACTTATGCATATTCATTACCAGATTCCAGTAGACGTAGAAAAAATAATTACAAGATTTTAAAAAAGTGGGCGTAGAAGGAGATTAGATTATTTAAGAGCAGTATTTTGAATGTACATATTTAATATTAAATTTCATTTTATTTATACTTTTGCATTTTTATTTTATTTCTTATTTTTTTTACAAGAAGAAAGAAAGAAATTTCTTATTATTAATATTTACACTCATGAGGAAAAACAGTTTATTATGAGCATAAAATGACGTAATTAACAATATAAGATGATTTCCTGAACACAGTCAAATATCCTATTATAACTTATCGCAGTCGTATCGTCATTGCTGCGTATAAACATTTGCGCGAATTCGATGGCAACATTCTGTCAAATAAGGGAAATTGGTGAACTAATTTCGAAGATTTAAGAATGGAAAGAAATGAGCATTAGCATTTTTATAGATTATTTTACATTAGCAGACAAACACAGAGTTTTTCAAGTGCACGTGTAGTATTTGAAGAATATTTTTTAGGTAATGCAGTGAGTTATTTCATTAAACATACTTAACACATAGCGATACACAATTAAACTAAAAACAGAATTTTTTATATATATATACTCCGCAAGCCACCTGCCACCTGACGGTGTATGGCGGAGGGTACCTTGAGTACCTCTATCGGTTCTCCCTTCTATTCCAGTCTCGTATTGTTCGTGGAAAGAAGGACTGTCGGTATGCTTCTGTGTGGGCTCTAATCTCTCTGACTTTATCCTCATGGTCTCTTCGCGAGATATACGTAGGAGGGAGCAATATACTGCTTGACTCTTCGGTGAAGGTATGTTCTCGAAACTTCAACAAAAGCCCGTACCGAGCTACTCAGCGTCTCTCCTGCAGAGTCTTCCACTAGACTTTATGTATCTTCTCCGTAACGCTTTCGCGATTACTAAATTATATATATATATATATATGTGTGTGTGTGTGTGTGTGTGTGTGTGTGTGCGTATGTGTGTGTGTGTGTGTGTGTGTGTGTGTGTGTGTGTGTCTGTGTGTGTGCGTGTGTGTGTGTGTGTGCGCTTATAGAGTATTAATGGTTTTATTTGGAATTAATTTTTTGGAAGGCAGGTACCAAAAAATTCCCCCCCCCCCTCCCCCCCCCCCCCCTGATCGAGATCCTGGATCCGCCCCTGAAGTAGATACATATTTTGGAAATTTTATATTGCACGGTAATTATTGAATGATCAGTTTATTACAACAGCGAATATTTCAAAATTCGTTCTTTTCCTGAATAAATAGAAGGCAAGTGTATGTAGTATATTTTGAAAATGGGTACATATTTTTGTATAAATCTTCCATCTAAATTATTAAAAAATCACCTAAGAGCATTACAGCACAAAGAAAAATTCTCCTTCCTCCAGGAAAAATTGTGGTCTGAAAGGGTTAATAGGAGATTAAACCCAAAAATTTAACTTTTTCTTCTACTTTTACAATAGCAACCAGACTTTAAAATCTCATCTATTATGTAAAGCTGTGGCGATACCCAAGTTTTGAAGTCCAGTCCATAGCTTCACTGGTTTTCGAGTTTTGAATTGTTCAAACTGGTTCAAATGGCTCTGAGCAATATGGGACTTAACATCTGAGGTCATCAGTCTCTTAGAACTTAGAACTACTTAAACCTAACTAACCTAAAGGACATCACACACATCCATGCCCGAGTCAGGATTCGAACCTGCGACCGTAGCGCTCGCGCGGTTCCAGACTGAAGCGCCGAGAACAGCTCGGCCACCAGCGGCCGGCTTTGAATTGTTAATATGATTTTAATGGTATATTTGAAAATCAAATTTTGGTACTTACACCTCAATTTTCACATGTCAGATTTTGTAGGTACATTCACAAGTCGAAGTTCAAGGGTTCTGTGCATTCGTTTAATAAGGAATATTAGTAATTTGCTTTCAGTGTTTATTTCAAATTTCAGTCTTAAATTTTCTTTAATTATCGGTACATTAATGTGATGATAAAATAAATGAATTATATTTTGATAATATTAATGCATAGAATGCTATCACATCAGGACTACATCCTGCTAAAATTTCTTTCTGATTGGTTAATATTTATGATAAAGAAGTTGTCTCTAAGCTTAGAAAAACAAACTCATGATAAAATAGCTTTCAACATTATATCAAAAAATGATCGTTACTACAAGACACATACCGATTAAACGTCAATGACATCCTAAAGTGTTTTCTTCCTGCTTATATGAGGCTGCTTCTTGTAATCTCAAGATAGGGCGGGCTTTGTCTTGAATTTACTGGATAAAAATCGCCCAGTCTTCTTGCGGAGGTGCAGTGGTAGTGATATCTGCTTGTAAGCCAATGTCTGTTTCCTTGGAGCTTGTTGATTGAACTGAACAGGACTTCAGTATATTCCGTAAACTCATATTTACAGACAACAGGCAAAGTAATTGATTTCCAACGACTGGCTGTCAGTTGTTGCGCTTCAGTTTTCCTGGAAATCTTGCAACTTGTTTTTTCCAGTTTGAGTTTATGCTAAGTTCGGAATAGACATGGTTCTGTTTGATGGTGATAGAAATGAAAAACTATATTTGACATATTTCATTGTGCCACAGCTCCTTAAGTAATCCGTATTTCAAACATTTCTTAGAAGTACTTCTAATTCGAATACTTCCATATCATTCTGGGATCTAAAGGTAAACACTCCAAAGATGAAATAGCCATTAAATCTTTTTCGAAAAAATTGAAGTTTTAGGGTGTGGTCTCCCCTTAAAATGCAGGGAAGCTGTTTTTAAGCGGACGAAAAGTAGCATGATGCTCAGGTCAGGAACATCAGACACATCGACATCAACGTATCAGTGCAGGATGCCTAGTCTATAGATTTATTATATGTAATGGTGTCTTGATACGCTTAGTGTGCTTCAAAACGTTGAACATAACTAAAAAATTCTGTTTACAGCAATAGTACAATAGACTACATGCAAAAGATTATGGACACTTCGAAGGCGAACAGCGATGTGAAACAAAGGATTGCGCAGTTTCACTGATTTTCGGGTTATGTTGACGGTGTGGGAACTCGGCTACAGCTAGAACATATACACCTGCAGTGTAACGTTTGCGTGATTAGTTTCATAGTAAAATTAATCTCGTAGACTTCTGTTTCTTCAATGTAAATTTTCAAAACTTTACAAGTCTGCAGCTACGATTATGTCAATGTTTAGACTTCCGTATACATCCTGCTTTTTTACGCAATGAAGGGAACGAAATCCACCCACAGAAGTTCACTGGCAGACTTCAACTTAAGAGCTTGTCCTCGATTTAGTATTACTCGAAAATTGGTACTAAACATTGATCATCTAGTGAAAGGCAAAATAAGCCTAAGTAATATTCATTGACATTCTGTGTTTTTATGTTTAACGTTTAAATAAAATGGTAACGAAGTGTAAATTAATTTCGTCCTAAAACGTCAGTCATCATAAGGCTGCAACAGTCTTAAGAAATATCTTCTTTCTCAGTTAGCTGGCCACCGTTCTTTGCATCATCAAAATATATTAAGAGATGTTGAGTTTCATTGTCAATTCTCATTATGTTGAATTTCATTTTCATTTCTCATTAATACAGCAGTCTTAAAAATAAATTTACCACGAAACACGTTAATGAGCCACCCTAAAGCGATACATGGTTGCTCATTGCTACGGTGTGTGCGCGAGCCAGCTCGCACGTGCTTAACTGCTAGACTTCTTAGATGTTAGTGCGCCCGTACTTGTGAAAAGCCGGTTAGCCACTGCGTGCAAATGTTCCAACCCCGACATCTTCCCGCGACGCTTCGTCCTGACAGTACCCCGTAACTTTGTAACAGGATTTTGGTAGTGTGCTCTTTCGACTGTTTATTCGTTACGAACATAATCCGTTAGTGGCAGCCCCAAAAAGCGCTCTGTATCACCTCGCCCGATGATGGTTGGGTGCCCGCCTCTTCCGGCGGTGAGAATCCTCTCGTCCCCACTGCTTGTCTCGCGTTATCCTGATATACTCAGCACTCGTCCGTGCTGAAGAATCCATCTTGACTGGCCTAACACAGCTGCAACATTACCACCGCTGCCTCTGGTCAGTCGCGGAATCCAGCGGGCAGCGACATGTGTCGTATTCAAATTGTCCAGCAAGATGTTTAAAACTGACCCGAGACTGATGTCACTCTTTCCACTATCACCTCGATTGTCACACATCTGCGAACATCAGGGCCTCCACTTCTTTTCGGATTCCCTGATCTTCATACAGAGACGATCTGCTGTTTCCTTCTTCTATTTGACCACACTGAAAGCTTGTGTGCTAGCTGCAATCGGGCACTGAAGTAAATCCAATGTGACAAGCGAAAATTTGTGCCAGACCGAGAATCGAACCCGGATATTCCGCTTATCGCGAGCGGTCGCTTTAACAAATGGTTCAAATGGCTCTGAGCACTATGGGACTTAACATCTATGGTCATCAGTCCCATAGAACTTAGAACTACTTAAACCTAACTAACCTAAGGACAGCACACAACACCCAGTCATCACCAGGCAGAGAAAATCCCTGACCCCGCCGGGAATCGAACCCGGGAACCCGGGCGTGGGAATCGCTTTAACAACTTAGGCTGTTAGCGCACGCTTCTCATCCAACCCAAATTCCGATATGTCGCGCACTACATACGACTTGCCGTCAATGCGTATACATACACCAAAAATATATAAAAACTAAAATTAACTGCGTGATTTTTACTGAGTTGACAGAAGTCATGCGATGACGATATGCACATAAATAGGTGGTGGTCGTATCGCGTATACAAAGTATTAAAGGGCAGTGCACTGGTGGTGCTGACATTTCTACTCAGGTGATTCATGTGAAAATGTTTCCAACGTGTTTAAGCCCGCACGACGAGAAATAAAATACTTTGAACGCGGAATGGTAGTTGGAGCTAGCCGCATGGGACATTCCATTTCGGGAATCGTTAGGGAAGTTAATATTTCGCTATCCACAGTGTCAAGAGTGTGCCGAGAATACCACATTTTAGGCATCACCTCTCACCACGGACAACGCAGTGGCCGACGTCCTTCACTTAACGACAGAGAGCAGCGGCGTTTGCCTAAAGCTGTCAGTGCTAACAGCAAGCAACACTGCGCCAGATTAATGTGAGACGTACGACGAATGTATTCGCTGGAACAGTGGCGTTAATGGGCTATGGCAGCAGACGACCGACGCGAGTGGCTCTGCTAACAGCAAGACGTCGCCTGCAGCGCCTCTCTTGGGCTCTTACCTAATCAGTTGGACTCTAGACGACTGGTTGGACTCTAGACGACTGGAAAATCGTGGCTTGGTCAGATGAGTCCCGATTTAAGCTGGTAAGAGCTGATGGTAAGATTCGAGTGTAATGCAGATCCCATGAAGCCATGGACCCAAGTTGTCAACAAGACGCTGTGCAATCTGGTGGTGACTCTATAATGCTGTGGACTGCATTTACATGGAATAGACTGAGAATTCTGATCCCACTGAAACGGTCATTGACTGGAAATGGTTACATTCGGCGATGAGAGCCCATTTGCAGCCATTAATGTGCTTTATGTTCCCAAACAACGATGGAACTTTTATGGATGACAATGCCACCGCGCCGCAGTTGTTCGTGATTGGTTTGAAAACCATTGTGGACAATTTGACCGAATGGTTTGGCGACCCAGATCGCCTGACATAAATGCCATCGAACATTAATGGAACAAAACCGAGAGGTCACTTCGTGCACAAAATCCTGCACTGCAACAGCTTCACAACTGTGGACGGCTATAGAGGCAGGGGACTTCCAGCGACTTGTTAAGTCCATGTCACGTCGAGCTGCTGCACTCACCGGGAAAAAGGAGGTCCGACACGATATTAAGAGGTATCACACGCCTTTCATCACCTCAGTGTATTACTTTACAACTACCCGTCATATAAGAGCTGAGCTATTGTTCCCCGCTACCATATTTACTATGTCATTCACACGTCTTTCATGGCAATATCTGTGTCCTACACAAATTGAATTTTTTAAACCGACCCATCGAGTTAAGTGTCTGATCGTTGTTATGTTACAGCGATAGGTCTTAGTTAGGTAAAGTTTTTCGCATTGTTGAGTTAATTAAACCTGATTACATTAATAACAAATAAAAGAATTAGGAGCACCAACTGCAGGAATGCAAACAGAAAACCTTATAACGTTTTATTTGTTTAAAATGCTCTACTTTGTAACGCGGCAAACAAATTTTAGCTACGCATTACAAAATAGAATTACAAAACACTAGTATAGAAATACTAAAACTATAATGTCCTCCTTACATAAATGATAACTGTCAGAGTCGCTTTCCTGGGTTATTATTTTTACTCAGAGCACTGTGGCACGAGCGCTGAAGTGCATGTCACCTGCCACGCGGCATTCCGTCTATCGACAGCTCTGCCAACAGACGGCATGGATGCAGCAAGTAGCGCATATCTGTTGGCTGTAACCAACCTGGTGTTTACTAGCTACGACCCGCAGACGATTATTGTACTTCAAATGAATGTACTGATCAACTTCCGAGCTGCCTCAAACTGTCTCTCAAGAAGGTTTACATCGATGTCTCTACACGGAAACCTAGCATTAAAGTGCGTCGTCCCAGAAGGAATTTTACAGTAGCGTTTTGCTAAGTTTTCCATGCCCCTGACCATATACACTCCTGGCCATTAAAATAGTAAATACACAAAGGATAGCCAGTAACGAGATAATGCAGCTCTGCGTGTAAAATATACACTGACTGTAGAAAATTGCAACACTAGAAAACAGTTAATGTAGACTAATGAAATGTCGGGAATACATTTGTCTAGGTGACATATTTAAGTGATTTACATTGCAAAATCATTGCTTAATGTAAGCGTGAGGTACGTAAGTACAAATTTGACATGCTGGTACATTGATAACCGCTGTAACCGCCAGAACGTTACATGCAGGCATGCAGACGTTCATGCATTGTGTTGTTAATCTGCCAGCCGTGAGTTTGTGGGATGGAGTTCCATGCCTGTTGCACTTGGTCGGTCAATACAGTTACGGTTAGTTCTGTTTGTGAATGACGCTGCAGTTGTGTCCGATGATGTCCCATATGTCGATTGGAGACGGACCTGATGATTGAGCAGGCCAAGGCAACACGTCAACACAATGTAGAGCGTGTTGGGGTACAACAGTGGTATATGAGTGAGCGTTATCTTGTTGGAAAACCCCCCTGGAACGCTGTTCATGAATGGAAGCACAACAGGTGGAATCACCAGGCTGACGGACAAATTCGCAGTCAGCGTGCGTGGGATGACCATGAGAATGCTCCTTCTATCTCACGAAATCGTACCTCGACCGTAACTCCACGTATAGAAAGTCCAGTGTGTCTAGCACACTTACAGTTTTGTTGGAGGTCATCAACTAGCCTCCTTCTAACCAACACACGGCCATCTTTAGCACCTAGGCAGAACAAGCTTTCATCAGAAGACACATCAGACCTTCAACCTGCCCTCCAATGAGCTCTCGCATGACACCACTGAAGTCGCAAAAGGCGGTGGTTTGAGGTCGGTGTAATGCACGCTACTGGGCGTTTGGCTCGGAACTGTCCTTGAAGTAACCAATTTGTAACAGTTCGTTGTGTCAGTGTGGTACCAACTGCTGCTCAAATTGCTGCTGTAGATGCAGTATGATGTGCCAGAGCCCCACGCCGAACACGATGGTCGTCCCTCTCGGTAGTGTCACGTGGCTGTCCGGGGCCGGTCTTCGTGCGACAATACATTCTCGTGACCACTGCTGCCAGCAATCACGTGCAGTGGCTACATTCCTGCTAAGTCTTATGCAGTATCGACGAGGGAACATACAGCTTCTCGTTGCCCTATTACACGACCTCATTCAAACTCACTGAGATGTCGATAATGACGTCTTCGTCGCCTTAAAGGCACTCTTGAACAACATCAACTCACGAAGTTCAATCTCAAAGGTAACTAACGCTCACGACCTTTACAACGTGTATTTAAAGCAAACCTGAATCGCATCCTCAGAGTGGTGCATTCTTATGCTGCTGGAGCGAAATTTGAACAGACGTTACTTTTCAGATGTAGAAACACGCCTACCAACTTTCGTTTATGTCGCACAACTCCTTGGTGATGCGATTTTTTTTCCGTCAGTGTAGTAAGAAGAATTCACGAGTAGATACGTAGACAACTTTGAGTATACAGGGCCAAATTTAGTACAGAGAGCTGATACGTCTGGCTGCAACAGTGGATTCAACCCGGCTGAGCATCGAGTGGAAGTGAACTTGGATGACAGATACGTGAACGTCATTCCACGCTACTTCAACTCTGTGCCAGAGTTGATCAGTCGTAGTGGCAGTATCTCGGCTACACGTGACCACAGGTTTTCAGTGAGTGAGAGCTCTGCATGAAGTGCTGGCGAGGGACCAAGCCGGACACACTACGTGTCGATGTATGGCAGGCTAGCACGGGCAACGTTCGGTCTCCCGTTACCTTGCTGAAAGAATATGTTACGGGAATCTCGGAGATACAGCACAGTAACCAGCCTTAACACGTCATAAATGTGACGGATGCTGTCGAAATTAGTGGCTATGTGAACCAGAGGAGATCGTGTTACGTACTCAATGCCTTCCCATTCCTCCAAACCAAGTACTGGGCCCGTATGTCGATGACGAATGCAATGTGACGACATTGGTTCTCCTCGCAGCCTCCACACAGGTCCTTGTCCATCGTTATGCTGTTCACAGGGCCGCCACTCGTCTGACGAGACAGCATGTTGCCACTCGTGTGTCCGGTGCTGTTCTTAGGCATACCACTTCTCTCTGCTCCCGCTTCAGTGGCAGCAGCAACAATGGTCGCAGTGATGGCAGTCGGTGGTGTTCCAGACGACGTTACACTATCCCTCTGGATACTTATATTGCTGCAAACAGTTCAAGGTCCTCACTCAACTGTAATGTCACAATTTAATACGAACAATTTTAATAGTGAAATGACTGCTTGACAATGTGCGACGTATCTAGGAATCAAAGACGCTATACCCTTGCAGAGAGATATGAACAATACTATCATACTTGACTTATATATAATTTTTACCGTTATGTGGAATGTTATTATTCTGACTATTGTTGGTTGGTTGGAGGGAGGGGACCATTCAGCGAGGTTATCGGTTCCATCAGATTAAGGAAGAATGGGAAAGGAAATCGGCCTTGCCCTTTCAAATGAGCCATCCCGGCATTTGCCGTAAGTGATTTAGGGAAATTCCGGAAAACCTCAGTCAGGATGGCCGGACGCGTGTTTGCACCGTCGTGTTCCCGAATGCGAGTCCAGTGTGCTAACCACTGCGCCACCTCGCTCGGTCTGACTGTTGTCCTTCGGACTATTAGTCTCGTTAAGATCATCTTGAAACTACTACATTTCTATAAATATATTGTATTGTATCAGAAGAAATAAAAGTGCTCATCTCAGCTAATTAATAGGTGAGACCCGAAATTAATTATTCTTCTACAGTTACACATTCATAAATATCTAGAGAGCACCAGACATCTACGCTGACGTGCATTTGGAGAGACGCTGGAGTCGTGGCGAACGAACCTGCAATCACGCGGCGATTCTTTACAGACTCAAGAACTCGCAGTTAAATAGCGTTAACAGTGCTTTACCAAGATTTCCTCGCTCAACATATTACGCAAAAGACGAATTTAGTTAACAGTACTTCACTTGAAAGCCAACAGTACAAACCAAAATCTCGTCCAAATAATATTGAAACACAACACAAAACATCACGACAAATAAAATAATATTACACAAGGAACGTGCCGTGAGTGCACGACCGTGCTCAACCGAGTGAACAGCTTCTCTGACCTCTTGCGTGCTAGTTGCATGGGGACAGTGACATCCTGCGTGATGTTCAGTTTTAACACATCATCTTACAGGTAATGTAAGGGACTTCCTAAGTCTCACTCTCCTGGTTCTTTTGAAAACCAACAACTGCGTGGCTTGTGAAGAATGGGGTCCAGTTGCAGTGTCCGGACTATACTAAATGGTTCAAGGTCGTGAGACCTAAAATCAATCTTTTGGGGATATTTGAAGTCCTTAATATAAGGTTGAGTGAGTGACAAGGAGGAAATACTTCAAGATCATGAATTCTGGTGAAACCATTTGCTATCAGCTTGGGATTTTCGAAAGTGCACAACATTTCGTATATAATGAAACCAGTTTTGAACATTTTATGTGATTCATTGCCATAGTTGAATAGATGTTTTGTTCTGAAGGTAAGTGCTCTGTACATAATTTTAAAACTCTGTTATTGTTGCTGTTGCACGTTCTTACATCTAGCTGGTAAACCACACACTTCTGGACATATGTTTAAATAATATTTCCTCATTGGCCTCATGTGAACAAGATATTCTCAGTATCTGTACAGATACACATTTTTTTTCTGATTTACACAGTATATTGGAAAGATGGATTGAATACCAATGGTAGTGGTGTATTTACTGTCACACAAGCACCGACTCTACTGTGTCCCCTGGTTACTCCTTGCACCACAGGCACCAACTATACAGTTGTGTACTGCAGTTGCCACAACTTCAGCCCACTTCCTCTGAAAATCAGACAAAAACAATCTACATGTCAGGTTCTTGACAACCGAACCTCCAGAAGTCACAAAAATTTTGTGTGGCGCCAGACACGCCGCCACAGACATAAGCATCACTACAAACAGCGCTGTCATCATGGCACTACATCGCGTTCACGAGGCACATGCTTCTACCAGTATCCTTCCAAAGGGCGAGTGTTTAGGTTGTCGCCCCAGTGCTCTGTAGCCAATTCACAGTCGGGCTTATGTTCGCTGTGCCTAGCAGCCCCTCAATCAGAGTTCACATCACAGAGCCGGCAAACAATATTTCACGGCAGCTGCCACTTACTTCAACCATCCTCGAGCTGCTGCATCGCTGGACCTCATCCCAATTGTACTTTAGCTACTGCCTTGCTAGAACACATTTCAACTATCCTTGCGATACCACCTAACTGGACCTCAGCTTCACCATTCTCGAGCTCACCGCCTTGGACTATCTTGAGCAGTCTGCAGTCTACCACTGTCTGCCGACCACAGTCTCATGGATTTCGTTTGCGTAAGAACATGCCAGTGCACCATAAATGATTGAATTTCAGAATTAACAAAGTAGGGCTGCCGGACATCTCAAGGAAACTGTTATTGTATTCCGTTCCTTAGACTTAGTAAATGTACAATTGCTCTTTGCTATCTGGACGCTTGGAATTGAGGCGTTGTTTCCCTCAGTCATGAATACAACAATGGCGATGAGGATCATTCACTTAGGGACTACATCCCAATAGTGAGTAGCGCACAGACTGTCAGATTTTTCGTGATCTTGTATTTGCCCTGTGTACCCTTCCACCCCTATGCAGTACTTCGGACTGTTGCTGATTACTCGCCACAGGCGTGTGTTTTCAGTGCCCACTGTCTCTTTTCAGTACGGCACCACAGCCCTCACATGTATCGACACAGGTCCTGCTTCACTTACAGTGCTTACAACACAATTCCCAGCTTCTCTTATAGAAGTGAACCCAACCACAAGTTGCCTGATGATGCTGTCATTGATACCCCAGGAATTCTATGAGGAGTTCGTGCCATGGCCTGTCTTCCCCACATGGCTGGAACAGTGTTTCAAGACCTCTGTGATTCACGATAACGTTCAGACATTAATGTTTTTCTCCTCACCTACTTAGATGCTCCTATCTATAGTGCTCTTCGGTTCCTTAACCAAGGTGCAGATCTTTCTACCCTGTCCTACGTCCACTTACAGAACCAACTCACACCCAGTATGACAATTTCTGTGCTTCAATGCGCACTCACCATTTCAAGGTGTATCCCTCAATGCCATATAAAACAGAACTCGTTCCTTGTACTGCCTATCTCTCCACTTTTATGTATTTTTTGACAAACAAAACACTCTGCATCCCTCTCTGCGCCACCCCTTGGCTCCCTGCCTGTCCATAGTCTTTAGGCACACACCAGCAGTTCCTCCACAGCTGGCCCAACTGCAGCTGGCTCCATTTCAACTAGTACAACGGCGGCCAGCGCCACCACAACCGACCCCACCACAGCTGACCATCAGTTTCCAGTTGTTCCTCGTCTTCACACACACGTCGGGCGACCAGCTGGACTTTGCACTGCCTCCAGTTGTGTATTCCTGGAAACTTCGACACAACCTCGGGCCACACAGGGTCCTGCCTCCGTTGCTGCCTTCAGTGGACCGATTGACCTTCCACAACAATAGCATCGCGTCTCTGTCTCTGCTCCTGGCCGCCAGGTCTACCTTCCCAGACAGTGATACTGTACATTTCTCTTTTTCCAGTCCACTCCCGACTGTCTTCGTCCAGGTCACACCCATTTAATGTGGCTGTGTCAGAGCCTCCTGCCTTAGGCCAATGCTCTCTAGGTCCAGACCTCAGCTGTCACTATCTCACATCCCAGGGCCCACCTACCCGATTCTGGGCTGCTTCCTCCCTTCTTCGAGATGTCTACACTATTTCTCCCTTAGTGGGGAAGTATTGCTGTGTCTCCCGGCTGCCACCTGCACCACAGTCACCGACCATAAAGTTGTGTATCGTGGGTCGGTGCAACTCAGGCCCACTGAAGACACTTCCTCTGGAGAGTTGGTAAAAACATTCTACATCAACAGATATGTCGGGCTGTTTTCAACTGAAACTCCAGCAGCTGTTTCACGAGTCTCGCCACCAGAGGCATAAGCATTGCTGCAGACGGCGCTGTTACACGGCATTACCCCACTTCTATGAGTCAGGTGCCTCCGCCGGTATCCTTCCGCCGAGCGAGTATTTGGGTTTGTTGCTGACCACTCAGCCAGTTCACGCTCGAGGCTTATGCTCGTCAATCATCCTCGAGCTGCTGCCCCTCTGGAACCATTTTCACTGTCCTCGAGCTCACCGCCTCACTGGACTACATTTTCAACCTGTCCTTATCCTCCTCTCAGCCGACCACAGCCTCACGGACTTCGTTTGTGTAAGTATATTCCGTGCAACATAAGTGATTGACTTTCAGCGTGAATCAAGTAGTGTTGACTGACGTCCCAAGGAAACTCTGTATTGTATTCTGTTCCTTAGATTTAATAAATGCGCGTTTGTTCCTTTCTACCTGCAGTTGTCAACTGTAGTGCGCTGTTCCGCTCAGTCGCGAACACTACAGACTGAGAATGCTAAATAACTGACAAGCACGTAAAGCAACACAAAAATAGTAACTCAGTTAATTTTATCGGTTACTGATATTGTAGAACATCACAGTTACATGTTGATACATACAGGGTGCGTCAAAAAAATTGTATACACACTTTGAACTGTCATAGACAATGTATTTCCCGTTCTACAAGGTTAAACATCTGTGAGAAAGTAATGTTATGTTTCTTCAACAGGTGGCAGCAGTGGCAAGAAAGTATCTGCAACATGGCGGACGTGCGTTTGAGCTTTGAAGCGCGGAAGCAGATAATTAAGTGGTACTGGAAGTTTGAGAATGTAGCTGCGGTTCGAAGACAAAGTGAGTATGGTACATAACCACCTTCAAGGTTAACAATTACACTTCTACGAGACAAATTCGAAATTCGTGGAACAGTGTGTGATGTGCATAAAGGTCGATCAGGGCGACCTCGTACAGCTACAAGTGATGATTCCACAACTGCGGTCTTGGAACTGTTTCAGCATTCGCCTTAAAAATCTTCAAGGCAAGCGGCACGTGAGAGTAATGTAAGTGCTAGTAGTGTGCTACACATTCTGAAGAAAGGCAAGTTTCGTGTGTACATTCCAAGGCTGGTGCAACAGCTAAGTGACGACGATCCAGATCGAAGGTTAGAATTTTGTGAATGGATTCAGGAGATGGTGAGACGTGAACCGGGATTTATGGCTAGCATAATTTGGTCGGATGAAGCCCAATTCAAACTCAATGGAACTGTCACTAGGCACAATTGTGTGTACTGGGCTGAAGATAATCCTCACATTACAGTTGAAAAGGCTGTGAATTTACCTGGTGTAAATGTGTGGTGTGGTTTGTCTGCAAGGGGACTCATTGGACCTTTCCACTTTGAAGGTACTGCTACTGGAGAAACGTGCCTAACAATGCTTGCTGACTCCATATTCCCTGCCATTCGTGCATTATACGGTAATGATGAGTTTTATTTCCAACAAGATGGCGCCCCGCCGCACTATCATAGGGACGTACGAAAATACCTGGATCACAATGTGCCGGACCAGTGGATAGGATGCAGGGGACCAAACGAGTTTCCTGCACGCTCTCCAGACACCACGCCGCTGGTTTTCTTCTTATGGGACACAGTAAAAGATGAAGTGTACAAAAGTAAACCACATAACCTGGACACACTTTGGAATGAGATTCAGGCGGTGTGCCCAGAAATCTCATTGGACACTTTGGTACGACGTACGGAATCAGTGGTGACCCGTACTCAGAAATGTATTGATGCTGAAGGTCACCAGTTTGAACATAAATCACATTTGCAAAGTACATTTATTTTTCCAATTGGACTTTAAGCTTTCCATTTCCCGAAATTTAACATTGTAGAACGGGTAATAGATTTTCTATGACGCTGCAAAGTGTGTATACGTTTTTTTGACGCACCCTGTATAACTGCAAGCAGTCACTCACGAAAAGTTTATTTATTACACGAAGTATTTTTCGAGCATTTTCAAGCTTATCTCCAGGTGAAGCATGCAGAACGTTTCGTATTCACGGTTTTAGGATTCTGCTGCGTACTGGAGGTTACTTCACAGACACAAGAAGATACGAAACACCATAATGTACCATCCTAAACGTTAGTTATTAGGTAAGTTGTGTTGAAAAACGAATTTTACGAACGATGTGGTTGTTAGCATCAACTGGGCAATGAAAATGGAAGCTGCTATGTGGGTGCTAACACCAACACCGGCCATACTGCTGCAATATTAAGTAAGGAAATTCGCTTTTCGACAGAACAATGTTTTGTAGACTCGCATACGAGCCGAGCTGAGGGCGATTCACCAGGAACACAAACAGACCCTCTTCGATTGCATGGCGCGACATTTACAGTTTATCATTACACAACGTAGAGGCACGATGCCACACTGAATTCTCAAAGACAGGTGTCATGTAGACTTTCGTAACGTTAACAATTTATGTGTTGTTATGTACCTAATCTGTAGCATAAAGTTCATTTCAGTCCCAAAGACCCTTCCCACGTTTCAAAATTTATAGTAATTTATGTGTAAACACGAGCCATTATTGTGAAGAATATAAAATAATCGTCTATCTACTTATATTTTATTAATTCAGCAGTCATACATATTTAAAGACGATATTTTCTCACTCAGATTGTAATAATTATTACGACCGTAATTGTACTGTTATTTTGTAAACTGTCACAAACTGTACCACAGGGCATGAATTCGCTGTTCCTTTCGTGTGTCTGGCACATCGCTGTCGAGTATGCTGATGTGTGCTGGTATATAAGTACCGCAGCAGCTGAGCATAACCGTTACTCGTGTTTTCTGACGCCCATTTGTGCTGTAGGAACGACTGTCTGGTGAAAAGGATGTGGACACCTGTAGTGGACGTTAATGTCGGATGAGTCCACCGTTAACCTATATGACGGCTCTAACTTTGCTGGGGACACTTTCAGTGAGGTGTCTCAATGTCTGTGGGGAAATGGCAGCCCATTCTTCTTCGAGACCCGAAACCAGAGAAGGTAGTCACGTTGGACCCTGGTGTCTGGGGCAAAGTTGACGTTCTGAAGCATCCCAGAGCTGTTCTATTGGTTCAGGTCGGGACTGTGGACAGGTCAATCCATTTCAGGAATGTTATGTCCACAAAGCATTGCCTCATATATGCTGCTTTGTGACAGGGTGCGTTGTCATGCTGATACAAGCAGTCATCATCTCCGAACTGTTCCTCTATTGTACGCAGTACACAATATATATATATATATATATATATATATATATATATATATATATATATATATATATATATATCACTATGGGGACCACTACGAAAATCACCCCCAGACTGTATTTTACTGCTGGCATTATTCGTGTTGGCAGGTAACGTTCTCCAGGCACTCGGCAAAGCCAAACACTTCCATCGGATTGCCAAAGGGTGTAGTTTCATTCGTCGCTCCAAATTTGTTTCCAGTCATCCACTGTCCAGTGGCGTCGCTCTGTACACCACCTCAAGCGTCGCCTACAGAAATGTGTGGCTTAGGAGGAGCTGCTCCACCGTTGTAGTCCATTATTTTTAACTCCCTACGCGCACTCATTGTGCTAGCGGGGCTGCTGATAGCACTTTCGAACTCACGGATAATTCCTTCCACCGATTTGACGCGAGTTTTTGCAACCATCCTCGTCAATACTCGGCGGTCCTTGTCCGTCAGAACATGATTCCGTCTAGTCGCCGTTTAGGTGTGGTTGTTCCTTCGCCTTTTAACTTCACAGTCGTATCACAAACTGTCCGCTAGAGCAGCTTTAGAAACATTAAAATTCCCCTGGCGTATTTGTTACTCAACCGACATCCACGTACGAAGTCGCTGAGCTCATTCTGGTGTTAATGCTTCTCTACTTCTGTACTGGCGGCTCCGCCTCTCGTCACAAATGCATTATACAGGGGTGGCCTCATACTACTGTTCACATTGTGTATATGACGTAACCGAGAAGAGCTCGTAGTAAATATTAGAGACTGAGTGGAAAATGTCGATTACATTCGATAAATTTTTGGTTGTGGTGCCCACTAGGAGGAATGTTCGTGTTTTATGATAACAGCATCAGCCTTTCCGTGCGTAAGGTCACTAGCAATACCGAGGCGCTGGGATGCGGAGGCTGCTACTTGCAAGCACGGTACTGGAAGAAACTGATCGGTACGGGTTGGAGGCTTGTTAACGCGCTGTTCGCGAGCACACGTTCGTGCGAAATCACCCTGGATTAAATTGGAAACCTCTTCACAGCGACTTATAGGATAAGGCAATAATACACTGTTCAAAAATGTTCAAATGTGTGTGAAATCCTATGGGACTTAACTGCTAAGGTCATCAGTCCCTAAGCTTACACACTACTTAACCTAAATTGTCCTAAGGACAAACGCACACACCCATGCCCGAGGGAGGATTCGAACCTCCGCCGGGACCAGCCGCACAGTCCATGACTGCAGCGCCCCAGACCGCTCGGCTAATCCCTCGCGGCAATAATACACTGTTAATGATATTTCGTTGGTCGGGTGCGGACATTAAATTCGGCGACCTATTTCGTGTTGTTCGAGAACAGAAAACTGTGTGCAAGGACAGGGTTCCGCCCTTTCCTTCGTAATCGATGACATAAATAATACAACAACCGTATATGCACTTACCACAAACATCTACGCTAAACAGACACGCCTAAGATATAATATTCACAAACCTTGAAGTGAAATGCCAATGTTCCCGAAGGAAGAAATCCGTTTTATTCGGGGGAGTCAACACTCTCTAGTTGTGAGGGTACAGTGCCACGCAACTTTTTCTTTTCTGTTCATTTTTTTGTGACGTTGTACATGTGATGACGTGCAAGTATATTGTTAAAAGTTGTTAAAAAGCACGGTGCGTTAAAATCACAACAGCTTTACACTGAACTACTGTGGAAGTAAGCGAACTGAAATGATCGTAGTACTGGCTCGTATTCGGTGTTATCGAGTTTTATATATCCGTTGAGCCATCGAGATTTACGTTTTCCGTGGTTTCCTCAAGTCACTCCACGTGAATGCTGGGATGGCCCCACTGAATAGGTCACAACATATTTCCTTTCCCAAAATTGCCCTAATGATCAACCGTAGTTAATGAAATGTATACCTGCAAGGATTGAGAGTGATATTATGACTGCTCTGAATAGTCGGACAGCGATGCTCAAATGTCAGTCTAAAAAAGTGGAAGTAATGACGATAGGTGCCATTTCCGAAACCAGATTGGTTTGAAAATTTAAAAAAAAATATTTGTTTTTGTTATTTTTTCACTATCTGTTCCTGTGGACGGCTGTGTCTTATGCTATTGCCAATTACGGTGCATAGCAGAGTAGTCGCGAACAGAAATGTCGAAAGCTATGAACGGAATAATCTGGTGGGTTTTATCCTGTTCTTTATTAGCATGTGCGTGAGACTTTTTACAACATAAACTGCACAACCACTCGTCGTAGATATTCACACGATGCGGTTCTAAAAGTCAACCGCAGCAATGATCAACTATCTGTGCCACAACACGACGTGGCATGGATTCGACTAATGTCTGAAGTAGTGCTGGAAGAAACCGACACCATGAATCCTGCAGCGCTGAGCATAAGTCCGTAGGAGTACGAGGGGGTGGAGATCTCTTCTGAACAGCACGTTGCAAGACATCCCAGATGCGCTCAATAATATTCATCTCTGGGGAGTACGATGGCCAGCGGAAGTGTTTAAACTCAGAAGAGTGTTCCAGGAGCCACTCTGTAGCACTTTTTGACGTGTGGGGTGTTGCATTGTCCTGCCGGAATGCCCAAGTCCCTAGGAATGCACAATGGACATGAGTGGATGCAGGTGATCAGACAGGATGCTTACGCACGTGTCACCGCTCAGAGTCGTATCTAGACGTATCAGGGGTGCCATACCACTCCAAATGCGAACTCCCTACGCCATTGCAGAGCCTGCACCAACTAGAACAGTCCCCTGCTGACATGCAGGCTCCATTGATTCATGAGGTTGTCTTCATACCCGTACACGCGCATCCGCTCGATAATGTAAAACGAGGCTCATCCGACCTGGCAACACGTTTCTAGTCATCAACAGTCAAATGTCGGTGTTGACGGGTCCAGACGAGGCGCATAAAAAGCTTTGTGTCGTGCAGTCATCAAGGGTACAGAAGTGGGCCTTCGGCTCTGAAAGCCCATATCGATGGTGTTTCGTTGAATGGTTGGCAGGCTGACACTTGTTGATGGCTCAGTATTGCAATCTGCAGAAATTTACGGAAGGGTGGCACTTCTGTCACGCTGAACAATTCTCTTCAGTCGTCGTTGGTCCCGTTCTTGCAGGATCTTTTTCCGGCCGCAGCGATGTCGGAGATTTGATCTTTTATCGGATTCCCGATATTCACGGTACACTCGTGAAATGGTCGTACGGGAAAATCCCCACTTCGTCGCTACCTCGAAGGTGGCTCGTGCACCAACTACAACACCATCTTCAAACTCACTTAATTCTTGATAACGTGCCATTGTAGCAGCAGTAACCCATCGAACAACTGCGTCACGCACTTTTTCTCTCATGTAGGCGTTGCCGACCGCAGCGCCGTACTCTGCCTGTTTGCATATCTCTGTATTTGAATACGCATGTCTATACCAGTTTCTTTGGCGCTTTAGTATATGTGAATATTGCGTTTATATTCTAATTTCGCCGATGACTATATAATTTATAGTAGATTGTAACACAAAAATCAGTGAATACTAAGGCACCATATTTTCACTTCTAATTTCCGCTTCCCTAATTTCGTCGTTGTCCTTGTGGTAGCACGTACCACAGCTTTATGCATCAATCTCTGCTGGAATACCTAAATCTATATCTACAGCTGCATCCATACTCTGCAGACCACTGTGAAGTGCGTGGTAAATGGTACTTCCCTACACGAGTTATACGTGGGCGGTTGTAGTGTACTCCTGGATCAACCACTTTAAGTTCGTTCTTGAAATTTACTAAGTAGGCTTTCACGGGATACCCAATTCCTTCGGCGTTTGTGTGGTGTATGAGGTATATTTCCTATGATTAATACGTTCGGTGCCCCCGCCCCGTCAGTCGTGGAAGCAATTCCCCGAGATACCACGCCGGGCGGGGCGGGGCACCGAACGTGTTAAAGTAGCTCATTGGTATTGTACGAACACATGAAATACAACACTGTCTCTGTGTTAGTTCTGTCAGTTCAGCATATTTATTTATATACCACAGTTGCTTCACGGGTAAGTTGATATTGCTACTGGGAAGCACGACGTCTGAGAGACATGCGCAGGTTTAGATTCATCTAGGAGTGTTATGTCGGACAATTTGCTTATAAACAATCTGATATTTTACTCTGGGCCCAATACTTTTTGGTTTGTTCGTCCTCTAGTACTTTATGAGTATGTTTATCATCAGAAATGTACTGCGGGTTCGGTACTAGTTCCTGGTGCACCTTATTTGGAACTGAGGTGAGACTCATCTCATTTTTTGTTCCTGTTATACTTCTGCAGATGGCTCTTACGCGCTGTATCACTTTTCCAGTAGTGCAGCGATATAAACAGATGTTGCTAAATCCTAGATTACGAAACCCTAGCAAAATTTACAAATGCAGTCAGTACCAATTTGCGGTTCCCTCCAATCTGGCACTGTCAGTATAGGATGTAAAACGGAACATTTTGTACCTATTTTGCATGTGACACACAATCGGAGACCTTATAACTACTGTGTAATTAACTAGTGCCTAAACTATAAATTATGACTTCCTTTGAATAAAATATGAATTAGTAAAATTTACGGTGGTTTAGTAACAGTGTAACATTTAACTCCCCTTAGTGTTCTATGGTTAAAATAACTATTTTAACTGATGTGAGGATACTGTTATCTTTGTACTGCAACAGGAATTTGAATCAAACAGGCAGGCATTTCTTACAACGCCATTTTTAAATCTGCGGTTGCATTGCGAAGGCCGTAGTCTCAAGACGGCACTTGTACCTTAAGAAAGTAATCGCGACTTTCTGTTTCGAAAGTAAGACCGCTGACAAACCGTAATCTTTATACGGAAGAGGAGGCGAGAACGCTTAGCAGATTCGTGACCTGTGGTTTGTGATGAAATTTCCCTATCCGCTCGCAAATAGCGCGCAGAATTGCAATTAGTCGTAGCTATGCGTTAACAGAAAGACGAGAAAGTTGATGATTATGACATTTGTGACCTAACCGCCGAGTACTAAATGGTGCTAGTGCTCTATGAGAGACGCGTACTACAGCGTTCAGAATAAAGACACCTCTATTGTCACAATTTTATCAGTAAACCGTCGAAGTATTCGTAATCAAGTTCCCGAATTTTCTGCCCTCGAGGAAAGTTCTCGTTCTCAAATTATTCTTGGGACTGAGAGTTCACTGAAATCTGAAGTGGAAAGCTCTGAGATATTTAGCGAGTCGTGGAATGTGTATCGGAAAGACAGATTAGAGCCCTTAGGAGGGAGAGTATTCATTGCAGTGAAGTTATCTGGTCATGTGTAACACGTGTAGGTAAAATTAAGTTGATTGTTGGATGTTTTTATCGGCCACCCGATTCTGCTGTGACAGCTCTAGAGTCATTAAAAGAAAGTCTATGTCAACAGCGCGTAATTACCCAGATCATGCAATCCTGGGTGGAGGTGACTTTAACCTGCCGAGTATAGACTGGAATGTCTATCGATTCATTGCGGGGAGTACAGGCAAACAGTCATGCGAAGTACTTCTGAACACATTATCTGGAAATTGTCTTGAGCAGCTAGCTCGGCAGCACACACGCAATGGAAATATCTTAGACCTCGTAGCTACAAATAGGGCAGACCTTATCGACAGTGTCATTATAGAAACGGGGATTAGTGATAATGATTCATTATAGCAACTATGATTACGAAAGAAAGTAAATCAGTCAAGAAGGCTAGGAGAGTATTTCTGCTACGTAGAGCAGATAAGACGTTACTAACATCTCACTTAGACAGCGAATTGGCATCACTTAGTCCCAGTAAGATGGATGTATAGGAATTATGGGCAAAGTTTAAGCAGATTGTAACTTGTGGTCTGGAGAGTTACTTGCCTATAAGTGGAAAAAGGATGGAAAAGACCCACCATAGTTTAATTACAAAATTCATAAGATGCTGAGGAAACAGAGGCTGCTGTACTTTCGGTTCAAAAGGGAACGCATAAATGACGACAAGCGACGGTTAGTACAGATTCGTGAGTCTGTGAAAAGATCTATGCGCGAAGCATACATCAACTACCACCGTCACACCTTAGCAAAAGATCTGTCAGAGAACCCGAGAAAATTCTGGTCGTATATAAAATCGCTAAGCGGGTGTAAGGCTTCCATTCAGGTTCTTGTTGACTAGTCTGGTGTGGCAGTTGAAGATACAAAACGAAAGTTGAACTTTTACATTTCACTGAAGATACAAGACGACTTGGACAAAATTTCCAGTTGGTGTGATGAATGGTAACTAGCCCTAAATGTGGAAAAATGTAAGTTAATGGCGATGAGTAGTAAGATCAAACCTGTAATGTTCGGATGCAGTATTACTAGTGTCGTGATTGACACAGTCAAGTCGTTTAAATATCTGGGCATAATGTTGCAAAGCGATATGAGATGGAACTAGCACGTGAGAACTGTAGGAGGGAAGGCAAATGGTCGACTTCGTATATTGGGAGAACCTTAGGAACGAGCGGTTCACTTGTGAAGGACACCGCATTTAGACGCTGGTGCGACCTAGTTTTGAGTATTGCTCGAGTGTCTGGGATCCGTACCAGGTCGGATTGAAGGAAGACATGGAAGCAGTTCCGCGGCCGGCTGCTAGATATGTTACCGGTGGGTTTGAACAACACGTAAGTGTTACAGGGATGTTTCGGAAACACAAAGGGCAATCCATGGAGCGAGGGTGACTTTCATTTCTAGAAACACTATTGAGAAAATTTAGAGAATCGGCAATTGAAGCTGACTGCCGAACAATTCTACTGCCGCCAACATACACTGCGCGTAAGGACCACGAAGATAAGATACGAGAAATTAGGGGTCATATGAAGGCATACAGATAGTCATTTTTCCCTCGCAAAGTGTACAGGGTACCCTCCGCCATGAACCGTACGGTGGCTTGCGGAGTAGCAAAGGGAAGCGTATGTCAAGTCATAAGAACGGTACAGATATTTCTATTTCCAGATCCACAGCCGCCAGCAGGGTGTATTTCCGATACTTTGCTCATTGTCGAATGTCATCCAACTGAGACAGCGATCGTAATATTTAATTGCAAGTACAGGAATAAAATATATATGAGGCCGGTTTTTTTCCTCGGACGATTATGTATATGCGTGCTTGACATGCAGCACCGGAGACCTGTGGCGGGAATGATTCACATTTCCAACTAACGGTAGGGGCTCTCCAAATGGAAAGGCCTGTTGGGGTGTAGGGATGTAGCTGACAACCGTGTCGTCCTGTAGATGACGGAATAGCGAACTAATACTTAGTATATGTTGGATAACTTTCGTGATCGCGTGGAAATTTGAGGAGATTCAATATGGACTTCTCTTTCAGTGGATTGTTATTCCCTCCCATGTAAATTGTTTGGTTGACTTCTTCTGCACATTTCGCGCCTTTATTTGGTTGAGGGAACACCGATTGTGGTGTGTGCATCTAGCAGATGAAAGACGGGTGGAAGACACGGGCACCTTAGTTGACTTTGTAAATTATAGGGATGATTTAGAATCTGTTACATCACCGACATCGCTATTCGCGAGTGCAAATATCAGTTTCCTCTATTTTTTTAGAGGTCTCAAATAAAGGTTTTCGCACACAGGGTAAGTTTCTAGTTGCTCTGTGGTTTACAGCATGCTCCACCTAGCTGAAGTTTCGGGTTTGTAGGGAAATAATTTCCAGTCTATATCTTCGAAATTGTGCGAGCGATTGGTAAGATACTGCTATGTGCTTGATATCGAGAAGTATCACGTAAATGGTATAATATATAGCAAACCATGCGTAAATACATGTGTTTTTTTAATCCCAGAGTCTGGAGATGTGTTTTCAAAAGCAAGCAATCAAGCAGATCAGGTCCAGGAACAGTACCGCGTTTGTGTCGAGGGGAGCAAACCCCGAATTTGTAGAAAAGTTCTGAAAGTGACTTCGGTCCACTGAGGGCGCTCTGGTCATGCATCGTGAGTGGATGACTTGTGACCTTCGGCTATGGGGAAATATATAGTCCTGCGAGGAGTATATGCTGTGCTGTCTGCCTTCTTGGTATATGTACGAGCGTCTCGTGGTCGATAGCTATACGAATGATGTAAAAGGGAGGGTACTGTCGATGCAGGATACGAATTGTATGTTTACTACATCGACATGGTACTCGGTGATATATATTGCCTCAGTGGCAGAGCTGTGTAACTGAGTAAGCGTCTTTCCGTATTTGACAATCTGTAGGCCACTTTGCAGGGTTTAATTGTTGGTGTAATATGGTAATCTGCAGAAAATAGTTTTTGCCGCTGAAACTCTCGTCTGCAGAAAGAAAAAAAGGCTGACAGTGATTCCACGTCACTCATCCGCTACTGTGGCATTAGGACATCTCCAGACCAGTAGCTGTAGGATACCAAAAATTCCCGCCATTTTTCTCTTCTGTAGGACAGTGCTTCGAATTCTGTTTGCATAATTGTTCTGATTTGCACCCAGTCTGCGCTTAGACAGTGCTCTCTTACCAAACAACAAAAATGCTTTTATGATTAATAGCGTTTTCTTGAGCGTGCATAGACATGATGAGGGTTTTAACAGTGAGAGCGTTTGACGTTTCTGAGACATATGTTGACAGCAGGACGTCACGATTTCCAGGAAGGGAACACGTGGTGCCTAGTTAGGACCATCGGGAGTAATGCAAATGGTGTTATTCTGGGCTATTTTCGTAAACAGGTCCTGGTCGCTGTGCGAACAATTCGTGGGAATGCGTCAGTCATGCTGGGCAGGTAAGCACTCCTGCACGGCTAGACAAATCTCGCATGTCCAGTTAGGATCGTGATGGAGAAAGCAGTCGATTTTATTCTCGGAAGCAGTGGAATGGATTTCTGCAGTGTCTGTGAGGGTGGGTCGCTCGGCAATTAGTTCTTCGCTGGATCGCAGAAAGAGGGAGGGATCACGCCAGCAGCGGTGAACACGTGACCGTGGTCCAGAGGGTGACTTGGGGCTTGTTTACTTAGAGATGTGACGTCATTATAACATTTGAGGAACTGTAACTGTAGATGCAACTTTCACCTGCCGTTGGCAGCAACACAACAGCAAATGGCTAGCGTTCCGATGCTGGCTTGCGTCCGACTGGCCCTGCAAAATGTGTGAGCGCGTTGGAATCTGTGATAGTTGCTGTTGATTATAGTTCGAAAGTGTTTTTTATGTGCACTGAGTATTTATGCACTTAATTATTTTCGGCTGATTAAGCGTTGTGAGCGTGTTTACATACCGTTACACATGCATTATCTTTTGACAATATATGGGTTGTTTTGGTTTCTGTTGCATTATTTTGTGAACAGGTGTGCAGTGCATGATTTTGACGGTTGACAATTAGCAAGCGTATTTGCAGAGTCTTTTAGATGCATTATTTCGACAATTTACGAGTTGTTTGACTCTCTGCACATCAATGTACTGCATTATTTCGGTAATTTACGAGTAGTTTGCATGTCTGTAGACTATTTACTGACACTCTAAGCACGCTGGGGTGAGTGTTTTGTATCAATGTAACAAATAAACTACGTGAAATCCAACCCTAAATAAATTGTATGCATTATTCCGACAGTTTAGGAGTTGTTTTCGTGTCTGTACATCTGTGTACTGCATTATTTCGGTGATTTCCTAGTATTGTGCAGGTCTGCATGCTCTGTACTGCAATTTTTCGGGAATTTACGAGTTGTTTGCGTGTCTGTACATCAGTATACAGCAATATTTCGATGATGCCCAAGCAGTTTGCAGCTCTGTGTGCTGTGTAGTGTGATCCTGAGCTCATCAGAGCAAGAGTTTTGTGTCAGTGTACTATGTCAAATTCGTCCATAAGTAAATTGTTCCAAAAATAAATTAAGTACACTCCTTCCTCTCTCCTGCAGCCCAGTGCAGACTGAGTCATTTTCCCCCTCGAGATCGCTATTTTGCATTACGTCATAGGAGGGATGACAGCGCCCTCTGGTGGCAGTACTGTGTACTAAAGTGCGCGTCATTTATGTTGGCAGCCGAGTTTAGGTTCGTTCTGCGCATCTGACGTCACAAAACACAGTCAGCCAATGAACAGAGAGTCTTCAGTTTCAGAAACGTTCAGTCATAAATAAAGTTACAGTCTTGATAGCAGACTTTCTTTTATAGAAAATTTGGAAAAGGCATTCTTTATACCAATTGCTTAATATTCTATTAGTTAGTTAAACCAAACAAGCAATAAGACTCCTAATTCAGGCGATAGCAAGGAAAGGTGTTTGTATCAATCTCACGAATCGCTTTTTCGCAATAAAGAACAGCGGTAATTGTTTATTTCCTATTGTACTTAGACGAAGTGTGAGTAATTCATAGTCATACCAACAGTGTTTGTCAGTATTTTGCGTGACCTGTTAGAGCCCTCATGGAGTTACATTATGAGACGAGCTGCGTTAGCGTAACGCTTAAATCAGTTCCGCTTGGGACGCGACAGCGATCGGACGTGTCGGTACTTCCGCGTAGTCGTAGCGCCGCAAGCCGTGTTTATAATAATTCTTGGATTGTGACCTGTGATATTCTCAGTACTTCTTCACTACCGTCGTACACAAGCTTCTTAATTTACTCACAGCGGTCCCGACCGCTCATATAGTGCAGTTATGGCTCCCAGTGTACCTCGTAAGAATACCCTGTGTTTTGCATTTGAGAAATCTTCCAGGAATGTGCAACCGAGTTCCCTAGAAATCCATGACTGGATAGTAGATATTATTGGCATCACATCCGATCAGGTCCACACAGCATATTATGCAATGGCGGAATACTGTTTCTTTGTGAAGTTTTTAGACCAGATACAACTGGAGAAAATTTTGGTGAATACTGGTGGGAAAGCAGAGTTCCAACATCGTGATCAGTCTGTGAGAACAGTTTCAATAACTAACGCTGACATTGAGTATAAACAAGTGCGAGTGTTCAATTTGCCACCTGAGGTTGAGAATTGTTTTCTTAGAGATGTCCTCGCCAAATACGGTGACATCCGACAGATTAGAAACGAAAAATGGTCGAGCCGTCACAAACTCCAATGTTGTAGTGGGGTTCGCTCAGTTGACATGGCTGTTAAAGTCAATATCCCATCCTATATAATGGTTTGTGGTTATAAGGCTCATGTCATTTACGAGGGGCAAGTAGGCACTTGTTTTATCTGTAACACGAGTAGCCATTTACGAGAGGATTGCCCACGGCGAGTTGTCGTACTTCGAAACAATCTGTAACAACGACAGAGATTAACATTGGCTGATGTCCTAACTCAAAATCAGACGCCTTCTGTGACTGAGTCCCAACCGAGTGCATCTGTGTCAGAGGACAACGATCTCGGTAACAGCACCTTCCCACCCTTGCCTCAAAAACACGTGGCCGGTCACCCCTTAGCCACCGGTGTTGCATTATCTGTCGGTAACAAACGACAACGTACTATAAGTGACGGTAGTGGTTCCGGCGACCAGGTAGTCAAAAATCAAACCGATGACGAGGAGCCACCGGCCTCCACACAGGAATTATTCTCAACAAAAATAAAATCTACAGGAAAACTTCTGAATAATTACTTAACGTAGGTATATAGACTTTGTGACAGTGGTAAATATACTCATTCTATTTTGGATTAAATTTTAAAAGGAACATAAAATTGGACTGTATTTCGTTGGTAACCCTAGTTTTCAGTCCATGAATACAACAAATAATGTTTCATTTGGCAGATAAAGACTTTTTTGGGCGCTTCATGAGACAATGTCGAGCAAGATTAACTGTAATACCTTCTTTATATGTGAGAGGCTCCTCTGTTTATCTTTCCTTTGTCCCCTTCTACCGTGCTCTATCTAAGTTAACTCAGATGCTGTAAGAGCGTAAAACGTTGCGTGCACGTTACTGCATAGTTCGGCCATCTGTTGGTAAAATTTTGAAGTATTACGAAGCTTTATTGCACGAGCGAGGCGAAGCGAGTGGCTGAGCGGCGAACTGGGCAACTTCGCCAGCCTTCCGTACTTCATGAATGAACTACTTCATTTGAACGCTTCACGGCAAAGAGTGAAATGAATGAAGTAGTTCACGGGAATGAACGAGTTCGACCCATCTCTAGATGGCTCAGTTACGACCTGCCAAATTCCCATTCAACCGCCCGACGCAGAAACTGTCAATACGAGTGCAGCCGAGTGTTTACAGCAATCCGTTCCGATGCCGCTTGCCTACTCGCCGCAGGTGGCCAACACACAAGAGGCGGCAGTCAGTCAACTGCAACTCGTAAACATGGCGGATAAAGCACGCGGTGTAGAGCATAACATAAACAGCCGCCACCTCGAAACTGCTTCCAAACAACACGAGGACGCGGACAGCTGTATAACAAACAGCCAGTGCGGCTCCAAACAAAAACAGTGAGCCTACTGAAGCCGCGTCTTCAGACTTGCCGTCACCCGTTCCGGAGCAAGGACTTTCACATACTGCTTACAGCCATGACTCGCCGACTCCGCCGTCTTCAATGACACTTCGGACGACTTTGCGACGGCAAAATAAAGTCAAACCAAAGGACTCCGTGGCTGGAAGTAACTCAAAAAGTAAAGTCAGCGCAAAAACTGGTACAAAACCTGCGGATGTAGGTTCGAAGTCCGACGGTGATATGGACTGGGCTTCCTACGCTTCCCATCACCCACAAGTCTCGGACGATCATGAGTCAAGCTTGTAAGTTTTTGTCCCTGAACATTAATAGAGTTAGGACAGATTTAAAATTAGCAATGCTACGGCAATTTATCTATGAGTCGGAAGCTAATATAGTTCTGTTACAGGAAGTGTCTATCTTAAGTTTTCATGTATCAGGATTCGCAACAATCGTAAACACCGTGGCGGACGGGGGTACAGGTACGGCCATTCTATCATGAGACGGAATCCCAGTGAGCAATGTCGAAATGTTAGACTCCGGTAGAGGCATAGCTTGCCAAATTTTTGACGTCACCCTCGTCAATATCTATGCTCCATCTGGAACGACCTTAAAATCAGAAAGAGCTAACTTCTTTAAACAAGACATCATATACTTGCTACGCCGCAACCCAACCCAGTTGATAATTAGTAGTGATTTCAACTGTGTGATCCACAGGAAAGACCAATCGCCAAACTTTAATTACTGTAGGCAACTACATGATCTCGTGCGTCACCTTCAGCTGAAGGTTACGTGGGAGCTAAAATTTCCTACCCTGGTAAAGTACACGTACCTGACCACCACCGCATGTAGCCGTCTAGACCGTTTGTACATCTCTGAGAACATTTGCCAACATGTTCTGGACGCCGATGTCATTCCGGCTAGCTTCTCCGACCACTGCGCCCTCTGTGTCACGATAAATCTGGCCAAACAGCATACTAAATGGCATAGGATTCCGTGGAGCCTAAATATTTCTATTCTCGCCGATGCCTTGCTACAAGATGTCATCTCCACGACATGGGCGGATTGTCTCAAGCAATGCTGCAAATATCCGAGCAAGATAGCCTGGTGGAATGCTGTGGTCAAACGGAAAATGCGATTATCCTTAAGAAACTACAGTTGGCAACGAGCGCAAGATGTCAAACGCACGATTGATTTTTACCAAACAGTTCTGCGAGAGTTGTATGCGACTACGACACCAACCAACACACAGCTGACGACCATCAAACAAATAAAGGCGAAGCTTATAGGCATAAAGCGAACGCAGCTTGAAGGACTGAAGATCAGATCTAAAGCAAAATCGCTTCAAGAGGACGAACTTGCATCGCTGTATCACCTCATAAAACATCGTGCCCATCGCAAGCGAGCTTTTATCGGGGAGCTGGACACAGATGATGGACTCCGTTTGACCCGACAGAGTGATATTCTTACTGCAGTTTACCGGTACTTCACGGATCTGTACTCGCAATGCTATACATATGGTGATGACGGCGGCGATACGTGAGTGCTCTGGCCACCGTAGTCACGTCTGCGGACAACTCGGCGGTCGTACACGATTTTGCTCCAGACGAAGTCCTTGAACTGATTTCTGGCTCGCCATCGAATAAATCCCCTGGCCCTGATGGTTTGCCACGGGAATTTTATGTGCGCTTCTGGCCCATAATCGGACACGCATTTACAGATATTCTCAATGAAGTGATGCGAGGGAGTGACGTGCCGGCCGAAATGAAGGAAGGTCGAATTGTATTGGTAGCAAAAAGCAAACACCGAAAAACCTTAGATAACTTCCGACCTATTACTTTACTCAATTTTGATTACAAAACCTTCGCCAGAGCACTCAACAGCAGATTGTCTCCGTTAATGAAGCAAGTGACTCACAACCATCAATCATGCATCCCTGGTCGCACTATTATGACGCCCCTTTCGGAATATAGAGATGTAATAGCCATAGCGTCAGTCACTAACGTGAATCTCGCATTGCTGTTTATCGACTTTTGCAAGGCTTTTGATCGCGTCCGCCACGAGTACCTCCTACAGCTGCTGCAGCGGTGTGGTTTTGAGCAACGGGTTATAAGTGTCGTGCAACATTTCGTCACGGGCATTACAACCAGAATCAGCGTAAATGGACAGCTTACTCAACCCATCGAGGTCCAAAGAGGAGTGCCGCAGGGGAGCCTTCTCTCCATGATGTTATTTGTTTTATCGCTCGAGCCGCTCTTACGCTCTATTCATGACAAACTTGCAGGCCTTTCGATCGCCGGGACGTCCTTCGTGGTTCGTGCTTACGCCGACGACGTCGGAGTATTATTGCGCAACGACGGAGACGTATCAACCCTCAAGACCGCGGTAGACGAGTACTGTCGTGCTTCCGGTGCTAAAATCAACGCCGGTAAATGCACCTTTGTTATCATTCGAGGATTCGACGCAGTTATTATACCTTGGGCGAAGCGTGTCGAAACCCACACCAATCTGGGGATGATTATCGACAAATGCCCGCTAAAAATGAATGCAAAAAATTGGAAGCAGGTCACCAATAAAAGCAAGGTGCCATCTATGAAAACAATTGGCGGTCCGTTAACATTCTCCAACGCATACGACTCCTCAGCAGTTACATATTCAGTAAAGCGTACTATATGACCCAACTAAATTTCCAGTCCCCAAGATGCAGGCCAAACACGTGATAAAACTCTCTAATAGATTTATCTGGCAAGGGCATCTGTTCAAAGTGAAATACGCCACGCTGATGTCTTCCAGACAGGCCGGCGGACTAGACATGCCTGACATTAACCGAAAGTGTACTGCGTTATATATTAAACGAATCACCCATTTGTTGGACAAGGAACCTCTCAGCGTAACCAGTTGGCTCTTCCGAACCTTACAACCCACCGATATGCACCCACCCATTGATGTAGGTAAAATACATTACAAACTACGACATGTCAATCAGTTTTTTCTTGAAGTAAGCTATATTAATGGACATTATTTCACGCAGGATTTACCGACGACGCACCTGTTATTAAAAAGATGGACATCTCCAATAGTCCGGAATCCCATTGAACTTAAATACCCGAGTGTTCATTGGAAGGCAGTTTGGGACAACATAAGTTTAACTGTCCACACTGCTGAAGTGGCGTCCACATGGTATAAAGTGGTAAACGATGTTATACCCACCAATGAAAGGTTGCATTGAATCGGTTTAAGTGACAGCAATAAATGCGTCCGCTGTGGTCTGGTCGACACCTCACGCCATCGCTTCACTTGTGGCGGCCATCTCATTAACTGGAAATGGGTGCAGCAGAGGCTGGGCCTGATTACCCGCAGCAGCCCAGCCAGCCACTGCACCCACATCCTGCTCTGGCCGGACGCGAAACATTTTCCTGCTACCAAGAACAACACCATGATGTGGATGTCAGGACAGTTTGTGACATATGTCATCATCCACAATAGTGAAGATAATCTCGTTAGTTTCGAGGCTTACATGAGAACGGCACACTGGAAGATGAAACGTTACCCAGATTTCAGGAAGATGTTTGCTAACATGTTAGATATAATTTTTGAAAAACAAGGCGTAGGGTAATTCTCAATGCCGGTAAGGACACAAATCACATGCAAGACTATGTAGCGAACAAAATACACAACGAATAAGGGGTTATACCAGTTCCTAGGACTACTCCTGACTTCTCAATGGTGTTATTAACTTCATTATGACGTTTTCATTAATTTATGTTCATGTCCATCTCTTGTTATCCGTTTGTGTGCTCCAAATGACTGAGTTTGGACGGTTATGAATCAAATGGCCGAACTGTCATTCCAGTTAAGACAACCAATTATATATATGTTTGCGTTTCGGTTCTATGTCTCTGTCTGGACTGAAGAGGCTATTGTCAGTTTGCTATTTATGTTCTATTTTGTAAGCTTACAAATGGCACTATATTGAAATGTGTTCTTCAGTCTATTGTAGGATACAATTCGTGTTGAATCAGTTCCAGCACTTCAATATTTTGTTTTTGTGCTTATGTACATATATGGTTGTTTTAATAAAAAAAAAAAAGGCGTTGGGTTAATAAGCGGAAGGTGAAGAGTTCAAACCTTGTGCGGTGCTTGATATTTTCTTTATTTAAAAACAATATCGAAGTGTCTTAATTCACGAATTTCGTTCGTTTGAATGCAATTTTTTGAAATTTCTAGTGCTTTGTCTCTTCATTAACCCTTTCGCTGCTGCAGACACGTGCTCCCCGCATTCCGCGCTGTGCGCGATTTTGTCATCACTGCACTGCTCGCCTGTGCAGACACATCGTGTTCCCACTGCTTTGACACACTTATCATTCGATTTCACAAAAACTATTTGGCCCAAAAATTAGATTTTTACACATCTTCTTGACTGATACTTCCCCCCCATAAATGACTTAATTTTGTTTCGATGTTCAACCCAGTTATTATGCAGCATTAAATGTAGTAAACCATTGCACGAAATTTTGAAGAGTTTGCAGAGGTATAAGTCCATAGCGTATACTTTCGGTATGGTTTATTTTAGTTGTCACAATGTTGAGAATGAAATGTGGACAGGATACCTAAATTTCATATAAAATTTACTGTATAACAATATCTCATTTAATTTAAGTACCACATAGGTGTCGTATGTAATATTAAGCAATATGCCGTCTTTCACGACTGTAATAAAAGTTTTATTTACACCGGGCGCGTTTGGCTTTATTTTAAAGCACTTCAATCAATGAAAGGTATGGCACATACGCAATGGTACTCATGTTCTCTTTCTTGTTTTTGTTCCACAGTCGCAGTTTTACCAATGGTATTGAAATATATTCCTCTTCTGCAACTGTAATAAGCGACTTAAGTAGACCAGACGCGTTCCTCTCTTTTGAAGCATCTTCAGTGGGCAGTATTTTGTCTCCTCCATTGCCAAGTCACGTTTCGTAGTTTTGTGCTGCGGTAACACAATATCCAACGTTCGTGTCGGCTGATCAGTGTTTTAGCAAATAAATGCTGTTTGCGTGTGACACACACAAAAATTATATTTGACATAGCTCAGAGCACTTCACTGATAGACGGTATATTCAAGTCCTAATGTTTTTGTAAGTCCACAGTTTTGTTTAATGTATTTTGTGTACTTCCTTTTGATTGATTGAAGTGCTTTAAAATGAAGCCAAACGTGCCCGGTGTAAATAAAACGTTTATTACAGTCGCGAAAGACGGATAATTTCTCAATACTACATACGAGTTGTGGCCGAGCGGTTCTAGGCGCTTCAGTCTGGAACCGCGCGACCGCTATGTTTAAGTAGTTCTACGTTCTAGGGGACTGATGACCTGAGATGTCAAGTCCCATAGTGCTCAGAGCCATTTGAACCATTACATACGACACCTATGTGGTACTTAAATTAAATGAGATATTGTTATACAGTAAATTTTATATGAAATTTAGGTACCTTGTTCACATTTCATTCTCAACATTGTGGCAACTAAAATCGACCATACGGAAAGCATACTCTATGGACTTTTACCTCTGCAAACTCTTCAAAATTTCGTGAAATGGTTTACTGTATTTAATACTGCATAATAACTGCGTTGAACATCGAAACAAAATTAAGTCATTTATGGGGGGAAGGTATCAGTCAAGAAGATGTGTAAAAATCTAATTTTTGGGCCAAATAGTTTTTGTGGAATCGAATGATAAGAGTGTCGAAGCAGTCGGAACACCATGTGTCAGCACAGGCGAGCAGTGCAGTGACAAAATTGCGCACAGTGCGGAATGCGGGGAGCACGTCTCTGTAGCAGCGAAAGGGTTAATGCGGCTGTGGTGGCTTTACTTCATGAACTGCAGGCTCCCCCCTAAACGTAAGATTGCGAACTATGCTATACCATGGCGCTGCTTCTCTTGGCGCGTGCGCCGTGTGCAACTGGCAATGCAGCGATCTCCCGCGTCTGGGCGGGCATGCGCGAGCCGCCAAGATAAAAGAATTGAACTATAGGTCAGTTTGACTCTGGACCTCGGGGTGAACACACTTGATGGCGGTACTGCCTCTAATGGTTTAAATAAAGATTTAAAATAAAGACTTACGTACATCCTATCCAGCACAGGCTGAGTCCTTTTCCCGCCAATTCCTAAGAAGAGGTGGTGGTGGGATGACTTAGGTTAGTGGAGGTAGCCAAAGTGACCTATTTTCCCTCCATTTTCTTAGGTTCTTGGAGGTAGCCATAGTGTGTTGCATTGTCCTGATGGAATTTTAACTTCCCGCTATTTTCTGGGGGAGGGGTTATGTTAGTGGAGGTAGCCCAATTGACCTATCTTTCCACCATAATTTGAAGTTCGTGCCATGAATGCATTGCGACGTTGCCATATCTATCGCCGCCATCTTGGATTCGCCATCTGGAATAAATTTGGCAACAATGAGAGAGGGGTGACACATACTTTGTCCCACTACTTATGGAGACGTGAAATCTGTACCTGAGGAAAGCAACGTAGATGCCCTGGACAGTTTTAACGTTAAAGGATTTGTCATTAAAATGGGGATTACGTTGCAGGTCAATCAATTGAATCTGTACATGCACAGGGACGTCTGTAACTAAAGCAGCATTTGGTCTCGAAAACCGATTTAAGACAGAGTGTCCTCAAAATGCTTAGGAAACTATCCTTGTAATTCTTTCGAATCCACGATGAGTTCTTCAAATCATGCAATTAAAGAAATTTTACTATTTGTATCAAAAATTTCTTCACGTGTTGTGTGGTGTCACCGCCAGACACCACACTTGCTAGGTGGTATCCTTTAAATCGGCCGCGGTCCGGTAGTATACGTCGGACCCGCCTGTCGCCACTGTCAGTGATTGCAGACCGAGCGCCGCCACACGGCAGGTCTAGAGAGACTTCCTAGCACTCGCCACAGTTGTACAGCCGACTTTGCTAGCGATGGTTCACTGACAAATTACGCTCTCATTTGCCGAGACGATAGTTAGCATAGCTTTCAGCTACGTCATTTGCTACCTAGCAAGGCGCCATTATCATTTGCTATTTATCTTGTGATGCATGTCCCGTCAGACCGATGTTCACCAATTATGGATTAAAGTTAAGTATTCCAACAGATACGTACTATTTTTGCTAGTCGCATATCCCTGACCTGTTCCAGACCTCACGCCACCCTGCGTGAGTTTAAACGCGTGCCCTTCGGCCTCCCGTCCTAGTGGATTGGCTGTCTTGCCAGTCCACAAAATGTTGCATGCCTGTAAATTTAGCACAAAGCTCTTTGTGATGTGCTTAACAATGAATCCAGTCTGTCGATGGTTGTAATTTTTTGCTCTTTCGTTTTCAACTAAATCCTTAAATTCTTTTTGCGCAGTATCGCATTCGAATGTTGGTTGTTTATGCCTCATAGAAGAAGGAGAAACGTCTACCAGCATGAGGCAGGATCCAGGAGTGGCAGTATTGTAGCCTATTGAGACTTTTAAAGTTAACCCTATGGGGCTGTTATATAAATGATTGAGAATGAAGCAAAATTTACTAGAGTTCTAACAGCATTTATTTTTCAAAAGAAAAACAGACATAAATTATGCTAAACAAGTTATGATTGAATACCGTAAACAACTAACAGTTTCCAGAATGAGATTTTCACTCTGCAGCGGAGTGTGCGCTGATATGAAACTTCCTGGCAGATTAAAACTGTGTGCCCGACCGAGACTCGAACTCGGGACCTTTGCCTTTCGCGGGCACTTGCCAGGAAGTTTCATATCAGCGCACACTCCGCTGCAGAGTGAAAATCTCATTCTGGAAACATCCCCCAGGCTGTGGCTAAGCCATGTCTCCGCAATATCCTTTCTTTCAAGAGTGCTAGTTCTGCAAGGTTCGCAGGAGAGCTTCTGTAAAGTTTGGAAGGTAGGAGACGAGGTACTGGCAGAAGTAAAGCTGTGAGTACCGGGCGTGAGTCGTGCTTCGGTAGCTCAGTTGGTAGAGCACTTGCCCGCGAAAGACAAAGGTCCCGAGTTCGAGTCTCGGTCGGGCACACAGTTTTAATCTGCCAGGAAGTTTCAACTAACAGTTGTTGTAAGAGTTCAATGGACAAGGATCCTGGTTAGCAGAAGTGAGTCAAGTGCTCTGGCCCTAAAAATTTGGATAACGCAATCTGAATTGATCTGACACTGAGCAGACCTTGATAAATCAAATCTACTGAAGTTTCTCTGTATAGATGCAGCTGAGAGCAAGTGGCGATTAAGATCTGTACGCCCTGACAATGCTGGATCAGCAGTATGTTACCCTGTTTGCTGCATTGGCGATGTAACTTGCAGCTGGCGAGATGTCTGCTGCAGAGGAGAGACGTAAGGATGCTTTACAGAAGAATTCGTCGCCGCTCTAAACAGACAGTCTATAAAACCATAGAGAACATCGAATTCGCTACAACAGCTGGAGACAAGAAGAACCGCATACCAGTTAAGAGTGTTGCTGCTACTGCACTTGTCGACGGACCTTGTGTTTTCTGTGGTTGTAGACTTAATTTTAGTATTGACATTAACGATACATTCTCGCATGGTACGTGGTACGTGGAAGAACAGGAGTACCTGTGAATCGATCATGGCCACGAAATAAATGCAAAGATATGACGGTCTATCGATTAGGCAGACGGATCGCAATTTACCTTCTACCAGAGCCTTGAAATCACGGTAGATTTCAGTGTGTGACGCACCTGTTCGCTGGTCGTACCAAGGACCAATTTAGCTCACTTATATGACAGAGAACATAAGGATACCAAACGTCAAGAATGGTAAACTAATACCGAATTAGTGTGCCCTTGGCAAACGAGTAGTCCGAGACGTTTGAAGTCACACTGTCGGTACAGTAAGAAATTCACCACAGGCTCCCCAGTCTAAACTAGTCACAAGTGAAGTCAGTCTTAGGACAGGTCCCAAGTACCAACTTCAACCAGAAGTGCTCTTACCAGACCAACGTCCAGCACCCGAGTGCTTCGACCTCCAGAAAAAAAATCTGTTTTCCCACAAAGTGCATGAATGACACCACCTCCACGCCATCTTGAGCCAATCACAGGGCTCTAGAGGTGCTAAATCTCCCCTCTCACATGACAGCACAAACCATGTCGTACCAGAGCAAGAGTTAAGAAACCTGCGTCTCTGGAAAAAAAGAAACCCGCCAATTACTGGCTTTTTTAAGTTTTCATGGAGGGGTAGATGATTTTCTTCAAAGTCGTGTCGCTTCCCACGCCAACAACTGAACAGTTACAATCTTAAATATCTTTATCTAAATTGCCTGTGCCTTGGAGCTTGTTAGTCCTAGCTATGAGGTGCAAAAGTTTCTCAGGCGCCGGATTTTCTTATACAACTGAGATTGCCGATGGAAGTGGTTCACAGGTCTATTTGCGGTATCGGCGAACACGAAAACTTGTGAATTTTATTACATGTGGCTCTGCGCACAATGCCTGCTTTACGACTCCACTGTGTAGACACATTCCTTCAGTCTGTCCCCCCCCCCCCCCAACCCAGTCTTCTGCTGGCGCTGCTGCAGGTAGCTTGGCATTGTTCTGCTGGAGACCTGTCTCAAGGAGGGGCTGCCCTGTCTGCCCTGTATGGCTGTGGGCCTGCCCGGCAAGATTTACTGAGGGATAGGCTCGCTTTCAACTTCCAATATGCCATTTCTACGAGCTAAGAACCATAAAAATATCTCATGGTTTTAGCGCCCTACCAGGCTCCATCAACATCTGCTCAGTCTGTTAACTTTCTAGAGTTTCTCCCAAGGTGTGTCAGGTTGTGATAAAATCTTTAATGATTTTCCTTATGTGGAATATAGGTGAGAGAGTAACTTGTCCTACCTCAACTTATTTCTCGTTCTGTGATATTGCTGCTGCACTGGTCAGGATCTCATGACTGTCATGCAAATAGCCATATTACACACTGTCAAGAATCTCTACAGCCCCACGTGAGTATCGCCTGAGAGGACAAACGTATTGCTCACTGTACCATGCAGGATTGTACAGAGATGTCACATACCTTGAGTGAGGAAATGGGGTAGTTGTCAGCCTCATACACAGCGGTAAGGAGAGGTAGACTACAGAGTGGTAAGGCAGCTGTCGCCGTAGGAAAGCTGGACAGGAGGAGAAATGATTAGCAAACAATATAACGCGACAAACAGAAGATTTGCGTAACTTTTACTTCTCCAAGCAAACGGAAACTCAAACAAATATTGCAGCAAGGAACAGATTGCAGCTATTACAACAGCAACAGAGGCAGAGCAGTGACTAGGTGGCTCTCGTCTAGTGTCCCATGGCGAAGTGGCTCCTCGCACGAGTAGGTGAGTCGCTGCCAGTGGCAGCTGACGGCACTCCTGTACAGAGTTGCTGGAGGCGTGACTCAGGGGGTGAGCTCCATTGGATCCGTCGAATCCTGCACAACCACTATCGGTGTCTAATGGAAACTTGCTATTCCGTTACCTATGTTGACGCCTGCAGTGTGGTATCGATACATGATACCACAGGGGTCATTTGCACCGAGACGAGCATTTGCACCGACAGTGTGATGACTTCTGGAACACCACAGAATGTCAGCACGGTGACTATTGTGGCTTCTCTCGATGCGGTAGCAGAGAGAGGCACACTGACACTGGTGCACCCAAACACGTCGCTGGTCGTAGGAGTGCCACCACACTGTATTTTCAAATCAGTCCCAATTGAGCATACAGCATAACAATGGTCGTGTCACTGGGTAAAGGCTCTGAGGAGAACGAACGTTGCTGGTCTGCATTTGTCACCGACATACGGGCCCGTCACCTGGTATGATGGTATGAGGATCCATTGGATACATAACACGACCATCTCTGGTTCACATATCTAGTAATTTGGGCACTATACGGTACATTTCTGATGTGTTAAGGCTGGTGCCTCTGCCCTATTGTCGATGTCTCCGTGCCGTTATCCTTCAGCAAGATAACGCAATACCACATGTTGCCGTACTGTCCTGACCCGCCGGCCGGGGTGGCCGAGCGGTTCTAGGCGCTACAGTCTGGAACCGCGCGACCGCTACGGTCGCAGGTTCGAATCCTGCCTCACGCATGGATGTGTGTGATGTCTTTAGGTTAGTTAGGTTTAAGTAGTTCTAAGTTCTAGGGGACTGATGACCTCAGAAGTTTAAGTCCCATAGTGCTCAGAGCCATTTGAACCATTCTTTTGTCCTGACCTATCTCAGTACAGAGGGTTGCCCTGACCAGAAAGATCTCCAAATCTCTCAACCACTGAAAACGTTCGATCGTGGGTTGCTGAGAGGCGGACACTTTACGACTCAATAGTCAGTACTATTGATGTACTGTAGCATGGAGTTTAAGCAGCATAGATGATGTACTTACTCTATCATCCAATCTCAAAAAATGGCTCTGAGCACTATGGGACTTAACATCTGAGGTCATCAGTCCCCTAGAACTTAGAACTACTTCAACCTAACTAACCTAAGGACATCACACACATCCATGCGTGAGGCAGGATTCGAACCTGCGACCGTAGCAGTCTTGCGGTTCCGGACTCAAGCGCCTGGAACCAACCTCAATTCGACTCTATGCCGATTCGGGTTGGAGCCACTGCAACTGTCAGAAGTGCGGCAGCTATGTATACTAAATTTCGCCTTCTGTATTCCGTCAAATAACCTACAAACTTCTATCATGTATTCCTCCTACGTTACTGTATATGAATAAATGAAAAGTGTTATTTTCTTTGTTTCCTCGTGTCGCAGTTCTAATGGCTTGCAGTGTATAAGAGAGATACAATAACAGCTGGAATGTTATCCTTAAGAGAAATTATATTAACAGTTCAAATATACCACTGGCCGTTTGCGCCTGAAAGTGGGCTAAATGGTTCAAATGGCTCTGAGCACTATGGGACTCAACTGCTGAGGTCATTAGTCCCCTAGAACTTAGAACTAGTTAAACCTAACTAATCTAAGGACATCACAAACATCCATGCCCGAGGCAGGATTCGAACCTGCGACCGTAGCGGTCTTGCGGTTCCAGACTGCAGCGCCTTTAACCGCACGGCCACTTCGGCCGGCCCTGAAAGTGGGGGCTAGAACGCTAGATTGGTAGAGTAAGGTACATATCTTTCTCCTCAGCTATTTGATGTCGGCTCATCTAGCAGAAGATATTTTGAATATTGTTGGTTTATCTGACATCCTCACGAAATTGATATGAATACATTCAAACAAGAACTTTATCAATCGTGACGGATTGCGATATCGCCACAGATTCCTAACAAACTTCTTTGTGGAAGCCTACAAGAAAGGTTTAATGCTCCCTACGAGAGGTTACACTTCAAATTCTTAGGATGTGTTTACAGAAAAGCCGGCCGGTATGGCCGTGCGGTTCTAGGCGCTTCAGTCTGGAACCGCGTGACCGCTACTGTCGCAGGTTCGAATCCTGCCTCGGGCATGGATGTGTGTGATGTCCTTAGGTTAGTTAGGTTTAAGTAGTTCTAAGTTCTAGAGGACTGATGACCACAGATGTTAAGTCCCATAGTGCTCAGAGCCATTTGAACCATTTGTTTACAGAAAAATCTACTGCCATATGTCTCCACCCACTATATTGAGTAAAGGCGATATTCATAAATTTACGACACACGTAAGCAGTGTTTTCTTTTTCTCATATTCGTTAACATTAGACCCGCAAAAAAAAGCCAAGTAAGCAGCATCAAAAAATGGCTGTGAGCACTATGGGACTCAACTGCTGAGGTCATTAGTCCCCTAGAACTTAGAACTAGTTAAACCTAACTAACCTAAGGACATCACAAACATCCATGCCCGAGGCAGGATTCGAACCTGCGACCGTAGCGGTCTTGCGGTTCAGACTGCAGCTCCTTTAACCGCACGGCCACTTCGGCCGGCTAAGCAGCATCGCCCACCGTACGACAGCGTACACAGCATGAATGCAAATAAATGAAATTTCTACGTTTGTCTCATTAGCATGTATACATCAATATCCGCCACTTTCGCTAAAGTAAAACATATCATCTGAAAAGTGGGTTCTGTTAAAACTTCGAAGGGAGCGCTATTTTGACTACTCAGTGTACAAAGACGGTTGCTTTGGCAATGAAAATATGCTATTTTTCTATATCTGCTGGAGAGAAGTTTACAGAGATGAACGAAAATAAAACGGGCGCCTAATCTATGTTTTGTACAGTTCTTTGCTTTCTGAATGCTGGCAAGATACACACAGCTACAAACATGTGAAGCTTGCGAGCCTGAGCAATGAAAGAATAATTTGATTGCTAATAGGTAAGTTGTACAGTTCAGGACGTCAGATCGTTGATAATGACGAACGAAGAGGGTGTAAGTTCAAAGAGATATAGAATCTGGTGAAAATATTTGATGAAGCGATTAGAGAAGATAGACGTTCCATAATAGCGGCATTTGGTATACCATTACGACACTATTGGAATAAAAACCAGCCGAACATTATATATAACAGGCAGTTAATTTCCACGAAGAGAACGTACAAAGCTCAATGAAATGAAACAATGAAAGCAGTTATGCAGAAAATCAGTTTGAAGTACGTATTTGATGGACTTAGAACGCCATAGTTATCGCTACGAGGGGTAGTCAGTAAGTTTCTTCAGCTATAGTCATAAACAGAATGAGAGCACAGTTACCAGATACACTCTAAGACGACGATCTAACGCGACAATTTGACAGAATTTGGCACTATATTCCTCACAAGGGCATCCGACAACTCTGTCAATTAATACCAAGCCGAATAACTGCTTGCATAAAGATAGGGATGAAGGACCGCGTTATTGACTTCCTAAGTTTTTAAAGCTGTTTCTCTTAAGTAAATCATTCTATTTTCCTGAAATTGTAGTAATTTATTTTTCCGTTCGTTTACATCACCTCTACCGATTTCTGTCCGAGGATAATTCCTTCGTGATGCGTCGTTTTTTGGTCTCTCAGTGTGTAAACTGCCCGAAAAAAGATGAATCACCCAGAAGGGGAGGAGGAAACGAAATGAAACTTCAAGGGGTTGAGAGGGTATGTGATGTCATTTCAGTGATTACAAAATCGAGTCAAAGCTACAAAGAATTTGGCAGTACAGACCCACTTATCAGTATAAGGTTGCACCCCCCCCCCCCCCCCCCCCCCCCCACGCCTTCCCACCAGCCTTGAATGGTTCATGCACTAATGCCGTTGGGCAGGGTGTCATAAAGCCGTTGTATACTCTTCCTCAAAACTGTTGCAACTGGTCCTCGATATCTTGGATACTGGCATTGGAACCAAGCTGACATCCGGGATGGTCCCACACATGTACTATTGGGGACAGATCTGGGGATTTTGCTGCTCACATGAGTACCTCAACATCATGAAGAGATTACAATGAAATGAATACCCTTAGCTGCACACAGTCGCTGATATAAGTCAACAGGGACAGTTGAAAATGTGTGCCCCGACCGGGACTCGAACCCGGGATCTCCTGTTTACGTGGCAGACGTTCTACCCATCTGAGCCACCTAGGACACATAGGATAGTGCGACTGCAGGGACGTATCCCTGACACGCCTCCCGTGAGACCCACATTCGCAACTTATTGCCCCACACTATATTCATAGTGCCTCTGCCCATCATACTCATTACTCTCGGCTTCACTGCCGATTCCCGTAAGACTTCGGGCACTGTTTGTGCATCCGCACAGAAGAAGATGGTCAAATGGTCGGTGAGCCTTATATATATATATATATATATATATATATATATATATATATATATATATATAAAATGCAGAGGGTATATAGATGCACGTGTCGTGGGTGAACGAGCACTGTCCTGTTGAAAAGTGGCACCACAATGCTGTTTTATGAGAGGTGACACATGAGGACACAGATGTAGTGTTGTTTCCTCAGTCACTACTAGCCGTCCAGCTGTGACCTGAAGTCATACCCGATGGCCCCCCACACCGTGATGTCAGGAGCTCCACCAAAACATTGGAAGAATGGGACCTCCACAGACTCGCCGACGACGGTCATCCAGGGTAGTACAGAACCGCGATTCACGGTTGAAGACAATGCGACACCAGTCAGCAGAAATCCATGCTTCCCGGTCACGGCACCATTCAAAATGTAACCGTTGTATCAGAGTATTAATGGCAACCTGCTGCTGGTCTCCTATCAGTGGTGCAGGATGACAAAGAATGTTGCATAGAACTCACTACGTATTGTGCGTAGCAGGCGCAGAAGTGAGGGGGTTACGAAGTGCTCGGTGCACAATACGGCGGTTCTTCCTTGTGACGTTCAGACGTAGTCGACGGGGAACCTAGACGACGACAATTCCTGCCTTCAGATCGCCGTGCAGCCCAATATCTGGACACTGTCCTATCCGAATGCCCCAAAAATCTGGATACTGCACGATTCGACAAGCAGACCAATTGGAGACCCACAGTGAGGCTTCTTTCATACTCCGTTAGGTGCTGATAGCACTGTCTCACACAAATAAGCCCTATCTCCATGCCCTTCGCAGTGAGCGCTTAACATCTACGGCTTTTCACAGCCCTTATTTACATCTCCGTCTGCATCTACATAGATACTTCGCAAACTGAAATACGGTGCGTGGCGGAGGAAACCCTACTGCTTGTCATTTCCTTTCCTGTTCCACTCTCAAATAGCTAGAGGGAGAAACGACTATCTGTATCCCTCGGTATCACCCCAGATTTCTCGTATCTTATCTTCGTGGTCCTTATGTGCAATGTATGTTTGTGGCAGTAGGATCGTTCAGCAGTCAGCTTTAAATGCCGGTTCTCTAAATTTTCCCAGTAGTGTTTCTCGAAATGAACGTCGCCATCCCTCCAAGGATTCTCATTTCAGTTCCCGAAACATCTCTGTAACACTTGTGTGTTGTTCGAAATTACCGGTAACAAATCTAGCAGCCCGCTTCAGAACTGGTTTGATATCTTCATTCAATCCGACGTGGTATGGATCCCAAACACTCGAGCAGTACTCAAGAACAGGTCGCACCAGCGTCCTATATGCGGTCTCCTTTGCAGGTGAACCACTCTTTCCTAAAATTCTCCCAATAAACCAAAGTCGACCATTCGCCTTCCCTTCCACAGTTCTCACATGCTTGTTCCACCTCACATCGCTTTGCAACGTTACGCCCAGATATTCAAACGATTTGACTGTGTCAAGCAGGACACTAGTAATACTGTATTCGAATATTACACGTTTTACCTTCCTACTCATCTGCATTTTTCCACATATAGGGTTAATTGCTACTCATGATGATGATGATGATGTTTGGTTTGTGCGGCGCTCAATTGCGCGGTTATCAGCGCCCATACAAATTCCGAATCTTTGCTCAGCCCAATCTCGCCACTTTTATGAATGATGATGAAATAATGAGGACAATACAAACACCCAGTCCTCTCGAGGCAGGTGAAAATCCCTGACCCCACCGGGAATGGAACCCGGGACCCCGTGATCTGGAAGCGAGAACGCGACCGCGAGACCACCAGCTGCGGAGAATTGCTACTCATCACACCAACTGCAACTTTTGTCTGAGTCGTCATGTGTCTTCCTACAGTCACTCAACTTCGACACCTTACCGTACGCGACGGCATAATCAGCAAACAACCGCAGATTGCTCCTAACTCTGTCCGCCAAATCACTAATGTACACTGAACCACGAAAGAAACTGGTATAGGCAAGCGTATTTAAATACAGTGATATGTAAGCATGCAGAATACGGCGCTGCGGTCGGCAACGCCTATACAGGGTGTAACAAAAAGGTAAGGCCAAACTTTCAGGAAACATTCCACACACACAAATAAAGAAAATATATTATGTGGACATGTGTCCGGAAACGCTTAATTTCCATGTTAGAGCTCATTTTAGTTTCGTCAGTATGTACTGTAATTCCTCGATTCAGCGCCATGATTTCATACGGGATACTCTACCTGTGCTGCTAGAACATGTGCCTTTACAAGTACGACACAACATGTCATCGATGCACGATGGAGCTCCTGCACATTTCAGTCGACGTGTTCGTACGCTTCTCAACAACAGATTCGGTGACCGATGGATTGGTAGAGGCGGACCAATTCCATGGCCTCCACGCTCTCCTGACCTCAACCCTCTTGACTTTCATTTATGGGGGCATTTGAAAGCTCTTGTCTACGCAACCCCGGTACCAAATGTAGAGACTCTTCGTGCTCGTATTGTGGATGGCTGTGATACAATACGCCATTCTCCAGGGCTGCATCAGCGCATCAGGGATTCCATGCGACGGAGGGTGGATGCATGTATCCTCGCTAACGGAGGGCATTTTGAACATTTCCTGTAACAAAGTGAAGTCACGCTGGTACGATCTGTTGCTGTGTGTTTCCATTCCATGATTAATGTGATTTGAAGAGAAGTAATAAAATGAGCTCTAACATGGAAAGTAAGCGTTTCCGGACACATGTCCACATAACATATTTTCTTTCTTTGTGTGTGAGGAATGTTTCCTGAAAGTTTGGCCGTACCTTTTTGTAACACCCTGTATAAGACAACTAGTGTCTGGCGCAGTTGTTCGAACAGTTACTGCTGCTACAATCACAGGTTATCAAGATTTAAGTGAGTTTGAACGTGGTGTTATAGTCGGCGCACGAGCCATGGGACACAGCATCTCCAAGGTAGCGATGAAGTGGGGATTTTCCCGCACGACCATTTCACGAGTGTACCGTGAATATCGGGAATCCGGTAAAACATCAAATCTCCGACATCGCTGCGGCCGGAAAGAGATCCTGCAAGAACGGGGCCAACGACGACTGAAGAGAATCGTTCAGCGTGAAGAAGTGCAAACCTTCCGCAAATTGCTGCTGCTTTCAATGCTGGCCCACAGACAAGTGTCAGCGTGCGAACCATTCAACGAGACATCATCGATATGGGCTTTCCGAGCCGAAGGCCCACTCGTGTACTCTTAATGACTGCACGACACTGGACTGTTGATGACTGGAAACCTGTTGCCTGGTCGGACGAGTCCCGTTTCAAATTTTATCGATCGGATGGACGTGTACGGGTATGGAGACAACCTCATGAATCTATGGACCCTGCATGTCAGCTGGGACTGTTCAAGCTGTTGGAGGCTTTGTAATAGTGTGGGGCGTGTGCAGTTGGAGTGATGTGGGAGCCCTGATACGTCTAGATATGATTCTGACAGGTGACACATACGTGTGCACCCTGTCTGATCACCTGCATCCATTCATGTCCATTGTGCATTGCGAGAGACTTGGGCAATTCCAACAGGACAATGCGACATCCTATACGTCCAGAATTGCTACAGAGTGGCTTCAGGAACACTCTTCTGAGTTTAAACATTTCCGCTGGCCACTAGAGTCCCCAGACATGAAGATTATTAAGCACATCTGGGATGTCTTGCAACGTGCTGTTCAGAAGAGATCTCCACCCCCCTCGTACTCTTATGAATTTATGGACAGCCCTGCAGGATTCATGGTGTTAATTCCGGGGTCCCTATGCGATATTAGGCAGGTGTACCAGTTTCTTTGGCTCTTCAGTGTATACAGAGAACAACAGCGGTCCTACCACACTTCCCTGGGGCACTCCTGACGATACCCTCGTTTCTGATACCCTACTAGGTCTGGCAAAAACACTAAACACGAACAAAACTGATGCACTCTATTGGCCGTTCTACTTGTCACGGAGAATTGAAACGCTATCATTTAGATAGCCACCTATGGTGTGTACGTGTACAAAGTCACAGTGGCATCCAGTCATGTCTTCACTTTTTTGTCAGGTAATGTATGTACTGGAACAGATGAGCTGCTTCTCAGGATACTCATATTGGGACTGAAACACCTCTCCTATCACAGAATGACATTTTGTTTTCCTGTGGCATACAAGATTGTCATCTGGGATGGGAATCAATGTGTGATAAATGTCAGCACCTTTTCGTTCCTGTTGATACGTTAGCTGGGCAGGAACTTCTTCAGGTGTCAGAAAAGAAGGACATGGTCGGCAACACGATCATTTCTTGTGTAGTGATTCATCTGCAAAACTGCGAGGAGCCATTCAGAACAAAAGGCGACAAACGTAGAACAGTCGCTCTGGAAAACTCCGTTGTGAGGTTTCACCGAACAGATACCGGCGATATTCACCATTTGTTTTATATCCAGGCGAGAAAATGTTCGTCATAGAACTACAAAAGACGTTGATCCTACTGGGATTATTTCTAATGTTATGTATCTTGAGATGTGGTTCAATGATTCCTTTATCTGGACCAATAATTTTTTCCAGGTAATTATGGTGGTTGCAATGGCTCTGAGCACTATGAGATTTAACACCTGAGGTCATCAGTCCCCTAGAACTTAGAACTACTTGAACCTAACTAACCTAAGGACATCACACACATCCAAGCCCGAGGCAGGATTCGAACCTGCGACCGTAGCAGTCGCGCGGTTCCGGACTGAAGCGCCTAGAACCGCTCGGCCACCGGCCAGCCAAGATTCGTATGTAATGAATTAGTTGTCTATGACACATTAAACCTAATCTTTCTTCCCTTCGCCTGCCGATGTGGCCGAGCGGTTCCAGGTGCTACAGTCTGGAACCTCGCGACCGCTACGGTCGCAGGTTCGAATCCTGCTTCGGATATGGATGTGTGTGATGTCCTTAGGTTAGTTAGGTTTAAGTAGTTCTAAGTTCTAGGGGACTGATGACCTCAGCAGTTAAGTCCCATAGTGCTCAGAGCCATTTGAACCATTTCTTCCCTTCTGTAATATGGGAATACAGAAAGAAATAACTTGAGAATTAATGAAGTTCTTCATCGAAATCTGAGTTTCCGTTTCAGACAGGTTTGGGGTCGCTTTACACTTACCGTCGAATTCATTAGACATAAATGTTAGTTTGTACAGGTAAAGATCACTGCTTGGGTAGATGGGATGACCGAATTGGAATACTAACAACAATCGTCCCAGTTGTGGAAAGAGCAGCTTATTACTTCTACTTCTACACAAATACCCTGCAAACGATTATGAAATGTGTGGCGGAGGGTACTTAGCATTGTACCTTTCTTCCGGAAGAATGACCTCTTGAATGCCTCAGTGTGGGCTGCAGTTAAGTCAGACCATGTTAGTGTGGTCCCTATGGGAGCTACACGTAGGGTGCTGAAGAATATTTCTAGATCCTTCACTTAATGCTGGTTCTTGAAATTCTGTAAGTCGGCTTTCACGGTATAGTTTGCGTCTGCTTATATAGTTTTTTCAACGTTTCCGTGACGCTCTCTCGTGAGTGAAACAAACCTGTTACCATTCGTTCTGCCCTTTCTGTAGACGTTCAACATTGGCCGTGAATTCTGTTCACTATGGGTCCTACATACTTCAGGAATATTCTAGAATGAAATACGTAACTCATCTGTAAGCACTCTCCTTTGTAGACTGGCTGCATTCTCCCAGTATCCTGCCAATGAACTGAAGTCAGCCACCTGCTTTACATATTTTGAAGGAAATGATCCGCACTGGCTGTAGAACACTTTTTTTATGAAGGTCACGACCGGTTTCGTGCCATTAGAAGACGTATCCTCAGGTGATAAAGATCAAGCAGATCATTTGTTAATAATAAATTCCGTAGTATCGGCAAATGTTTGACTGCGAAAGTTGTAACGCCAGGTTTTTACATCCCAAAGAATAATAGGCATAAATTCAGGCATAGGGAGACTGCAGCACTGATTAAATGTAAGTTATCAGGGATATATAGTACTTGTGGTGATTTTAGTACTAGATACGCAGATCAGACTCGAAAAAACTTCGGAACCCGCTTTAGTGACCGCGTCAACGATTCCAGCTCAAAGTCGTCACTAAGCGCTCATTTGCGCGAAACTGGTCATCTTATCATCGACATTCGAAAGAATATGCAGGTACTACATCTCGAAAACAAAGGCAATACCCTTAATATTTTACTGAAGTCGAGATTTACCGTGCTCTAAAAGATTGCCCGAGTCTACTGTGAATGCACAATAGCTCTGTGACAAATGGGTCCTCTGGCAATTTTTGACTGTCTAAACAGAGAGGCATTACTCCTATAGCCCACAATTTCATTAACACAAGTCTTTAGTTTCCCAGACTAGCCCTGTGCTTTTGTCCATTAATATGTTATTGTAGTTGTAATATTTTACATTTTAATTATCCATTTTCAGTATTTTATAAATTGTATTTGTTAAAGAGGGAATTTGTATTATCGCTCAGATTTTATTGATGCGTTGCATTTTAATGTCCACTTTCAGTATTTTTTAAATGGTATTCAGTATTTTTACATTTTTGAGTAGTTTAGTACATGTGCAGCCGTCCCCCACGCTTCACGCCCTCGCCACCTCTAAACGTCTTCCCCATTGCACAGCGGTCAGTACTGCCTTGCCTGCTGCCGCTCAGCCACCGTCCTGCTTGTGGCGCGATTCTGCTATCCCCTCGGCTTTAATTAAGGATTACCGCTCTTAGCGCGCTATTTGTTTACAACATGACGTGATTGGTGGGGAGTGGCTCTAAGGCAGTTACCTTTCGGCGATGACTTGTAAAAAAGAATATTCATCAGCCGAGGATGGCGCGAAACCGATAGTGACTTAATAAAAAGTATCTGCAGTCCGTGCGGATTATTTTCTTCAAAATGTGGAAGTTTGGCTGCGGTTGCCCGCAGTTTAAAATATCGAGCTTCATATGTGACTGAGTCTATGCGATCATTCTATTTCAAACACATACAAACTGACTGACTCCAACAGTGACTTATTGATAATGTACCCATACTTCTCTGCGTTTTGTAAAATGCAAAACTGTATACAGGGTGATTTCGTGATGTTACAAACTTCAAGAGATGATTGAGCAACGTGTATCAATCTGAGGCAAAGGACCCTGGTCCGGAAACGACCGAGTCGTAAGTTATAAGCGAAAATGTTCTACAACCTCTGACAGTGGAATACGTGTACTGGTACAGTTGCTAAGACTGTAAGAGCACTTACGTGTTGAGGCTGGGATGGTAACTCGACTAATCCAATGCGAATGTCGTACTGGAATACAATATCTGTACTGTAGCAGACTGCAATCTGTGTATAGAAGCTGAAATAATAACGTCGACCAGCCCTAACCAAATGCTGTTGTAGCCGGTGACGGAACTGGGCAAACAAATTGAAGAATCAGGGAAGTGGCAAGGTTGTATAGGACCAAATATTCGAGAAGAAGACATCCGGCTCATATCATGTTTCCAAGACTGTTCCAACGGTTAAGTGAAGCGGGGTAATTGGTGCCACACTACAACGGCCGAGGAGACGATGATCTACACGGACTCGCGACTTGGAAGATGCGACGCTAGCTCTAGTGAATCAGGCGCCTGCAATCAGCATGCGAAATTCATTTTTCACAGAGTAGGGAAGGGCAGGGTACGTTTATGCCCGGGGAACGTTTACGCAGAGCACTTTTCTCGGGAACCGTCCTTGCTAGAGCGCTACCGGCAATGCGAGATTAATACTGCCATCTACTGAGGCACCAGTTAATTGTGAAGAACATATGTGTATTTTTGTGAAAGGTAAGTAAATTTTATTACTCAAATATCGAGGCTCCTAGGGAGCATAATTTTAGATCTGAGAGTAGGTAAACGTAAGTTCGTTTACAGGAGAATGTTTTACTTTACAAGGTATATTAGCACAGTTTGAAACCCTGAAAGCTATTACTGTAGTTTCGAAACTAATTCAAACGTGGCGATAGGGCACTGTTACGCATTTCTGTTGGGACGCGTTTACGCACTACTTTGCTTGCCATACGGACTGACACTCCCGTCGAGGAAACTTTTAAGACAACAGCAATTGTAAACGCAATCTAAAAAATTCGAGGCACAGGTGAATACAATATAATAATGGCTAAGAAAGCTATTTGAATCTAATGAATCTGAAACACAAAGAATTATGCTCGAGACAGGCTTACTTCTAATATCGCCATTAGCGTTTACCCAAACGCATGTTTTCACATGGTAGCTCTCCATGCTCTCTTATCTTCAGCCATTCTCTTCAGACCCGCGTAATTTCCGCTTTCCTTTATGTCGACCATCATCTTGTATCTCCTCTTTTCTCTCAATGGCCTCTCACAAACTAGTCCCTCCGAAGCATTCGGTGGCAAGCACTCCTGTTTCAACGAATGTCCCATCCAGTTCTTCTTCCTTTCTCTCATAAGCTACAACAGTCCGATTAAGAGGATGAAAATTGCCTTTGTCTTTACTCTTGAAACAACAGAAGGAACCAAAAAGAACGCGAGAATGAGTCCAGTACCATAGCATTAAAACGTGGGCTCACGACGATTGTCACACAGGAAATGCATTCTTTTTGTGTGCATAAATTGCAGCTCGGAAATGATGAATAGGCCTTTAAAATTAAACTTCTATGTAGGCTGTGTTACGCTAACAGGTGGAAGTTCGCCAAAAAATTTGTTTAGTGTGCCAGTGAAATTTTTGTATTTTACCAAGTTAATTGGTGTAAATAAGCCTGTAATTTTGTTTACTGCTTATAAAACACATTTTCATACTTTTATTAGCCTGTTTTGGTCACTCATTATTGTATTCTGTGACGCGTTTAAGTGCCTCGATAGGTGCGTAGACCTGCCCCGTACCTGGGGGCATATTAATGCACTCGACTTGAGTCCATATAAAATTATTTTGAATTCTTAAATGTAATGTTGAGTTATAATTATATATACCAAGTTATGCTTTAATAACCGAGTTATAAGACTAAATAATTTTAAACACGATTAATCTAACCAAAAAATTTAAAAATTCAGAAATGAAATCCACGTAAATATGCCCGTGTATCCCTGATATGGTGTTTACTATAGGAAATGCAGCTACATCCCTACCATTCACATAAAGTGCATGCTGACTTCGGACATCATGTCATGTTCAGCCAACGGTTGTTCTAGCGCCTTACAGTCGATCCTCACTTCCCTGCGTATGTACTTTCCACGGACGAAGTCTGGAATGCAAAATAGTCGCAATAGTCGTATTTGGACCAATGAGAATCCCCATCCTACAGTTCTGAAGAGTCATCAACACAGATTATAAGTCAGTGTGTGGGCATTTATAGCCATGATTACGTACTGGATCCGTTTCTTCTTCCTTCCCACTCAAATGCAGCAATGTACATAGTATTTATCAGAGACATACTACTCAGGTCCCTGGAACATTCTCCTATTGTTACTCGTCACCTTATGCGGTTCCAACATGATAGAGCCCCACTTCGCTTTGGACTGAGGGTTTGTGAACACCTGTATCAGACATTCCCTGTGAAGTGAATAGGCAGGAGAGGCCCTGTTTCGTGGCCAGCATGTTAACCTCATCTCACCCCACTTGTGGGGCCGTATGAGAAGTCACGTGTACGAGACTGAAGAGGATCTCCTGGCAAGAATTCTCACTGCTTCCAGCACTCATCAAACGAGGCCAGGGTTATTACAATTGGCACGACAGAACTTTTTGCGACAACGCCATGCCTGCATTGCCGCTGGGGGACGTCATTTTGAACAACTTTTTTCAATGTAGCAGCTTGCGATACTTCAGTATGTAGATGGAATACATTATTACAGTACCACGGATTTAGGATTTTTGGTCTCTCTGACATCAAGTTACATGCACCGTTACTAATCCATCAATCATCTGACGGTATTCGGGAGCATTCAGCGGGAATTCGGTAGGTCATGATCACGGGCCCTTAAATCGCGGTTCGAGACAAAGGCGGAACTTGAGTAGATTTTCGCTTGTACCTTTCGACTCGGGGTCCCATTTAAATCACGTTGTCAGTTTTTGCACCACTTTGAAATTTTATCAAGATCTACCTGGATATGTGTGCAGCCTTTTTGAGTCAACACATCATTACAGATAACTGCATTATCTGAGAAAAATCTACTGTTATTATTTACTATTATTTTTGCTGGTTCGTTGGTTGGTTTGGGGGATAGGACCAAACAGCGAGGTCATCGGTCTCATCTGATTAGGAAAGGATGGGGAACGAAGTCGGCCGTGACATTTCAAAGTAACAGTCCGGACATTTGCCTGAAGCGACTTTGGGAAATCACGGAAAACCTAAATCAGTATGGCCGGACGCGGGTTTGAACCATCTTCCACCCGAATGCGAGCCCAGTGTGCTAACCACTGAGCCACCTCGCTTGCTACACTTTTGTCTGGAGAGCAAGATATGATATTTCAGTGCCTGTGTTATTCCGAATTACGGTGTTAATTTCCTTCGGGCATGCATGCATATCTGAAGGAACAGGCACTGCGGCGACTACAACCGTTATGAAATACACGAAATGTATTCCCAGTTGCGAATATAGACTATGAGTTCGAGTCCATGTCTGGCACAAATTTTCACCGTCGTCATTCCGTTATACCGCTATGGTCCATATTCGGAACTGCGAATACATTTCATGTGAACGACAAGGGTCGCAGTACACTTCCCTGCGACGCGTCCGAAGTTAATTCATCTTTTGTTGATGAGTCTCCAAGCGAGGTAATACGCTGCGCCCTCCTTACCAAGAAATCCATAATCCACTTACAAATTCTGTTTGATACCTAATAATATAAGACCTATACGATCATATTTTTTAAAATGATTTCGTACCGACTCCAGCTGTCATTTTTATTTATTGGTTGGACTATTGTACAATTTCGGTCCTAGATCATTTTTACGTATCTAAAATAGAAGCATCACATACACAATGTGTTGGCATCAGTTAAGAATTAAACGCAAACTATGTCACATAACAAGATGTGGTACGAAAATTACTATTACATATGCCATACAAGTACTTGCTTCTGTGTGTAGCTAATTAGCGTTCATAGTTGTTGTGCTTATGACTATACGCAACTGTCATAAATTTGGAAATGTTAGCTCAGTTATTTATGGAAGCATGTCGTTATCATTAGTTGAAGAGATCTTATTCTAAATGTACACTGGTATACGGAGCTGATGTATTCAACGTCCAAAGATTGTGAACAACACAGGTTATTCTGTCATATGGACGTAAAAGTAGTAAGATTAATTAAATTAAAAGAAAATCAAGGTACACAGTTTACCATTAGAGCATTTATAGTCGTGCAATGAAAAATGAATTAAAAATTGTGGAATTAGAATAAGACTGCCATGATTTATTATATGTTTGCGTAATCTTCATCGTAATGTGGCTCTACATGTTCACGATTATAACAATGATTGTGGTTTCTATGGCTCTGCGACGTTTAGTCGTAGAATTGGCGCAAAATTGTCCACAAATTTCTCATTGCGTAGTTCTCTTTGTTCGTTTAAAACTCTGTCAGAGGATTCGTTTAGATGGATGTATAGTTCAGTCTCTTCCGTCACGTCAATGATTTTTTCTTTCTGTATTTTATGCAGGATACACTGTGATTTATTAATACTCGGTGTTTTGTAGTGGGCGTCTTTTAAGTATGCAGCAGAGGTGGAGGGATTACTGTCACTTATTGTTGTGTACCCTTTAATCCAGTCGCTAATAATTCGTCCTGTTTGTTAATAAACGTTGGTGTCGTACAGAGTAAAAATCTTTTCATAGTTAAAAAATGCTATATTCAACTGCATAGTTTGATCCGTGGTTTTCAGTTCATGTGAGAAAAACTCGAGTTGGTAATCGCAAGACCGATTTTAAGAAATTCGTGCTGGTTGGTATGGACGAGGTCATTCCGTTCGTGATGTCTCATTATGTTTGGGCTCAGAATGTTTTCTAGGATTCTACAACAGATCATTCCTGCTGCTCTTCTTGTAGACATGTGTGGTCTATGCTTTCTTCCAACCACTGGGCACTCCTATCTCACTGCTCATTTTGGTGAGCCGTAAATAGAGATCAACATGAGTAGATACATTTCGTCTACGAAGAGAAGTCTGCTAATGTAAAGTGACAATTAATTACGTGTTAATGCAAAACACACGTGTGCTTCGCGGCTCGTTTCAGTGTTATTTAGGACTGCGAAAGCGCGGCGCCAGGGAGGGGGCAGAGGCAGCTCCCAGCAGCCAATGATGCGAAGAGAAATTGGCCGAGCTGCGCATGCGCAGCGCGAAGCTTTCTCTGGCGGTTAGCGTGCTCGCGGTGTATTCGTACGTCTCATTGTTGCGACGCGACGCGCCTACTGAATTTTGACTTCGAAATGGACGCGTCTATGGCGACTGATGGTGAAGACGCTAGCGCGCCTTACGTGAAGATCGGCGTGTCGTGTCTGGTGGCCGCGGTCATCGTAGTGGCGTACACCGCCTACAGGCTTACTCACAGGCCGCCAAACTTGAAGACAATGGGACAATGGGCAGGTAAAATATCAGCATTTATCTTTTGTAAATAGTTTAATCGCGCCTCTATCAGATATTTCGTCATTATAATATATACTCACATCTGAGAATGTTAATGCTGAGATTTCGAGAGCAAGAAGCTGAGTTAGCGGTGATTCAAATAATTTAGTTGGTCGTTTTTTAACAATCCTAAGACTTTTCAAAATCATTTTAGGCAGAGCTCACGGCTGATTCGCGTTCCTGCCTCAAGCAGAGTAGGAATTATAGGTATTCTAGATATATAGACAAGTAACAGTACAATTATGATAAGGTCGCAGTACTCTTTCGATAACCACAGAGCAAGTGCAAACAGTTACAGTGGGCCTGAGTCGTCAACAACATAACTGTCTAATAGCTTCAGTGACGCATTTGTAACGATGTGACAGCAACATATTCAAGGAGAGCAGCACCGTTATGTGTTGTGCTTCTCCGTGAAGTTAATCCACATTGTTTGACATCTTAGTCACTGTTAAGTAGATACCAGCTCCAATCAACGCCTTGAGAGAACTAGTGTAACAGTACTGCAGCGACTAAAAACGGACACTGCTCCGAAATATGTATTATGTACAGGAAAGACGAAACTCGACAATCAGTGTCGGACGCTGTGTTGAAGTATGTCGGCTGAATGCCTTCCATGTGAGCAATTAAGGTCTTCAGCCCCTTATTGTTGAGTTACTTGATAGTACTGTGCTAAAATCTATTAAAGACGGGTCATAATATATGTATTGTTCACTTAGTTATTCTATACTCGGTGTCGGCTCGAGAAAATTTTTCCACACAAGCGACATATCATTTTACTTCTCTCCCAATCCCCTCCATAACGCATCAGTTGCCTTTCCTTGAGCTCTTGGTATGACATTCAAAAATAAATTTAAATGTTGTGATCGTGGAAACAGGTTGTTTTTCCTTTAAATTTAAGCTCTACATAGACATTCCTATGTAATAGAAATACGAGGATTGGGACTTTAATAGTATCAAGTATTTATTTATTATTTATACAAAGCAGATACATGTTTGAAAGTTTTACTGCACTTCAAAGCAGTCACCAACTTGACAGCATTGTGTAAGTCGTAGGATACACTTAGCAGTGCCAGTTGTGTTGATAGTGAGTGGAGAGGTTACTGTCCGACCAATCTCAATAAGAGTCCTGAACAGAATACCATTAAGTGACTCCTTCAATTTAGAAATAAGTTTTACATCACTCGTCCTTAATTCCGAGGAGTGAGGTGGGTGGGCCCGCATCTCGTGGTCGTGCGGTAGCGTTCTCGCTTCCCACGCCCGGGTTCCCGGGTTCGATTCCCGGCGGGGTCAGGGATTTTCTCTGCCTCGTGATGGTTGGGTGTTGTGTGCTGTCCTTAGGTTAGTTAGGTTTAAGTAGTTCTAAGTTCTAGGGGACTGATGACCATAGCTGTTAAGTCCCATAGTGCTCAGAGCCATTTTTTGAGGTGGGTGGTAAAAGACTTACCAGCCCCATCGACCGAGCAAATCAGTCGCGACTTGCGCCATAAGCGCCCGAACATTGTCCTGCAAAAATGAACAGCTTAGAGAAAGAAGCGCTGATGCTTTCTACAGGACCTTCATTTTGCATGACAATCCTCAGGCGCTGTTGTGAATGATTTATTCGATCGATGTGGCTGGGAAGTGTTGTACCGTCTACACACTCCACAGATTTAAGCCTTTATGACGTCAACTGAATTACTAAATTGAAGGTAGCATGCACGATATTCGCTTCAGAACTGTTATGGAGATTCATCGGGCAATAGACCGCTCCACTCGAACTACCAACAATTGACGCTACTAAGGATATCCTACAACTTCCACATCGCTGGCAACGGGTTATAAACAATCTTCGTGAATATTTTAAAGGACAGTGAAACTATGAATCATGCATCTATTTTGTATAAGTTGTAAATAAGTACAGCAGCTGCCACCAATAAAATTCCCCCTGGTAAATTACTGAATCTTATTCCAGTGCTAAATATTAAAATACGAAAATTCATTGCCATTGTAAAACCTAAGATCTGCAAGAGGAGAAGCGGAAAGAACTAGACCTACTGTATTACTCTAGCTTCAATAAAAATGTGCTATCTATTAAGCCAAGTGGAAAGAATGAAAATATAAAATGTCTGTTACCGTTTCTGGTTTAATACTGGAATTGTATAATTCTATAATTTACAAATTCTTTCACTTACCATCGGAAAAGTGGAACAGATGTAACATGCTGCAGTATATTATATTTCTTGTTAAGGAAGTCCTTGAGTGAATTTGAGTCCAATTAGATGGGGACTTAATCGAAAAATTGACATTTCAAATAAATTTATACAAACTGTAAAAATATTATATACTGAAGTCAGTGGCAGCTCGTAACCACACATGCGCAGTGACAGTTGTCACTACTAATTGTGATACATCCTGCACACTAATTCCGTCGCGAATTCCTATCCAAAAAATGGTTCAAATGGCTCTGAGCACTATGGGTCTTAACGTCTGAGGTCATCAGTTCCCTAGAACTTAGAACTACTTAAACCTAAGTAGCCTAAGGACTTCACACACAACCACGTCCGAGGCGGGATTCTAACCTGCGTCCGTAGCGGTCACCCGGTTCCACACTGAAGCGCCTAGAACCGCTCGGCCAAACCGGCCGGCAATTCCTCTCCTGCGCCAATCTTTTCATATCAGAGTAGCACTTGCAACATATGTTCTCATTATTTGCTGGACGTGAACCAACCTCTGTTTTGCTCTACAGCTTTTACCCTCTACAGCTCCCGCCAGTACAATGGAAGTTACTCCGTGATGTCTTAACAGGTGCCCTATCATCCTGTCCCTTCTTGTCAGTGTTTTCCATACATTCCTTTCCTCGACGGTTCTGCGGAGAACTTCTCCATTCCTTCCCTCATCAGGCCACCTAGTTTTCAACATTCTTCAGCAACACCACTTCTCCAATGCTTCTATTATCTTCTGTTCCGGCTTTCCCTCAGTCCGTGTCTCAGTACCATACAATGCTGTGCTCCAAACGCACATTCTCAGAAATTTCTTCCTCAAATTAAGACCTATGTTTGATTCTAGTCGACTTCTCTTGGGTATGAGTGTTCGTTTTGCCAGTGCTAGCCTGCTTTTTATTCCCTCCTTGCTCCGTCCGTCATACGTTATTTTGTTGCCTAGGTAGTAGAATTCCTAACTCCATATACTTCGTTATCACAAATTATGATGTTAAGTTTCCCGCTGTTCTCATTTCTGCTATCTTCTTTAAATTGGCTGTGCTGCCACTGTTACATTATTTTGATAACATTGTTGCACAAATAATAAAACGACTATTACTATTTACAATTCGTACGCCTACTACAGCAGCAACACTTACTACTGTGTGCCCCACCAGTACTGCTTCTATAACTACTGTTATCACTGATCACTTCTGTCTCCGCGGAATCGTCGTGCGTTTGCGACAGACTATCAAACGTCGTTTTACAGTTTGTCGAAAATATGGAGGTTGACACTGAACAATTACTTTAATGAGAACACGGTTCATTTCTCCTTGTAATGCTCCAAAGCAAGACTATCAGTTGAGTTCGCATCAATACTGCAACACGCATGAATGAAGCGCATGCGAGAAGCCAATTCCGTTAAGAGAGTTAGCGTTTGACATTCCAATAACAGCAGTTCCATCACGTGCATAAATAATGGGAGAATCGTTCGTGGTCTTGCTGTTGCTAAAGGAATTAATGTGGCTTTCGGTGCAGTTGCTTAAGGAAACGAAAATGAGGACGAGCGGGCTCTAACTCGAATTGAAAGTAACTCCACTCTGTGACCAAGACGCCACTTTCTTCGCAACAAATGTGTTGAATAACGTATTTTTCCTGTCTCAGTTTCTGAACAGCTGCTATTAATGTTTCGCTGAGAGGTAGATAGATAGTTAAAAATCTTTCAGACGTAAATCGTGGCACATGTGCATCTTTTTTTGCATGCACCACACATTTTCAACAGTAATAAAATTTTCGGCCAATACGAAAAGCATGAACCTCACGTAGCGCGATAGAAATATCTCTACATTGCCGTTACAACTTCTACAAACTGGCGCGGAAAGGATTATTAGTATTGCCGCTGTCAAACTTCTTACTGTTTTGTACGTAACGCGAAATGAATAGGCTACAGTCTCAGCTGTCTTGGCATTATACTTCTGAAGCATAGTTAACGGCTGTTTTTGATTTGGGTGTAAAATTCTGTTCGCAATGACATGAATAGCGAGATCTCGATTTAATTTTATTTACGAACAGACCGGTTGAGGTGGAACTCGGGAACAGCCCAGTACTCGTGTAGAAGACTATGGAAGAGAGTACGAGATTAACATTTAGCCAAGCTGGTAGGTCGATAGCTGTCTCCCAGTCAACTAATTCATTAACATCAGCCACAGACTCGTGTAAAAACAGGAAGACAGTGCGGGTACTGAGCCATACGTTTGACGGAGGGGAGAACTCTGATGATTCAACTTTCCGAATTAAAAATAGTGTAAACTCAATTAATGTCAAAAACTATATATGTCGCATGACATCTAAAACATAGTGATCTGTATGAATTAGAGAAAAACCGAAGGGCTTGAAACTATGGGTAATGACGATGAGGCAGACGAAGTCACGAATGGGGGTCTATCGATCGAGCTGTCACAACGAAATTTTGTTATTAATAAAGGAAATGAATCCTTGGAAATGATCAACTATGAAATTTTATGAATAATGTTATCTTAATTGCTTCATTAAGCGATCTTCTCAGTATTATTTGCGAAAATACGTTATAGTCGAAACCAGCTACTTCCTGTCTGGTCGTCTGCACTAAGGTTTCCGTAAAGTGCCCTAGTAGAATATCTAGTCTGTGGCACAATCAATGGCGCGGCAGATTCCATGTCCAATCCTTGTTTAAACAGAGCTGTTTTTTTATCTCAGTTTGTCCAGCTGTCGACGAGACAAGAATGCTATTGACTGAGTCAAACACTGTGGAGCGCCACCCCTGCTTTGATGTCCGGAACTTGGAATTTTGGGTTTTTGAGCTACGACATCGCTTAAGGTAAATGCCGTGGTGGTTCCTTCGATAGGGTCGATTTCCTCCACTTTCCTTATCCGATCCCAGCTAATGTTCTGTCTCTAATAACTTCAACGTCAAGGAGACGTAAAACCTTAATCTCCCTTCCTTCCCTCTGAATAATGTCGTGAAGGCCTGTACAACAGTTTGGAAGCATTATTGTGGAGACTGGGAAGACGTAACTAATTTGTATAGAACGCCTCGCCAGTACATCCTTAAATGGAATCTGTTGACAAATTATCCAGAAACGTACGTCAGACAAACAGGCTCTTGATGAAGTGTCGGGAGGTATGGTAACCTTTATAAGTAATCGTGTTGTTTGTGTTCCTTTTAAATGAATAGACTGGAATACCGCTTGCTCATAAAATTCTTTCTTTCGGACAGTTTATCATCAACGGAATTTTATCAAAACTAAGCGAAAATGTTTAATGAATATGTTACTCACAAATGATCGGCTGATTATCAACGTGGTAAACTTTACTTGATGAGGATCCACGTGTAGCACGTCCCAAAACTGAAACCACACATTTTCATGTAGATTGCCTTATAAATGGTAAAACAATAACTGGCTAATACTAAGCACGTATTCTGGGCAAACTGTATGAAGAAGTATGTGGAAAAAGGCTTGGACTACAATTACCATCGTTGTTCAGGATACTGCACCATCGTCACAATGATGCTTTGACAACTGGAAATTTTCGCATTCTATGGCTTTCCCCTATCCGTACGTCTAAAGAAACTGGTAGTTGTAAGGCGCTTTCAACTTAAGCCAGTCGCAGAGGGACTTTTTTTTTAGATCTTCCATTATCATAGCACAGGGATGACAACTACTCATGGATAAAACGCTGCCAAAAGTGCATTGGTCTAAAGGAGGAATAAATCGAAAAATTAATATATTTAGAAAAGAGTCTCCCATTGTTAAACAGAGAATTTATCTGTGCTGCCTAGCATTCTACCTTAGGCATACGTTTCACGTCTCTTCAACTATTCATTTGTTCGTTCTCCATTTTTTTTAACTGTCCTTTTACGTGTTAATGGACTTGGCGCCTCGTATGAGGTGTGTAGTAGATAATGTAAAACATTTTGTCACTTACTGTCCGTTTTTATTTTCACTTCGGAGAATTTCGTTAAATTTTGCTCGATATTTTCGGAGGTACACACTTGCAAGAGAAGCGCTAAAGCGAAGTGACCGAATTCTTTTATTCAGCTCGTTGCGGCATCACTGGCGAGAGTAACTCAAGAGCGTATCATATTACTTAAAACATGGCAAACTTGTAAGATTCCAATAAGCAGTAAGGCGTAGCCTGAACGGATTTTATGTCATTGTTACTCACCATGGAGCGAGAGTAGACCTGAAGAATAGTTCATATTTGTGTGTCCTGGTTTCCACATTCAGAAGACCAGTAAACCACTAGCAGACACAAACAACGCATGCTCGCCGCACTGTTATAAACACGGCGTCTAACGGTTTGAAGAAACTGTCCTTTCACATATTTTGACATCACACATGACAAGGAGCGAGGAGAGTAAACAGGTGGATGGTTCGTAAACGCCTCAGGTCATCTATTTGGTAAAGGAGACTGATAACATGTTAATCAACAACAATCAAGGACCCCAACACTTCATGGAATCACATAAAAAGAAATAACTGAACAACACAAGTTATATGGATACATGATAATAAAGATATGGACGGTAAGGGATGTCACAAAAGTTAGTTTACACGTTTCCTCCACTTTTGTAATAAGGTATGTAAGTGATGAAGGATACGAGACTTTCCTTCAGACGCTGAACTCAGGTGCATGGCTACAAATAACAGCTGCTATTATGTGTTACCTCAGTCTTCTACTTCGACAGTCTTACGCGTGGATTTGGGTTATTTCCTCTTTCTCAGTAAAAGTTCCAAATTGACACGCAGCCCCCTTTCGATACGAGCCACCCAGTTGATAATATTCCTAAGCTGATTATCGTCATATCGCAGCCTCGGCATTTTACTGCAACCGAGTTTGTTATTAATGGGATGTTCGGTAAATAACTAATCTTCATGACTGTCAAAGCCGGCCATTGTGGCCGAGCGGTTCTAGGCGGTTCAGTCTGGAACCGCGCGACCGCTACGGTCTCAGGTTCGCAGCCTGCCTCGGGCATGGATGTGTGTGATGTCCTTAGGTTAGTTAGGTTTAAGTAGTTCCAAGTTCTAGGGGACTGATGACCGTAGATGTTAAGTCCCATAGTCCTCAGAGCCATTTGAACCATTTTTTGACTGTCAAAACAAAAATAGCATTCCAGAATGAATTTTCACTCAGATACTCGAAGCCGGAATCTTTGCCTTTCACTGACTGACCTACCCATTTGAGACTCACGACCCGCCCTCGTCGCTTGTGTTCCGCCATGTACTCTTCTCCTACCTTTCCAGACTTCACAGGAGTTCTGCATAGCTTGTGGGACTAGCAGCACTCCTGGAAGAAAGGAGTGCTGGTCTCGCAAGATATGCAACAGAACTTTTGTCAAGTTTGGAAGATGGGAAGAAAGGTAGTGGTGGAGCTGAAGCTATGACAGCTGATCGTGAGTCCTACCTGGGTAGCGCAGTCGGTGAGCAATTTCACGTGAAAGGCAAAGATTCCGGGTTCGAGTCCCGGGTCGACACACAGTTTCAATCGGCCAATGATATCTGGGTACCACGTGACCCCGGTGCTGCTGGAAATTTGGAAATTTGTGGTAAGGTCCTACGGGACCAAACTGCTGAGTTCATCGGTCCCTAAGCTTACGTACTATTTAATCTAAAATAAACTAGCTTACGCTAAGGACAACACACACACCCATGCCCGAGGGAGTACTCGACACTCCGACGGGGGCAGTCGCGCGGACCGTGGCAAGGCGCCCTTAGACAGCGCTTTTACCCCAGGTGCTGCTGTTTGGACAAAGACATACAGCAAGTTAATTTCCATTTCCTTCCTCCAAACTGTGCGCCATAGATCAGATACGTAACAGTATCGGGCTGATGATCGTAGTTGGTGATTCTGCAGCGCGAAGTTCTAACTGTGTTGCTACCTACAAATATTGAATATCAGAAAGCGAGAAGATTAAACCCAGTGTCGGCAGTCTACTCCTCTCGAAAGCACCAAAAGAGCTGTCGATCTCAAGCTCCTCAAAACATTTATTTAAGCACTGGCTCCAGTAGACACTGAGGAAAGGTTTCGCCCGGGTTCCCGGGTTCGATTCCCGGCGGGGTCAGGGATTTTCTCTGCCTCGTGATGACTGGGTGTTGTGTGCTGTCCTTAAATTAGTTAGCTTTAAGTAGTTCGAAGTTCTAGGGGACTGATGACCATAGATGTTAAGTCCCATAGTGCTCAGAGCCATTTGAGCCATTTTCTGAGGAAAGGTTTGCAGTTAACATGGGGCCCTGACGCTCACCCGGATGGTCAGGAGTTATATACCGCCACGTCATCTTTTCTAGTCGGCCCAACTCTTGACAAGAAAATTTCTTCGACTAGTCGGACATCAATAAGCTTTCTCTGGATCGAGCTCCAGTGAATCGTCGCACTTCAGCAACTGCGGCCATCGAGGCACGAGCAGTTGCATATTGGCGCTATTTGTCTATTTTCGCTTCGGACACAGAGTATTCAGACAATTTAACAAGTAACATACATATCAGAACTTACATAATTGGCGACAAAAGGCGGACACAGCAGCTTCTCCTTGTGTTTTAAGTTAGTATTATTAGTGGTTGTATCATCTTAGAGGAATCACAGTGGTCTTGCCACTTCCGTCATACCTCAAATTTACAAGGTAACCTCCAAAGCAATGCATGCTAGGCTGACGGAACAAGCAGACCATCAAAGTGGGAATCGTCAAGCAGATACGGAGTCTGAAAAGAGTACTGGAAAATTACGTTCCTAAGGGTCTGGTAGTTGTCTTCCTCGACCTGAAGAAAGCGTACGATTCGGTCGATCGGGAAGTATTTGGTGGCATATTAATAGAATGCAGAGTGGGCCCAAAAGCAGTGCAAATTTTCAAGCAAACTCTCACACGGACATATTCAAGTATAAAGTCCATCGTAAAACTCCCCAAATAGCTTGCAATGAAAACTGTGGTCCGACAGTGTCATAGACTGTATCCAGTTCTCTTCATCTGCGTGTTAGTGAAGGTTATCCGAGAATGGGAAAAGCAATTAGCCAGGAAAAGTTACTAAACAACATTCAAATCCGAGGCTCACATGGCGGTGTATCAACGACCTTGCATATGCTGACGATATGGCGATTCTGTCAGGAAACAGACAGCTGTAGAATAGATAAATACACTAGAAGGAATAAGGAGAAAATGGTGGCCTCCAAATTTGTTTCTAAGAAAACAAAGTACATAATCAACACCCAAACAGCGCCTCATCGTCCAACAGCAGAATACTGTAAAACAAAGAAAAAAACAAGAGACGGTTGCAGATACAGTATAGCTAGCGAAATAGAAGCTAATAATATCACTAGACAGAAGATAGCCGCCGTTTTTCGTAGCATGTATACAGCATACAAGAAAAAGGCAATCTCAGTAAAAGCTAAACTCAGGAACCATAACACTATGATCAAAACCGAATGTCTATACGCAAGTGAATGCCCCAAAATAACAAGAACGGCCGGACTGAGAGAAGCCGAGGCGTTTGTGCAAAATCCTTCGGAAAATAGTGAGTCCTAAGGTAATAGAGAGACAGTACAGGCTGGGAGGAAGAGAAGACTTATTCAGGGCTAATTGATGGCCGATGGAGTCAATAACACACTACATTTGTGGGCACGCGTAGTTAACGGATCAGTCTATGAGATACTGTTACAATACCAAGAAAATTATCTAACGAGTAAGACACAAGAAAGCTTCATCCGAGTCTCTGTGTTCCAACAAGACTTACAAGGACTTCCACATGTAGAATGGCATACGCAGGGTGATCAGAACGGGCTGAAAAGCTTGTAAGAGTGTCGCAGGGTAGATTGTGCTGAGAATTAATTGTTAAGAAAAAAATTCTGTACGTTGCGCCTTTTCCGAGTTAATTAACATTGAAGTTAGTGGATGAGGCAGCTGCGTGCGCAAATTCGTGCAAATTCGTTTGGTTTCCTAAAACCGAGCGATACAAAAATTGGACATGGGAGGTAGTAAGGATCGACCCCGAGCCAAAGGCTGAGCAATCTGGTGCTTTATCATCTACGCTACGAGAACAACTGACACGAATTGTATATAACGGGCAGGTTGAATTTGCGCACGCAATGGCCTGATCAGCTAACTTCAATGCCAATTAACGCGGCAAAAGTGCAATGTATCTAATTTTTCCCTTAACAGTTATTTCTCAGCACAACCTACCCTGAAACAACCTTACAACATTTTCAGAATGTTTCTGAACACCGTGTACAATGCGTGTGTGAGAACCAGTCAGGGTCTAAACCCAGTCCGCGCAATCACAAGTAGGTTACTGCGGCTACTGTAAATCGTTTGTGACAAATACCCAGATTTTTCGCTCGAAAAGGACGAGGCTGATTTCTTTCACCAGTTTTGTCGAATCCAGGCTTCTTGTTGCTCTCTAATTACCTCATCGCAAACAGGACGTTAAACGCCAATCTTCATCCTCTAGCCTACATTCTTAGTACAGAGACGTGGATTTCTGTACTATCGTGTGTGCAACAAGATTTATATCTTTGTTAATTTTCGATGCGTGAGTTGGTTTGCAACGGTTTTTCTTCACTATTCTCTCCAGTCCTACGCCATTCTTTTCGATTCTGGCTACGAAGACCGCGTAAGGCCTTCTTTAACATTCTCAGTATACATCACCCTGTGTTCCTATTGCATTCTGTCCATCTGGAGAACACTCTACTTTGCAATAGATTCCCCCGCCTCAGTATACGACCCACCCCGGAGTCAAAATGGTTCAAATGGCTCTGAGCACTAAGGGTCTTAACATCTGAGGTCATCAGTCCCCTAGAACTTAGAACTACTTAAACCTAACTAACCTAAGGAGGAGGAGGAGGAGATTAGTGTTTAACGTCCCGTCGACAACGAGGTCATTAGAGACGGAGCGCATGCTCGGGTGAGGGAAGGATGGGGAGGGAAATCGGCCGTGCCCTTTCAAAGGAACCATCCCGGCATTTGCCTGAAGCGATTTAGGGAAATCACGGAAAACCTAAATCAGGATGGCCGGAGACGGGATTGAACCGTACTAACCTAAGGATATCAGAAACATCCATGCCCGAGGCAGAATTCGAACCTGCGACCGTAGCGGTCGCGCGGTTCCAGATTGAAGCGCCTAGAACCGTTCGGCCACAGCGGCCGGCCACCCAGGAGTCAACTGGAAATTTGTGGTAACGTCTTACGGGACCAAACTGCGGAGGTCATCGGTCCCTAAGCTTACGCACTACTTAATCTGACTTAAACTAATTTACGCTAAGGACAACACACACACCCATGCCCGAGGGAGGACTCGAACCTCCGACGGGGGAGCCGCACGGACCGTGACAAGGCGCCCTAGACCGGGCGGCTACCCCACGCGGCACCCAGGAGTCACTTCATGCCTTAGTGATACACACCGTATCTCAAAAGCATCCATTCTTCTCTTCCCCTCTAACAAGTTTTCTACGTTTCGAATTCATATAGGAAACACTCTTAATCAAAGTTTCAGTACACTGTTCGCTTTAGACCAAAGTGATGTCGACTGACGTGAAAATGTTCTCGCTGTTGAAAGCTGCCATAGGCAGGTTTATTTCGAACATAAGATCTTTCAGGCTGCGCCCGTGTGACATTGCCCAGCACTACTCGTGTAGACTGAACAACTCTTCCTGGCGTTTAGTTCGGTTTCGGTGAGGACGAGTGCAATGGACACCGGACCGCAACTGTGTCAGCGGGCCGGCCACTGACCTTGACGGCTTTCTCTATCGCTGGCAGCTGTTCCCCTCTCGGTCGCATTTCTCCTTTCTCCAAACTCCCTGTCGCGCCGTATCGCGGAAAACAACGCCACGTCGGCGCCTGCAGACCTCAGCCTCGAATAAACGTTTCAGCGGTACCTGGACTGAAGCATCTTCACTGTTGTGGGATTTACGCCGATTACGACTCTCCTAGAGGAAAAACTGAGCACCGATTCGGGACTCGAACCCCGCTCCTCGCCTTTTGCGACAACGCTTTCCCAACAGAACCATTCTAGACCAACTTACAGCTTCAAATGCAAGTATTTCTCTCGTACAGTACCTAACTTCAAGCAGCGTCTCACACGATACCGGGTGGAGAGACGTCTCTGAGAGCAAGAAGAACAGTCATTTTTCGGTAATTGTCATCACACTTAGTTTTTGAACTCACAACTGTAATTTTACTTCCTTCGAGCTCTGAACTACTATTGTGGCAACCCTCAACTGACATCAGTATGAAGAAAACACGGAACACATCCAAGGGTTGAATGCCTTTTTGACAAAAGGAATGAATGTCCCCACGTGGTCTGTGACACAGCTGAACCCAAACACTAACTGAAGTATGTAATAAGGAGAAAAACGTTACTTCACTGAATTACACCGACCGTGACAGTCGATGAAAAATGCTATAAATTTACAAACGTTTCTTAAGATTGGAACATCCAGAAGTACGAGTGGGTGAACACAAACTCTAAGGGTATGAAGAGAAATGGCATACACGGAGGACTAGCAAACACTTCACGTATGTGACTGAAAAATTAGTGCTATATGAAGCTCAGCCGCGAACGAACCGGAAAAAGAAGTGGAAAAAATGATTCGTCGATGTCCAAGGGCACAACATCAAAAAATGGTTCAAATGGCTCTGAGCACTATGGGACTTAACATCTGTGGTCATCAGTCCCCTAGGCTTAGAACTACTTAAACCTAACTAACCTAAGGACATCACACACGTCCATGCCCGAGGCAGGATTAGAACCTGCGACCGTAGCAGCAGCTCGGTTCCAGACTGAAGCGCCTAGAACCGCTCGGCCACAACGGCCGGCGCACGACATCAGTGTGAATGAGAAAATGGATGGTGTACAATGGTCGGACTATGGGAAAAGATTTCTCATGAGTGCAAAGGATAAGACGCTACAGCAGAGATGCATTTATGGAATCAGTGAATAGAAGAACGTCGTCCCCTGCGACGAAATGGTACTGGAGAACGTAATGTGACCATAGTTGGGAACGATGGCCATGTTGTCTACAGGAGCGCAGCAAATCGTGTAATTACTGTTTGTCCGCTCAATGCCGGCGGGAACGATGGCCATGTTGTCTACAGGAGCGCAGCAAATCGTGTAATTACTGTTTGTGCGCTCAATGCCGGAACACATGTGGACCTGTCTGCGTCGACGGGTCAACGGGATCCGCTCTAGAGGAATACTTGGACATGCAGCTTTCGTTCCTGCCAAGAGCTCTCTGATATTTGAAACAAATGACTGGAATTCCATCGAAAGTCGCTTTAAGAAGTAAGGGCTATCCACTATTTATTGGTAGTGACTAGTTTCGGACATTATGACCATTTTCAAACCATCCTGTAAAAACAAAGCTACAATGGATGTTACAATAATGAGGCATCAATTTAGGCATTAGTTCTTGTTACATGAAAGGTTACATGAAAGATTACATACCATCTTCGTAAATAATTAAAACACAGTCAAAGGTGCATGCTTGGAAATAGCCATAGAAGCCGATCCGGAATAGCAGCATACATAGTTGAATACACAATAAACAAACCGTGCTGAACAGTACAGAGAGAAGACACCAGCAGATAGCAGGTTAAGGTGCCAGAGGCCGCTACCAGCCGTGAGCACCAACGACCCAGTTGTTTGTTATCGAAACAAACGTTCTTCTATTTTAATGATAATATTACAAATTACACAATGACAAATAACATAAAATAAAACAACGTTTTAGTTTTAATCGGCTCAAACTCCATTAAAACAATAGCGAACCACGCGAAAATACTGCGCCAAGACCGCGTGATTTGTAAGTTACATAACCAGGATACAGTGAAAATTTCCATTAAGAGAAACGATTTTAAAAATTACAAAATAGAATACAAATATCCACGTAATACTCGCAAAAGGTAATTTAGTGTCACAAACAATGTAACATGTAGTTTTGTATTCGTACAGATAGTTTTGTATTCGTGTAGAGAGCGTCTTTGATGGGAACAGACCTCTCTCTGACGTCCCATAAACTCTCGACTGAGTTCTCGTTTGGCAAATTAGGGAACCAGGCTATTGATTTTAATTCTCCATAACGCTCATCAAAAAATATTTGGGTGTTTATTGCCCTGTAAATCGATGTGTTCTTCCGGTTCCTGGTAACGTTAAGAACAGGAATGAGTGCAAATAATCTCCAAACAGTCTACCATGGAGATTACGATCAACTGACCTTTGTAGGAAGAATTATAGAACCAATAAATGTCACAAGAAAACACGCTACATATCGCACCTGAGTGACACAACCCAAAAACTCAATACTTGAGAAAAATCGACTTAACAATTAAGTCTATAAACCTTATGTTAAATTAGTATAAGCTTCCTTAAATTTAAAAAAAGTACTGTTGCCAGTAAATTCCATTACATTTTTCGTGCACGTTGGGATATTTTACATGTATTTTTCAGTGAGGAATTAAAATTTGCGCTTTTCGACATTGTCATTTCTCTTGGCAGGATACGATATATAAGTGTTCAGTGCCTTATTGACACAAAGGGCCCATTACCTGATGTGGACTGCAATACTCTTGAATGCGAATGCTAGCTTTAAACAGTCGATGTCGTGACTCATCTGATTATGTCTCCTGTTTCCTGCCCTCCACAGTACCACCAGCGATCTCACGACTATCCACTACACGTCGGCCTTCACAGGGACACTCTTGTGCGTCTTCAACTTTCGTATCTCATTGAAATTAACGAGCACACTTTTGTCCTGTCGGATGCAGGACTACATCTACATCTACATCTACATACATACTCCGCAATCCACCATACGGTGCTTGGCGGAGGGTACCTCGTACCACAACTAGCATCTTATCTCCCTGTTCCACTTCCATACAGAACGAGGGAAAAATGACTGCCTATATGCCTCTGTACGAGTCCTAATCTCTCTTAACTTATCTTTGTGGTCTTTCCGCGAAACATAAGTTGGCGACAGTAAAATTGTACTGCAGTCAGCCTCAAATGCTGGTTCTCTAAATTTCCTCAGTAGCGATTCAACGAAAAGAACGCCTCCTTTCCCCCAGAGACTTCCACCCGAGTTCCTGAAGCATTTCTGGAACACTCGCGTGATGATCAAACCTACCAGTAACAAATCTAGCAGACCGCCTCTGAATTGCTTCTATGTCCTCCCTCAATCCGACCTGATAGGGATCCCAAACGCTCGAGCAGTACTCAAGAATAGGTCGTATTAGTGTTTTATAAGCGGTCTCCTTAACAGATGAATCACATCTTCCCAAAATTAAACGTGAAGCTACGTTAATCAGTTTGGCATTTTAATTATCTCGAACAATCATGAAGTTTCTGTGATCAGGTACAGTGTTGTCAGAGGTGTAATATTCCCCGAAGATTCTTAAGCTGAGGATTCACAAATATTCAAAGTCAACATAAACTCAAGATGAAATGTTCTATCTACTGGGAACTCAGTTAATATCGCACTCAAATTCCGTAACTAAATGCCGTTCATTTTGCCATATGTAGGATCATTATATGTAAAACTGTCAGCGAATATGCAAGACGGTGAATAGTGTATATGCTTTTGCAACTCTAGGAAGGAGAGCAAATAAGACAATTTTACTGAGTATAATAAAGTTTAAAGAAAACAGGATTGAATTTTTATGTTATTTAAGGTATACGTGGTGCGAAATTTGACGGTCAGAGCTAGCCTCTGGCTGCAGCGAAGGCTGCGATCAGACTGAGCGTCGAGTCGAACTGAATGTAAATGACAGATAAGGGTACGCCATTCTCGTGCTGCTTATCTCTATGCCATTTTTCGTGCGCGTTGGGATATTTTACATGTATTTTTCAGTGAGGGATTAAAATTTGCGCTTTTCGACTTTTGTCATTTCTCTTGGCAGGATACGATATATAAGTATTCAGTGCCTTATTGACACAAAGGGCCCATTACCTGATGTGGACTGCGATACTCTTGAATCCGAATGCTAGCTTTAAACAGTCGATGTCGTGACTCATCTGATTATGTCTCCTGTTTCCTGCTCTCCACAGTACCACCAGTGGCAGTCAGTTAGAGTGGGCGAACCATTTTGAAGACCTGTTAACAGAAGAAAGGACAGAGTACAAGGAACTAAAATTGGAGATACGAGAGAACTAGGAGGGTGAACAGGTAGAGAAAATAACTGCGAAAGGGCTACAGATTGCGGCTACACAGATGGAAATAGGGAAATCACCAGGAAATGTACCAGTAGAATTAGTGAGGTATGGCCCAGGCATTCTGTACGGATATCCAGGCAAGTTATTTAATAAACGTACGTGGGGTGGGGAGGAAATTCCAGCAGAATGGAAATTATCGTATTGAAACCCCATAAAAAAAAAAGTTTGTAGCAGGCTGTACGGGAGAATTTTAAAATCAAGAGAGGAGAAGTTAGTAAATGAAGTGGAAGAACAAAGCGGTTTCAGAAGAGGCAGATAGCATCTTTACCCAAGACACATCATGCAGAAGAGACTGGAAAGGAATCTAAACAGTCATTTGATCTTCATGGGTCTTGATAAAGCACATGACACAGTGCCACTAAAGCTACTGTTCGAGGCGCTGAGGTCAAGGGAACAGCCAAAAATTAATGTAAGAACCTCTACAAGTCAGCAGAACGTGTCCTTCAAGTAGGGAAAGAAAAACTAAAGGACTAAAGCAAGGATGCCGTCTGTCTGTCACACTCTTTACGATATATGGACGGAAGGCACTGGATATATGGTGAAGAAAGTGCACGGGCATGGGGACTGAAGTAGGAACCAGTGTACACACATTTCTATGCTAATGATCAGGTCGTTTCAGCAAACGATGAAGACGATATATCTCACAATCTTAGGAAGTTGTTGGAAGAATTTAAGAACCTGGGTAGTACCCTATCACGTAATGGGAGATATGACAGAGATATTTAACAACAGATCAGGTAGGGAAAGGCGGCTATCCAAAAATTAAAGCCTGTACTTTGGTTCTCAAAAAGGAGTTTAAAGGTTATAATCAGTTTACACAAATCCGTCGTGGAACCAATAACAAACTATGCGAGTGAGTGCTGGGAACTAACAAAGCGAAATAAATAGAGGCTTAGAGCTTTAGAAACGGACAACCTGAGAGGAGCTTGTAGAATTTCCCGAGTTGACCGCGTAAGATATGAGGAAATAACAGAAAGGCCACACACTCGTTATAGTATTACGGGTAAAATAGAAGAAAGACACCTAGGACGGTTTGGGCATGTCAAAAGAATAGATGAAGATAGATGGCCCAAGAGACTACTTTCGTGGCAACCTCCTGGAAGGAGAAGAAGAAGAAGATCACGGGAAATGTGACTGAGTGGTATCCAGGAAGCGATGGAGAAAAGAGGAATGGAAGAGGATGATGAAAAATGGCGAGATCGACGTATTTGGCGACAAAGATGGGGGATGCGGCGGCAGCTGTAGGACCCTCTTTTCAAGAAGAAGACGCGGCTGGCGAGTGGTAGATATGGAGAACGTGTTGGCCTGAGCAACAGTCCAGCATCCTCTGTATCCAGGTAGGTCAGGAGAGCACGGGTAACATGCGGGCTTGCGTTACTTGTCGAAAGATAACGTCCCGGAGACTCCGTGTTAGCGAACTGCCACTGATCTCAACACTCCAGTCATGTAACGGTTGCTGCCTAAATGACCGCTTATATCAACCAGAGGTACGTCCCTCGTCACGCTATATGTTGAGCCGGGACTTCTTGCCTGAAAAGACGTTGTGACTAGTCGGTGCGCCTCATTCCTCTTCCCCTTTGCGCCTAATGTCCACTAACAGCGTAAACTTGCGATGAAGCGTCGCACGATTTTGCACGACAATGTGTAGAAAAAAAATACTTCTAGAGTAATGTGGGCGTTATTAGCGAGAGCGAACTGGTCGTGCGTTGTTGAGTATTGTCTCGCGACCGCGCACGAGCTTCATATTAGTTTGAATTTTCCAAGCCTGTCGTGCAACACGGTGGTGGTTAGCGGGAAGCTAGTCAGCCTTGTGTAAGCACGTAAATGTTTATGGGCTCAAAAAACGCCTCATCGGATGACGAATGTTATTATAAAGTTGCGGGAGGAGGTGTCTATGGAATTAGAAGGGACAGGTAACTTTTTTTTCTTTTGTTAGTGAGCAATGAAGACGTTATTATAAACGTGCTTTTCCTACACACATCAAAAAAAGTTTTGCATCATCCTGGTTGCCAGAAATCCTGAAGATAGACGTTGACTGTGGATATTGTATCACAGACACAGTCACTTTGACTGTTCAGAAATGTCACTAAATCCGTCCAAAGATGCAAACAACCGTGTATCAGCAGCGCTTATTAGACGGAGGGGGTCCGACAGTCTATCAGTTCCAGCCATTCCACCAGGAAGGAGGTACACGGTTCGTGTTGTATGTAGTTCAACCATGCCTAGAGGGTCAATACCACGGTTCGATCGCGTCCTCATTGTTACTTTGTGTCAGGAAGGGCTCTCAACAAGGGAAGTGTCCAAGTGTCCCGGAGTCAACCAAAGCGATGTTGTCCGGACATGGAGGAGATACAGAGACACAGGAACTGTCGATGACATGCCTCGCTCAGGCCGCCCAAGGGCTACTACTGCAGTGAATGACCGCTACCTACGGATTATGACTCTGAGGAACCCTGACAGCAACACCACCATGTTGAATAATGCTTTTCGTGCAGCCACAGGACGTCGTGTTATAGGCTGCATGATGCGCAACTTCACTCCCGACGTCAATGGCGAGCTCCATCTTTGCAACCACGACACCATGCAGCGCGGTACAGATGGGCCCAACAACGTGCCTAATGGACCACTCAGGATTGACATCACGTTCTCTTCACCGATGAGTGTCGCATATGCCTTCAACCAGACAATCGTCGGAGACGTGTTTAGAGGCAACCCGGTCAGGCTGAACGCCTTAGACACACTGTCCAGCGAGTGCAGCAAGGTGGAGGTCCCCAGCTGTTTTGGGGTGGCATTATCTGGGGCCGACGTACGCCTCTGGTGGTCATGGAAGGCGCTGTAACGGGTGTACGACACGTGAATTCCATCCTCCGACCAATAGTACAACCATATCGGCAGCATATTGGCGAGGCATTCGTCTTCATGGATGACGATTCACGCCCCCATCGTGCACATCTTCTGAATGACTTCCTTCAGGATAACGACATCGCTCGACTAGAGTGGCCAGCACGTTATCCGGGCATGAACCCTATCGAACAGGCCTGGAACAGATTGAAAAGGGCTGTTTACGGACGACGTGACCCACCAACCACTCTGAGGGATCTATGCTGGATCGCCGTTGAAGAGTGGGACAATCTGGACCAACAGTGCCTTGATGAACTTGTAGATAGTACGCCACGACGAATACAGGCATGCATCAACGCAAGAAGACGTGCTACTGGGTCTTAGAGGCACCGCTCTCTACAGCAATCTGGACCACCACCTCTGAACGTCTCGCTGTATGGTGGTACAACATGCAATGTGTGGTTTTCATGAGCAATAAAAAGGGCGGAAATAATGTTTATGTAGATCTCTATTCCAATTTTCTGTGCAGGTTCCGGAAATCTCGGAACCGAGGAGATGCAAAACTTTTTTTTGATATGTGTATTTTGCCTCAAATTCTTAAAAGCATTTTATATTATATTTAAACAATAATAACGGTAACAATTCTTGCTCATGTTAAGGAGTAGGTGTAGTCTAGCGCGTTCTCTTCCCCTTCCCTGTGAACTACCCTAAATAAAAATGAACTCTGGCAGGAAATAAGCGTCACATGCCAAATCTGAAAACGAATATTCGAGTCGTGTTAAATCCATTTGTTTCTGGACCACAAATACCATAGGATTTCTGTAATGACAAAATGAAGATTAGTAAAATAAGGTTTTACATTTAATTAGAAGATAAGTTTACATAAGCAAACTACTTGTGTAACTTAACTAATGACAGAATTAACAGCCTTGTAAAACCATTCTAATTTCCTCTGAGGTATCACATCATAGTATTTTATTTCATATATCGACAAACATGTTCACTTTATGCTACTATACATACGTAAATGATGACAGTATTATTTAATAATACAGTACATTGTCAAGTATCTGATATTTGGAAGTATAATTTTTGTTTTCGTTTCATAGTATTCTCGACAAAAAAGTTCTAAGCTTTTCTCTCACTTCTAACGCCGCAACCGCACTTCTGTTATGCGATATGCGAAGTGGTAAATGCCTGTACTGATTATTTGTTTCAGCCAAAATCGATCTTCGATCTAATGCCTGCGGAGCCTTCTTGGTTTATTACTAACGTTGTGTACCAAACTAATACATGTTACATTGTTTTATGCTCTGAAAGGGCCAACTTCAAATTTTTCAAGTAACAGACGCGATTTATTTGTCATTAATCAGAAAACGCATTCGACCACTTCTCTTGCGTGCGACAATCGTTTGTAGAATACCAGACGCTGATGTGTCAAATTTCTGATGGAATATGGTCACATGAGATACTTCTTCAAGGATAACTCCTAGCAAGACATTTGGTAATCTTTCTTCACTTCCAGGAACCTGTTTCTCTCTGCTGAATTGCAGAGTAACATGTTCTACCAGTCTGCAATACAACTGAATTATTTATTGTAGTCATAGTACATACGTCCAGAATGCTTTAGAAACTTGACTATAACATTATGTTTGCCGATGCAATGAGGAAATTTTCATTTGCCCCAAAATTGTGTCGTGATGCATTCAATTTCTCGTGTTAATGATGGAAATGGCATGTGCTGATTGTGTAAAACTTCACCCATCACACGACACATTTCGTAAATGATCCTCCCAACTGTAACATTGAACAGCCGATACAAATAACCCAGATTCTTGAATGATGAGTCGGTTGTGAGATACCAGTAAAAGTCTTAAACTGTATCAATAACATAAATAACACACATCAGACCACCGAGCGAGGTGGCGCAGTGGTTAGACACTGGACTCGCATTCGGGAGGGTGACGGTTCAATCCCGCGTCCGGCCATCCAGATTTAGGTTTTCCGTGATTTCCCTAAATCGCTCCAGGCAAAATCCGGGATGGTTCCTTTGAAAGGGCACGGCCGACTTCCTTCCCCGTCCTTCCCTAATCCAATGAGACCGATGACCTCGCTGTCTGGTCTCCTTCCCCAAACAACCCAGACATCAGACGGTATTATCGTTTTGTTGTTATTACTGAAGTGAAGGAATGATGGCGAAGTCTGAGGGATTGCTTTCGGGGATGAAGATAGTACATGTGACTAAGGTGGGACTGCATCCAAACACTGGCCTTTCTTCTTTCGGATGACCTTCCTCACGGACAACGTCAGTTCAAACAGCACCCAAAGCAACATTAACGGTAAAACGCAAAGCACTGGTTCTGCTAACGGAGATATGAGGAATCAGGTTGACTAGAATGAAATCTGTCGTAGTGTAGAGCAGATTACCAATAATGAAGATCATTTATTCGCAAATGATATTCAGAGACAAGGATCACAACCTAAATATCATGCAACAGCCGCAACGCAAGACAAGAGTTTTAAGCGCTTGCGCAGAAATGAAATTCAATAGATAAATTACGATGAGAAATTGAAAATACGAAGGTTTTCTTGTTTCAAAAACAGGCCGCACAGAATTAGTATAGTAATTATTAGTTTTTGATGACTAAGTTGCCACTACTGTGTGAGGTTCCTCTACATTAAGAAGGTGAGTATACGTGCCTCGTAAGAGAACAAGAGCAACGGATCTTCATTCAACAATATTCAAGTTCGTCATCTGAAATTTTCATGTCATGTGTACATTAATAGAGACGACAACGATACTACGGATTTGTGCTACAGTAATTTAATCCTCAGCGTCCTTTTTACAAACTCGGTTTTACTTTACTCTGGGTGAACTCCTTCTTATGTATACATTTTGCTTGAAATTTTTGTTTACGTAATAGCAATTAATAAATCACTTAACTTGAAGTAAGCGCCAGACATTCTTCGGGTGTAACAGTTTCTCTGAAGTTGCTATATTTTTTGACGCGATCCTCAACATGGGTCAGGACGTACACATACTCATTCTAAGATAGATGAAGTAGTGCTCATCAGTTTCTTGAAAGTCCTTATGTAAGTGACGAAATTTTCCACACCTACTTCTTTTCTATAACATGTCATTCATCCATTCTTGCTTCTGTCTTTTATTTCTTCATGTAGGAAGCCCCGTTGTATCTTACGCATATATAAAAAGTAAATCGAAGAAAGACATGAAATCCTCATTATCCAAAAGGCCGACTGCACTCGTTTAGTTGCAATTCATCGTGAGCAAAGGACGCGGAGTTGCCGCGCTATAATGTGAGGCACAATGTACGACGGTCTGTCACATATTTACGCATCCAGTGGACACCTAGCCGTAAGGGAACCCGCAACAATGCTGACAGTCAGTGAAGTTCCGGACGTTGTCGCAGTTATGATGAATACTTGTCTCAGCGCGAACAAGCCCACTTCCTGATTTAAGGTACGTGATAAGCTGTACGATCCTACACGTTCGAGCGAATAGTGCGTCTGTCCTCTCGGGCGCTAGTAGGGTGGGGCCGCTGTTCCTACCCGCTTCGTGTGGTTGCACTGAAATCATTAGCAGATGCAATTACGACAGTTTGACATTTTCTGCGTGCCACTTTCATGCAGTTAGTTTTAATGACCAGTAGTGTATATTGAATGTTCATTCAGTGTACGCTGAGGTGACAAAAGTCATGGGATACCTCGTAATATCGAGTCGGGCCTCCTTTTGTCCTGCGTAGTGCATCAATTCGGCGTCGCATGGACTCAACAAGTCGTTGCAAGTTCCCTGCAGAAATACTGGGCCAATCTGCCTCTATAGCCGTCCATTATTGCGAAAGTGTTACCTCTCGATTATTACCCATAATTGTTCGATAGCATTCATGTCGGACGAACCTAGTGGCCAAGTAATACGCTCGAATTGTCCAGAATGTTCTTAAAACCAATCATGAACATCTGCGGCCCAGTGACATTTCACACTGTCATCCATAAAAATTCCATCATTGTTGGGGAACATTAAGTCCATGAATAGTTGCAAATGGTGTCCAAGTAAACGAACATAGACATTTCCAGTCAACGATCGGCTCAGTTGGACCAGAGGACCCAGTCCACTCCACGTAAACACAGCCCAAACTATTATGGACAATATCGGCCCAAGGCCTCGTGGGGTTGCACCACGCTCAAACCCTACCATCAGCTCTTACCAACTGAAATCGGGACTCATCTGACCAGGCCACGGTTTTCCAACCGTCTAGGGTCTAACCGACATGGTCACGAGCCCAGGAGAGCTGCTGCAGGCGTTGTCTTGCTGTTAGCAAGGACACTCGCGTCGCTCGTCTATTGCCACAGCCCATTAACACCAAATTTTGCCGCACTGTCCTAATTAATACGTTCGTTCTACATCCCACATTGATTTCTGAGGTTGCTTCACTCAGTGTTGCTTCCCTGTTAGCACTGACAACTCTATACGTAAACGTTGCTGCTCTCGGTCGTTAAGTGAAGGCCGTCGACCTCTGCATTGTCCTTGGTGAGAGATAATGACTGAAATTTTATATTCTCTGCACACTCTTGATACTGTGCATCTAGGAATATCGAATTCCATAACGATTCGGAAATGGAATGTACCATGCGTCTAGCTCCAACTGCCATTCCGTGTTCAAAGTCTGTTAATTCCCGTCGTACGGCTATTAACACGTTGGAAAACTTTTCACATGAATCACCTGAGTACAAATGACAGCTCTGGCAATGCGCTGCTCTTTTATATCTTGTGTACGCGATACTACCGCCATTTCTATATGTGCATATCGCTATCCCATGCCTGTTGTCAACTCATTGTATAATGGGCGCAATCTTCCTGTGTCATTAAGCTCCTACGGGCCAAAAGAATACGTTAGAATATCACGCACACTGTTAATCCTCTTATGTACGACCTGTGGTGTCACCACCAGACACCACACTTTGCTAGGTGGTAGCCTTTAAATCGGCCGCGGTCCGTTAGCATACGTCGGACCCGCGTGTCGCTACTATCAGTGATTGTAGACCGAGCGCCGCCACGCGGCAGGTCTGGAGAGACTTCCTAGCACTCGCCCAGTTGTGCAACCGACCTTGCTGGCGATGGTTCATTGACAAAATACGCTCTCAATTGCCGAGACGATAGTTAGCATAGCCTTCAGCTACGTCATTTGCTACGACCTAGCAAGGCCCCATTACCAGTTACTATTGATACTGTAATCATGTACCGTCAAGAGCGACGCTCATCATTAATGGATTAAAGTTAAGTATTCCACCAGCTACGTCCGTTTTTCTAAAGTCTAAATTCCTTGTCCTGTTCCAGACCTCTGGCCAGCCTGCGTGAGCTAAAACGTGTGCCTTTCGGCTTCCTGTAGTCACCCGGTGTTGGCTCTCCTGCCAACCCACAACACGACCAATCGGCTCTTACAACAGAGCACTACGTAGCCTCAACGCAACGATAAAAATAGTAACAACGCACGCTAGATAAACGAAGTGTAGAGAGGCTTTCCCACCCAAAGAAAAAAAACTCGGTTGCCCATTTATATCTGAGTCTTGCGCTTCAGTAAATCGTTTCACTTGTATGAACAGACTGGTTGATTATAACATCGTAGGCTGTACATTTTAGAAAAGCTTTCACGTTTTACTTAGCCTCCGAAGTTTGTAGGGCAAGTGAAAGAGGGAGATAGCGAGAGGAATTTACGTGTGTATTATAAATCCCTTCCCTCGAAATTTTTTTCCTTCATACATCCTCTATGTTATCATAGATGACTTTATTTATTTATTTATTTTATATATTATTTTATGATGTGTCTCTGATTTCATTTGTACTAAGACTGCAGAACACGCGAGGTTCCTAGTTGCTTCCACCGCCCTGAGTGGAATGCGTATGTTCTGAATAATGTTCACCAAACACCAGTCTTCCATAGTTGTCCGCGACGCAGAAAACAGCACGTAGGTCATGAAACCGTTATCTTGAGGCTGTAATAAATTGTTAGTGAGGACCTGGTATTGTATAAATAATTAAATTTTGAATTGGTTTATTTAAACAGGATGCCACTCCCTTTTTATTAGCAGAATACGAGAAACTGCACAATTATAGTCCACTTAATGAATTACAAATAATTTCCGCTCTTCACACTTTCACAGAGAAAAACAAAATAATGAACTGCTTGTTTGTGTAACTACTATGGTACTAGTTCTCAGTTACACGTCCAAAAACCAGAGACTGCCATTTAAGTTCTTACCCAGAACCAACGGCGGCAGACATGTTTGTCCTCCGAGAGTACCGATCGAGCCCTGATCTGACAGCCGAACCAAATCGCCCGCCATCCAAGTAAGACGCGACACGAAGATCTCAGAAGAGCTTCGTCTGCCTTTTTGTTTAGCAATTGTTTATTATTTGAAATAATGGAATGATAGCGTGCTATTGAGATATGCTTTTATATTAAATGCAAGTAAATTCACTGTTTAGTTTTTCTAATATTAATAACAGAAGTTTATCATTCTGGCGCGCTGTTTGCGAACACAGAAGCTAATAGCGGAGTAGAACCACAATTTAGGCGGTCTTTCTCACGATACACATACCGAATAAACCAACTGGCGCCGGTACCTCGCACCACATTACGTCATTTTCCCACTACTGTCATCTCAACTGCTCTAAGAAAAGGTTCTTGTACCTGAATATGATGGCAGTAAAGCCAGAAATATTACAAGCTGTCACTGTTGCTGAAATGACGCATCTACCATACAGAGTATTACTCACTACAAACGTTGTTGCTTCGACTTTTTTTCCAATTACCGGGTGTAGAAGTATGAAACCGGAATTTGGTTGGAATAATTACACATCTATTGTTTGAGACTGATAAACAATATGTTATTCAAAATAATTTCCATCGCTATTCATACATTCCTCCACCTCTCTAGCAGGCTGTGAATGCCACATCAAAAAAATAAAAATAAATAAAAAGAAATCAGTTCTTCTTTTGAAGCGAACCAGTCAGCGAGCCATTTTCGTCCATTTTCATACGAACTGAAGCATTGTTCGGCGAGATGGTGTCGCAGTGATGCAAATACAAATAGATGATAATCGGACGGAGCAAAGTTTGAAGAATAAGCCGCATGCCCTAGTGATGTCTTTTTCACGCAACAAAGCCGTCACTCAACAGGTAATAAACATTAGACCCTGATCAAGAAGTGAAAAGGTCTGTCGTTATTTGATATAGGACATATCATAGGTATCTGGAGGACCAGTACTTCGATTCTTCGACTTAAAGGCATCTGTTTTCACATGTATCGAGGTAGGTATCAACGAGGGAGGACGCTAAACACTCAGCACAACTGTGAGGGCAGGGAGTTGTCCACAGTTGAGACGACCGCCGAGATCCCTTTCAATAATGAGTGGGTTAATTTATCGCTTTGCTAAATATATTAAGTGAGAATTTTTCTCCATGAAGGAGAGGGCCTCTTTGCGACGACTGGCGTCATATGCTGCTCGTTCTAAAGTTCCAAACGATAAAACGGGCGACAAAGGTCGATGGGCTAATGAATCACGAACTTTGCTGGACCATGGAGAGGCTGTGAGATTTGTACATCTACCAGACAAGCACATACAGTGAAACCAATACGTACTAGTCCACAATAACAATGTGGCAGACACTAGTCTGATTTCAACTCCGATGAAAGATGAAAAATGGGAGACATGAAATATAATCTGAATTGTGAACGAGAAGGTGTGAACATAAGCTTCGATTTATATACGGGGACAAGATGAAAGTGGTGGTACATGTACGAGAGTGATAAAAATGGTTAAGTTTCACCTTAACTGCCGAATAGTTTTTTTGCACGATTTTTAAAACGTGATCGTGCTCGAGAAAGCTTCATACATGATGGATGTGGCATCTGTGAAATGCCGAAATAATGCAAATACGAAAATACATGTCTCAGCAATAGACAACCCAACTGATTTTGAGCGTCTATTTTTTGGTTTGGATGAGACGTCGGTACAGCACTTCACTCATAAACGAAACAGCAAATAAAGCAATCGGTGAAAGCCACTAAACTCGCACCAAAATGACGAGACAAAGTGTATTTCATTTATCAGAAAGGCAAAAGGGATGATTGACTGCCTTGCAAAGACTAAAACAATAGCTGGTAAATACTATGCAAGTCTTCTAGGCCAACTGGGAGAAAAAATACGTGATAGGAAACCTGTAATGCCGGCCGGTGTGGCCGAGCGGTTCTAGGCGCTTCAGTCTGGACCCGCGCGACCGCTACGGTCGCAGGTTCGAATCCTGCCTCGGGCATGGATGTGTGTGATGTCCTTAGGTTAGTTAGGTGTAAGTAGTTCTAAGTTCTAGGGGACTGATGACCTCAGATGTTAAGTCCCATAGTGCTCAGAGCCATTTGAACCATTTTTTTGAAGCCTGTACTACAAAAGAAAATAATTATCTTTCGTCGGAACAATGCACTTGCCCACAAAATTACATTGAAAGTGGTGAAACCGAGAGATTTTAAGCGAGAACTGTTAGAACATCCATCTCATTCGTTATATTTGGCACCTTCTCACTTGTGCTTATTCTCACATCTAAAAAATTTGTGAGTATAAAATTGTTTGAGTCCAATGAAGATGGTACAGTTCCCGTAGATGGATGTTTTGAACATATTACAAAGTCGCACTTCAGGAGTTGAATCTACCCAAGGAATGTGCTACGAATAGTGTGCATCGACATACAGGATGATTTCTCAACCTGGAGGTTCGTTTAAACCCCGGAGAGTTTTTCTAGGGATGGTCCTATGGAGGATGCTACGGTTTTGCATTTCTATGACGTCTAAATTAACTTACACAGCAAGCTATATCGGGACCTACAGTTTAATATGACCTCCGAATGAAGGTATAACTTGTAATTTTTCACATTAACAAATCAGTGCCAAAGGTTAAAGAAAAAAAACGAAAAGAGACAGAAACAAGTCCAAGGGCAGACTGGTGATCTAATCTCGAAGTTTTGTTGTCTGTTACGTAACTAGTGATCCATCGAGCCACTACATAGTTTAACAAGTTTGTTTTTAACGTTAGAAATACATTATTTTGCTTCCAGGAAGAGATTGGGTTGGGTTGCTTGGAGGAGGAGACCAAACAGCGAGGTCCTCGGTCTCATTGGAATAGGGAAGGATGGGGGAGGAAGTCGGCCGTGCCCTTTCAAAGGAACCATCCCGTCATTTCTCTGGAGCGATTTAGGGAAATCACGGAAAACCTAAATCAGGATGGCCGGACGCCAGGAAGAGAAATTTCATGTTTCCACAGTAGAAACGGCCAACTGCTGTAGTCCAAGATTCTGACGTTTTACCGCCACAAGAATGAAATGCTTACCTCGATGTGAAAGAGTAAGGGGTCAGCCGCTAGTTATGGCCACCTCTACGTTTTATCAGCGCAGCACACAGTTTGGAGTTCAGGACGTGTATCCTAATTCCATCCTGACTGGTGGGTTTTCGTTACACGGTTCAGTAGTTGCAGGACTGCTTACAATAACCATCACTTCGACTGTTATTTGTGATCCGCGATTTAATATTCAATTGCAGTCCTGAACATTCTACAGATGATGTGCACGTGACAATAAAAAATGTTTCACTGACATTTTAATGTTGTTTTCGAGAGAAAAAAATGAAGTATAACCTCGGGAGCGCATCTAGGAACCGTGATAGCACCCTGCAGTACTCGATATAGACGTATAAACTATATGTGAACAAGGTGAACAACTCCGTTAAATTGTTAGCTCATAAAGTTGCACATGGTTGAGGCCAACCACGTGGAATCACGATAGAGATATTCAGAACGACTTAGATGAAACTTAATGTAATGAATATCAGCTTACCTTAAAACAGGACACGTTCTAACACAGTGTTTTGTGGTCTGCCGATGGTCTCCGTCTCAACCGTTAAACACCTGGACGTTCCAACGAACTCATAAAATCAGTTATCCAGAGGAACACTGGGAGCTTCGATATAAAGGCAAAATTCTGAGACAGTGTTGCCCACACACAGAAATGACTGCGTACACGACTTCGTTGTTGTAGTTATGGTCTTCATTGTGGACACTAGTTGAATGTAGCTCTATGCGCTAGTCTGTTTTGTGCAGGTCTCATCATCTTTGAGTAATAACTGCAACTACTTTAACCTGTTTTACAATTCCTATAAGTTTATAGCGGAATCTCCGAACATGTCTTTAACAAAACGAGTTTATTTCTTGCTGTATAGGTGCTCCTCAAACGACTATGTCAACGTAAAGAAAAGTAACCATTGTTTTAATTTTCGTGCCCGTAAAATGGAATATGTCTAGTTTCACGGTATTCCTATGATATTCTATACCTCATGGAAAGGGTCTGTCGTGGTTTTTCCTATCCCGTTCTCTTAATTGTGTCGGGAAAGGCATAGCACTAGACAGTGTTTCAAAAGCGGCTTCTCAGTTTCTCGTAGGTGAATATAGATTACACTCTCTAGTACAAGAGAAACGACTTTCGCTCATACTTCTCAGATTGAGTTTCCTTCCCAGCCGTAACCCGCAAAATTTAAAACTTCTATGCGAAGTTCACTGCCGATCTTACTGTGATTACCTCCGTTATTATTGCCAACTTTTTTTTCAATAGTCCGCGATCTCCTTTCAAAACTGTAAATATCAGCTCGTAGATAGATGGAGTACACAGACGGTCGTGAAATGTAGTACTGCAAAAGGACAGCAGGTTGTTCAAATCAGCGTACTCAGACATTTGGTATTAGTTCAAAACCAATGTATTCTACGAATTACATTGTAACGTATTTATGGGATACATCCAATAAATTTCCAATCTAATATGTTTTTGCGATTAAATTCTAATGTATATAGCTGTCACACAAGCCGTAGCATCACATTTAAACCCTAAGGCTAGACTGGAATCCGTTACCAACACTTTATTAATCTAAGATGATCTATTTGGAGAGACTAAAAACTTTTTGGGAAATAATCGTACCTTAAAACAAGGTTTTGTGCGCTATTTTATCGAAATAATGGTTTGCACTACGAGTGACAGCAGTCTACATTATTGCTTTTTGCTCAGTAATATGATTTTATCTTCCTAGTCCTAAAGCACGATTTGATGTGCTCTAGCAAACTCTTCAACACGTGCGAGAAGGAAAACACCCATGTGTTTACTAAGAGGTTTTCTACTTTTTGTTCCTGTTGTGCTGCGAAGAAAACGTTGCTACTGTTAACACCAGGTGGATGGGCATTATCTTGCTGAAGTGTAGCACCAAGGGAATGCCGACGGTAGGTTTTTTTTAATTTTATTTCTTCTACCACTAACACTTCTTTGGAACAGTGGTTGCTGCTGAGGGTACCAACAACAAAACCAGCGGTGATCATTGATGATAAAGCATGGTACGTCCTGAGTCATGTGCATTGTTAGTATAGCCGAACTTTACAACAACCATAAATTCGTCACCTCAGGCTACAATTAGCACAAGAACACATGTACTGCCTTGCAATGACAGGTTTTCATACTTCTCTTGGATTACAATTTGTTCAAATTTTTGGAAGAGGGGATTAATGTTTAATGTCCCGTCGACACCGGGGTCAATAGAGACGAGCACAAGATCGGATTAGGGAAGGACGTAGAAGGATGTCGGCCGTGCCCTTAGGCGATTTAGGGAAACCAGGAAAAGCCTAAATCTGGATGGCCGGACGCGGGTTTGAACCGTCGCCCTCACGAATGCGATCCAGTGTGCTAACCAATGCGCTACCTCGCTCGGTTTCAAATTTTTGACGCTTCTTTCACACACGCCATATACTTTTTCAAACTGAATCGTTTTTTATCGACTAGAAACATGTCTGATATCACTTGCTGATCCTGGAGCGCTGCAAATGTCACCCCCAAAACTATGGACGCACGCTGATAGTGTGTAGCAGGAAAGATCTCTGAAACGCATACCTGATTAGATGCCAATTTATATAGTTCTTATTGCAGCTCCCGCCTTCTGCAAATATTTCTTTTAGTCCCAATAACGTGGAATGTACAGCGTATTTACTACACAATATGGGATAAGTATTATCGACGCTTAAACGAAAATAATGATGATGATTTATTGATCCATTTTCATCTACAGCTGCACAATGCGCAAGAGATATTTGGATTTTTATGTTAATATTAACAATTTTATATGTAATTATAGCCTTGTACATAATAACACACAATAATATATCAATTAATGACGAATACTTAAATAAATGTTGTTACGCTTATACAGAGTGATAATATGCAAATGTTCTTTTGTATGAGACTACATTGGGTTAACATAGACCAAATTATTTTGGTAGATATTCATTTACTGTGTAAAAGCAGTGATCGACCTAGTACGACTTCAATTTCGATTTGAAGTGACCAATGTTCTGTATGTGTTTAATGGTATTTGGTAATGCATTGTATAGTTTGATACTAGGATGGATAAGACTGTTTTGAAATAACTTTGTGTTGGCAATTTGAATATGAACATCCAATTTTTGTCTTTTGTCATTGTGTAATTTTAGGTGATGAGTGGTCTTTTTGTGTATAAGTTTTGTTTTAAATACATTGTATTTTCAAGTGTATATATACAAGGAAGAGGCAGGATCATCCTTTTTTGAAACAATGGTCTACATGATTTGCAATTATCTACCCCTTCCATTATTCTTATAATTTTATTATTATTTTTTTTTTATTATTTTGAATGTTTTGGTGGCATCTCCAGAATTTCCCCAGAACATAATCCCTTGCCGGAGGTGAGATTGTACGACTGCATAATATACACACTGAAGAGTGTTGTAGCTGGTACATTTTATTAATGCACGCAACACAAAACAAGAAGTACTTAATTTTTTGTTCATTTGCTCAATATATGCTTTCCATTTCAAATCATGAAGAGTAGTAGAACGGAGAATAACGATTTGTTAACGGCAACGCTTAGTAGGAAGATATTGTAGTAGAAGATAGGAAACAATAATTCCCCTATCCAGGAAGCAAGATTACACAGAATGACCGAAGCGGGTAAGATGTCAAAAATAGATTGGTGCAGATGAAGAAAGCCTGCTTCGACAAAAGAGCTCTGCAGATGTCAAATATTGACATGGAATTGAGAAAGGAGCTTCTGCAAACGTACGCCCAGAATTAAAGCGCGGACAGTTCGAAATCAAGAGAAGAAGAAATCGGAAGAAACATTTAAAATGTGGCGCTATTGAATGATGTTAAAAATGAAGTGGACAGATACCGTATAGGATGAAATGAATGGGTACAATGGATAGATGAACCCACAAGTCCCTCGTTAGTGTGGTGTCAGCTATGGCATTCAGACACAGTCAGCGCTGAAAAGAGCGGAATAGGAGAAAAATTGCTGGATCGTACGAAATCTTAAATGCAATAAACAAATTAATGAGGATGTTAGTTGTAGCACGTCTGTGAAGATGAAAGCATAAGTGCTGTTGCTGTCATCAGTACGACGACTAGTTTGATATCTGTTGCCAAGCCTTGATCTTCGTTTACAATTTTTACCCCTTATACTCCCTACCATTACCAAATTAAATATTCCTTGGTGCGTCAGACTGTGTCATATCAACCTGTCCGTTCATTTTATCAAATTCTGTCATAAGTCTCCTGTCTGCTACGGTGTATTCAGTACCTCTTCATTAGTTACTCGATTTGATTGTCGAATCTTCGGTGTTCTCGAACAGGAAAACATAGAGGACGCCAGCAAACCAGTCCACAAACTACGAGTCAGTATATCAACATCCATCTCTGAATCATCATTTACGTGTTGCATAAAGTACACACTTTGCTGAAGATTCCCTAGTAGTAAATCAATATTGTCTGCGATGGTGGGCCTTTAAACGCGTAGTGTAGTGTGCCCATAGAGTCTGGGTACATACGGAATTCTAATAAATAATAAAGCACATTTTAGCCACTTTTATGTTAACAAATAATATTTTCAACATGAACTCCGTGCGTTTCAATGCATAATTTGATGCGCTTTGCAAAATTAAGGCGAACGCAATCGAATAGGTCTGAATTGCTGTCAATTTTAGCACGCTGACTGGTAATGCGTTCTGTCAGGTGGTTTATCTTCCTCTAGTAAACTTTCTCTGTCAGCATACCGCACAAAGAGGAAACAAGGGGAGAAATTTCTGGTGGACGAGGGACCACTCCACATGACCACTTCTCCCAATTTAGTGAGGGAAATTGTCATTCAAGCAATCTCTAACAGCTGCAGCAAAATAGGCAGGGGCACTATCGTGTTGAAACCAGTCTGGAAGTCCCTCATCCAAAAGCTCAATTTGAGTCATCAATTTGTGTCTCAGCGCATTCAGATAAGTCTCACCGCAATTTTGCGATACGACCATCCTTCTCGTCCACTTAAGAGTATCAGCTCCACTTCTTCTTCTTCTTTAGACAGAGCCATCATTCAAAAAACAAAATTTATTAGAATTATTAGAATTAATTTTATTATTATTTACTTATTTATTAATATTTATAGAATAAAGAATATTTCTTACAGTTTATTAGAATTGAACCAGTACATACTGCATCACGACTTTCTAAATTATACATTGTAAAGTTATAAACAGCCAACATTGTTTTATAATAAACTGCACTTGCACTTAAAAATGGAGCTACTTTCACGGCCTGTAAGTCCATGGTGTACACTGAACAGAGCTTCTGCTGGGCTTCTTTCTTGTCAGCATTTTCTTGCATCCTTGCCTGCTCTTTCCGTTCTGTGTGTTGCTTCCACACGTCTTCACTCAAGTTACCATGCCTGTTACTACAACACAAGTCGCACTGGTCTTTCTTGGGGGAAAATAAGCTAATATTACCAGCTTCTAAAATCAGGTTAAAGGTAGCCCGACTTAATGGTGAAACCTTCTCTGCATGACATTTTGCCACATAGAGTTCATACAGCTGTTGTTTGGATTGTAGAATAGGCTCAAGGTACAACTTCGAGGAGGATTTCCTGCAGTAATGCGACGGAAGTTTCGGAAGAGAGTCCAGGAATTCTTTCATGAAGGTTCACTCATCTTTCTTCTTCGTCTGTTTGATTCGACGTCGTGACGATTCTGTATCAGGACTCATCCCGTGTGTGGAATTACCCAGCCAATATCGGACAGTCCATTCTTTAATCCCAAGAGTATTGACAAACATCTTTTTGCAAACGTTATGTTTCCCCAGCTCATTTTTCAAATGATAAATGAGAGTCCTTTTCTCCTGGATTCGCCAGTGTTCTTCCCTGGACGTTTGGTTAGAATTACGTCCACAAGCTTGATAACGTAAACCTTCTTCTGATCCCATGACATCGTTTCCCAAACTGTGTTAAATACTGCCTGCCTATCAGCAGCAGAAAACTGATGACACTTCCTTTGAACGGATTTCTAGCACATCTTCGAAATACACGTTGGACCTAATTTTATAGCCTCTCTTGGAGAATCATGAGTGATTTTACCAATTCGACTTCTTTTGTATCCAATATACGCCTCTCCACGCATTCTCAGAATTTTATTGGCATTTTTCTTCCAATCTTCAGGATGTGGTTTGGACTTCCTTTTCCTGTCACTGATTACGTCACCATAAAATTCTTGGCCTTCACTGTCGGCATCATTATTGCTCCCGTGATCTTCCGATAATTTATCCAGAGTGTTTGGCAAACAATGAGCATCATCGCATAGCAATGAGTGTGAAGTACTTTCGTTTCTAGTGGAAAATGTGACTGTGGTTTTGTTTTGAGCATTGTTGGATACAGCCACTTAAGTTTCTAGATGTAAAAATATTTATAAATTACTTTAAGCAAACAAAGATGAAGCTCAAATTCATGTATTTACGAGAACGACGGAATCAGTAATACTATTAACAATAATCCCAAGAAAATTTACCTGCGTCATTAGATGTTGCAGGAACAGCAACCGAGAACCCCACATACGAAATTAATTCTTCTTCGGTAAATGTAACTTCAGCCTTGCGTCTTTACTCGCCTGTTGTTCGTTCTGCATTTACGGGAGATCCTACAAGAAACTGGACAGTCTAGAAATCTTTGGCAGAAATGAATAAAGCACAGAACGAGTCAAGTGGGGGCGCTCTGGTTTATACCATAATAAGACACTTGCGGTGCTACTAACATTCAAAGGTGAATAATAAAACAATTTTCTTACCGCTGTCAGTGACTCTCAGAAACGATTCTACGCTTTCATAAGCTGATTTCAGCTGAGAAACAATTTCTTCTTCAGTAAAAAGATCGTCATCTGTATCGATGTCCATTATCACGAATGAAGCTACAAGCATGGAACCACTTTTGAGCACTGTTAAATACGTAATAAGGCAGTAACATTGTGCTGTGGCTGCGCGTGCTTTTGTATTTACGCGGTATTGTCTACAGTATCCATAGATTGTAGATACGCGGTATTTAATTCTCTACAGTTCCGCGGTATTGCCATCTATTTATTTGCTGTGTCACATACGTGGTATTGTTTTAGATAATTTTATCACGGTAAATAATTAAAAATTCGGCATTATGGCGTTAAGAGCAGATGTGCGTACGGTCAACGACATCATCTGACTGAAAAACGAAAAATCGGCAATTTGTCAGTTACGCGGTATTATTTCTTCGTCGACGATATTCCGTCCTTGGATTCTTTTGCTGGTGAGTTTTGGGCCCCTGGTGGGGGGCCTGTGTCACCATGCCCTCAGTACGGCCCTGCAAGTGAGAAGCTTCCGTTAGAGAGAACACAGGTAACAAATATTTACAACCTCTTCAGCAGAAGTACACTCGTACGCTCTATAACAAAACCCCTTGGTTTTCATACCGTTTGCAAAATTCTATCACGCGTCAGTGGATTGTAATGAAAATTCCTCACGGGGTTCCTACTGAACGTCGGATCGATATATAGGTCCGTGATTTTGCGACTACAGGTTGGAGAGGGGAACTGCCAGACAGAGAACTTTGAGTGAACCGGTGGAGCATTGTCCGGTAGCTCAAATGGTAACAACGTTCCCCACGAAACGAATATTTGCGTTCGGTTCTTGATTTGGCACATAGTTGTAATCTAAAAGGAAGTTCCAATGTCGTCCACTTACTGAAGATGTACACTTGCTGAAATGTTTACTACCGTTGCGCTATCAAACAATCGACTGAAGTATTGTTTTCGATCCGAGCACGCCAGCTGCATGGGCTTACGTCTTGAGTTAATTTCCGAATTCTTGATCCCAAGAACTAATTAGCTATCGTAAAACTCCCCTCTATTAACGGCACTGCAGAATGCTAACAACGTGTTGGAATAAATCTTTAACCATCAGTTAATTACCCTTAAGATCCAATTACCAGAAAATACCTGCCCTTCATCATCATCGCTGTAGCAGCACATAACTTCCCATCACTTTAAGTGCAGTGCCTCAAATAAAACGTCACAGAATTTGTGCAACAATCCTGCGACCGCTATCGGTACTTACAGCTCAAGACGTATGTGCAATAATATTTCAAACTTTAATCCTTTTAATTCACAAGGTTCACTCCGCAGAGAAAGATATTCTGCTTTCAACCATTCCTTTTTGCCTTTAAAAGCTGCAAAAAATATCAGAGATTTTAGCACTGAATTTGTAAAAAAAAAGTCAAACTTATTACTTGGTTCTCAAGATATTAAACATATTTTCTTTCACTTCACCCTAAATTAAAAGAAAAAAGTAAGTTCATTGAACTCTATCTTTTTGAAATTATGCTACCCACTTGTCAACGAGAAGTAATTGTTTCATCCACGCTTCGGAATTCCGAACACGTAAATTCATTGAACTATCTTGGATGTATTATTTCACGTATACGGTATATCATACGAAGCATATTACAGACTAAATCATTTCATATCACATGAAACATTACGTAAATCGGCTTTCTGTTATTTCTTTACTTAACATTATTAAAATCATTCATTCGGCGCATGCTTCTACGCGCGGATGGTTGTCGCAGAAGCGGCAATAGCGGCCAGAATACGGTCTCTAGATTTCTCGTTGAAGGCGTCGCCCATACCGTGCTTACCCTTATACCACTCCGAGGCTCACCAGATAACAAAGAACATAACATTTATGTAGATACAAATAATATAATAACTGAAATGAAAGGTTGTGTGGCTAAGGCTTCCCGTCTGGTAGACCAGACAAGGTGGGCAGGGTCGGAACCGGAGGCCTGGCCGCGATGCCTCCCCCCTCCCATCCCTGAACCACTCCCTCAAAGTAGCTTTTTTATTTTTTTATTTACCAGGAACAGGGTAAATAGGCAAAGTATCTTTCACTGGTACAAGCTTAAATACAACAGAAATGCCATCCTTCCGGTGGAAATAACACGAGACATTACACTCGTAGAAGATGAGCAATTTTTTTTATTAACAAGGTGTAGAAAAAAAGAATAATAATACTGATGTAAACTAAGAGGTGTGAAGCAATTGACAGTGGAGTGGGGGAAATACCAGCGTGTTCTGGTATAGTGCATAAAAGAAAGGAGGCGCGTGTCAATGCGCCTACTCCACTGTGGGTTACAATATAGAAAGTAGCGCAGAGGGTCTCAGATGTCAGCAGGGGGGCGGGGGTGCCGTAGGCGTGTGGCACCATCCAACTGAGCGGGCGTGACGTAAAGATCGCGTGTAGGTAATTGGCGAAGAAGGCGCGGTAGCGCGGTCGGTGCTCGACTTCACTGTGGGCGGTTTGTAAGTACTGCCAGAAATCAAGGCGTGATTTGTCACCATCATAATACATATAGGTGATCGTCCATCCTTGACCTATACAATCGCATGATTTTTGGTGTCGGGGAAATAAGCGTCCTCAGGATGGATAAAAGTCCATGGGTCAATCGAGACCAGTGAAACGCGGAGATAACAGGGAACGAACTGTCGGCCAAGTTTCCAGACGTCACTGGTGGCAGCACAAGTCAGTTAGTGGACGCCGTCATCCATGACGTAGCAAATGGAAGAAAGTGGAGAGTCCGTTAGTCCGATGGCGTGAAGACGTTGATTTGTGGCGAATTTTCCACTTGCGACGTGGTACCATGTTGCCCGGACGTTGGAGGGAAGAAAAGGCTGGTGGATATGACGCCAAACCGTGGGCCACCGCTTGGACGGATGTCTGAGTTTGATATTGTTGCTGGATATGGAACGAAGCAGTGGGGTGTAAAAATCTTTAGGTCGAGGAGAACGCGTGGTCGGTAAGTGTGTGTGAACATAACTGAAGTCGACGATGAAATTAGAAATGTGCGTCAGATGGTGCTTGATGTGTCTGACTGGTACTGGTGGTGTTATGGTCGCGGGCACAAGAATTTCCAGCAAGCTGCGCGTAAGGGAGGTGCCCCTATGCCACTGATTGTGCATGGTGGACATGCACAAGGATGCCGCTCGGAGTCGGACTCTGACAAGGCCGAGGCCTCCTGCTCGCAGGGGAAGGGTGAGCGTGTCGTAGCGGACCTTAAAGAGCGTACCGGGCGTAAGAAAGTATCCGAAAGCAGCCTGGAGGCTGCGTCCTATAGTTGATGGCAGCAGGAGGACCTGTGCGATGTGGACCATTCTGGACGCCACATGTTGATTGAGGTATTGGACACGTTGTAAAGAATCGAGCCGGCGGAGTGGATTTTGTCGCACCATCGTGCGGATAGTTTGGAGTGCACGCCGAAAATTGATGGCAGCGGAGCGGCGGACGGTGAAGGTGAAAATGATACCAAGGTATCGTATTTTTTGTACTCACGGGAGAGGTGCTAAGTCGTCGTGTGAGAGGCCGCGTCCAATGGACATCGCCTTGGATTTAGCCACATTCATGTTACTGCCCGCTGTAGTTCCGTACGTTGATATCAAATCAAGTACCGTTTGTGTTTCACTCCGTGAGCGGACCAAGAGCAGGGGGTCGTCCGCATACGTACGACATCGAAAACTTGGCTGTCGCAAAGTGAGACCAGAAAGGTGGCTCGTCAGACTCCCGATGAGTGGCTCCAGGCTTATGGCATAGAGTAGGGTCGAAAGTGGGCAACCTTGCCTTACGGAACACCGGATCGCCACTAGTCCCGCCACACGGCCATTAACCTAAATCAGTGATTCGGCGGTCCCGTACAGGCGCCGGATGACATCGATAAAGGCTGGTGGAAAACCCATGCTGTTCATCACTGAGAACAGAAAACGATGCCGCACCTTGTCGAATGCGCTGTCAATAGCAACCACCGCGGCGCGGAGTCTGCACGCCGCTGCCAGTGCAATTAAATCGCGACATTCTCCTGTGGCCGTTTGTATATTAACTGAGCCACCCGGAGTTGTCTGTTCCGGGGATAGAATGCTAGGCAGGACCTTGCGGCATCGCGTCGCCAGTAGACGTCCAAAAATTTTATAGTCTGCGTTAAGCAGAGTCAGGTGACGGTAATGTGCTGTCGTCACACCCGGTGTCGGTTTGTGGATGGGGATAATAATTCCCGTGACAAAGAGCGGCGGTACGGCGTTCCCCATCGTCATCAGTTCACGAAACATCGTCGTCCACCGTGACGCCATTAGTGTGACGAAAGCGCGATAAAATTCTATCGGCAATTCGTCGACACCAGGTGACTTATTCAGAGCACCTTTGTTGATTACATCGTGGACTTCGTCACGCGTAATTGGCTCCATCAGCTCGTCCGCTTCGTCGCTGGCGAGGGTGCGAGTTACATGCGGTAACACAGACTCCTCAGCATGGTTGTTGGTAGTCTCCTCCTGGTACATTGTGCGGTAGTGGTCTACAAAGGCACTGACGATTTTGGCATGGCAAGTGACGTGCTGGGCGCGACAGGTGTTGATCTCGGCGATGAGTCGTTGTCATCAATGTTTCCTATCGAAGGGGATATGATGCATGGTGGGATGTTCTTGTTTCGCCGAATCTTGACACCGGGTTTGCACCATAGCCCCCTGTAGTCTACGGCGTGTCAACGTTACAATTTGCGCCTTAATCCTGCTGCGTTCCCTCTGGGTGTCGGGGGTGGGCAGCTGGGCGTCCAGGTCGCGGAGAACTGCGTAGAACTAGTCTGTAGTGTGCCGGCGCCACGTAGCAACTTCCTTGCCATACTGAATCAAAGTACGTCGAATGGCAGGTTTGGCACATTCCAGCCACCAGGTCAAGGTCGTGCAGTACTTTGGTAAGCGACGTTCACAGGTGGCCCACGTCTCGGTAACACGTTGAAGACATTTGGGATCATGAAGATGGGAGGTGTTTAGCTTCCACGGTGCACGACTACGCCAGACCACTTGCTGGGGGAGAAGAATGTTGCAGATGTAGGCACAGTGGTCTGAAAAGGCCAAGCACCAAAGTTCTGCACCTTGAACTGTAGGTGTGAGTTCCCGAGAGATGTAAATCCTATCAAGGCAGCTCGCGTAGTGACTCGTCTGGTAAGTATGTCCAGGCCCATCGCCATGCCGAATTTCCCAAGTGTCGCAGAGCAACAGATCTCGGAATGACAAGACGCTATTCGTGACAGGTGTTGTAGTGGGGAACTTGATCCTTAGGGTGTAAGACACAATTAAAATCACCCCCAAGCAAGTAATGGTCGCAACGTCCAAGAAACAAACGGGCGATTTCTACTGAATAGTTGAGTGCCCTGTCGCGTCTGCGGGTGGAGCCTGACGGAGCGTAAATGTTGGCAATACGCGTCCCTATGACGATGACAACCATGCCTCTGTTGGATGGAAGGTATCTGATATCGGCCACTGGAATGCCTTCTCGGGCATAGATGGCTACGCCGCGTCCCAGGTGGTCACCAGGAGAAGGATAAGTGGTATATCCCACGATGTCTGGAAGTGTGTCCAAGTGTACTTCCTGTAGTAATGCAATGTCGACGTCCAACGCCCATATCATCTCTTGCAGCAGTTGAAGTTTCAAGAGTGAGGTGGTAATGGTGTTAGTGTTGATTGTCGCTACTCGGTAGATTTGGAGCTGTACCCCGCAGTGGAGGGGAACTCCACCAGGGGAGGATGAAGAGGGGCGAGGCAACGGCGAGTCATGCCGTACACAACCTGACAGCGTTATCAGCAGCGTAATGAGGCTTCCGTCTGGGGTAACTCTGTCCCCAGAGTGTGGTCCGGGCTTTCATCGACGTCCTCACTCCACGCCATTGAAGGCGCTGTCGTTGTGATGGTCGTACGTTCCACTTCGGTCGTAGGGGTGGAGGACGTCTCGGCGGCAGTTGCAACGGTGGAGTCCATTGGTTCAGGAGCAGCTGGGTGAGCCAGTAGAGTAAGGAATCGACACAGCCACAATCGGCGTCATGTTGTCGTCCTTCGTATCGTCGTGCAGGTTCTCCGAGGCCTTGTCGGGTCGGACAGCCTCTGGAGCATCAGGGGGAGGTGATCCGCCTCTTTCCGAGACAGTACGGCGACTCCTCTTGCGCCTCTTAGGTGAACGAGAGCGCCGATGCGTAGGTGATCGGTAAAACCGTCATCGGAGCCGGAGGTGCCATGGTAGCGGCTGGAAATTGGGTGATTCGTAGCTGAAGACACTCAGATCTGAGGTGGCCTTCTTTGCCGTACCCGGAACAGGTCTTGGGTTGGCCGTCGTATATGATAATGCGCGGCACTCGCTAATTTGCAGGTAAGATGGCACTTGGCGATGGAGATCGATGGTGATCTGCATACACCGTTAAGAACGCGGTACGTTTGGAATTGCGCCCAGCGTTCGGCAGTGTGGCCATGTACAGTGCCATAGGGGTGGAAAGCCGCGATAACGTCTTCCGCCGGGAGCTCGAATGGGAGTTCGAAAACTCGTATGGTGCGTATTGTTGTTGTTGTTGTTTTAGGGGAAGGAGACCAGACAGCGAGGTCATCGGTCTCATCAGATTAGGGAAGGATGGGGAAGGAAGTCGGCCGTGCCCTTTGAAAGGAACCATCCCGGCATTTGCCTCGAGCGATTCAGGGAAATCACGGAAAACCTAAATCAGGATGGCTGGACACGGGATTGAACCGTCGTCCTCTCGAATGCGAGTCCAGTGTCTAACCACTGCGCCACCTCGCTCGGTGGGTGCGTATTCCCAAGCCTGCATGGTCGACAGTGACCGCACAGACATTGTTTCGGCGTGGCGAAACCGTAATCCATGTTCCGTGTCACGAATTATTCTTTCACATGCCGTGTCATTGACGACTTTGACGTACACTGTACTGCTTAATATGGACAAGTGGATGCCCAAGATGTCAGAAGCTGGGATCTTAGCAACATCGTGTAGGAAGCGTTTCACTTCCAAGGCCTTTGGTCGTGCGTAGTCGCTGCAGAAGCTGAATCGTAGTGTTGATTTTCTAAAACGGTTGGCCATGTTTCTAGTACACGTAAGCGCTGAAATGTAAACAACAGCGAGCGCGAGCACTCCGCAGGCGGAAACAACAACACGTCCGCACTGCGTGGCGGTGATGCCGGACTGTAAAAAAGTGACGAACGGGACTCGATACAGCGACCGAGCCACTCAGCGGCGGACATGTATAACAACTTTTAATATGTATATTAACACAATATCATTATTATACCACAAATACCCTGTGTCTTATCATCCGATCACGCTGGCTGGTAAAGTGTCGTGAGGCAGGAAAACATATTTGTAGCACTACACCGTATAAGCGATTATTGAAACAGGTTCCCTTTAATTTAGTGGCTTGCTGTCCATAGTTGTAGTTCGTAAATACACTGAGGTGACAACAGTCATGGGATAGCGATATGCATATATACAAATGGCGGTAGTATCGCGTACGCATGGTATAAAAGAGCAGCGCATTGGCGAAGCTGTCATTTGTACTCTGGTGATTCATGTGAAAAGGTTTCCGATGAAATTATAGCCGCACGATGCAAATTAACAAACTCTCAACGCGAAATGGTAGTTGGAGCTGGACACATGGGAAATTCCATTTCGGAAATCGTTATGGAATTCAAAATCCCGAGATCCACAGTATCAAGAGCATGCCGAGAAACCAGATTTCAAGCATTGTTTCTCACCACAGTCAACGCAGTGGCCGACAGCATCCACTTAACGATCGAGAGAAGTGGCGTTGGCATAGAGTTGGCAGTGCTAGCAGACAAGCAACAAAGAGAGAAATAACCACAGAAATCAATGTGAGACATTTGACGAACAGTGCGTCGAAATTTGGCATTAATGGACTATGGCAGCAGACGACCGACGTGCATGCCTTTGCTAACAGCACGACAACACCTGCAGCACATCTTCTGGGCTCGTGACCATATCATTTGGAGCCTAGATGACTAGAAAACTGTGGCCAGGTCACGTGAGTCCCGATTTCAGTTGGTAAGAGCTGATGGTAGGGTTTGAGTGTAGCGCACACCCCAAAAAGGAATGGACCCAAGTTATCAACAAGGCACTGTGCAAGCTGGTCGTGGTTCCATAATGGTTTGGTCTATGTTTACATGTCATGCACTAGGACCACTGGTCCAACTGAACCGATCATTGAGCAGAAATGGTTATGTTCAGCAACCTGGAGGCCATCTGCAGCCATACATGTGCCTAAACATCGATGGAATTTTTATGCATGACAGTGAGCCATGTCACCAGGCCACATTTGTTTGTGATTGGATTGAAGAACATTCTGGACAATGCGAACAAATGATTTGGCCACCTGGATTGCACAACATGAATCTCATGGAACATTTATTGGACATAATCAAGAGGTCAGTTTGTGCACAAAAACCGGCACTGGTAACACTTTCACAGTTATGGGCGGCTGTAGAGGCAGCATGGCTCAATACTTCTGCAGGGTCTTCCAACAACTTATTTATCCCACACCATGCCAAGCTGCTGCACTATGCCTAGCGGAAGGAAGTCCAACATGATATTAGGAGGTATGCCATGACTTTTGTCTCCTCAGTTTATTTTAGTTGTGGTTGGTTTTGCAATTGTAATGAGTCTGTTTAGATTGGTCCAATACAATTCGCTTTATTTCAGACCATCACCAGTGTTTAAGTTGTTAGCTTCTTATGTCATACTAGTATATTCTCACAGGCATTACAGTCAGTTTTTCAGTAGGCCTTCACACTGCACTGCACATCATAGTGTTTATGTATAGTATCGCACTATTTTGTTACAAAATTTCAAAACATTAATAACAGGCTATGTTTCATTGTGAATGGGATTATTCTTCATAGCAAAACCATTTTGTCTATGATAACTTTTTGTTTGCTGTTGAGCAATTTGAAATCAGACAGGAGTATCCAGTGGTGTTAAATGGGATAATATTCAAATGATGTCCCTGTCATTAACAGCAGTCGATACAGAAATCAATGAAATGTGGGAACTGAGTTTAAGCTAAATAATATGTCAAAATGGAGAGAGTTGGCACATAACGGACGTTTTGTAGAGGAAATATTGATGTTTCTAATTGGGCTGGGATAGATAATGAACTCTGCAATTGTTCGAATTAGGAGCTGCGCTCCAGGTGAACAGACTGCCAGAATCATTCCTCAGGTCGAGCTGTGGGTCATCCATCCCTCTGTCCATGCATGGTGGTCTAGACACCATGACTGATTATAGATTAGATTAGATTAGTACTTGTTCCATAGATCATGAATACGACATTTCATAATGATGTGGAATGTGTCAGGTTAATAAAAGGGGTCTATACAAGATATTACATTACACAAAATATTACATGACACTGAACAATTTTTTTTGGTGAGGGCTGGGGAAATTACCCACTTACTATATCCAAAAATTCATCTAATGAGTAGAAGGAGTTTCCATTCAGATATTCTTTTAATTTCCTTTTAAATGCTATATGGCTATCTGTCGGACTTTTGATGCTATTAGGTAAGTGACCAAAGACTTTTGTGGCAGCATAATTTACCCCCTTCTGAGCCAAAGTTAGATTTAACCTTGAGTAGTGAAGATCATCTTTTCTCCTAGTGTTGTAGCCATGTACACTGCTATTACTTTTGAATTCGTTCGGATTTTTAATAACAAATTTCATAAGTGACTATATATATTGTGAGGCTACAGTGAAATAGGTGTCTGCAGGATGATCTTGGATGAGATCCAGCAATTATTCTGATTACACATCATCCAATGAACACTCTTTTACTCAATGATGAGTTACCCCAGAATATGATGCCATATGAAAGCAGAGAATGAAAATATGTGTGGTAAGCTAATTTACTGAGGTGTAGATCGCCAAAATTTGCAATGACCCTAATAGCAGAAGTAGCTGAACTCAAAATGTTTCAGCAGATCTTCAGTGTGTTTTTTCCAGTTCAATCACTCATTAATGCATACACCTAGAAATTTTGAATATTCTACCTTAGCTACCGATTTCTGATTGAAGTCTATATTTATTAATGGTGTCATTCCATTTACTGTGTGGAACTGAACATACTATGTTTTGTCACAGTAATGAGAGCCCATTTGCAGAGAACCACTTAATGATTTTCTGAAAACATCATTTATAATTTCATCAGTTAATTCTTGTCTGTTGGCTGTGAAAGCTATACTTGTATCGTCGGCAAAAAGTACCAGCTTTGCATCTTTGTGAATATAGAATGGCAAGTCATTAATATATATTAAGAACAGCAGAGGACCCAAGGCCGAACCTTGTGGCATCCCATTCCTGATTGTTCCCCAGTTTGAGAAATCACCAGTTTTTTGCAGACTATGTGAACTGCTTATTTCAACTTTCTGCACTCTTCCAGTTAGGTATGATTTAAACCATTGGAGCACTGTCCCATTCATACCACAGTACTTGAGTTTATCTGGAAGTATTCCATGATTTACGCAATCAAAAGCCTTTGAGAGATCACAAAAAAAATCCCAACAGGTGACTTCCGGTTACTCAGAGCATTTAATGTTTCACTAGTGAAAGTATATACAGCATTTTCCGTTGAAAAACCTTTCTGGAAACCAAACTGACATTTTGTCAAAACTTTATTTTTACAAATGTGTGAAACTACTGTACAATACATTACTTTTCAAGAATTTTGGATAAGGCAGTCAGAAGAGAGATTGGGTGGTAGTTGTTGACAGCAGACGTATCCCCTTTTTTATGCAGTGGTTCAACAGTGGCATACTTCAGTCTATCTGGGAAAATACCCTGCTTCAGAGAGCTATTACATATGTGGTTAAGAATCCCACTTATCTCTTGGGAACAAGCTTTTATTATCCTGCTGGAAATGCCATCAATTCCATGTGAGCTTTTATTCTTGAGAGAGTTTATTATCTTCCTAATTTCAGAAGGAGAGGTGGGTGGAATTTCAGTTGTATCAGATTGTGTGGGTAAGGCCTCTTCCATTAACTACCTTGCTTCTTCTAATGAACACTTAGATCCTATTTTCTCTACAACACTTAAAAAATAATTATTCAAAATGTTTTCGATTTCCAGCTTGTTGTTTGTCAAGTTTCCATCACTTTGATGGTAATGCCATCATTCTGTACTCCTGGTTGCCCTGTCTCCCTTGTAATAATATTCCAAATTGTTTTGATTTTGTTATCAGAGGTATTAATCTCAGACATGATGCACATGCTTCTGGACTTTTTAATAACCTTTCTTAATGTAGCACAGTAGTTTTTATAATATTTGGCTGTTTCTGGGTCATTACTCTTTCTTGTTGTTACATACAGTTTCCTTTTGTGGTTACAAGATATTTTTATTCCTTTAGTAAGCCAAGGTTTTTTGCATGGTTTCTTATAATTAGATTTAACTACTTTCTTGGGGAAACAGTTTTCAAATTCTCTTACAGTGTATCATGAAATAAGTTATATTTTAAATTAGCAACTGGTTCCATGTACACCTCATCCCAGTCTAACTGCTGAAGATTTTCCCTGAAATTTCTAATTGTTGAGTCATTAATTGAACGCACAACTTTGGGGGGTAGTTTTGAATTACTGAATGGAGCTATGTCATATACTGTAACTAGCTGAGCACCATGATCAGAAAGGCCATTCTCAACAGGACAAGAATTTATGGTTTTAAACTTATCTTGGTCTATAAAAGTGTTATCTATCAATGTGCTGCTGTCCTTTACTACCCGAGTAGGAAAATTAATGACAGATGTCAAATTGAAAGAACTGAGCAAGACTTCCAGGTCATTCTTCCTATTACACTCTTTCAGTGAATCAACATTGAAGTCCCCACAAATAATAATTTGGTTTCCCCTATCTGACAGATAGCACAACAGGGCATCCAGGTTTTCCAGGAATAAATGAAAGTTTCCTGAAGGGGACCTACATACTGTTACAATTATAAAAGAGCCCTCCTTCAGTTTAAGTTAACAGGCACATGCTTCTATGTGTTGCTCTAGACAAAACTTTTTTGTATCCAAGCTTTTTACACAGTGATAACTTTTGACATATATGGCAATTCCTCCTGTCACCTTATTCACTCCACTCATATGTGCAGCTAGTTTATAACCACTGATATTTACCTTTTCCATATCAGACACAATGCGATGCTCAGACAAGCATAGTATATCTATTACATTATCATATTCAATGTCATCTAAACGAACCAGGAGCTCATCTACTTTATTCTTCAATCCTGGAATATTTTGGTGAAAAATGGTAACATGAGTCTCACAGTGAATTTGTGTGACTGAAATGCATCTAACATGTCGCCAAGAATACAAAGCAACCTTGCGAAGCCTAAAATACTCAGTATATCTGAAAATGTGTGACCCATCAGCTGCCGAGTGGGCTCTAGCTAGGACACGTGCTATTCTAGTTATATATCTCTGGTCATTTAAGGCAAGATAATGATCCTGGCACTGAACTGAAGCACATAGTCACCATTACCCATACTGTAACTGAATGTTTCCTTCATCCTGGAATCTTCTCCACAGCTGTGAAATATGATATGGTCAACTTTATACTTGCAGCCCACATTTCCAGGCTGTGTCTGCCAATAATGCAGCTGCTAGTTATGTCATCAAAATGTGTTTACTGCACCATCTTGCTTCCATATAATTCAGATAAAGTGTTTCAAATGCACACAATGCACAGTAAGAATCACTACACCAAATAATTCTGTGGGATGACTAGGATGCAGTAGCCAGTCAGATGATCCAGATTTCGATTTTCCACAGTTTCCCTTAATTGCTTATTGGCGAACATTGGGACTGTTTCTTTGAGAAGGTCATGGCTGATCTTCTTCACCAGTCTGAACTTGTGCTCTATCTGTAATGACCTTGACATTGCCTGGACATTAAACTCTAATCTTAGTCCTCTGTTTAAATGGACTCTTATTGCAAGCACTCTAAGCAGTCTTGTCATCTACATCACATCTTTTCGTGTGTCCCACCATAGTTTAGTCCACATTGTGTCCCCATAAATCACATTTTTACAGAAGTTTATAGGTCTCTTAGCTTATGGAATGTAACTGCTCAGTACTATGCATTTACATTATCGCTCACCATGTCATAGAATGGTGTGTGGTCAAAGTACAATGGCAATGTTACCCCTCTATATTTCATTCACTGATGCTATGTAGGAAGAACCATTATTGGTATCATTCTGTATGGCCCTCAATTTCTTTAATTTCACCACTGTGGTCACTATGCAGTCTGTATGTAAGGGTAATGTGTTTCTTGACTCACAGAGGAAAGTATATTCAGGGAATTTTGAAAGTAAGGTCCCACATGGTGCACAATTTATTTCTTGCAGTGTCTCTACAGAAGCTGATTGATTATTTACGTTATGTTCTCATACTGATGACACAAATCTGTGATGAATGATGCAGGTCCTTTTTGCACCTTCTAAACCTCTGTGGTTATTCCAACTTGGTGTCAATAACAAACTATCCAAACAACACTCAAGCATTGGTCTAATGTCAGTTCCATAAGTGATACCTTCAGTGGGTGAAATGCACTTCCACCAAATTTTTCCAATATATCACAATGTAGTATGTGTCTTCCCCATAGCTTGATTTATACAGTTATTCCACATTAATTTGCAGTCCTAGATTCTTGACAGAAACCTTTACTGTTATAAGAAGGTAAGCCTGTACCCACCTAGGATCAGGAGAGGGCAGTTGAACCCCCGTCACCCAGAAAAAAATTGTACAAACAGAACTTGCATCCTACCCTTCTCAACAGGTAGATGTATTAATTATGTGGAGGCTGAAGAAATAGATATTGGCTATTAACAAGTGTACTTGGAGCCATTTGTGGGTTCTTGTAAGAAAGTGAAATGTTTTCGTTAATGAATGAGTGTCAGTGTGTAACCTCCCCCTCACTTATCGACCTTAATGACAGTGAAAAATTAAACCGCGTGTACCTAATGGAAATTTGGGAAAAGCAATCGTCACCGAAGTTAATCTGTCGGTAAAGAGGGAGGAAAGGGTTACATCTAAATGAAAGGAAAAATGCAAATGAAACTGGTGGAAATTAATTTTGAAAAGGGGTAAAGTTAATAAAGAAAGTAAATGTGCGGCCGTTACATTAACAATTAACTAGCGGTAATTAGATATTTGAGATTTGGGGGAAATTACAGTCGCCAGTCCTAAGGACAATTACTATAGTAACTGAAAAAGAAAGGTTATTACACATATAATTAGCACTAGAAGCGTGGCAACTGAAGGTTGACACGTGTAGTGTGAAAACTGAAAGTTTGTCAGAAGTAATAAATTTCGCTACACTCTGACATAATTTAGCAAAAGAATTAATAAAACCGGAAAATCGAAAGTTAATTTAGTGACTGAAGTTAATAGTGAGCTTTCTTTCTGAAGCACATCGAAATTCAGTAAAATACGGTTAGTCTTGGACTACCTCAACAATCATTTCAAAAGCAACTTGACTCTACGCAATTTAGAAATAAGAGATTTAACTTTGAATTTGAATTAAATGACTCTGAACAATTAACAATAGTAAAATTTAGTACATACCAAGCTGAGCTGCAGTCACAGGTAAGCTAAAATATGGTAACAAAACTAGCACTCTTAATTTGTGCTTGTGGAATCTAAGTATGGTAGCCAGCTATGAATACTTAAAGTGAACTTTGAAATTAAAGCAGTGAAATGGAATTATGCTGGCGTTTGAATTTCAACGACACTCGGGTTCATTTCGGAAAAGGAAGGGACCCTGCTTGGCAATGCAATTGGGACAATGAGCAACAAAGGTTCATGCTACGTTGCTGTAATTTTGTGATTTGAACAGTTTTAAAAGTTTGAAAAGCTGAGGTCTGCCATACAGTTCTAAAACTATACGTGCTTCCAGTCTTCCTTGTTGGTTGATTGAAGGTTTGAAGCCGTCGATCGAGGATGTGGCGACAGTCACTCATTGTCGGCCGTTGCTGTTGCAGAAGCTGGATGTTGGCGCGCCTTCTTCTCGACACGGTCACCAGACGAAACGGGCTCTTGGTGTGCGCCAGCTAATGCTTCCCGTCCGCGACACCATGTCAGAAACTATCATCGCAAGTCAAGCGCAATTACATGCTGCCAAACCCCGAAAGCGCGGCAACTCGCGGGAGCTTCACACCACACACCTGCTCCACTCGCTACTCCCGCCAGACTCCCACTTGCTCTGCCCGCGCTCCACGCGGCAGAGTTCACACTACCAAAGATCCTACACACTTTGATTCTTCACACAACCTATCGATGTAATCGTTCGATAGCAGTTTTCCCTAGGCAAGACCCAGCATAAAAATACAAATAATATTTACGAAACAAACCAATTATACATCGACATAAATGCATAAATATATATATATATATACAAATAGTAAAACAATTACAATATATAAAGGCACAGAAATGTCATATATTCAGGTAACAAAATAAGGAAAAAACTTACAGTACAATAGATGGAAATAGGAGGATATGCATTTCCGGCGTTACAAGTGCCCCCATGCACCAAACCCAACACATTGGGAGAGTTTACCTCCAATGAAGCATTAATCATTCCATTCCCATGAGCACCGCCCCCACAAGTATGTGCAAGGCTTATATAACTGAGGAGTGGAAATGACCCAGATGTAGCCCACTATCAACTATTTTGCCCCAACAGATGTCCACCATGTTGGCACCTGGCTCACCTTGATGTGTAAGGTTATCTTTTAAAGGTTTCAAGTATCATTGCATTTGCTGTGGGTAAGCTATGCCCCCTTACTTACAAAAACGACAGAGAACTTCAATCTAGATTGTTGGATGTGGATTTGAAGCCTGTTCATCTACATCTACATTTATACTCCGCAAGCCACCCAACGGTGTGTGGCGGAGGGCACATTACATGCCACTGTCATTACCTCCCTTTCCTGTTCCAGTCGCATATGGGTCGTGGGAAGAACGACTGCCGGAAAGCCTCCGTGCGTGCTCAGATCTCTCTTATTTTACATTCATGATCTCCTCGGGAGGTATAAGTAGGGGGAAGCAATATATTTGATACCTCATCTAGAAACGCACCCTCTCGAAACCCGGACAGCAAGCTACACCATGATGCAGAGCGCCTCTCTTGCAGAGTCTACCACTTGAGTTTGCTATACATCTCTGTAATGCTATCACGCTTACCAAATAACCCTGTGACAAAACGCACCGCTCTTCTTTGGATCTTCTCTATCTCCTCCGTCAACCCAACCTGGTACGGATCCAACACTGATGAGCAATACTCAAGTATAGGCCGAATGAGTGTTTTGTAAGCTACCTCCTTTGTTGATGTACTACATTTTCTAAGGACTCTCCCAATGAATCTCAACCTGGCACCCGTCTTACCAACAATTAATTTCATATGATCATTCCTCTTCAAATTGTACCACACGCATACTCCCAGATATTTTACAGAAGTAACTGCTACCAGTGTTTGTTCCTCTATCATTTAATCATACAATGAAGGATCCTTCTTTCTATGTATTCGCAATACATTACATTTGTCTATGTTAAGGGTCAGTGGCCACTCCCTGCACCAAGTGCCTATCTGCTGCAGATCTTCCTGCATTTCGCTGCAATTTTCTAATGCTGCAACTTCTCTGTATACTACAGCATCATCCGCGAAAAGCCGCATGGAACTTACGACACTATCTACTACGTCATTTATATATATTGTGAAAAGCAATGGTCCCATAACACTCCCCTGTGGCACACTAGAGGTTACTTTAATGTCTGTAGACGTTTCTACATTGAGAACAATATGCTTTGTTCTGTTTGTTAAAAACTCTTCAATCCAGTCACACAGCTGGTCCGATATTCTGTAGGCTCTTATTTTGTTTATCAGGCGACAGTGCGGAACTGTATCGAATGCCTTCCGGAAGTCAAGGAAAATGGTATCTACCTGGGAGCCTGTATCTAATATTTTCTGGGTCTCATGAACAAATAAAGCGAGTTGGGTCTCACACAATTGCTGTTTCCAGAATCCATGTTGATTCCTACAGAGTAGAGTCTGGGTTTCCAGAAATGACATGATACGTGAGCAAAAAACATGTTCTAAAATTCTACAACAGATCGATGTCAGAGATATAGGTCTATAGTTTTGCGCATCTGCTCGACGACCCTTCTGGAAGACTGGGACTACCTGTGCTCTTTTCCAATCATTTGGAACCTTCCGTTCCTCTAGAGACATGCAGTACATGGAAGTTAGAATGGGGGCAAGTTCTTTCGCGTACTCTGTGTAGAATCAAATTGGTATCCCGTCAGGTCCAGAGTACTTTCCTCTGTTGAGTGATTTCAGTTGCTTTTCTATTGCTTGAACACTTATTTCGATGTCAGCCATTTTTTCGTTTGTGTGAGGATTTAGAGAAGGAACTGCAGTGCGGCCTTGCTCTGTGAAACAGCTTTGGAAAAAGGTGTTTAGTATTTCAGCTTTACGCGTGTCATCCTCTGTTTCAATGCCATCATCATCCCAGAGTGTCTGGATATGCTGTTTTGAGCCAGTTACTGATTTAACGTAAGACCAGAACTTCCTAGGATTTTCTGTCAAGTCAGTACATAGAATTTTACTTTCGAATTCACTGAACGCTTCATGCATAGCCCTCCTTATGCTAACTTTGACATAGTTTAGCTTCTGTTTGTCTGAGAGGTTTTGGCTGCATTTAAACTTGCAGTGATGCAGTACATCGAGAATGTTCAAAGAAGGGCAGCACATTTTGTATTGTCGCAAAATAGGGGACAGAGTGTCACTGAAATGATATAAGACTTGGGGTGGACATCATTAAAATAGAGGTGTTTTTCATTATTGCAGAATCTTCTCAGAAAACTGCAATCACCAACTTTCTCCTCCGAATGTGAAAATGATTATCATAATAAAATAAGAAAGATATAGGTGTTCATTTTATCTGAGCACTGTTTGAGAGTGGCATAATAGAGAATAATTGTGAAGGTGATTTGATGAACTCTCTGCCAGGCACTTAAATGTGATTTGCAGAGTATACATATAGATGTGGATGTAGGTGAATAGAGGAGATGAGACAGCACATTGTGCACACTAAGTAGCTAAAGAACTACACTGAAATTCAAACAAGGACAATGATGAGCAGTGTGAAGCAGACACAATGTATAACCCTTCATCCCTACATATGCAAATGTATCATTGCAAATGCCGTGTTGACACAGTAGCATTTCCCTGGCATTTCATACTAGTACTTGCTTCTTACTACAACTTATACATGCATTGATTGATTATCGGAAGCACTCTAATAACATAACCTACAAAGGCAACATTTCAATTTCTTTAGAACTTCACCAGCTCATAGATGGGTGTAATGCAGACAGTTCCATATGTCAGTCATCCTTCAGTGGCCCAGAAGAAGTATATCTGTCAGCAGAAGCTGGCTGAAATGAACTGAGATGATAGGATATATGTCTTTAATTACTTTGGTCTTGAGATGATTGTGATTCCTGTACATTACATGGACTCAAACTCAATTCCCCCACCCCACCTTCAGAGTCAAATGCCACAGCTGAACAATACGTTTTGTAAACCTTCATTGCCAGTTTTGTAAAGGCTTCATCACTACTGCTGTGGAGGCCGACTTGTCACTGTTGTTATGGTAAGCTGAGTTTGGGAGTTCGTGAAATGGCTTCTGGTACAGTACACTGCTAAGACAATTTCTCCCTGCCACTATTACACATCTATGTCCCAGGGTCAGGTAACAGGATAGGAGAACAAAGGTTCTACAACACTCCAACAAATTAGTCACACAGTTACACAAATGAGTGAAAAAGTTTGCTTATCTTTGTGACTTGTTGAATAATTAAGTCTGCAACAGTGCTTGTAATATAACACAAAAATGGCCCTCAATGGCTAAATGCAAATAATCGTATGTAAACTTCACAGTACACAGCAAATGCAATTTATAACAACTGTCTGTTCATGTCCAAGAGTTCACTAAACAATGTTCCCTGTCAAAGTCAGCCCTGGACGATGATCTATAACCAAGTGGGTGAGCACTGCTCTTCTATCTTTTGAGTACCCTTCTGTCTGTTGTTGTGTGGTCATTGGTGGATTGTACTTGGCCAGCAGTTGGCTGAAGTGAAGTCGATATCTTCACCCTCAGCACTGCCTGTGGTGCTGGTAGAACTGGCACAAGTGACGAGTCTCTATGGCATTGGCACCAGCTCACATTGTACAAACATAAAGCAATTAGTCCTCACATGAAATGTGAATTAAATGTTCACTATGATCCCAAGAAAATATCACTCCATACTAACAGCTCAACAGTTGGCTCACACTGTTAAATACATTATTCAATTCATTACTACCATCTTTCAAAATATGCACTCCACTGAGTGCCCCCTTATCCTTGAACAAGCTACACTGGCTACTTGCTCCACATTTTCTGAAAATGCTACCACCATGTACCAGTTGATCTAATTGTACCTCCATTCAATCCTGTATAGCAGATGGCATCTTACCTCAAACAATACTCTTCTCAGGCATGGAAATATCCTTTTCCGTAATGACAACATTACTCACTAAATACATTCCACTTCCATCTCCTTCCTCATAATCTTATTTCTCCAAACCATAAAACCGTAAGCTGATTGTAAAGGCCTAAAATATCATCTGCCTGCATCAGTGCCATCATCAAGAAATTGTCAGCAGTAATGCATCAATTCCACAAAGGCATCTTGGAAGCTGTTATCATTTTCAAATCAAGATAATAAAATTTTAAAATTACATGACTCATATTTGTCATGTATTAAATATTTTAATACTTATTTTTACTAACAAACATTATGTATATTACATCTGAGAAGCAGGTAAGCCAGTTTGAATGGAAAGCAACAAAGATAAAACAGATGAGTGATTCCAATACTTTTAAAAAATATTCAGAGATTTTCAAAAAATTTCATTGTCCTCTGTCATCATTCAGCGCTCTTTGACCAGTGCAATAATTAAAATTTATATGTGGCAGGTATACTTGTACACTAATATCACAGGCACAGTAAGTTTTCAGATAGTGGCACATATTTAATACACATGCTTATGAAAAAATGGAAGTATCTCAACTAACATGATTAATAGTCATCTTTGTCATGCAGCAAGTATTCTTTATGGATTGATATTGTGCAGTAATTATTTCTTTCTATCAGACATGAACTGCAGTACTTTGTTTTGTCAGCAAGATGGGGAAGGAAATCTGAATCAGGTATACTACTCTCTAAATCCAAACACAGATTTCAGTTATGTTAAGATGGGATGATTAAAGTGAGCAAAAATATTAATGCTCATCCATATCTCAGTCAAGCCACATCTGAACATATCTACCAGTAGGAAGTAGGCACTGTCATCAACATAGTGTGCTCATTCAGAATAACATTTGTACCATGAGATATAATTGGTAACCAAATCAATCACAATTTGTACTACAAGAATAACAAAAGGAGCAATTGAATACCATTAAGCTGTGGCCCAGATCTTCATAAACATATCTCCATCTTTACTGTAGCAAGAAGGCAGGTTTCTTTGTGCATCCTGAAACATAATCCCCACCTTTTGATTGCAAAGAGACAACAGATGGTTCATGAAACTACATGACTCTTCTGAATCACCATTCATTCACTTGCATCAAACTAATATGTTTTTGGTGAAGGTAAAAGGTTTTAGAGGTACTGTCTGACTTTGGTAATTTATAATGTGCAGCTCACATTGGACTGTGATTGCAGAAACAATTGTTTCTAATGTTATGTTCTGACATTATTGTACCACATTTTATGTGAACAAACAGACACACATCAGAATGGAACTATTACTACCACCATCATATGCTTGAACAGCACTCTTTTGACTAGCAGGATGGATTGCCTTATCTAGATTCTGCTGTACCTATACCCTGGCATCAATGTGAACCAAAAAGTACTACAACTCGTCAGTGCAGACAACCTTTTTCGATGTTTTGTGCATCCAATGGGTGCTTTGTGCATCCACTGGGGTGTAAATGGTATAGATGCTCACTGCAATTTTGTGTGTGTGTGTGTGTGTGTGTGTGTGTGTGTGTGTGTGTGTGGAACTAGTAACTGATCTCTCCTGATATGCCTTAGACATGGTGACATGTGAAATGCCCAGTGGCTGCACTCCTGACACATCGGGTGTATTGTATATCATGCAACTATGATCTGGACTGATCATATACACTGGTGTCGTGTGTATTGCCACCCCTACATTCAGCTCTCCCACTCATAGCTAGTACAAGATTCAATGATATCCCAGTCATGTGAAGCCACTGAAGTATTTGATCTGCTGTGTTGACAGTTCTGTCCCTCCAAAACAGAAGTTGTATCTGATTCAATTACTCATTAGCATTTATCTCAACATCATGCATGAAGGCACAACATGCAACAGGGCAAATCTCACTATTCTGTGCTCTTGAATCAGCTTATTCACAGTCATCAAATTCCTTGAGTCCATGCAATAATCCCTTCTTTCCTTCATGAAGAAGAATATTCTGAATGTTTTACACTATTTTATCTGCTATTTGCATTTGTTTAGTAGGCAATAGTTCATTAAGGGAATCTGTGCATGTGAGACTTGTGTGTTTCATTATCTTTGAAATCATATGTACTTCTGTATCAAATACAGTGTATTGGTTTTATAAGGTAGTCATACAATTGAATTAACAGCCAAAGGCTGGACTCATCTTGTTTAGGCCCATCAGTGCAAAGAAGAACAATAAAAGTGACAATGCTTATTTATGATACTACAATATTTCACACACACACACACACACACACACACACACACACACACACACACACACAGAGGGAAGGGGGGAATGGAGGAATGAGAATGAGTATGAGTATGAATGTGGGGAGGGGGGGAGGGAGGGGAGAGAGAGAGAGAGAGAGAGAGAGAGAGAGAGAGAGAGAGAGAGAGAGAGAGAGAGAGAGGAGGTGTTTGGTGGAACAATAGTACAGTGGCGATTCAGACTTGTTACATTCTAAGTATCATGAGTACAATAGGGAGAAAAAAGTAAAGACCTGGAATTTCACCTTCCATACTAACAGAATTGTACATTAGTGATTTATTTACAAAAGTGAAGATTTTCTATAAGTAATTTATTCAGTTTAAAATGTGTCAGTACTGAAACTGGTTTCAATTTACATTTTCAGTTGTCACAGGAGCAACAGATGGAATTGGGAAAGCTTATGCATTTGCTGTAAGTATTAAAATTATTTTTACACTCAGAGACAGCTGACAGATCCTTCTCTTATTAACATTTTATTATATTTTCAGCTTGCAAAGAAAGGACTGAACATTTTGCTTATTAGCCGATCTCGTGAAAAGTTGATAGCTGTTGCAACAGAGATACGTAAGTTATTCTAAGATACTTACCATTATCAGATGTCCTATTTGTTAGGCTGCAGTTATAATTAGTATTTCTGTGAATTTCCTAGTACCTGCTGCACCTTTCACACTCCATGGGTTGATGAGGCATGTATGAGTAACATAACAGGTAGCACATTATTTTAACTTGTTCATCACAACAAATACTTACAGACTTGTAATTCATTTCTGTTGATAATATTGCAGTTATTTCTCACAATTTGCTTTTAAAACACCAGTAACCTGCTGCAAACACACACACACACACACACACACACACACACACACGGCTCATCTATCAGGTGAGCACATTAAGCTTCTGGCTTTGGAAAAAAGACCATAAACAGCAACATTTAGTGTGCCTGCAAAGCATGAATAAATATGAATTATGCATTTGATACAATATCACTGTTCAGTTATTGGGAAGCCGATTGTGGTTGATGGTAGTGTTTAGTATTCAGTGGTTATTTCCACAGTCAACAATGAAGGTGAATGAGGAAGCAATATGTCTCAGTTGCTCAATACATTGTTACTTATTTTGAGACAAAAGGGTATAAAACAGGAAACAGAGAGTGCACAATATAACTATGATACAATTTTAATGTTACAAATTGTGTAGGTATAGGATGGTGTCCTAAAATGAAACACCTATGTTAGAAGTATGATCCGAGTTGTCGGCTGACAAGGTACTGATTACGAAAGATGTAGTTAGTAGCTATTTGTTTTTGTAGGATTTTTTTAAAGTCAGTGTTTAGTGGAATTCTGAGAGTTTCATCTCTTCTTCCATCAACTTGTAAGCTGTGAAGTTACTAAAGATATAAAAACTCATATTAAATGAATTTTTGGTAAATGTTTTTACCAAAAGTTTGTGGGAATTCCATGACAACAAAAAACATCACTGACAGTCAATTGAGACCATGTGTGAGAGATCTTTGACTGTCAGTTCACTAACTGCTTCTAAATATAAATATGTACTGCGATTGCACCACCTCAGTGAAAATAAAGCATGTGCATACTCAGATTCAGGTTGTGTTATTATACATCCTATATCTCATTCATAGTGTGGCTCTATATTGGTGACCTATGATGACCATGTTCATGTTTAGTTTGGGACATGTACGGTTACTGTGCAACTACAATATTGCCATTGTGCCTCCATTGCACAGCGCATTTCACACATCTGGACAGCAGTTCTTATGCTATGGTACCCAGGGTTATGGACAGCACCCTTCAAGCCCCTCAGGTTATCAAAAGTAATAGCGACACTCTTCATGATAGTGCTTTGACAGTGAACAATGGTACTGAAAAATTGAGTACGTCAGACAACCTATTCTGTGATTTCACAATGGACTCCACTTCTCTCATAAACCAGGCTACTTCCGAGCCACATCAGTCCAGTTGGTTGAATTTGCATTTGATAATTTTTGCTGGGGTGCTCAATGTGCGCAAATTCTTTCACTGCAGGACTCATGCAGCTGGCTCCTTTGTGTTCCAATTTGTCTTCTGTGCATCCAGTTATGCCACTTACAGAACCTAATTGCACTGCTGTTCTCCCTCTATGGATGTCACTGTGGCAACCTACTGGACTAAAGATGCATTTTAAGCTACCACTTTTTTTCCTGATCAACCAAATCTGTGGTTAGCCATCATGGACAACATTTTTATTTTGAGTGATGCCATCAGTGATAGCACAAAATTCAACACACTGCTTAGTCACCTGGGTAGACAGGTGGACGTGATAAGTGATATCATCCTTGCCCCACCCTCGTGTAATAAGTACAAGCTTGCTAAAATGGCACTCCCTCACCACCTCATCCACTTCCTGTAAGAACAGTTACACCATATCGTCTAGAGAGAAGATTTAAAGGACAGGACTCTGTCACAACTATGAGTTTGGTTAAGCACTCAATTTGATTTACACCTCATGCCCTGTCTTACACTATGGACATTGTGGGTCATTAAGCTGCTCGGAAATTCAACTGACCATGTTTACCCAAGAGCAAGAGCCATTTGATGCATGCTCAAACTAATAGACAGACTATTTCCATCATTCCGCATCAACAATGTATTAATAACACTGACAACAATGGTGTCAAACATGACTTGCAACCATGGTAGGACCACAACTGACCTTCCGCCTGTCATCAGCCGAGCTGATCTCACCCAACCTCCGCCATACCTAATGTCACCACACCCAACCAGACCAATGACCTATGCACCATCACAACAAACCCCTGCCCACTCACAATCTGCACCACACCCATGTCTGTGCAGAATTCCTTCTGCCGGTACCATACACAACTTAATTACTCCACTCACAACTGGCATCCACCATGTGACTTACCAAACTCGAAGTATGGATTGCAGAAGGTGCTCTGAACCTAGCAGGTTATCTAAGCCAAGTAGACACCCAGAACGATGATGCCACCTTGCTCTCATCAGGACAACAAACTCTTCGTTCTCGGACCCATCAGTGGCACTGCTTCCTTGTCAACTCCAGCTTGGAAGTCCGTACTTTGCTGCCCTCTTCTTCTTTCCCTAAAGCCTGTCTGCTCAGCTGTCCAGCTCTGAGCAGCAAACAACTATTATTGAGTGTAAGGATCTCAGACATGTACACTGGACCTCAGTTTTGATGACATTTTAACCTAGACATTTTTAGTTAGGGAAGTGAATGAGTCAGCACTCGATGCAGACTTCCTCCAACATTTCTGTTTGGTTCCCAACCTGCCCAGTGGTGTTTCAGCTGCTCTACAATAGACGTTGATGGCCATATCCCCTCAGCAGACCAGTATAATGGCACCACCCACTTTATGCAGCAGCTTCCGCCACTCATGATAACGCCCAATAGCTGTCGATAATGCCCAATAGCCTCGACATCATGAGACATATTCAGAAGGAACAACAACTCTATTTTGACATGCATGTGGCAAATATCCACATGCAACATAACAATAATGCTATCTTACATAATAATTCATTAAGTCATGGAAGAACTCCACATGGCACTGCTCCATCTCAACCAGCTATGTGAACCACCTCCACCTGATTCCAACATAACCTCTGCTTCTCTGATCGAGTTGACCCTGAAGATCTTCTGCCACCTGTGGATACACCTGGAACACCATCTTCATCTACCAACACAAAGTTCAGTACTGTGCTTTTCATTCAGACCCCTCCCGCCTCTCTCTAAAGTGTGTCTGTGCTCTTCCTCGTAAGACTGGCTTTGCACAAACTTGTGCACCCCGCCCCCCCCCCCCCCCCCCCACCCCTACCCCCCTCTGTTGTGCATCATAGACTGTGTAGACTATCACCACATTTACTCTGGGTCACTAAGGCAGTGGTAGATGAACTACAAATTGGCATCATAAGACCATCTGACTGATCCTGGGCTTCACTCAACAAACTGGTTCCCAAAAAAGATGGGTCTGTCAGATTGTGTGGTGATTACAGAGTTCTCAATGCTTGTACTATACTGGACTGCTACCCAGTTCTGAACATGCAGGATTTCACTCATTATTTGGTGGACACCTCTGTGTTTAGTTTCACTGACTGCAAAAAATCTTAACTGCAAATCCCTATGCACCTGGGCAACATTCACAAAACAGTTATTATCACACCTTTTGGCTTCTTTGAATTTATGTTTATGCTGTACCAACTTAAGAACACTGCTAAAACCTGGCAGCACTTCATTGACGGTGCACTATTCAAGTTTCTGTTTCGTTATCCCTATCTCGACACCATCCTAATTTTCTCAACAAATGATGACTCCCATAACATAAGTCTCAAACAAGTTTTTTATTTGCTCACTGACAGTGGAGTTGTGATCAACAAAGAAAAATGCCAGTTCTGAGAGAAGGAAGTTGTTTTCTTTGTTCATGTAATAAACACCTCTGGCATTCACCCTACACCACAGTGTTTAGAGACTATTCAACAACCGCTGCCATCGCAAGACTACCAACAACTATATCCATTTTTAGTCACAGTAATTTTTTATTGTAGGTACCTTCCACAGGCAGCTTCCTTCCACATGCCATTCACTCAAGCTCTTACTGGCAAGAACACTACTAGCAAATGCAAACTCACGTGGACATCAGAAATGCAATCTACTTTCAAACACATTAAAGACTGCCTTGTCCATACATCAATTTGGCACATCATCTCCCTGACTTCCAGATCATCATAACAGTCGAGATGAGCACTTCTGCTATTAGCACTGTCCTGCAGCAAGAGGTTGGGGGTGTGTTCAACACCCACCCTGGTTTTATCACACAAGCTCCCACCTTCGCATTGTTTGTGGTCAGTGTATGATCAAGAGCTACTAGCCGTTTACAAATCAATACATAACTTTAGGAAATACATTGAAGGATGCTTTCTGATTATTTGCATGGATCACTGTCTGCTCACTGACTTTCTCTGAAACCCCCCAAGGGGCACTTGCCTCGCGACAGTTTTGGCACTTGGATTACATTGTACAGTTCACTACCGATGTTTGTCATCTCAAAGGTGCAGAAAATGTCATGGCCGATTACTTCTCATGCATCAACGCCATGTCATCCCACTTTGACTATGAACAGCTTTCCAAAAACCAACAGCAAGACCAGTAGATACATGCTGTTCTCACAACCCTTCCATGAACCTACAGATTGAACTTCGACCAATCCTGGGTGCAACCCACCTGATTCTCTGTCACATTACACAAAGAAGCTCATGCTCTCTTGTCCCCCACCACCATGTCATCTTTGACCAGTTACATAACTTGGTGCACCTGTGCATAAGTCCAATTATGTGCCTGGTGATGGACCATTTCATATGGCCTATTGTGAAGGAGAATGTTAGCTTTGGACCTGTTTGTGTGTCCCGTGCTGAAAGAGCAATGTTTCATGCCATCTTCAACTGCCCCTGGGTCACTCTGAAGTTCCAAGAGGATGTTTTTAGCACGTGCATGTCAATTTTATGGAACAAATACCCATCTCTGATGGCTATAAGTACATCATGTCAGTGATCAACCACATCACTCAACAGGTAGAAGTTGTACCACTCAAAGATATAACTGCTGACTCTACCACCAAAGCTCTTATTGACATGTGAATTTTATGCTTCAGATGTCCCAGGTCTAAAATAACTAACGAAAGTCAGCAGTTTGAATCTGCTCTCTTCCTCGAATTGTGCAGCATGGTCTGCACCTGTCACTTTAGAACAACAACCTATCACCTACAGAGTTACTGGCTCATCGAGCAATGGCACCACACCTTAAAGACAGCTCTCATGTGCCACAGCGGACTTTGAACAAAGACATTACTGCTGGTACTTCTGAAAGTGCTTATGGCCAATAAATATAACCTCGGAGCTTCACCCACTGAAACTTTGTACAGCAAAGTTTTCTCCCTCTGTGCGGACTTTGTGTCCCAATAACCTTCAACTATACCCTCACACTTGCCCAGCCTGGTATCATAAGTAAAACAACACATCACTCATCTCTGCATAGCTCCCCTTCTTCTGCACTCAGTGCCTAAAGTTTTCCTGATTGTGAAGTCACGACGCTGTGTGGTGACACAATATAACTAGTCTTGCAAGCCTCATTCTCATGTCACCACAAGCTGCTTCAACAGGATGACCACACCTTTGACATATTATTACATGGGAAACCTACAAAAGGGTCCATTGATCATCTTAAACTGGCACAGACCATGCAAGAAGCTTTACTGAACAATGTTCTCTGGCAATCTCCCCTCACTAGTCTGGCAAACAGCCCTCCCACCAGCAGCAACATACCTCCAGTCTTCAAAATGCACCTTGATATCCACAACTTTCTCCTGGAGGATCCTAACATTGAGTTGCCTGACAATGACCTTCTCATTGAAGGGCAGCAACCTGGCTGCCAGACTGCAGACAGCTCTATTGCCCATCACTTCAGGGAAACAGTTAACACACCACATGATGTCGATTCCACTGCTCTTGCCTTCCACTTCTCCATTGATGGTAACTTCAACATCATGGCTTCACACCTACACCATCTGAATCACGCAACCTCACTGGCACCTGGTGAACTCTCTGCCACCCCTCCAACTTCTGACACCACCACGCACTCACACTTCGGCCACATGCATCGGGTACTGGTGCGCCTTCACAACTACCACCTTAATGTTGTGCAGTGTACTTTGCCTCCCAGCGTCGACCCCACAGCAGGCTACAAAATGCCTGGCATGTCCACATGGCACCCTGCCAACCTCTCTGTCTTCACATTTTCTCACTGCTCCTGCACTCCACACTCTCCCGTCACTGTGCTAAACACTATAGGGTGGACAAGGGAAGGGGGGGCAGGGGGGAAGTGGGGTAAGGGGCTCTGTGGGAAGTACATGACAACAAAGAACTTCGCTGGTGGTCAACTGAGACAACATGTGAGTGATCTTTGACTGTCATCTCACTTAACAACATCTGAGTGTAAAGATGTAACTTCATTGTAGCGTATTAGTGAAAATAAAAAGTGTACATACTCTGATTCAGGTTGAGTTATTATACATCCTACATCTCGTCCATAGTGTAGCTCTTCAAATTCATTTAATATGAGTTTTTTATACCTTCAATAACTTCTTAGGTCCAAAGAATAAATTGTGAAGTAAAATACAATAACTGCAATGGATACTGGCAAGAAGGACTGAAAAAGGCAGAGCAGTATACAAAAAGAATCGGAGAGATACAAAGAGAAGAAATCATGGAACAAAAGTGGAGAGAAGAACAATGTGATGATGGAATTTGGACAAAGACACACAAGGAACACTAGCAAAGACACTTCACAATTTTGTTTAGTTTAATGTTGCCTCCTTGAAACAATAATTTTTGAAAAAAAAAAATCTCTCACATTAAATTACTCCAAATGGATACCAAAATAGTTTCCTGAACATCTCTACAGACAATTTTTAGCATTTTTGTCTTTACGGCCAGAATTAAAAAGAGGGATATGTAAAGTCATAGTTATTAAAAATATTTAGTAAGTTAATAGTATATTTCCAGAAACCTATTATTCATTAAATGATTAAAACCTTTTTATTTTTTCTTTCAGAAAATATCCATAGAGTCTCCACAGAATTTGTACAAGTAGATTTCACAATATATGACAACACTACCTATTCTCCTATAGCAGAAAAGTTATCAAGTTTGGATATTGGAGTTCTTGTCAACAATGTTGGAATGAGTTACTCTTATCCAGAGTACCTGCATGATGTGCCAAATAAGGAAAAACTGTTCCTAAATATTATAAACTGCAATATTGGTTCTGTAACTCAAATGACACAGCTAGTCATTCCTAGCATGCTGAGCAAGGGAAGAGGTGTGATAATCAATGTATCATCAACAGCAGCACTTATTCCAAGCCCGTTGCTAACTGTATATGCAGCATCTAAGGTACTGTATAGCCTTGACACAATAATTTTTTACAGTACTGATTTATTTTAAATCTACTGTCCAATTGACTACATGACACAAAAATGTATTTCAATGTACAGTCAAGTCTCCACCTTAAAGCTCCTGTCCAACCGTGTTCCCACTATATTAAATATAATCTCATCTGAAACCAAACTATATACATAATAATTTATTTCTAGTGAGACCTTGCCTGTTCCTATGACTACACAAGATTCACTAAACCACAGAGCATAAATTTCAGTACGTTTTCTTCGAAAAGGTGGCCGGTGATAGCTGGTTTTCTACTCTTCACTCATCCTATTGAGTTATCATTCCATCTTTAGTAACCTACCTGTCAACACAGCATTACATGCTAACATCCCTTCCTTTTTCTTCTATTTTAATGTGTTTCACTGTTTTTGGTAACATACATTACATTTTCTGCGCTATATACTGCCCAGCAGCCATTTCTCAAATTCTGATATTGCTGAGCAAATCATTATTTCGATCAATAGAGACCACACAATGGCTTGTCCACACTAAATATACTTAAATCTAAGCTGAGGCCCTGATAGTAATGCACTGCTGACTAGCTGGAATGTCATCTTCTGCTAATGGAATTATTGGGGTGTGCTAAGGAGAGGCGCTTAGTCAGCGCATGACCCTCTCCTGTCTACATTGGCTATCCAAACTCGGAGCTGCTACTTGTTCCAGTATCCCATCAGTTGGCCTTACAAAGCAGAGTGCATTCGCTCCTCATATTCCAACCGAGGAAAAATCAGTGGTCGTACTGCGAAGAATCAAACTTGAGTTCTCTGTGCGGCAGTCGGACATGCTGACAGCTTGATAACAGATGATGATGTAACACATTTTCCTTGTGGTAGGATGATCCTTGCTTTCCATTGTCACCGTAGCACATGTACTGCACAAGCAGTTAAGGCACTGGACTCACATTCAGCAAGATCAATCTCCAAATTCCAAATCTGACTATACAAATTAAGGACAAACTTTCTACATATTATTTTGAAAATTTATTTTGTTACCAGAAAATCTGTTCATCTCCGCATACTACAGTCGACTAAAATTTTCACTTGAAGAGAAAGTATCACATCCTTTATTATGGTAACAACAGCACTATTTTTAGGTACTTCTGACTGAGTATTCTTCAGGTTCATTTCAAAATTATCTTGCATCAAGTTCATCTTTATCTCTGTAGGTGACCCTATCGTCCCTATTGTGTTCCCCTCTGTAGTCGAGTGGTCAGCACAACTGACTGCCATGTGGAGGAACTCTGTTCAATTTCCAGTACTACAGGGTTTTGCTTCATGAAATGACATGAAAGGGTGCACTCATCTTCGTGATGTCAATAGAGGAGCCACTCGACCGAGTAGTAGTGGCTCCAGGTCATGAAAACTGTTAACAGCCAGACCGATGCCCCTCGATATCACATCTGGTGGTGCCATTGACAGATGACACTGTGGTCAGTTGATACCGTCAGGCCCACTGAGGCCTGTGGGCAGAGTTTACATTTATATTTATTTATCCTACCTATTATGCTGCAATATCCTCTCTATTTTGCTGATGACATTTTGTGTCAATTGCAATTGTCAGTAAATGCAGTTCTGCCATCAGACCTGATGAAGCTGGTGACAGAGAGAAACTTGCTACGGTCTGCACATACAAGGCACACCACTGCCTGAGTGATAGGCTGAACCTCAGAACCTAGCCACATCTAAACTGATGTGCAACATATTGAAATGTAAATAAGACTTGCTACTTCAGACTCTCCTTTCAGATTTTCTCTGATGCTGTCAATGCTCACTATGGTTGATCAGATAAACGAGAATTGCATCCTCATTTGTAGGCTCATCTTTCTCAAATTAACTTGTAAATGAAGCTTTTAGGGTGTGGACAAGTAAACTGCAACACCAGTGTCCAAAAGTTAAATGTAATTAAGAAAAGAGGAAGGGTGAGCAATCACATTACCATCAGGATTTACTCACAAACCAGGATTACATTACCTAAATAGAAAAGCTGTAGTGTGTGGTTTGTATAAGAACAGAGAAAGATAAAAATCAATGATAACTCAATATGTCCCATATTAGCATTTTTTTATGAGTAAATTTGGTGAAATTTATAACTCATTGCCAAAAATATGTCATGTGGACCTAGTTTAATGAAATAGAATTCTCTGATGTACACTTCATTCTCAGTAGGATTGGTTATGTGAGAAAATGTCATTTTAAGGCTTTAATGATGGTTGCATCATACTGGAATTGTTAGCTGTAGGGCAATACAAGGTTGTCCAAGAAACCAGCGCACAAAAGGGCTGGTGTCTGCATGATGAAATCCATCAGTTTCTCTATAACAATTATATGCAGAGCTTAGAATTGTGCCAGTAGTTGTGGTTTCCCAGAAATCTATCTATCAGAGGCTGACAGTAGTTGCTGTGCAAGTGTATGTTGCTGTGTATGTGTGTCATTCCCATCATCCACCCCTTCCTCTCTTCTACATGTTCACTGTGGAATCAATTACATCAAGATGGACCATGAAGAAATGTACACTTTTACAGATAAACCCAACTTTTGTTTGCAGAATATGTCTTGCCATACATTACTGCGGAAATAAATTTGAAGGCAGTATAATCACAGGAATATTGTCAAAAGAGATCTGTTTGGTGGCTGATGTGGGAGCTTATTATTTTGAGCGTGACTGTATAAAGCCATATTTTACTTGGTGGGTGATGGAATACTGTTAATGCCCAAAGGCATAGAAATGTGGTTCTGCAATAACACGTATAAGTTTTCAGCAGTGCAGTTGGTTCGGACTATTGCAAGCAGGGGTCATAATGATCATCTGCATGACGCTGCAATAGCATACGACTTTCTCACCAGTGAGATTTCTACTGATGGGACTGGCCAGTGCAATCTTCCAGAATTTAACACTATAAATCAAGAGCTCACAAACTGTGAGGGACACGGCAAGGGGAGAACAAAAGGTGTTCGTATAATTTAGAATTACAATTCTGCTTCATCATTTGAAAAAGAGATTTAACAGACACTGACATACTCTATACAACAGCTTGATATATAACAGTTATTTATTTCTAATTTCATTTAGAAGTGATAGAGGAGACTGCGAGACATGAATTTCAAAAAAGAAAATTTGTCATTCAATTTGTTAGGAAAAACAAGCCTTTATTTTCCTGAAAATCTGAGAGAAAATACTAAAGTTTCATGACCATTTTGAAATCTTTATCTTAAATTTATGACATATAGAAGTGTAATGTTACACTGTTAACATTTTCATACATACATATGGAATTTCATTTCAATCAAACAGAAAGGGGCATAAATATTGATTTTAAAAGGTTTTAAATTACAAAGACACATTTGCAAACACATAGGGTTAATAAATCTTTTGAAAAGCAAGGAGAGAGTGGAGGGATGATTTTTCACCAGGTCATATGTTTGAAAAAGTCCTTACAGATGGGGAAGCTCTGCTGTAGTTTATGTTTGCAATGAACAGACGAAACTGATTACAGCCCATCAACCAACACCAAGCACTCTTCCAGACTTGCTCATGACTTTACCTCAAGAATGGGATTAACTGCCAGTGGAACTTTTAATGAAGATCATTACAGCACTATCATATTATAACATAAAGATACCAGTTATCAAAGCATAACTGCAATATGTATCATCTTCTTACAACTTAGCTTTCCTCGGCTGAAATGTATAAGGCGTGTTTTTTAAGTACGTACCATTCTGCCACGCCGTGGTCGCAGTGCAGTGGTCAGCGTTCTGCACATGCGCACTGGGTACCTACATCTGTTGTCTATGCACTGACACCATTACAGTCTGATTCTTCCTTGCTTACATTGTGTACTGAGTATTTAAGATGCCTCCGATAACCGTGAGTCCTGCCGACTGTGAAGTACGGGCTGTTATAAGATTTCTTAGTGCTAAAGGCCTAAAAGCAATCAATATTCATCGTGAGATCTGTGCAGTTTATGGAGAAAACATTATGAGTGGTGGATTGGTAAGAAAGTGGGTGAGAGTATTTAAAGATGGCCGTACAAATGTGCATGATGAACAACGGAGTGGACGTCCTTGTGTCGTTAATGAAAGTTTGGTGCAGGAAATGGACAATAAGGTGAGAGAAAACAGATGCTTTATGATTTCCTCCTTGTGGGAAGACTTTCCTAATGTTTCTCGTAGTGTTTTGTATGGCATTGTGACCGAGCACTTGAATTACCAAAAATTGTGTGCACATTGGGTACATTTAAGAGATCCTTGGAGCACATTTGGAGACTTATGCATATGGTGTTGGCTCTGGATTCCATTTCATGCTCATTAAAGCCTGGTCACATGTACTTATCATCCCCATGGAAGTCTTGTGATCATTGCATGTTCACATGGTGGAATCAACATTGATATATAAAACATGTGTAGGGCAAACTCAATTGGTGTTTGTGGTCGTCTTGTTGCATCACAGGCTTCAAAGAACTCTCATTGAAAACCGCAGACAGATACAGCAGAGTGAGCTCTATGGGCTTTTATCGAGCAGGTCACATAGGTATCAGGCTATCAAACACCCATGTACAGCAAACTAGAAACTAGAACTCTCAAACTCTGATGAAAACTGCCTGGATTAGTGATCATTCCCATTTTGTTTGAGACTGTTTGATATGGTGGTATCTGTTGAGGAAATGAATGATGATCTGCTTATGTGTTTTTGCGTAATTTATCTGTAAAGAATAAAAGTTTGCTTGTTAGCATACCTAGCTACTGTTCTATGCAGTTCAGTGGTTCAGTGTAGGTTCCGTAACATTTCCCACCTAATCTTTTGAATGGTGTGCATCCATGGATGAATTAATGAAGATAAGACTTGATACGTTTTATTTTTGTTTGTTCTTTGTCATGCATTTTATTTGACAGGTGCAGTGCAAACTCTCTCTCTCTCTCTGTGTGTGTGTGTGTGTGTGTGTGTGTGTGTGTGTGTGTGTGTGTGTAGAGAGAGAGAGAGAGAGAGAGAGAGAGAGAGAGAGAGAGAGAGAGATGAAAAATATATTGTGCTTCCTACAGAAAGATTAAAGTTCTTGAATTAAATAATATAATTTCAGGCATACACAGAAAAATTCTCGAGAGACCTTGCAGATGAATACCGGCACAAAGGTCTAGTAATACAGTGTGTTTCACCTGGATACGTGGCTACCAAAATGAGCAAAATTCGGAGACCATCTCTCATGGCACCAGATGCCAAAAAATATGTTGACAGCGCTCTAAAAAAAGTGGGAGTGACAGAAAGTACAACTGGATATTTTCCACACAGTATTCTGGTAGGACCATACTCAAAAAAGCCTTTAACTTTCTGAAAACATAAAATGATTTTACAAAAGAAATCATAACTTTTGACTTTTCCATTTGACACTGTGTGACACAAACTATTGCAATAATAATCAATAATACTTTGTGTAAATGGGCCTGAAATTATCAAAAGCTGATTTAACGTACACAAGAGCTCACAAAGGAATCTTGCATAAGGGTACGCAAGGGTGCTGTCAGTGATACTTAATAATGATGTGGAAACAAAACAGCATTTGAAAGACACACTACATTCAGTGGTATTCCATTTGATGATGAGGTGTTCATTGGAAAAGAAACAAAAGTTTGATTTTAAAGATGTATTTTGCATGAGCCTTGCCTTAGTTTCAAATATGACATGTTATAATTTTGTATACTTACTGCTCCATAATGACTTCAACTATAATTTTTCTCTACATATAATGTAGCAATTCTTTGAAAATAATTTTAATTTCAATTACATTATTTTCAGGTCTTTACTGTGAAGACAATAAATCTTATCTGCCCACCACTTATAACATTTATCATCAAAAATACACAACATAATATACGCAGGAGGTTTTTAAAAAAGGGACTGACTTACTGAAGCAGATAAAAATGTTTAATAATAAGAATTTCTACAAACAACTAAAATCCTGGCAAGCATCTGAAATGTCAGTCAGGAAAACAACCAAGTGTCTGTTACAGGGATAACAGAACTTTCCTAAATATGTGGACTTGTGAGAACTGCAAGATGGAACCAATGCTACAGTCCAGAAGCATGCTGAAGAAGGGCAAAATATGAATTCCATGTTCTAATAGGACACACGTGTGCCCCTTAATTTGTCACATTCTTGCCAAGAATTTAAATATTTTAGAAGTGATACATAATGCATCACCAATTTTAGCAACACAAATATGTACCATAAAAAGCACATTTTCATGGATACAGTACATGTTGTTTGTTATTTAAAATTGTTACTTGAATAAATAATGTTGTACAAAGCAGTTAAGATTATTGTTAAGTTCCCAATTCTGTCTTTTTATTTTAACACCTCTCTGTAACAATCAAATGAGGCTGATGGTAATACTGAAATTCAGCTGCGTCAGTGTCTCTATATACTGTATAACCATATGCATCAGTTATTTTGGAAACAGAACAGAAATGAAATCAGAAATGAGAGGACCGCAAAGTTAAGTTAACTAACAGCTTATATGTTTTATTTTTAACTGATTTTGAAGTAGATAGAGTCTTTTCACAAGAAAGTAAGAGAACTTAAATTATTGCATTGAAAAGGCTAGCAATTATATGAAAAACAGCTGTTACCAAAAAAAACTACACACAATGGAAACAGGAAAAGGAAACAATTCACTGATATGGATAAACAGGAAACAAAAAAGCATGACATTGAAAGTAACAGTAAGTGGACTAGAATATTCAGTAGGCCTGAAATATGAGAGGGAAGAAAGATAATACAGTAAATACTAACAAGTTAGCTACTACATAAAATTGAAAAAATCATTTTAAAAGGAAAAAGTCACCTAAACAGAAATAATGTAGCTCACAAGTGCAGTATGGGCTGGAAAGTTCTTTTTCTAAGTCAAGTAAAATATAGATCAGCATGATAATGCATGCTGCATGTGTGAGAAGAATTTAACTTCAAAGTATCGCTGTTTTCCATACAAATAACACAGTGTGTTCCTAACCTCTTGGAACAAAATAGGATAGGTGCTGGAGCAGTCCAAATAGAGAACTTTGAGATTCAAAACAAAAGGTCAGAAATTTGCCAGGCACAATATTTGGAGGCTGTTGCAGCAGATGACATCTCTAACAAGTTATTAAAACAATGTGGAGCAATTACAGCTGATGTTTTGAGTCACATATGTAATGCATCACTGAATCAGGGTATTTTTCCAGACAGGTTAAAATACGCTATTGTCAGGCCTCTCTACAAAAAGGAGGAAACCACAGATGTCAATAATTACCAGCCAGTATCCTTGCTTACAGCATTTTCAAAAATCTTTGAGAAAGTAATGTACTCAAGAGTGGTTAGCCATCTCAACAGTAATGGGATACTTAGTAAATAACAGTTCAGATTTCAGAAATGCTGTTCCACTGAGACAGCAATATACAATTTCACTGAGTCTTTAGATAGTAAAATGTCACCAGTAGGAATAATCTGTGACTTATCCAAAGCATTTGATTGTGTGAACCATGAGATTATGTTAGAGAAATTACAATTCTATGGTATAAATGGAACAGCATATGAGTGGTTTAAGTCATATCTACAGAACAGGAAGCAAAAAGTCTCTTTATATGCTTCAAGTGATTCAATGGAGTTTGCCACTTCATCTAACTGGGGTGAAATTACATTAGGTGTTCCACAAGGTTCGATCATGGGTCCCCTCCTGTTCTTGATATATGTGAATGACCTCCCTTCTTATGTGAAACAAGATGCTGAACTGACACTGTTTGCTGATGATACAAGCATAATTATTAATCCAGTAAAAGAAAGTCCAATAGAAAATGATACAAATAAGGTCTTTGGAAAAGTTATTAATTGGTTTTCTGTGAATGGGCTTGCTCTGAACTTTGAAAAAACACAGTACATCCAATTTTCTGCTGCAAAAAGTATAATTCCTTCAATAAACATAACACATCAAAAGAAGTCAGTAGCCAGGGTAGAGCATACTAAGTTTTTGGGTGTTCATATAGATGAGAATCTTGATTGGAAAAGTCATATTTTGGATCTCCTAAAGTGACTAGGTCCAGCAACTTTTGCAATCAGAATAATTGCCAATTTTGAGGATGTAGAAATTAGTAAGCTAATATACTTCGCATACTTCCACTCTCTGATGTCATACGGAATAATGTTCTGGGGCAACTCAACACCAGGCAAAAGGTATTCACTGCTCAAAAGAAACTAGTTAGAATAATGTGTGGGGTTCATAGCCACACATCTTGTAGTCATCTGTTTAAAAGGTTAGGAATTCTTACAATTGCTTCACAGTACATTTACTCAGTAATGAAATTTTTTCTCAACAACATGGACCAGTTTAAAATCAACAGCGACATTCATGATTACAACACCAGAAAAAAGAAAGACCTGCACTATCCTCCTTTACTTAACCTATCTTTGGCACAGAAAGAGGTGAAATATGCTGCTATGAAATTTTTGATAAATTACCAGATGAAACAAAATGTTTGACAGTCAGCAGTAATAGTTTCATAAACAAATTGAAATCATATCTCCTGGACAACTCCTTCTATACCATATATGAATTCTTGAATATGAGTAAATAAACCTGGAGATATAATATATGCATTTTGTGCCATTTAAGGGAATGGGATAGATAATAGAAATATTTGGGTGTAACACTATAATGTAAAAAAAAAAAAAAAAAAAAAAAAAAAAAAAAAAAAAAAAAAAAAAAAAAAAAAAAAAAAAAAAAAAAAAAAACCCTTGTTTCCTGTGAACATTTCTTGTGCATTTGACACGTTCCGCATCATAACGGTTTTTCCATGCTATTTATCAATGGAACACGTAACTAACTAACTGACACTGAAACAACATATTCATACTGCCAGTGATGCCATTCAGTTGCAGGATGGCACATTTCAACATGTGAGAGAACAAATCTAGCCTTTGTTAATCCTGCTGATTGTAATTTATTGGGCATCAGATGTTTTCTCATTGATAACTACAAAGACCACTGACAGAAGGAGAAAAATCACATATTAAACAATGACTAAGCAGATATTACCAACAAATAGCTAAAATGCAGAATTTTGCTAGTATGAATTTAATCCAAATCAACTATGAATAGACACAGGATTTTTGTGCTAATCAATACTAAAATGACATATATGTTATTCCAAACACACAAGAAATGCAAATTGCTGAAATAATCCAATTTAATAATAACACGAACTACTAGTTTTTGGACAGCATGATGCTTTTGACTTTATAGATCCCAATTACATTAGCAGCTAATATCGAGGACTAAGTGACAATGTAAACAAGAAAAGAGGCTCAGTTTGGCATAAATAAATACTGAGTATTAATTATCATGGGCAGGATCAATAGAGGATTAAGGGGTTGGACTAAAATGTGAAAACAGAGCTTGCATTTACTATTTAATTCCTGTATTTACCCATTTTTCATTCTCTATTATAATAAACACAAATTTCTTTACTCAATTTATATGAATAAACACTACATGTATGCTGAACACTGACAATAAACAGACCAAATAAAAACATTAAGTTCAATTCATGGAGTATACACAATGGGTCAACTATTAAGGAGAATATCTATCAATTGATGAAAACATAGTGTGCTCTAACAAAGACAGCATCTCAAGTAAAATCTGTGAGCAAAATATCTCTTTTAAAATGAAAACTAGTGTGAGACAGGGGGATGGGTTAGCACTTTTGCTGTTAAATTGTGATTTAGGAAAAAATATTAAGTATTGTGAAACTTCCGAGCAGATTAAAACTGAGACTCGAACTCGGGACCTTTGCCTTTCGCGGGCAAGTGCTCTACCAATATTGTATCCCCACAAGCTAGCAATGATGATATCCTACCGCCAAGCAGCAATACAGAGGGGGAATTGACTAGCTTGTGTGGGTGCCTCCTGCCTGGCGAGGATAGATGTGATAGGTTTTTGAAAAATAAAAATTTTTCTCTTTGTTGAAATATGGTATCTAGCTTGGATACTGGGCAGCCACCCACAGCCTCACACCTTCACTGTGGGATGCTGACATGTCAAGAATTCTCGTGGGGAGGGGTGCTGAACAAGGGACACTTTCAGTGAAGGAGGTGTCACACGGTGCCATGGGGCAGACATGCAAGGGTCTGCATGGATACATGGCTCTCTCTTGCTCACCAGTGCTTTTAGTACTAAGACACACCTTTTCTGCTATCCCATGCCACCATTTACACTTTGCGCTTAGTGATTATTTCTCCCCTTCTCTAGGCAGTAATGTATACCCACTTTTGGAAATAAACCTCTTCAGGGGCCATTTTTTTTTGTGGTTAACCTTTCGATCTTTTGCTGTTAATTCAACCATCTCGGATGCCTACTTCCTCATCTCTCATGCCTCCTTGCACAATTATGGAGTCAGATACGTGGGATTCACTTCATAATCTGAACTGGAATAGTGGCCCTTTTAGGTTGAATGTCACCAGTACCTCACATGTTGGTAATTGGCAAGCACCTGGCACAACTTCTGGTGCAGCCTGTGGCCACCACTGGATTGAGTTACACCAGGGCTGTGAAGCATACTGACTCTATCCTCAACACGCTGTGTGTATCTCCAGGATAGCACATCCAGCACACATGCATGAATGAGCTTCCCATTTTGCTACGTGTGAGCCAACCTGACTCATGCCGTACTCATTGCTACCTCCAGCCATGCTGAAATCTAGCTGGCCACTTCCTCACCACTGCCCAGGATCTGTTCATCTCAATGCTGGTTGCTGCCTGCCTGTTGCCTAATGCTGGGCCATGTTAGACGACCTTGCTGCCATTGCCGTGAGGGTTCTTGACTCCACCACTGTTTCCGTATCACTGCTGTCCGCAGGCTGTCCAATCCAATGTGACACACCACTGCCACCATCGTCACTGCTGCCTTCATATGCAACACCGTTAATGTGAGTATCACTCTGCTTTGACATACTCTCAGCAATCTGCTTGTGAATGTACAAGCCACCTAGCAGCCAGGAGGCAAAGAGAATCTTTGCACTCTAGGGTTTGTTTTATTTCCTGTGCTATTTTGAGTCAGTATTGTTAACTGTAGCCCCCCCCCCCCCTTTCTTTTGTAACCATGACTCATACACACTATCAGAACAATAATACTTCTGAAACTGAGGAAGAAGACTTTGTTGGGTCCTTGCAATAAAACTTAACAACCTGCTCATCAAAAATATGGGATTAGAAGAACAGAATGTCAATTTGCAAAGACAAGCCCATCCACAGGAGGTATATTTCAATGTTGAAGCTACCCTTGGTGAAGCTAGAGGAGTCAAAACCAGCTCGGCTACTACCCTGCCTACCAGTGCAAATAGTTTTTCTGCAGTTAATTTTATTTCCCTTCTTGGCAAAACTCAAAGACAATGTGAAAAACTTTTTGCAAAAGTCCACAATGTGGTTCACATCTGCACTTGGCCTGACACTTTTCTGTTGAATGTGGCATGATTTAAGTTAATCAGGGATGCATGCATCTATGTAGAGTCAGTTGACACATTGAAAAATGGCAAAAGATTTTAATCCTTGGCAAAGGTCACCACATCTGATACCTATTCACTGCTGCATATTCATGAAACATAGGACAGGTTAAGAAACAGTAAGTTTTTCACTACTCCTCATATGTCATATGCGCTCAGGCTACCAACAGATCCCAGTAGCCCCTCAGGACTGTCCTACACAGTCCAGTCACATTAATGCAATCACCACCTACATTCGATATCAACCTGCAATAACCACTCACAGATGGCAAGCAGCAGCACTAGCAATGCAGCATATATAAAGTTTGTTGTGGGGATACAGATAACAGTGAAGCTGGTGTCATAATGCGGAAACGTAGCAATTTACCAGATGTCCTAAAGGGTATGATCATTGGCTTTCGGGCCAAGGATGGAAACATTTCCAAAACAACTAAGCTGGAAACTGTTCCTGTGCTTCTGTAATTACAGTACACTGTGCATGGCAAAATGGCACTATCCAAAACTGACACTGAGACAACTGTGGGGCACCACTGGCCCTACATGATAGGGGTGAATGATGCCTGCAGAGATGTGTACGGGCGAATAGACATACAACTGTTGAACAACTAACCACCCAGATGAACCAAGGGGATACCAACAGTGTCTCCTCAATGAACTTTCAGCAAATGTTGTGGCATATGGGTTTCCACATTAGGCACCTGGTTCATGCATCCATACTGGCTGCTTTAATTGGTGACGAAGGTGGAATTTGCACACCAGTACCACAACTGGACATCCACTAAGTGATGAAAGATGGCCTTCTCAGGTGAATCACATTTTGTGCTCTATCAGACAGATGTCATTGGCATGTACTGTATCAGACATCTGAAAGTAAACACCCTGCAACAGCTGCTGGAAGAATTCAAGTTGGAGGAGCAGGCATTATGGTCTTGGGAATGTTTTTTGTGGATTCCTTGAGTGATTTCATCATTCTGGAAAGCACAGTGGACCGAAACAACTATGCTTCTATCCTTGGGGACAATGTCCAGCCCCACATGCTGTTTATTTTTCCTCGGTATGGCAGCATCTACCAGCAGGACAATGGAACGTGTCACAGCCTGCAGTGTATATACATGGTTTGAAGAGTATCAGGATGAGTTTACTGTACTCCCCTGGCCACCAACTCCTTGGATTTAAACCCTATCAAGATTCTGTGGGACCACCTCAGTTGGGCCATTCACGCCAGGGATCCTCAACTGAGAAACATAGTGCAGCTGGCCATGGCACTGTAGGCAGCACAGCTCCAAATTCCTGTTGGTACCTTCCAGAACTTTGCTGATTCCCTTCCTGCTCATCTCACAGCAGTTCACACAGTGAAAGGTGGTTATTCAAGCTTTTGACAAGTGGCACATTAATGTGACGGGACAATACAAAACATCTTCATTGCCTTCTGGCTTGCACATGTTTTATGGATGCCATTTGGTTTGAAGAATACACCTGCCACATTTCAAAGGTTGGTTGGTTGGTTTGGGGAAGGAGACCAGACAGCGTGGTCATCGGTCTCATCGGATTAGGGAAGGATGGGGAAGGAAGTCGGCCGTGCCCTTTCAGAGGAACCATCCCGGCATTTGCCTGGAGTGATTTAGGGAAATCACGGAAAACCTAAATCAGGATGGCCGGACGCGGGATTGAACCGTCGTCCTTCCGAATGCGAGTCCAGTGTGCTACCACTGCGCCACCTCGCTCGGTCCACATTTCAAAGGTTTGCTGATTTGTTATTAATAAGTCTGAAACCCACTACCTGTCTGATTTATGTGGATGATATCATCATTTTCTCTAGAAATACTGAAGAACTTGCAAATTGATTGAAAAACAAATTGATGAGGTTAAAGAATGCCCTTATACATTTGAAATTAGAGAAGTGCTCTTTTGCAGAGTCACAAGTCCAGTACTTGGGGCACATTATCAGCTCTGATGGGGTAAAATTAGACCCACAATTGGAGGGGAGCCATGGATAACTTCTCTTCCCCAACCAATGTAAAAGAATTATAAAGCTTTTTGTGATTAAGAAATTATTATCATCATTTCGCAAGGGATTATACCATTACAGTCAAGGCTATTAAAGAAAGGAGTAACTTTCAAATGGTCTGCAGAATGTGATACTACCACGCAAAATGTTTAAGAAGTTTTTATAAGTTTATCTCTACTGATAAATCATAACTTTGAAAAACCATTTATACACTTCTGTGATGCCTCAGTCTTTGCTGCTGGTATTCTTTTGAACCAATAGCACCACAGCAAAGGAAAATCTATTGATTATGACACAAGCACTTGGGTTCCTGTTCTGACAGCTGGGTCCAAGTGTGACAGTGGTAAGACTTACACCACGCGCATGTGCTCACAATTGAGGTTTACAACCAGGGCAGTTAACGGTGAGGCATAGATTAAAGGACTGGTTTGTGTAACATATGAAGTAATGATAAAACTTTCCATAAGTGATGCAGTAATGGAGCAGGTAACCTCTATTCACTCTCTCTCAATACAAATATTCAAAAAGGCTCAAAATAAAGTATATACAACAGTTTGTATGCCACAAGCAGATGGCATTTAATTGAGTGACATCAATTATATTTAAGATTAATGGCACTTCACTAAAGCATTTAGACTACTTTATAGGATTCATAAAGATTCTTGTCACACAACCATAGCACATAAGGATGCCTAGATCAGACAGTGTATCTAAGCCATGCCTGTGGTGGTGGATTCCATTTCTTCTTCGTTGCACTGTTCTGACAGCAGGTGGCTTGTCTCTAGGTGGATCAATCAAAGCAACAAGTTGTGGTGGCACAGCATTCCCTGGATATGGTTTTAACCTACTAAAGGGCGCTATCACAGGAGGATCTGGTAGTTGTATTTCTGCATTAACAGGGGGTCACATGTGTAACTTGAAAAGGGCCTTCAAAAGTTGAAGTAATCTTTTTAGTTTGCCTTTCTTAACTGCACGATTGTGCAATAGTACTGAATTGCCTGACTGTTATGGAGGCAGTACTGCTCTTTCATTTTTCATCTGTAGTTGCCTGGCTGTAGCCTTAATGTTGTTACATCAGGCTTGCCACCAGAGGCTTTAAGTCTGCGTGCTAAACTCCTCACTTCTTTTGAATCCACACTCGGCAGTAACTTGTGTATTTCAAAGGGGAGCTCATTGGGTGGCAACAGATTACCTCAAATGATGTATGCCCTCTTGACTTATGAATTCTAGTATTTTAAACTGATTGTATAAAAGGAATGTATCTGTCCCATTCAGAGGGTGTTCAGTTGACGTAATAGGATAACATCCATTTAATGGTTTTATGAATCTGTTCAATGTGGTCATTAGCCTTTGGATGAAAAGAGGTACTTCTCTGCTTTTTAATTCTAAACAGTTCGCACGGTTGTTCAAGTAATGAGGAGTTGAAATTTGTTTCCTGATCAGTCAGAATAGTGTCAGGGCTGCCAGGCTGTAGTACCAGGTGACTTACAAATGCTTTAGCCACAGTTACAGCCACCAAATCAGCAACCTGCACTAATATTGGGTATCTGGAAAGGTGATCAATTACTGACGGTAATTCTCTTGCTGGGTTTGAAAAAAAGATCCCATTGCATCAAGGGCTGTGGTTTCAAATGGTTTGGATGCTTCTGGTAAGGTGTGCAAAGTAATACGTGACTACACTGGTTGTGACTGCTGAGTGAAAGGCAGACACTTGTGAATATAATTATCAATGTCACAGAGCCAACTGGGCCATGAATACGTCATGGCAATATAGATGTTCATAGCGAATCTGCCACCATGGAAAGCTTGTATGCTATCATAGCATTGAGCACTGATACAGGTCTGGAGTGACTTTGGTATCACCATCCAATTTCCCAATGGAATTTTGCAGTTCAATACACTGTCCTGTGGCATATTGTGGATATTCAGAGTACTTTTCCTGAGTGTCTTTTAATTCTGCTATTAGTACTTCAGTAGCTTGCACTACTTGAACCTTTCTACTAAAGGTATCTGCATTCTGGTGCATTTTCCAGTTTTATGATATACAAGGTGATTGTAATTAAAGTTAAACTTTCAAAACGCTGTAGAAATAACACCACTGGTCAGAATGGCGTCAAATTGAAACAGAATATTATCGGAGAATGGGGAAAACATATAGCAGGAAAAAAATAGCGTGAAAATTGATCAATAGATGGCACTGTATGTGTCAGAATACATAAATGAAAACACCTGTCATGTGCACGACCCATTGAAGTTGGTATAAACACGCCGGGTACACTGATTTTCCTCCTTTCATGTCTGCAATGTTCACCATGACTGTTTCAATGTGGGATCTCACTCTGCTTGTAAAGCTGTATTAACAGAATGATGACTGTGCACACGTTGCTCTGCAGAAGTTCTGGACACTGAAGGGTTTGAAAAAAGGCACTGGTTTGATGACTGCTGTGGGTCTGGAGAAAACGATTCAGAAATTCGAAAAGACAGGTTCTTTTGGTGTGCAACCTGGTAGAGGGAGGAAACGAATTGATTCGACGTCAGTGGAAGCAGTGGCCACAGCAATGCAGGAGGAGACAAGTGGTGGTGTGCAAATGTGTAGTGCACAGAGAATTGCCCAGACATTGGACATACCCGTGAGCACGGTGCATAAAATCCTACGAAACATGCTTATTTGCTATCCATTCAAAATTACTCATGTGCACAAGTTGCTTCCTGTTGACCTGCCAGCAAGAATGACCTTTAATTTAGAATTTCTTGCTCGCATGGAAGTGGACAATGACTGGCCGTGGAAGATTTTGTGGATAGACAAAGCCCACTTCCATCTGATAGGATGTGTCAATATACAGAATTGTCGAATACAGACAACAGAAAATCCACAAGCAAATCAACCAGTACCACTTCATCCTGAAAAGGTCACTGTGTGGTGTGGGTTTATGGCACCATTTATCATAGGGCCATATTTTTTTCGAAGAGACAGGTGCTTCCGGTCCTGTTACCTGTACCATCACTGGTAAGCGCTAAGAGTGTCTTTTGCACAGCCACATCATTCCAGCTCTCCAACAGCATGGATGGGATCATTTTTATGCAAGATGCCACACCTCCTCACATTGCAAATCCAGTTAAGCAGCTGCTGAAGCGCCATTTCAGAAATGCTAGAATTATCAGCTGCCATTTCTCTACAGCCTGGTCGTCCTGATCACCTGGTCTTAATCTGTGTGTCTTCTGGCTGTGTGGCAATCTGAAAGCTGTTGTGTTCAGTGATCCAATTGCAAACTTCACTGCATTGAAGGCACACATTGTGCAACACATTCTGAACATGACCCCAGAAACACTTCGATCAGTTGTGGAATATGCTGTTTCTTGATTTCAACTTGTTGCAGAAGACGGTGGACAGCATATTGATAATCAGATTTGATTTTGATTGAGGCCATTTATGCAGTATTTAGCCTCAGGACAATTAAAAACTGATGTGAGTGATGCTTTTTATGTGGTTTTTGGGCTCAGGACAACTAATAACCTATTTTTCCATACAATGTGATAGGACCTTGCCGTGATGGATGGGCTTATGTAACTAACAGTATCACACCTGTACACCCAAGCACACTGAGTAGTACAGCTTGTTTAACGTCAAACATACACCTTAGGAATTGTTCTATGATTCATTTGTTGTTTGTAGTCAACCACTTACAGTGCCATCTCTTGCTACATTTTTTAACTACCTATTTTTCTTCTGCCATACATTTTCCCCTTTCTCCAGTAATATTCCGTTACAATTTGACTTCATTCTGACCAGCGGTTTGAATGATTAACTTTAATTATAATCACCTTTTACTTCATAATCATATTTCACTAGTTTTAAAGAATAATGTGTCAGTCAGCTACTGGAGTCCTTTAAATTCAATAGCCACAACAAGGTGATGACACATACATGTACACAAACAAAGCTGAAGAGAAAATTACTTACCATAACTGGTCACTGTTTCAGTTCTACTAACTTTTCCTTTTGAAAATGCACACAGTGATGTAGATTGGTATCAGCTGGCATTAATATTCATCCCTGCATGTAACTTGCACTCTCTCTCCCCATTCCCAAGTTTGGCATCGAATCAGGCACATTTACATCATATAATTTCTTGTTGCGGAAGTCACAGTATACTTACAAACATGTTACACTTATAATCAATATATGAAGTACAACCGAAGATTTCAGCAAATGGAAGCTAAATTGAAAGCCTCTATGTAATGAAACGGACAGCAGCATGCTGTCTCCCCCTTTTGGTATGAACTACCAACAGCTACTTTTGCAGAAACATCCAGTTCTAACAAAAATGTACCCACCATTGGCTCATCCCTGTCCTCAGTATGACTTAGACTACAGGTTACCTGTTGCTATCAAGAGTTATTATGTCGATTTGCATTTCCCCTTAAGATGTGTTGGCATTAAACAGCTAACCATCACTGTAGTTTGAGGTCCCTGCTCACTCATTCACTGGCTAAGCTTATAGGTGACAGTATAGTGGGCGGTGACGGCGGTGGTGGGGTCACTCATAGAAAAATTCCTGTAGTAGTTGGTGTTAGATCCGCACCTTTTTTAGATTGAAGTCAGCTGACAGGTATACCTGCTTAAAGAAAGTCACTCTAACTAAGGGCTCACCTTCTGAGGATGTAAGGTTTCCAAGTAGAGAAGGAATTAGCATATTTCATCAAAATATAGGGGGTATTAGGGATAAAATTAGTGAACTGCTTATAGATGTTGACTCTGAAATTATTGGTATAACAGAGCACCACTTAAATAATTTGACAATTCAGAGGCTTCCTTTACCAGGATACAGATTAGCTGGCTTTTTTTCAAGGAGTTCCTTGTGTGGGGGGGGGGGGGGGGCATGGCTATGTACCTAAAAAACAGTATTCCATTCGAGTGCACAAACATATCATGACAATGCACCAAACACATATCTGAATGTTGTGCAGGGGCAGTTGAATTTAGTGAAACTAAACTTCTAATTGTTGTTATTTATAGGTCACTTAACTCTGACTTCAGAGTATTTCTGCTCAAGCTAGAGAGGGTTCTCGATTCACTTTGTAGGAAGTACCAGAAATTAGTTATATGTGGTGACTTCAATATTAATTTTGTACATGATGGTACAAGAAAAAGAATGTTAGTAGATCCCCTAAATTCATATGATCTGGTGCAGACTGTATTTTTTCCAACTAGGGTGCAGAGGAACAGTAGTACAGCCACAGACAATATTTTTATTCATTCTTCATTACTAGATGGGCATTCTGTTAGTAGAAGTGTTAATGGCCTTTCAGCCCATGATACACAAATTTTAACACTAAAAGGCTTTTGTACTCAAACAAATATCATATTTAATTGCAAACTATGTAGGAAAGTTAAACCAACATCAATAGAGAGTTTTTTAAACCTTGTCAAGGAACAACAGTGGCAGGATGTTTATAGTGCCGATAACATAGATGATAAATACAATGCTTTCCATAAAACATTTCTCATGCTCTTTGAGAGTTTCTTTCCATTAGAATGTTCTAAACAGGGTACTAGCAGTAATAGGCAGCCCAGGTGGCTGACTAGTGGGATAAGGATATCTTGTAGAACAAAGTGGGAATTATATAAAAATGTTAGAAGTAGTCACAATCAAGCTACAGTAACCCATTACAAACAGTGTTGTAAGGTGCTTAAAAATGTTGTTAGGAAGGCAAAGAGTATATGGTATGCAAATAGAATATCTAATTCACAGGATAAAATTAAAACCATATGGTCAGTTGTGAAGGAAGTGTCTAGTCAGCAGCACAAGGTCGACGATATAAAGTCAGTTCACAGTAAAAATATTTCTGTTACTGATAAATCAGATATATGTACAGTATTTAACAATCATTTTCTGAGCATTGCTGGTGAATTAAATATAAATTTAGTTTCTACAGGGAATCATATGGCTTTCTTGGCAAATGCCTTTCTGAGATTCACGTCTGAAATACTCCTCTGTGATACAGACAAGAGGGAGATTGAGTCAATAATGGTTCAAATGGCTCTGAGCACTATGGGACTTAACAGCTGTGGTCATCAGTCCCCTAGAACTTAGAACTACTTAAACCTAACTAACCTAAGGACATCACACACATCCATGCCCGAGGCAGGATTCGAACCTGCGACCGTAGCAGTGGCGCGGTTCCAGACTGCGCACCTAGAACCGCGAGACCACCGCGGCCGGCGATTGAGTCAATAATTAAATCACTGAAGACTAAGGACTCTCATAGTTATAATGGAGTGTCTAGCAGAATATTAAAGTACTGTGCTGCACATGTTAGCCCTGTATTTAGCCATACTTTTAATTTTTCCTTTAGGAATGGTCAGTTTCCTGAGCGATTAAAGTATTCAGTAGTAAAGCTGCTTTATAAAATGGGAGAAAGGGATAATGTAGATAATTTTAGACCTATTTCTATGCCATCAGTGTTTGCAAAAGTTATTGAAAAGGCTGTGTATATAAGGATAATTGATCATTTTATACCACACAATTTGCTATCAAATGTACAGTTCAGCTTTAGAAGTCATTTAACAACTGAAAATGCATTATTCTCTTTTCTCTGTGATGTGGGATCTGAGTGGGGTACTGTCAAGTGGGGGGTGCCCCAGGGATCAGTATTGGGGCCGCTCCTGTTCCTTATTTATATAAATTATATCCCCTCTAGTATTACGGGCAACACTAAAATATTTCTGTTTGCTGATGACACTAGCTTGGTAGTAAAGGATGTTGTGTGCAACATTGGATCAGTTTCAAATAGTGCAGTACATGACCTCAGTTCATGGCTTGTAGAAAATAAAGTAACGTTAAATCACAGTAAGACTCAGTTTTTACAGTTTCTAACGCACAATTCAACAAAACCTGATGTTTTAATTTCACAGAACGGGCATATGATTAGCGAAACTGAACAGCTCAAATTTCTAGGCGTTCAGATATATAGTAAGCTGTCATGGAAAGCCCACGTTCAAGATCCTGTTCAAAGACTTAATACTGCCATTTTTTACTATTCGAATGGTATCAAAAGTGAGTGATACTTCGACACGAAAAATAGTCTACTTTGCTTATTTTCATTCGCTTATGTCGTATGGTATTATATTTTGGGGTAACTCTTCCCATTCTAAAAGGATATTTTTGTCTCAGAAATAGGCGGTTTGGTCTATAAGTGGTGCAAGTTCATGAACCTATTGTTGACCCCTTTTCACGAGTCTGGATACTTTGACATTGGCCTTTCAATATATATATTCCTTACTGTCATTTCTTGCTAACAATATTAGCTTATTCCCAAGAATAAGCAGCTTTCACTCGGTTAATACACAGCAGAAATCAAACCTGCATTTGGATTGGACTTCCTTAACTCTTGTGCAGAAAGATGTGCAGTATACTGCTGCATCCATTTTCAATAAGCTACTACTCGAATTCAAAAATCTTAGCAGTTTAGCAGTAATCCAAGCACTTTCAAATTGAAACTGAAGAGTTTCCTCATGGGTCACTCCTTCTATTCTGTCGAGGAGTTCCTCGAAAAATTAAGCTGATTCGTATTGTATTGTTGATTGTGTTTACTTAATCTTATGGACAGACTTTTTTCGGGTTCATGAACATTTATTTTTATCTGTTATTATTACTTTTATGTTGTAATTTCATGTACTGACACATTCCATGACCTTGGAGATTTGCTCCTCAATTTCGTCCTATGGAACTTGATGTGTATGTGTAAAAAAAAAAAAAGAGAGAGAGAACAAATTTTGAAACAGTCTGGTCCATCATTTCAGCAGGTAATGCAAATACTAGATCAGTTTGATTCAGGTGCCTTGTCAGCTCATAAATCTGAGTGGCCAACTATTTGTTGGGTTGAGTCCCTTAGTTTCGATTGGCCCATTTGGCAGTGGCAGCAGCTCGCCACGCCAAGTAAACAACCTTCCACGCCACGTAAGCAGTTTGCTACACAGGCAAACAGAATTAAGTCTTGCCCTCGGTGCTATTCACAGCGCAAATGTCAAGACTGCTCTCCCGACAAGCTCAGTGTTACGCTTGTGGTAAGAAAGGCCATGTACAACCGGTATGTTTGCAACAAAAGAAACATAAGAATTCGGCCCACTCACAAAAATCTTGTTATAAGACCCAAGTCATTAATGCAGTATATTCAAAGTCAGAAACAGGCATTCACAAAACTAGCAAATGTGTAGTTTCTTCAGTGATACGCCAGTCAAACAACATTTTGCTCAAGTACTTCTTTGTGGGAAACATGTGAAATTTCAGTTGGACATGTTGGACACATTGCTAAATCATCGCACATATAAACTATTAGACTCCTCATGCCTGACTAAAACTAGCACACACCTTACAGCTTATAATGGACAAGAAATTCCCATTGTCGGAACATGTACTTGGCCTGCCATGTATTGCTCACATACGAGAACAGTGACTTCTACAGTGCTACAATCATGCGAGTGTGAGAACATCTTTTGTCTTGATTCATTTGATTTTATTGGCTTTAACAATCAGGACATTGTGTTGTCAGTGTCTCCATTCAATGCTACAGTGTAGCTAGCTTGCTAAAAGAATTCCCAGAACTGTTTTCTGAAGGTTTAGGCAAGGCTGACAATTTTGTTGCACATATTACTCTGAAAGACAGTGCTCAGCCAAAATTTTGGCAGGCCAGAACTGTTCCCATTGCTTTATGGGACAAAGTTGCAGCTAAACTAAAAGAATTGCCGGATAGCTGAGTTATTGCACCCATATCAGCTAATCAATGGTCAAGTCCACTGGTTTTGCTCCCCAAATCTTCAAGTCATATTCACCTCTGTGTTGACTGTCACTGACACTTATCCATTGCCACACCCAGAGGATATCATGGGCAGATTAGGCGGTGGACACTACTTTCCAAAAACTGATTTGCGCGAAGCATATCCTCAAATGTCGCTCAATGAAGAATCTCAAAAATTGTGTGTAGTAAATACTAATTTGGGCTTGTTTAAATATTTGTGTTTGTCTTTTGGCAGTGCTTCCACACCCACCATTTTCTAATGGTATTTGGAACAGCTGACTGCACAAGCGCCAAACTGTTCAAACTATTTGGACGATATTGTTGTAGCAGGTCATACACCTGAAGAACATACTGCAAATTTACGTGCTTCGTTTCGTGTGTTATCTGAGGCAGGACTAAAGTGTAGACTGGACAAGTGTGATTTTTTTTTTAAACCTGCGTTGCAGTATCTTGGTCATGTCATAAACAGTCAAGGTGTACATCCTCTTCAGTCACATTTGTTAGCCATCCAAGACTTGCCAGTTCCTCACAATATCACAGAATTGCAGTCAGTTTTAGGGAAAATGAACTATTATATTTGGTTCATACTGAATGCTGCACACATTGCAGCTCCATTGCATTGCTTCTGTTGCAAGAATGTCCCCTTTGTTTGGACAGATGAGTGTCAAGAAGCTTTTAAAAAACTTAAAGAGGCATTGCTCAGTGATTGATACTTAGTTCACTTTGACACTGACAAACCAGTTCTGTTGCAAGTTGATGCTTCTTCTTACGGAATCAGTGCAGTGATGATGACAGGCCTATCACTTTTGCATCAAAAATGTTGTCCAAAGCTCAGGGTAACTATCCATAAACTGAAAAAGAGGCTTTGGCTATTGTGTATGGTGTCACCAATTTCCACCGCTATTTGTATGGCAGAAAATTCTACTTAGTAACCAATCACAAGCCTTTGCAGTGCTTGTTTCATCTGACAAAACTGGCTCCTGTATGAACTGCTCAAAAATTTCAAAGATGGGCTTTGCTATTGCCTCAATACCAGTACAAGAGTGTGTATCATCTGACAGCTCAACATGGTAATGCGGACGCACTTTCACACCTTCCAATTGGCCTGATACAGACTTTGACACTTCTGCTGCATCTTGTTGTCACATCGATGCTCAAGATTCTGAATTGCTTCAATCATTTCTGCTGAACTATAGGAAAATTGCACAATCCATGGAAGCTGATTCAGACTGGAAAAGAACTCTGTGGTGTGCTGATACTTTGCACGTTGGCATAGCCTCGCTATACAGCAAAGGTGTGATTCTTATTCAAAATGACAGCAGACAGTCACGTGTGTTGATCCCCAACGCTTTGCAAAAATAAGTGTTGCAGTTACTTCACCAAGGGCACTGGGGGATTGTTTGTACAAAACAGTTAGCGTGCCAACACTGTACTTGGCTGGAAATGGACACCCGTATAGAACAGATGTTGTCACAGTGTCACGCATGTGTGAAAAATCAGTCCATTCTGCCGCAATAATTCTCTGCTTGGCCTAAGTTTCAATCACCATGGCAATGTGTGCACACAGACTTTGCGGAACCTTTTTGGAACACCCCTCGGTTAATTGTGGTTGATGTGTATAGCAAGTTTACTTTTGCTGTGCCAATGAACCTGACAATGTCATGCAGCACAATTCAGGTGTTGTCCTCTATTTTTTGCCTAGAAGGTTTACCTGAAGTCATAGTGTCAGACAATGGCCCTCAGTTCAGGTCAAATGAATTTGAAACATTCTGTGAATGCAATGGCATACAGCACATAACTAGAGCACCATTTCATCCACAGCCAAACGGCAAAGCGGAACGTTTTGTCAGAACCTTCAAGCAGCAGATGGCCAAACTTCATTCCGCACATACCAGGAATCAAGCATTGCAACTGTTTCTTGTCTCATATCGTTTGCACCCACGAGATGGACCATCGCCAGTGGAATTGCTTCATGGCCGCTGCCATTGGACACTGCTCCACAGCCGGCCGAAGTGGCCGAGCGGTTAAAGGCGCTACAGTCTGGAACCGCACAACCGCTACGGTCGCAGGTTTGAATCCTGCCTCGGGCATGGATGTGTGTGATGTCCTTAGGTTAGTTAGGTTTAAGTAGTTCTAAGTTCTAGGGGACTTATGTCCTTAGGTTAGTTAGGTTTAAGTAGTTCTAAGTTCTAGGGGACTTATGTCCTTAGGTTAGTTAGGTTTAAGTAGTTCTAAGTTCTAGGGGACTTATGACCACAGCAGTTGAGTCCCATAGTGCTCAGAGCCATTTGAACCATTTTTGAACACTGCTCCACCCTCGTCAGCATCCAGCACTGAAGGAAGACCGCAAGTATCGCTTCGCACCGCATGATATTGCCTTTTACGAGGTTTCTAGTGGCAGCAGACAGTGGGCACGAGGCGAGATAGTCCGTTGATTTGGCACTTGCATGTATCTTCTTTCAGCTCCCGATGGCTTACAGTGCCACCATCAAAATCAACTTCACCTCTGTCATGTACACTGTAGCATCGTGGGTTAATCCGATGTAAACAATGAACAGAGTGACATTCCAATTTGTCTCTGTAGGACTGCTAATTTAATTGATGGCTATAATGAATATGGTGAAAGGGAGGAAGTGGATCTTTCTGTACTAGAAAATGTCAGAATCAGGATAGTTCAAGAACTAGAGGAACTTACTGGATTAAGTGATATACAAAAGGATGATTTAAAACAAATTTTGAATAAACATTGTGAGGTATTTTCAGATCAGCCTGGATTAGTTTGAAATTACGAATGCTATTTAACGGTGAAAGAAGATGCAAATTTTTTCAAAAAATCATTTGCCATTCCAGAAGTGCATAAGGAAGCCATTCGAGACTTAATACAGAAAATGCTCGATAGGGGGATAATGGAAAAGGCTGTTAGTGTATACAATAACCCATTGGTTGTAGTACCTAAGAAGGACGGCTCGATTGTTTTACCAGAGAATGACAGGCCAGAAAACACTGAAGAACTATTACAGAAGTTTAAAGGGGCTAAATTTTTTACTTCTATGGATGTTGTGTGTGGATGCTGGAATCTACCTCTGGCTAAGGAATCCAGAAAGTGTACAGTGTTCCTGTTTGAAGGATGATGTTACAAGTATAAGGTTGTGCCTCGGTTGAATATCAGTATTTGTGCATTTGTCAGGGCAATGTCTCATGTTTTAGGTGATCAGTTATTGAGGCGAATTACTGTTTACATGGATGATGTATTGATTTATACTTCCACTTGGGAAGAGCACTGTTTGCTGTTAGACAATGTGTTAATTGCTATTAAAATGGGGAGGGGGGGGGGATGAAATTGAAGTTAGATAAGACCGAATTTGTCAAAAAAGAGATTAAGTTCCTGGGACATAAAGTAAACGGGGAAGGAATTTAAGCCCGATTCAAGTAAAATAAATGCTATTAGGGACTATGCAGCACCAACCACACGTAAGAAACTAAAGGGAATGTTCGGTTTGTTTAGATTTTATCACAAAATTGTGACAAGGCAATTATTCAAATGATCCTTGTTCGAGGGAATTGTTGAAGAAAAATTTTCCCTACAAGTGGGCCCCGGAGTGTCAAACTGCTTTTGAAAGACTTAAGGAAGCACCTGTTAGGACATAAAGTGTTGATTTTTGTGGACCATAGTGCTCCAACTTATTTAAATACTTGTCAGCTCAAACACGGTAGACTCAGGAGGTGGTCTATGTATTTGCAACGATTTAACTATGAGATGCAGTATATAAAGGGTGCTGGAAACGTAGTGGCAGACATGCTATCCAGAAGTGTAAAGAATAAAGAGCAGGGGGTGGATCCTGTAATGAACAGGGATTGTGATTAGACACTGATCGCAGTCTTTCAACTACAAGAAGCAGAACTGATTTCCAGCACTGTTTCTTGGTTAAACCATTGACAGCATCCTTAGACGGTCTTCCCATTCCTGCCCAGGCCCTTGTACGGATTCATAATGATACCATCTCGTTACAGACTTGTTGAGTCATGAGACAACTGAGGCAACAATGCTCCTCCCTCTTATCCCTGGCATAAGTGATCAGCAGAGTGGGTTTTCAACCAATCAGCACAAACCTACATTGACACATTTGTTCTAATAGTGAACTAAGGTACTGACCAAAACTAACATGAATGTAAATGAAATGACTTGAAAGCCACAGGGAGGTGGACTTAAGTGTATTTAATATTGTCAGTAATGTATGTTTTCTTGAATGAAGTTGTCTATGATGAATGTGAGAGCTACAGAAGTTGGCTTGAGTTATGCTTAGTAGTTTCTGTAAGGACCTGTTGTATACAATGTCTGTTTAACCCTTTGAGTACTGCAGACGTGATATGCTGTGGCGCTCCACCTTGTCCCAGGGCCTGCGGACGTTGTTCGCCACTGAACTGGGCCTTCCCAGGGGCCCTGCAGACGGCATTCGCTGTGCAGCCTGACCAGTACTTGAGTCCTAATGACGGCTTATGCCACTGCCAATTCCACTGCCTGTGGGCCTGCGGACGTCAATAGCCGCTCAGGGCTGCATGCTGACCTGTCACAAGTTTCTTTTGTCCCGTGCACTCCCTGGGATGGATGTACCCTATTTATTGTTCTGTGCCGCTGTCCCTGCTATCTGGGAAACACTCTGCTATGGATTTCACAGTTGCTGTTCGACATTCGTGCTAGTTGGTTCATGTGATCTTCTGCATTCTGCTTCTGTGGTGTCATTTATCCATATGCCGTTTCATCAGGATTTTTAAGAATGCTGTCACTTTTGAATTCCACAGACAAATGACACATTGGCGTCATTGCATTGATGAAGAGATACTGGAGATACTGACAAAGAGTGACAGTGACAGTGAGTGTGACATTTTCAATGAATGTAGTGACAATGAAGATTCATCAGAAAAGTCTTGTACTAATACACCTCCACATACTTCACCTAATAGAGCTCGCCAGGACAGTTCTTCTTCAGATTCTGAAAGTGAAGATGAATTGATCCGTAAAAGGCCCTGCCATTGTGAGAATGAGAAATTTGACTGGCAAAAACGTAATTTCAGTCCAGCACTTCATGCATTTGATAACTCATCTTCAGGACATAATTGCCAACTAGCACCTCATTCAAGCGTTCTATCCTTTTTCATGCTATTTCTATCAGAAGATCTGTTGAAATTTATAGCACTTGAAACGAACCGATTTTTCACTTTCACCATGGCAAATACGTCAAAATCAGTTCGTTCTCAACTATCCACCTGGAAAGATACAGGTTTTGAGGAAATGTGTAGCTTCATTGATATTTAGCTTCTCATGGTTCATGTTAAAAAGCTGAGAGTAAAGGAATATTGGTCCAGAGATGTACTTCTGAGTACTCTAATTTTTGCCAAAGTTATGTCCCATGACCATGAGCTGTGTTGTTTACAATTGCATTATTGCACACAAATGACGTTTTTGTCAATTAACAGTTGAAGAACATTTGTCTTACATGTCTTACATGTTGACACTGATACTGTTAAACATTTAAAAATTCTTCTTGGCAGACTTGGTTTGCAATGACTCTCAGTCAGTTGATTAAGGAGTTGAAGTTATCTGCCAAAGCATCTACTAAACAATTACATTAAGGAATAAATATTTACATGTTAAACCTGTCCATTGTGGCTCGTATCTGAGAGGCAACATTTATAGTATAAATCCAGACCTTCTTTTTCACATGGTCACATGGAATTTCTCTTGTTTTTACAAATGTACTGAAAGGATGGCAAGCTGAGCTGAACTGCATCATTATTGCAGTGCATCTTTTCAATGATACAGAATAACAGGTGATTAAAATAATTGAAACAAATTTCTGCACTTCTAACATCTTATTTGGTGTGCACACTAACAATCTCTATTAGTAGTTCAGTAGTTTTAGTGATATCCTGTAGGTTATGGCTTCAGCACTCTAGCCACTAGTACCCAATTCAAAGATAAGACGTGCATAATGAGATGTATGGTGTGTGTGCATAATGTGCACACAGACTGGGTGGAAATGTTAACTGAAAGATTTAGTGGAATTAAATTTTTTTACCCCACCTACCCACACTCAGTCCATGCAAATAGCATTTCCACATCAGGTACTGCAGACAGGGGATGTCACTACAAAGCACTGGTGACAGAGGGACTAATCCAAAGTACCCTCTACCAGACCAGCCAATCAGAGGACAGGGAATAGTCACATGGGGAAAGCAGAGTGGGCTGGCAAGAATGCACCGGTACCACAAAGGTTCTCTCTAGCTTGCCATCTCTTGTCCCAACTAGATGTGTTACCCTTTTCCTCTTTTTTGTCAATATGACCCTCAGTCTGGCTGTGGCAGCCTCCTGCCACACCACAGTTTGTATCTTCCTGTATCCCTTAGTAGTAGGACATGGAGAAATAAATAACAGTCATTGAACCAAAAACTTACATTTTTGTATTTTTGACGAGTTTCCTCACACTCTGGGATGTCCACATCCCACATAAATCTTAATCTCAATCCATCCATGCACAACTGGCATCAGATGCAGGATTAGAACTCATTGTTCTGCCCAGGTTATTGGCACACTCACTTGTAAGTAGTTGCCACATGGAAGACAGCTGGATGTACATTGTTAGCCTGTGGCTTGGCCATATTGGGCTGGGCTGCTTAAGTGCAAATAACTTTGGTGTCAGATGTACCTAGAACACACCACAGCAGGTGAGGATGTGTGCATGCATACCACCATTGTGTTTGGCCACAAATGGTCCTTTTCGCTGCATGGGAATGCTCTATAAGCTAAGCTGCTGCCATGCTGCCTTCACAATGCCTCCACACCAACTAGAGTGTCAGTCTGGCATGAGCCACCTGCTACACTGCTCGATGTCCAACTGAGCCCTGCCATCATGCCACTGTTGGCCCATGCACACACTGACATTGCCGCCCTCATTGCCACTGATGTGCCAACAATGTCTTCTTCCCGTCACTGCAACCAACATGAGAAAGGCTGAAGTCTCACGGTCATGCATGCCTCCTCTTTGCTGCCATCTTTCTGCAAGCTGCTGCCATTTTAATCTGTTGCAATAGATAATGCCACTCTAGTTCGAAAGCAGGTTAATGGATTCTTGTTACAAAAATTACAGTTACAGGAACAGATTGCTGATTTACTTCATCAATGTGAATGCAAGACCAGGCAGGTGTCAAGCCAAACTACTGCAAGTACCTCTAGGACCTCTGCAGTGAATCAGTAATTTTGTATCAAATGCTGATACCATCCTTCCTGCAGTCTCTTTCGTTCCCTTGTTTTTGGGTAAACCTGGGATGAATTTTACCGTCTTCTTGCAAAATGTCTGAGATATAGGATGTATGGCTTTGCTTATTAAATTTAGCACTAGAAGAACAAGGTGTAAAATGATGTGGATCCAAAAGAGGAGGTAATGGATCCTTCTTCACACTGGTAGCAGCAACCCCCTGAGTGTAATGTTGGACAAAATTGCCAATATCATGGGCAGGCAACAAAAATTAAAACAGAAATCTCCAGTGCTGCCCCATAATGTAAAGTTAACAAGTTCTTTTCTGGTGGTTGCTCTGGTTCAACCCCTTTTAGGGAAGCCCAGTGAGCATATTACTACTTTTTTTACAGAGCATTGTTCACGTTAGGGATTTATGTACTTGGATGGATGAATTCCAGTTGTTGATAACCAAATTGAAACTTTAAGGTGATGCACACCCCCATGAGGGTGTGGATGCATTAAGGAATGCAACAACATCTGATGTTCTCACAAAGGGGATAGTAGAGCACTATTTTAACAAGAGAGGAGTTAATTATTACAGAGATCATTTGTCCACTTTGCACCAGAAAAATGGTGAAGATTTTGCGGCTTTTGCAGATTACATACGAATCATATCCTATCACCTGTGGGAGGGAGGGGGGGGGGGAGGGAGATGCCAGATGCAGATGCAATGAAATACTAACTGAAAAACTGAAAAAGCTGAGGTAAGAGCTATTAACATATTCATTCACAGATTAAACCTTCAGATCGGTTCTGAATTTAAGGAGGCCTCCCCTATCTCATTAGATGAAGCCGAAAGACTGGCTGTGTTATGTGAGGAGGCAGTTTGATTTGTCTCACTTTCCTCAAAAAACTACAAGCCATGTTGAGTTTTTGTGACTGATCCTAATTGCCAACGTTGTGGACAACCGAATCACACAGCTGAGTGCAGTTGCATGCCATAATGTACAATGGGTTGTACAATAGGTCACACGAGTGATAGCTGCGCACAAAATTGGAGGCAAAATTATCAACAGCAGAATGCTATGCAAAATAACATACATGATGCAAGGGCCCAGATGAAAAATGACACAGGTAGCAGACCTCTAAGCAGCTGTGCTATAATATAACTGGATTAGGAGAGGAAATGGTTGGTTGGTTGGATTAAAAGAGGGAAAGGACCAAACTACGAGGTCATCAGTCCCTTGTTCCGAATAAAACAATGCCACAAGTGTGAAAATACAACAAACAAGACTGACTACACAAAACGGAATGAAATGAAAAATCACAAGAATGATGAAGGGCAACAAATGTGTAATTGGAAAAAAGGGGGACAAGATAACCACAGAAACACAAGAAATGGGATGAAGAGCGTAAAACAACAAAGCAGATGACCATGGCTGGCTGACAATGACAATAAAGAGGAAAAGTCAGCCACTCTGTGTAATATTCCTCCTTTTGACTTGTGTGTGTTACTTACTATCCAGATATGTAAAACCAGATGTAATACTTGTGTGTATTTTGTATTGTCTGAATTGGTTTACAAAACATACTGTCATGCAAAGCCAACTGTAATATTCTTATACTATACTGTTAATAATAAGCAATGTAACAAACAGAAATATGGTTACCTATCCAGACAGCAAAACCACAAAAACAATTGTAATAACTGTGTGTGTTAACCTAAGGAATAAGCATCAGACTTTAACTCATTTCTTAAAATAAGTCATTAGTTCAGAGGTATGGCAAATAACAGTAGTTAGACTACTATTCTGCATCGATAACAATATATGTGCTTGGTGGAACACTATTATTCGCCAGTCTAATTAGGCACACGTAATGAAGCTGAGTAGGACAGCAGAAAAGATTGCAACTCCCTACTTACCTAACAGACTTCACTTTAGATTTAGATAAAAGATTGTTCAGCAATACAAGAAAAGTTTAGCTGCTTGAAACAAAACTACAGCACCCAATTGCTTAATCAAACAGAAGTAAATTTGGACAGGGGGGGGGGGGGGGGGGTTCTACATCAACATATTTGGTACTCAACATTTCATTGATTCACTATAAACTGTTTAACATTACTATTTATCACCATTAATCATCAACTTAGTATTTCCTTTCATTAATACGTAATGTGAAAGCAGCAAACAATTCATATAATGTGGTCTCTGAATCTGGCATAACCTTACGTAATCATTTTAACACAGAAAATAATAGCAATGTTAATTATGAAATTCTCAGTTATTCTTTCCCTCAATTGTTTCACTGATTAATCACTGATTTGCCAACAATATATTAAAGATTTCACAGTCTTGGCTGAATACAGGTCACTCGGAATTTTCATGTACCAGGTTAGGATCCTGTTTGGTTTATGAGCGGGATAAATTACCAGGTGGACACAGTTGTTAATTTGGATGATGGTTATTATTCTTAAAGCACATTTCAACTTCCTGGCACACACTATAATACATAGCTAAAATGTTGTGCCCTGTAAGCTGTGATCAGCGATGGTGGCATTGGTGGCAACAACTGCATTGATATCAGAATGGCCAAGAGCAGTTATCCATGTCGGAGTTATTTCCTCTTCATAGCGATGATCCATCTTATAATCAACAGCCCGTTTTTCTCCCCATACTAGGCTGTGATAAACTGCAGTTTCCAACCGAGGCAAGATGCAACAATATGGCACACCCCACACTATGCTGGTGCTGTACATGCTGCCTCTAAGATCACTGGCCACCGACTGACTTTGTTCGCGCCCGCCAAAGCGCACCAAACCTTTCCGCTCCCACCTTTTCCTACACTTACACAGCATTCCATTCCTAATGGAACTACTCCATCTTTTATACTAGACATATCTCATACAGCCCTAAGTGAGAACCAGTAACTATTACATACATAATTACATTATAGCACCTTTTTACATTTAATAATTATAACAAATAGATATCTTTACAATATTTAAAAGTAAATATTACACCCTTTTTCTTAATATGTACATTCATCTTAATCTTATCAAAGAGTTTCAGAATCGATTTCACTTCAAACAAGATGTCTCTACTTCTGCTTTAACAGTTTCAATAAAATATTTACAAAAATTTTTTAAAAAATATGAACAATAATGTCACATCTGGAACACAGCCACTCTGAAACACATTAAAACCTCCACCATAAAAGCATTAGGGTGGAGGACACAGAGGGACAAAGGCCATGCGCTAAAACTTAGATCAAATGATGAAACCTACCCTCATGAAGAAAACGTAAAACTAAATAAGCCAATGAGGCATTGTCAGATGAAATCAGCTGCAACAAGGCCGGTAACCCAAGATTCTGTCGCTGGGCAGTCAAAGTGGGACATTGCAGCAGAAGATGGGCCACTGTCAACCGGGCACCGCACCGACACTGAGGTGGATCTTCACGGCACAGGAGGTAACCTTGAGTCACCCAAGCATGGTCAATGCAGAGCCGGCTGTAGACAACTGATTCCCTGCGAGAGGCCTGCATGGAAGACTTCCACACATTTGTACTCTCCTTAATGGCACGCAGTTTGTTGTGTGTACTGTTATGCCATTCCGTCTCCCAAAGTCAAAAAACCCTGCGGCATAAGTCAGAATGCAGGTCAGGTTCAGAGATGCCCATCTCCAGAAGCGGTTTCTACGTAGCCTGTTTTGCCATCCTGTTGGGAAGTTTGTTGCCTGGGATTCCAATGTGATACCAGGTCCAGACAAAAACCACTGAACGACTGGACCATTCCATGGCACAGATGGACTCCTGGATGGTCACTACCGGAGGATGACGAGGGTAGCACTGGTTGATAGCTTGTAGGCTCGTCAAGGAGTCAGTACACAGGATAAATAACTTCGCCTGGGCATGAGCGGATGTGCTCAAGGATACGAAATATGGCCACCAGCTCTGCAGTGAAAACACAGTAGCCATTGGGCAAGGAGTGCTGTTCTATATGTCCTCCACGAACATAGGCAAAGCCAACGTGACCCATCGGCCATCGAGCAATCAGTGTAAATCATTTCAGGGCTCCGGTACATGTCAAGAATTGAAAGGAAGTGACAGCGGAGAGTCACAGGATTAACTGAGTCCTTAGGGCCATGTGGAAGGTCCAAGTGAAGCCACAGCCTAGGTTGACACCATGGAGGTGTATGTGAATGGACCTCAAGTATAGGGGGTAAAAGGAAGTACTCCAGTTCAGACAGAAGGTATCGCATGTGAACCACAATCGTTAGCCCTGACATGGGCAGCTAAAGCAGGAGACAGGCTGCCACAGGTGGGAAAAGGAGATGGTAAATCGGATGCACAGGAAAACTATGAACATGTGCAACTTAACTGGTGAGCAGTTGTGCACACCTAACCTTCAATGGAGGGACTCCAGCCTCCACCAGGGCACTTGTCACCAGACTCATTCTAAAAGAACCTGTCGCTAGGCAAACTGCACAGTGGTGCACTGGGTCGAGTAAACGCAACGGCGAGGATGCCACTGAACAATAAACCAGACTCCCATAGTCAGGGCAGGATTGAACAAGGGCTCTGTAGAGCTGCAGCAGCATAGAGCGATCTGCACCCCAGTTGGTGTTCCTCAGGCAGCAGAGGGCATTGAGGTGCTGCCAGCATTTCTGCTTAAGCTGACGAAGGTGAAGTAGCCAAGTCAATTGGGCATCGAAAACCAGTCCTAAGATTCGATAAGCCTCCACTACAGTGAGCGGATCATCAGTAAGAAAAAGTTCTGGTTCCGGATGAACAGTACGATGCTGACAGAAGTGCATGACACATGACTTCATGGGACAGAAGTGCACGACACACGACTTCGCAGCCGAAAACTGGAAACCGTGGGCTAGAGCCCATGACTCCGCCTTGTGAATGGCTCCCTGTAGGTGCCGCTCAGCAACACCAGTACTGGAGGAGCAGGAAGAAATGCAGAAGTCATCGGCATATAGAGAAGGAGAGATGAACAGCCCTACAGCTGCCACTAGACCGTTAATGGCCACTAAAAATAGAGAAACAATCAATACGGAGCCCTGTGGGACTCCATTCTCCTGGATACGGATGGGACTATGGGAGGCACCAACTTGGACACAGAAAGTAAGAAGCGACAGGAAATTTTGGATAAAAATTGGGAGAGAGCCTCGGAGCCCCCACTCGTATAATGTGGCAAGGATATGATGTCGCCAGGTAGTGTCACACGCTTTTCGTAAATCAAAGAAATGGCAATCAGGAGTTGGCACCTGGAAAAGGCTGCTCAGATGGCAGACTCGAGGGACACAAGATTATCAGTGGTAGAGTGACCCTGGCAGAAGCTGCCCTGACATGGAGCCAGTAGGCCACGTGACTCCAGGACCCAACCCAACAGCCGACACACCACAAATTCCAGCAGCTTACAAAGAACATTGGTGAGGTTGATGGGCCGATAGCTATCCAAATTAAGCCAGTTTTTACCGGGTTTGAGCACCGGAATGATGGTGCTCTCCCACCATTGCGATGGAAAGACGCCATTGCACCAGATCCTGTTGAAGGTAACGAGGAGATGAGAGATGTTTAATTATCTAAATGTGGATCCGATCTGGCCCAGAAGTTGTGTCGGGGCAATGTGCAAGGACACAGAGGAGCTCCCACTCTGTAAATGGGCCGTTATAGGATTTAATGTGGCATGTAGTGAACGAGAGGACTTTCCCTTTCAGCCACCGTTAGAGAGTTAGAGAGTGTGAAAGGCTGGGGGGTAATTCTCTGACGCAGAGGCTCGAGCATAGTGCTCAGCGAAGTGCTTGGCAATCGTGTTTGCTTTGGTGGATAACACGCCATTTATGTTAAAACCCAGAACACCTGTTGGGGTCTGGTACCCGAAAACACATTTGATCCTTTCCCAGACTTGGGAAGGTGATGTATGGCACACAATGGTCGAGACATATCTCTCCCAACACTCCTGCTTCCGTTGTCTGATAAGATGGCGAATGCAGGCATGGAGCCGTTTAAAGGCTATGAGTTGCTCCAGGAAAGGGTGCCTCTTATGATGCTGTGGAGCTTGCCGACGCTCCTTAATTGCTTCAGCAGCTTCCGGCAACCACCAAGGGACTGTCCTTCACCGGGGGCACCCTAAAGAGTGAGGGATAGCGTTTTCTGCTGCGGTAATGATTGTTGTAGTCACCTGATCAACCATCACATCGGTGTTACCGTGTGGGGGAGATTCAACAGTGACAGCAGATGTGAACGTTTCCCAGTCCACCTTGTTTAAAGCCCATCTGGGCAGGCGTCCGTGGGCCTGACGCCGGGCAGTGACAGGAAGATGGAGAAGTGGTCACTACCACACAGGTCGTCATGTGCTCTCCAGTGGATAGATGGGAGAAGGCCAGGACTGCAAACCGAGAGATCAATGGCCGAATATGTGACATGTGCTACACTGAAATGTGTGGGGGCACCTGTATTTAAGAGGCAGAGGTCGAGTGTGATAGTAAATTTTCGACATCTCTGCCTCGGCCAGTAAGCACGGTGTCACCCCACAAGGGGTTATGAGCGTTAAAATCTCTCAAAAGTAGGAAAGGTTTAGGGAGTTGATCAATCAGTGCAGCCAATGCGTTCAGGGGTACTGCTCCATCTGGAGGAAGATATACATTGCAGACAGTTCTTTCCTGCGTCGTCGTTATCCAGACAGCCACAGTTTCAAGAGGGATTTGAAGGGGCACAGGCTCATTACATACTGAGTTCAGGACATAGACGCAAACTCCACCTGACACTCGATTACAGTCACTATGGTTCCTGTAATATACATTATAGCCATGGAGGGCAGCGTTCCACATTGCCGGGAACCAGGTTTCCTGGAGGGCAATTCAGAAAGTAGGTGTAAAGCTTAACAGCTGCTGTAGCTCAGTCAGGCGGTGGAAAAAACCGCCGCAATTCCACTGGAGGATGACATGATCATGAGGCTGGGAAGGCATGGAACATTCGATGAGGCAGTTTACGCCTCAAGGTCACCTGCTACCACCGATTTATTTACTGAGCAGTCTTTATCCATGGTGTCTGAGGGTCTGGCGAGATCTAAGTCCTCAGTGAACGCCAGAATCTCCACGTCATCCTCAGAAGCAAAGCTTGTAGGTAGCAGTGGTGTGGGTGCCACCGCAGGTTCCTTGGTCTTGGGGGTCTTCTTTTTGGATTTCCCTCACTGCTCCTTGAGTTTCTCTGGCTGGGAGGGCTTGACTGATTCAGTCTCCGGGACTGAGGATGACGATGAAGCCCTACAACCATCTACTTTTGGGCAGTCCAGCCTCGGGCGGGAGTCATCTTTTCCACGAGCAGAAACCTGAGAAGGGAGTGACCCAAGGGACCCCTTCCTATCGAGAGGTGCCGAAGAAGACACGCTTCTCCAGCTGAGAAGTGGGGTCTGGTGACCCCAATGGTTGCGGGGCCAGTGCTCCTGAGGTAGGTGGTGTGGGAGCAACAGGGAGAGATGTGCCCCCCACCATCAAGGAGGCAGGTGTAGTCTTCCGTCTCAGAGAGCCGACTGGAATTCGCGGAACTGATGGGGCTACAACTGTTCTTGTAGCGGCGGCATAAGAGATGGTCATAACCACAGGATGTAGGTGCTTAAATTTCCTCTTACCCTCAGTGTAGGTCAGTCGGTCCAGGGTATTGTATTCCATGATTTTTCTTTCGCTCTCTTTAATCTTGCAGTCTGGTGGGCAAGGCAAATGATGCTCTCCGCAGTTGACACAGATGGGAGGTGGGGCACATGGAGTACTGCGATGTGATGGACGTCCACAATCTCGACATGTGACGCTGGAAGTACAGTGGGAAGATACGTGGCTGAACTTCCAGCACTTAAAACACCGAATAGGGGGAGGGATATATGGCTTTAGATCACAGCAGTAGACCATCACCTTGACCTTTGCGGGCAATGTGTCACCCTCGAAGACCAAGATAAGGCACTGGTGGCAACCTGATTATCCCTCAGACCCGATGGACTCGGCGGACAAAATCAACGCCTCGTTGCTCTAAGTTGCCAAGCAGCTTGTCATCAGACTGCAAAAGAATGTCCCTGTGGAATATAATACCCTGGACCATACTTAAGCTCTTAGGGGGCGTGATGGTAACAGAAACATCCCCCAGGTTGTTGCAAGCAAGTAATGCTTGTGACTTGGCAGAGGATGCTGTTTTTATCAAGCCCTCCACCTCTCCAAACTTGTCATCTAAATGGTCCACAAAAAGCTGTGGCTTCATTGAAACAAAGGAGTCCCCATCAGTTCTTGTACATACGAATTACCAGGGTGAATAAGCATCGCTGCCATCCTTAGCCTGGCGTTCCTTGCATGGTCTGGCCAGGGAAGGGAATGATTTAGGGTCGTACTTCCTTGAATCGTACTGAGACTTAGAACACCAGCAAGTGATGATGTGGTAAGCTTCATCGTGTGTCGTCTGCCCTGATGCCAGCCACTCCAACCAGAAGCCCTACCCATGGGCACCACTCAGCTGCAGCAAAGGCCACCTGGCAGGATGGTCTTTGCCAGGAGTCCTGTTGTCCCAGGGTGACAGGCATCGGGAACGACTTCCTACACCTTTTTCAGGAGGTGATAGATTATAAGACACAAACTGTGCATTCAGTGTGAGGCCACTTCCACAGGCTCTGCAGAACTGAGTATATGGGTATTAAAAACAAAACCCCTGTTACAATCAGCAGAGGTATGGGAAAAGTTCTCTGTACTGACGTTAAAACCTGAACACCACTGAGGTCTGACTTTTTGGTTGATCCATTCAGCCAGAACAATGCTCTTGAGTGTACCATTGTGTGTTGATAACTTTGGCCAAAGACAGCTAGGAATTCCACGTGGAGCTATACTTGCTAGTGTGAACAACAAAAAAAAGTAGATGCCAGTAAGAAAGGTTCACACCATTGCATCCTCACTAAGGAATCAGAAGTTAGTGCACTTGTCCGAATCAGAACAGATTCTTTTGTACCCAGTTTCAGAGGAATATACATGATTATTTAAGGAATGGCAGTACTTGCCATCAACTAACTTCATGCAGCATTAATTCCCACAGGAAATGCAAGGCTGATTACTCAGAAACCATACAGACAACAATTTCACCTATAGTGTGTTGTCAACGACCCCTGATACTTACCCTACACCCTGTATCAGTGAAACATTGGACTGATTAGAGATTTTTAGGTATTTTACCACCTTGACAGGCACTCTGGTTACCACCAAATTCCAATTGCACCACAAAATCTTCCAAAGACAGCTTCGTGGTTCCATCTAGACTGTATGAAATTTTACGCGTCTTTTGGTTTATGGAATGTGCCTGCCACTCTCTAAAGATTCGCTGACCTGTTGCTGCTGCTGAGAGATTTGCAACCCACTAAGTGTCACATGTGTTTAGATGTTATAATTTTTTCGAGAGCAACTGAGAAACATAAGGAGAGATTGCTTGGGGGTGGGGAGGAAGGGGGGAGGGGAAGGGGGGAACGGGCCCAAACAGTGAGGTCATCAGTCCATGATCCAAGTTAGCAGAAACCAAGGGAGGAACATCAACAGCCCAGCCCAGTCAAAGGGAAAGGAAAACGGGCAAATAAAGAGGCAGAAGGAATGTTGGGGTGGCTAGAAGAGTAGAGAGCAGGATGGGTGTGATGTGGGAAGGGGGAGGGGGGGGGGGGGGGGAGGTGGGATAGGGTGAGAAGAGGGGGTATCCGAGAGGCACTACATGTGATAGGATTCCAGCACCACCGCTGCCTCATCCTGAGCCTTACACTAAATCGTGATCATGATGCATAGAGGATAACACCAGGGGAAGAAGGCACAAGAACAGGGGAACCAAAATGGCATAAAAGACCAGACAAAATGTTGGGAACAGGAGGCGATGCTGAAAGCTACCAATTCAACAGCAATTCTATCTGAGGGACTCTAATTCCAGAAGGAAATTTAGGTACTTAATTCTGGATAGACAAACCACTTTCACAAAGAAAGCTGAGGATCAATGTAACCATGTGATGGTTATCTGCTAGTACGTGAGAAGGCATGTTTGGTGCGAAGGGCCAGAAGGAGGGGTCAGTCCAGCAAAATATGGATCACTATGAGGAGGGCCCCACAACTATAAAAGGGGGAGGGGCAGCTGCTCATTATGGAGTAAAAAACCATAGGTCAACCTGGTATGGCAGAGACAAAGACAGCAGAGGACAATAGATTTCTGACAGAAGAAGTGGAGGGAAGAACATCATGTGGCAGCAGTGCCCTTGAGCACACAAAGTTTATCAGGCAGATGCCCCCCCCCCTCCCCCATAGCTCATTGAGCCTATGTATAACAAACATTGGGTAAGGGTGGGAAATTTAATAAAGTAGAGGGCCTGGTAAATGGCCACAAGTTCCGTGTTCCGTGGTAAACACTGCACATGTGGCAGGCAAGAGGTGGTGTTCAGTGTTAAGAGAAGACGTGAAGGCATATCCCACATAATCAGCATATTTAGGGCCACTGGTGTAAAAAACAATAGCATCCTGAAACTCTCGTAAGAGCTGGCAGAACAAAAAACTGAACACCTTAGGAGCAAGGCTTTCAGACTCTGACCTGGAAGAGATCCGATGTACCTTCACTCATGACACGTGTGATTTCAGACAGCACACATCCATATAGCACACAGGCCTGCTTATAGAGGTCACCTGCTCTGTTGAGCTGCCAAAAAACAGCATTATTTAAGTGGCTGCAGAGTGCTCAGCCTATTCTTTGCATTGTATTACTGCTGTCCAATCTATTTGTTCAGTGCTATGCACAACCCATATCTGATGTGCTGCTCTATATAGTACTCTGTTCCATAACTCGAGTTTTTTTTTGGTATAACTAGGCGATGAGTGAGGGTTATGTTTCCTCCATGTGTTAGTGTCATTTTAAGTCACCGACAAATGTTTCGATGGAAGAAATTTTCCAATGTCTCATTGCCCAGCAGCAAGCTTTCATGGAACAGCTGGCTCTTGTCACCACTCTCAGTCAAGTGGCATCTGCATGTTTGTGGCAGATAACCTCCTGTCAGTGCAAATGTAGCCCTTTCCAGCATATGATGAATTGGCTGAAGACTGGGACTCCTATGAGACATGGTTACACCAAAGTTTCCACGTTTTTCGCATGGGTGATACAAACCTGTTTAGCACTTTCTTTCTTTCCTGGCTTTCACCATGCATGTATCAGTTGTTGTGTCAACTTGTGCCTTTGCTAAACCCGGCCAGCTTATCATTTGATGAACTGTGCAAGCTTCTCTCAACCAATTACTATGACAAAACACGTCATTGTGATGCATATAGACTTTTACCATTGTCAGAAATGCCCAAACTGTGATGCATGTAGAATTTTACCACTGTCAGAAACACTCAAACCAGTCGTACAAAGCCTAGGCTGCAGAATTCCACAGGTTGAGCTGTTGTCATTAATTTGTCGCTAGTACCCATCACATATCCTATGCTGATCACATGGTATCCAATGGCCCAGATAGGGAAATCTGCAAAAAAAAAAAAAAAAAAACCATGATAATCCAAGACTTATGGATGCGCTCAATATTGTACAGTTGAAGTGTCACGGACCACAGGTCATAAGATTGCTGCATGGGCGAGGGAAGGGGGGGAAGGGGGGAGTGGAGTGTATTGGTAGATGCCCATTCAACTCCTCTTAGACACACTGCAAGTATTCAGGATGCTGGGGAAGCCATTTCAGAAGTACAACATTCAACTCAGTGTCGCATGGGGCAGCATCAGTTACAGCAACAGACCACATGACGGCAGTGGCTACGTGACCCCCTTCCATCTTGCTTGTACTGCTGCGTACAACGCGAGCATGCTGCATGCCCTAAGTGTTGGGCAATTTGCAGCATGTGTCAAAATAAAGGCCACATTGTATTGGTGTGTGACTCCTCTTCAAGCATGAGAGACACAGTATTACCAACGGACATAAACTGTACCTCTACAATGACTGTTTCCCCGAACAAATTGTTTATTGACTTGCGTGTGTTTAATAAACTGCTAAAAATGCAAGCAGACTCAGGAACAGCAGCGACTTTAGTAAACGCAGAAACATACATGGACTTGGGCTCCCCTCCCTTACACAGGTTTCATGGAAGTTGGTTAGCTACAAGCAGATGCCGCTCCTAAGTAGTTCTCAGCTCCTGTCTCTAACAAATCTGCTGTTCCCCCTCTCACCTTCCTTGTTGTGGAACATTCCCATACCGAAGACCTGTTCAGGTTAGATGTATTTAATGTTTTTGGTTTCTCCAGTGCCGATGAAGTAAATTTAGTGTCAGACAAAGTTCCATATCACCAACTGGAGTCCCTCTGCTCTGAGTTTTCTTCTCTGTTTTCCCCTGGACAAGACTTTGCTACTGGTTTTCAGGCCCACATTACCACGAAAGAGTCCACCTGCCCCCCCCCCCCCCCCCCCCCCCCCCCAGCCACTACAGGTGCCTATTGCATTGTGCAACTCTGTCAATGCCGAATTAGATCATCTGACGTCGCTTGTTCTCATTTGTTCATGAATAGGCTACACCACTCGTCATCATTAAGAAGCCGAGTAAGCTTTGCCTCTGAAGCAACTTCAGTGTCACGATTAATGCACAGTCCATGATAGATACACACTCTTTACTGCACACTGATAAGTTGCTCGCAGAATTGTCAGGTGGCCACTACTTTTCCAAGATTGACTTGTCAGAAGCATACCTCCAGCTCCCCTTGGATGAGCCCCATGGCGCCTTCTCATTGTCAATACACTTTTCGGCCTATACCAACAACAATGCGTGGCTTTTGGCGTCACTTAAGTGCTCACAATTTTTCATCATTTTTTAGAACAGCTGACAGCCTGTGTATCCCGCTGCATCAATTACCTCGACGATATCATTGTTTCAGGTTCTTCCAGCGAAGACTGCCTTAGCAATCTCCGAACGTTGTTTTCTGTTTTGCTCCGTGTGAGTCTCACGTGCAATCTTACCAAATCTCAATTTTTTGAGCTTTCAATCGAGTACCTAGGTTTTGAGGTTTCTCGCACAGGGTCAAACCATTGCATCATCATGTTGACATAATTGCAGCTTTGCCATGGCCAACCTCCATTAATGAACTGCAGGCATTTCTAGGTAAAGTTGAGTACTACCGTAGGCTTTTAAAGGACGCATCCACTATTCTCAGCAACTGCACGTGCTTTTGAGTAAAATATTCCTTTTCGTTTGGTCCCCAGCTTGTGACCAAGCATTCACATTGCTTAAATCTAAGCTCCAATCTGCCCTGTCTGGCCACTTTTCAGCTAGGTCAGCACCTCGTATTGGGTACAGGTGTCTCGCAGCATGGTCTTGGCGCACAAATATGCAGACGGGTCTTAACAACCCACTGCTTATGCTACTAAGACTTTAACTTCCGCTGAGCAGTGGTATTCTCAGATTGGAGAGGCGGCTTTAGTGATTGTGTTCACCCTCAAGAAATTTCACGTCTTCTTGTAAGGTTCTAAGTTCCATTTAATCACAGATCACAAGCCATTTGTTGCTCTTTTTAAACCTTAAGTTCCCATACTGGACAAGGCAGTGCATCATTTGCAGTGGTGGGCTCTCTTCCACTCCCGTTATCATTATCAGATCCATTACCAGCTGACAGTGCAACACGTCACTGCTGATGCCTTATCCCGCCTTCCAATTAGGATGGATCCAGCATTTGATCAGGACAGGTTGCTTTGCTTCTTTGCTTCTGAGAACCATAACGTGATCAATGGTTTTCCCACCACTAGTGCCATGATAGCACCGGCCGTCGCCACAGATCCTATACATAGTTCAGTTCTTTCTTTTGTGCAGCATAGCTAGCCAGAAAAAGTCCCAGGGACATGCATCAGATTCCTTGTGTAATTACTTCTCCCTCCAGCATCATCTTTCTGTGTTTGATGGTGTTCTTTTGTTAGCTATGGAGGATGCTGCTGCCTGGGTTGTGATTCCCACTTCCTTATGCCGTAATGTACTGCGGCTTCTGCATGTCAGTCATTGGGGACCTCTCACACCAAAGCTTTGGCCCGCTGGCATGTGTGCTGGCCAGGCAAAGATGGGGACATTAGACAGTTTATCGCCACTAGCAATTACTGTGTTCAGGAAAAGGCAGCCCCAAGAGTTTCTTTTTCCCTCTGGCCGATGCAGCAGCACCCATGGGAGCGTCTACATGTTGATTTTGCTGGGCCCTTCCTAAATCAGTGTTGGCTCCTGGTAGTGGACGCCTATTCCAAGTTTCCCTTTGAGATGCACTGTCTGTCCATATTTGCGGTGCCCACAATTTTGGCAATGTCTAATATTTTTGCAATTGAATGAATTCTATATACTGGTTCCCAGTTTATTTCTTGAGAATTCGCATCTTTGTGTCAGGCTAGTGGTGTTCACCATCTGACACCTCTCATTTCATCCTCAATCTGACAGTGAGGCTTAACACATGATTCAGACATGTAAAACTCAGATGCAGCAGTATGTATCTGGAAGGTAACCTGAAGCTGCTTCAGACCATTTTTTGAGTTTGCACCATTTCAGTCTGGTGGGGAACAAGAGCCCGGCAGAGTTGTTACATGGATGCATCTAATGCCACATCTGTCAGCATCACTGGCTGTGCGACAGATCTGGTGGGTGTGCCTGTCTGGGCTCATGGCTTTGGCAGCCAACTGAACTGGATTCCTGTTGTCATTTAGCATTGCTGCGGCTAGCGCTTGTGTGTCACCCACACTTCTGTCAGGTGAACATCCCATCTCTTCGACCAGCTGCAGCCATGCATTGTGGGGCCCATGCTGGAGGGCCCACCACCACTTGTGCCTGTTCCTGTGTCACAGACAACACGGTTCGTGCCGCAGATGGGGTTGCTGCCTGGCAGATCGCCGTCAGGGATTTCTGCCCCCACCCCCACTCCTCGACTGCTGCTGCTGGTGCAGCCCCCACTGCATCCGACACTGCAGCCACCACTGCCACCTCCATTGCTGTGTCCTGTGTGGCTGTCGTCTCTGACACCTCCGCTGACACCTCTGGTGCCAACCGCTGACCTCGAGGACGTTGCTATGAAGACACCATGCCCAGTCCTGTCCTACAGCCCCTTATGAGATGGGGTGATGACGCACCAACCTTCCCCCTCATCATTTCCGTCCCTACCAGCAAGGGCCTGCCTGCCACATACTGCAGCAGTTGCTAGCATTGAGCAATGAAATGGACATCAGCAATGTCCTTGGTGTTTTCCGTGACTCATGATCTTAGTGCCTTGTGAGATCGGTTTGTTGTTTTCTTTTTCTTTTCTCCCACAGAACCAGTGATTTTTTTTCCTGTACTGTGCATTTTCTGTGTCTCATATTTTATGTATGTACGTATGTATGTATGGGGTTTCCCCATTCCCGAGAAGGGAGGAGTGATGTACCTTCCCTCATGATGTGCACAATTTCAGAGAGCGCATGTCCATACTGCTCACAGGCCCGCTTGTAGAGGCCAGGGGGTCAGCCCCCTGGCGCACTCTGGTGAACATTATTTAAGCAATCACAAATGAGTGACAATCATAGTCCAGACAGTACAGAACCAAGGCCCAATAAAGGCTGAGAAGAGTCAAACGATCCATGTCCCACGAGGTATGGGCAAGTAAGCAAAGAACATTCAGTTTATGGAAACAGCCAATCTTCCGAAGGTGGATGTGGGGCAACCAATTATGCTTGTTGCCAAAAAGAAGACCCAAGGAACAGAACTGGGGGACCAAAGTCAGGCAATGGCAGTCAAGGTACAGCTCTAGATCAGGATGGACCATAGTACAGTGATAGAAATGCACCACCCACTATTTATGGGGGAGAACTGAAAATTGTGCAAGAGAGTCCATGCGGAAGTGCATCAGATGGAAATCTGGAGCTGTTGTCCAACAGCGGCCACCAAGTGGGAACTAGCCAAGATATTGAAATCATCCACATACAGAGCAGGGTTTACCAACCGTCTGATACGGGCCATGAGTCCATTAATAGTGATGAGGGAAAGAAGGATACTTAACACGGAATCCTGTGGAATACCATTCTACTGCATCCATAGAGCACTGAGAACAGTGCCAGGCTGAAATAGGAAGAACCGGTGGGATACGAACTGGCACATAAAAATCGGGAGGTGGCCTCGAGATCCCACTAGCGGAGCTTAATTAAGATGTGATGGTGCCAAGTTAGGTCGTAGGCCCTCTGATGGGTGGAGAAAACTGTGATAAGATGACAGTGCTGAGAAAAGGCCTGCCAAACTTCGGCTTCCCACCATAGTAGATGATCGATCAGAGACCATCCTTCCCAAAAGCTACATTGGTAATGGGACAAAAGGTCCTATGATTTGAGGACCTAACAGAGCCAACAACCCTCCATCAACTCAAATAACTAGCAGGGGACATTGGTCAGACTGATCGGCGGTAACTATTGAGGAACAATGGATCATGGATCATTACTGAGATTAAGGACAGGAACACAATACTGTCCCTTCATTGAAAAAGGAAAACAATTGAAGCCAAATATGGTTAAATACCTGGAGGAGATATTGACATTGTGGAGGACTAAGATGGTGAACCAATTCATTACTTATGGATGGAATCGGGACCAAGGGCTGAATCTTGGGACGAGGATAAGGACAGAAGTAGTAGTTCAAATTCTCTAAAAGGTTCACTGCAGGATTCTGCATGAAATGGGGTAAAATATAAGTGGGAAGCTTCAGCCCACTGTTTCTGGAGGAGGAAGGCAGCTGGATGGGAGGCTGATGCCGATACCATCACATAACCGGCACCTGTGTCAAAGTGACTGAAGAACCTGGGGAGAAGCTCAGGCTGTGGTTATATTGGAGCAAACCAGTGCTCCTCAGTGCGCGATTATAGTGTCACTGCAAGCAGGGCAGCAGGGAACAGGGTGGCACAGAGTGGCGCTGAGTGAATCAAACATGTTAGTTTCTGAATACAGTGATGAGAGCATTCAAGTGACACTGGCTGCAGTTGAGCAATTCTGGCAACATTCACCTGTCACTGGGGGTAGCAGCGTCAGTACTGTTGCTGGCACTGTGTTTCTTTTGCTGTACTGTTGAGAAAACGGTATCAGCAGAAGCTTTTATAGCAGCTGTTTTTTACTTGGCGTCCTTTGTGGGATCATCAAAGACAATATCATCACAACTGATTCATTTTGGACAAGTTCTGTGATGAGGTGGCAGCAGAATTACAGACTATAAGTACAGAATGTATTTCATTAACCTCTTGTTTCTGTCATTGTTTTAAAATGAGAGGCAATAATAAAGTTGAAGCAGCATAACTGAGAAACACATGAAAATTACATTTTATTATATGAGAAAAAGTTTTCAGTACTGTCTCATTTGGACAGTGCTATTTGAAGATCTGTTGAAGTTTCATCATCTGATAAATGCCTTGCATAGGACACACTATTTCTACTGTATGCTGCTCATCAACACTCAGGGATCCTTGTAGGACAACGACAGTGCTGTGGAGAACACGTACATTTCGCAATATCATCAGCAAATTCTGATGGAGTTTCCATTGACTTCCAAAATATGCTCCAATATACTGCAAATGCACTTTTTGTTAATCGTTGTGGTCTGGAAAAGTGTTTGTTGACTGTAATATTTGATAAAATATCTCAACAATGGATATGCCTACTCTCCAATGAATACAAAAGGCAATCCAACTGATGTATTTAGTAGTAAAGAGTCTAGTGGTAAATTAAGCTCCCCTTCTTGCATCACAAGAAATACACTATAAAAATAAAATCTACCACTATCCCTTTTCTTCCCATATTCCCCAACATCGATTATAATGAATGTCCCGTGAGGATCTACAACTGCTTATAGTACAACTCATTGAAAATTTTTGTAACTATGAAACATTGTAACAAGATTTTCTGGGCATTTTACATGAATGTATTTCCTGTCAACATCATTGACTGCAGTTGGGAAGTTCTGAATGCTATATAAATCATGTACAGTATTTAGGAAAAGGCACTTGCATGTGGTGTGGCTGGAGGCAATTACACAACATTTTGGTAGTTGACTCCTCAATACTTACAATGGTTGTAAATCCTATCATGAATGTCACAGCCGTGCCTCAAAAAGTACTTCTGGTTTCTAAGACTCTGTAACAATTCTCGTTTCATCAACTATCAATGGCCATTAAAAATGACATTACTTCATTGGAGAAATCTGTAGTAGCTCAAATATTGGTTAGATATGGCAGTTTCACCTAGTAATCATATGACAAAATATTCTACTCTTTGCATACTATCATTTGCCAAAATCTTGTTTCGATATCTCAAACCATTTATGAGATATGAGGAATGTTACAAATATAACTTTCTGGCTTTTTTGCTGTTGCGCAATTTTGGAACGAAGTGCTGTACATACGATCACTTTTTCCAACATTAGTGATAGCGAGTGACATCCTTCAATGTTTAAACAATAATTCAGTATGTTAACTACATTTCATATGCAGAAACATATGACCTAACAAGAACTAAATGCAAATTCATAGTGACCCATATTTTTCAATGCAAACTTTTGGAAATTCTTGCAGTAGGTTACTTAATTCTGAAATATTACAATAACTATCACCATTAACGAATGATATGCAATTCATCATGAAGGTGATGAGTAAACCTACGAGGTACATGAGAATCAAATTTTTTGACTGAGAGTTTATTTAAAATCATTTGGGAAAGATCTGCAGATTGGGCAGCATGCGCATTTGCCATCCATGCAGTCAAGCGAGCCTGCCGCCTGCTGCGCTGCTCCCTGACCCACTATACTCAGGTATGAACCAATGTGCAGCTCCACTCTGTGCTGTTGCACTGCCCCACTGTAGTCTGGGACTTAAGGAATTGCAAGGCTTGACAACGATCATGGATAACGATGGAAATGGCTGTGCTCCAACACGGGACAGGCTAGCAGCAAAAGGGGCCGATCGAACAGGCGATGCCATTGCTAGTGGCATGAATAATCGTATCACAAACAACATGGACAACTTCATCAATACAACCTGACAAAGAGAGGGTAAACAAGACCTGGGAGGTATACAGAGGCCAATAAGCACGATGGAAAGTGAGTGAGGTAACCTGGTCATTGGGAGGTGGGAAAGACTGGGACCAGTAGGTTGCTTAGTAGCTTCAGTATGTAATAGTCAGATACACGACTCAGCTGTTTATGGAAGACTTATGGACTCTCCATTCAAACTCGATATGCCACCACATGGTGCTGATATAGCTGAAGTGAAGGGAATGGCCTGCCACTTTAAGGCTACCTGGAAACAGGTTAAACAAAATAATTCCAAAGCTACTCAGAAGCAACTACAATGTAGGAAAACGGAACTATGTTTCTCCTGTACAAACCAAGAGACCTTTTTCTGCTTCAAAAGCCTTTTGTCAAGAAAGAAAAAAACTAAGAAATTTAAACCTCAGTATGAGGGCCCATAACCTATTATATGAATAACCTTTCCTGGGAATGGAGCAATCCAATTGTCATATCATACTGTGGTAGTACATTTTGACTGGTTAAAGCCTTATGATAGCCCAGCTGTGCCACTCCCTATAGCACTTCCAAGACCACCTCCACATGGTAAAGACTAAAGTTGCAAGGAAGGTGAGGAAGAAAAAAGACAAGTTACTGCCAACACACCCTAGGTATGCTTTAAGGAACAAGCACCATTACACCCTGAGATGCGTAAAAACTAAGTTAGTCGTTCATCTAAGGGTTTTACTGAAGCTTGTCTATAAGAATTACAAGAGAAACAAACAGGAAATTTACTGCTTTCTCCAGTGTAATAGACTAGTGAAGTACTTGTCAAATATGTAATTGCTCTAGAGAGATAGAAAACAAAATTTACATGCCTTTTTTATGGAGTATTTCAAGTCATTTTACAGCACAATCATACTGTCTATTCTCAGAAAGTTAATTACATACTTAAATGCAGCCTTTACTTTTCAACAATCTGACACTGTTTGGTATAGTTTCACTTTAATGTTGTCTATTTCATTTAGCACAAAGGCAAATAGGCACATTCATTGGCGTTGACCAGAGAATAACAAAACAGTTATATGAAATTAACCCCTGAAACTAAGTCACGTAGAAGGACTGGAATGGTTTAAAATGGTTGGGAAACTGGTCATGTGGCATTATTTGAAAGTTATGTCGACCTCTTACAAGTCATGAATAATCCACACTACAACCATCTAGTATTAATCGAGATCTTATTAAATGTATAAGAAACATTTACTATTGTTTGGCAATGAGTATGTTTATGAGTGATACCTGTTTTTATGAGTTAATTATCAACCAAGATAGTTTTGTTTTCACTAGTGATGAAGAGTATAGTGTTTAATCGAGATAAAATTTACAGGACACACTACACAATTGGGACACCCGTGGCATACTCTGGAGAACATTTAATACTATTCTGTTCAAAAATAAGAGTGAAATAACAATTTGAAAGCCTTAATATGTAGCAAGTGTGGCATCATGTGGGTTACATCAGACCCATATGACAGCTCAGACCACATTGGCCCAGACCAGCTGGTCAGGGTCATTGCTTTTAAGGCGTAACTGCCAGTTGCAGCCCCATCAATCAGAACATGTCAGATAATGTGCATTGTTACCCAGCCCTGCCGTACACATGATGCACGGGACCTAATAGCCTGAAATGAAACTTCTGCATAATGCTTTAATTTGTGTTCAATTTGCTTTTAACATGGGTCCAGTTGGAGATGGATGCCTTTTAATGTTGTTAATATCTGCAACAAGGATTACCAAAGAAAATTACATGTTGTACAGACAGGAATTTTTGAAGACAACACTGGCACTCTTACTAGATACTTGCCATTGTCCATGTAATGGTTGATGCTGCTAAGTAAATCATGCCTGTCCTATGACTGCTCAAGGCTGACTGTGGCCCCAAGCTCTATGCTGTTCACAAAAATCTACTTAAATGGCTGCAGCCACTATTTGTGCAACTGGAGGAACTTACTGATTCTTTGGTGAACATTTTGTAATATCACTACTAAATCTTGTTCGTTCCTTTATTAGTAACATTTTCAACCGTGTAACATACTGTCGTGAGCTCAGTTAACAACACAAATGTCTTGAGTAATGAATGTTTTGCAAAAACACTGTTTCATTCCATTCATTTGTTTTGCGAGAGATAACTTCACCTTGGCTAAGCCTGTGGCTATGAAGAATATTGCCCCCACACTCTTGTGGCAACACTGATATCTTCGTCAACCCTTGAAAGAACACTAAGCTGTCTACAATCCCACAGATTCAGAATGCTTTACCTATCAACCATAGTAGGAGTTTGGCAGCGGTCCATAAATTAGTGAAGCTGTCCACAACCTCATGAGGATTTGCACGTTTGCCTGTTACGCACAAAGAAAGGCTGGACCTCGCGTGGAAATGTCGACACCACACGAATTTCCTATATAAAATTTATGGCAATACTTGAATTCTGCTCATAATTATATTTTGTATGGAGTCTGATATAATACTTACAATTGAATACCATCTCATAATTTTTCAGTTAATATTGTTGTTTTAAAGAGAAATTTGCCATGTCAAAACAAAACATCTGTTGTCTATACATCTCTCATGTTAAATACTTAGGAATCCGATTGGAATATTTCTAATAGGCAATCAATATGCACATTCAGCCATTCAGACCAGATATCAATTTGGTGAGCCCTGAACATTTAGGAGGACATCTCCCTCTACCCTACCATGAGGACACAGTTACTATTGATTATTGGCCCCTTAGATTTATTGAATTCATACAGCTATACATGTTTGTACTTGGGTTGGGCTAACCGTCTTCCACACGTTACAATGTGCCAATGCAATTCTTGAGGACCAAGGTTGAATGAACTATTTTCCAACATTTATGTGATCGCAAATACTTTGCTCATGCTTGAGCCCTCTAGTGCTGGTGGGCGACGGGTATGGACTACTTGGCGTGGGCACATATTGAGGCACAGCTGACGTGTGCATACAAGCCCTCTTATGCCAGATGTACTGCGTCACACCCTCGTACTGTATACTGCTATAACAATACCACGTGATTTATTTAAAAATTTTACTGCTAAAATCTGAGTGTGCAACTCATTGAACAATTGTTGCAATATTCCTTACTAGCAAGCCTACCCTCAAGTAGATCCACAATTTCTCACCTGGGTTATTGGAAGAGTTTTGCTACTTTAAGGTGGTTATACAAAATCAACCGAGCAGCTAGCTCAGACCACGCTACTGCTCATCAGTTTGTCTTTGGTCAGTCCACTCCCCAGAGAGGGCCATCTGCTGTTTGTCGAGACACAGCTATGGACAATGTAACTGTGGGAGTGACACTTGTTCGATGCCTCTCTTTGTGAAAGGGACCCCCATTACGTCTTTCTGCTATCAGGCCCTCTCTGATTCAAGGCAAACCTTCCCCAAGATCTGGTAAACCCCACTGTATAAGCCCCACATTAACATGTTGAACATAAGCAGGGTCTTAAGACCAAAAGATGACATTGAAGCAGTTACCGGAAATGTTAATAAATGCAATGATAGTGAAACTACCCACTGTACTCTATATTATTGTTATACAAATTAGACAATCATTTAAATAGTCTTCACGGGTTTGCCACCAGATCACGTTATGCGAATTCCACAATATTTCCTTGGAACAACTGTCCGACATCTTCAGGTGGCTCAACCTTGCTGGTGGCTAGGTACGTCTGATGGTATCTGCACGTCAACGGCCTGTTTCTAGAACACATGCACAAAGAATGCGCAGGCATGGAAATCACACATGCGCAATGATTTGCAGATAGATGGTGCCATATTCAAACTCCCTCTGCTGAAAGTCGCATAGCAGCTCTTCTGCGCATGCGCTGTATGCTGTGTTTGCCAACAGTGTGGCCAGACTTTACTCACCAACGGTCATACTAGACCAATATTATGACGGGTCTGTTATCGAAGAATCTTGATTTCCACGTTGTGATTTAATAGCAGCCAATTCAGGATTCCATGCTGTGCTCAGTTGAAATCTCGCATCCCCATTGATGAGATTATCAGCTGTACGGATATGTATTGCTTACTTAATGACACAATCCCAGAAAGATTATTCCGGGAATAAAACTTCCATCTTTTCATAAATCATGCGATGTCCTGTATTCAGACAGTGTTCCGCAACTGCCGACTTTTCCGGCTGATGAAGGCATGTATGACGCTAATGTTCATCGCAGCATTCTTGTACTTTGAACAAGTGGACAGTGTCGCCATGGGAAGCCCTCTGTCTCCTGTGGTGGCCATTTATTTTATGGAGGACTATGAAGAAAAAACACAGCAGTCAGCCACTCTTGTTTACTGCGGTATGTGATGGTTACATTTGTGGTGTGGCCACATGGACTTGATACTCTATCTACGTTTCTTCAGCATCTGAATTCACTCCATTCGAATATAAACTTTGCAATAGAAGTGGACAAAAATGGTACTTTATATTTTCTTGATGTTTTGGTACAAAGGAAAGCAGATGGAATCTTGGGACACAGTGTCTACCACAAGCCAACACATACAGATCTATATCTGCAGGCCACAAGCTACCATCATCCAGCTCAATGCGGTAGTGCATTACGTACGTTAGTTCATAGAGCACATGTGGTATCTGATCCTGAAAGCCTGTTGAGTTAAATACAACATTTGAAGACAGTGTTCCGACAGAACAGTTATTCTGAGAGAGATATATGTAATGCATTCAGGCCCAGGTGAGTTCAATTATGGAGCAGAATGAAGATACGAAGACACCCACCACTTTGGCCTTTTTTGCCATATTTTGGTATCATTTTGTCAAGAATCGGAAGAGTCCTCAAGAAGATAGGGAATTAAATGTGTTTTTTGACCATCTGAAAAACTGAGAAACCTGTTGGGTTTGGTTAAGGATGACCTTGGCCTGAGGAAATGTGGTGTGTACAAGATTCCTTGTCAATGTGGGGCAGCGTATATAGGCCAGACATGCCGCATAGTACAAGAACGCTGCAATGAACATCAGCATCATACTCACCTTTGTCAACCGGAAAAGTTGGCAATTGCGGAACACTGTCTGAATACAGGACATTGCATGATTTATGAAAAGACAGAAGTTTTATTCCCAGCAGGGATGCGGGGTTTCAACTGAGCACAGCCTGGAACACTGTATTGGCTGCTGTTAAACCACAATGCGAAGATCAAGATTCTTCGATAACAGACCCGTCATAACATTGGTCTAGTACGGCCATTGGTGAGTAATGTCTGACCACACTGTTGGCAAATGCAGCATACAGCGCATGCGCAGGAGAGCCGTAATGCGATTTTCAGCAGAGGGAGTTTGAGTATGGCACCATCTATCTGCAAATCATTGTGCATGCGCGATTTACACACCAGCACATTCTTTGTGCACATGTTCTAGAAATGGGGCATCAACATGCGGATACCGTCAGTCGTACCTAGCCACCAGCAAGGTTGAGCCAGCTGATGATGTCGGACAGTTGTTCCAAGGAAATATTGTGGAATTTGCACAATGTGATCCGGTGGCAAACCCGTGAAGAATATTTACAACATATCAACCGGGAAAGCTTGAAGAGTCACAAATTAGACAATGTTAGGAAACACTTTGTTACCTACCAGCAGAATATTAAGAGCAAAACTGGGGGTGCAATGATACTCCATTATACAACAGATATGATATGTCCTTTCCTTGCTACACAGTGCAAGACAGTGTCAATAAATTTACTTTGCTTAAACAACCATAAAAGTCACTTTACAAGTAAGCATACTAGTGCCTGCAAAGCAATTGTGTGGCAGCACTGGAGAGTGGACTTCGGTCAGCTAACTCAGAAGAAAGCTGGCTGTTTCTCTGTCATGCGTGCCTATGAGCAGCAATTATTCAAGCACAAATATGTAAGGTCACAAAAATAACAATTTCAATTCGGCCATTAAAACAAAAATAGGAAACAAATACAAATTATGATGAGTTTTGCCAAATACCATTCTGAGGGAGATACCACATTTTAAAAAAGTTATTCTTCATTTTTAAAAAGTTATTAACTGAATACATGAGCATTAAAGGTATGTTCATAAAAGACGACACTGCAGTTGCTGCCACACACCAAGATCACCAACACAGCACAATGAAAAACAGGGCATGACAAGAAGGTCAGCAGAATAGAAGCAGAAAACTTACAAAACTATATAGTTGATGATTGAGATACAGTATGTGAACTACTTGCAGATGAGATGAACTATACATTAATTCTGCGCATCTGATTTTATTGGGGAGGCACTTTAGAGTCACTAAAAAGTGTGAGCAGTTAAAAAATACTATCTTAGTAGCAAAATGTATGAGGCAACGTTGAATTTCGCACTCCTTCACATGAGGTAAAGGCACTAACCATCTCACAGTACCTTCACTGTAATAGGAAACACAGAATGTAGCAAAGAAGGCTGACCTGGAACTAATAATGGTGATCTACTGCATTGGCCACTGGCAATGCATGTTATTTTTATATATTTCACTTGTACTAATGTAAAATTGCTGAGCTTTGTGTTGCTGTCTTTGCATTTTTGACGCATCTTATTCTGCGTATATTGATACTGAGAGTCTCTCAGCTCCTTCCCCGAGCCTAGCCATGACTATGAATCATAATATAATTTTATATCATGTAATGAATTGAATAACACTATGAGTGAAATATTTGATTTAGATTGGGTATTATTAAACGTAGGACAGTATACTTGATGGTGTTAGATAGGTTGTGCCATTTCTTGTGTGTTCATTTGAAATATGTTGAGAACTTATGCTTAGAGCACCATAAGTGAATTGCATCACTCCTGATTGTGGTTTTACTTCTTATAAATAAACTAATCATTGCTATTTTACATTTCTTATGGGAAGTACATATTGGTTGCACTACAGTGACACATATTATGTCATTACTGACTTTTGGTACCAGAAGACATGTGCACTCTGGCACGTAATGTTGCACCATTTCTCTAACAATAGTTGTGATTGTATGGTAGACATTCATATGCATTAAGTGTGGGAGAGACAGGTTGGTGCCATAGATCTGGCAGTAGTTATTTACTTTTTTCAAACATTAATGTATGAATGATCATGATTTGTACACATTGTTTTATCATCTTTATCCTCAATATACTTCTCCTTCTTCAGAGTTACAGAATTGATGCCTGTGGATTCACAATAGAAATATAACAACTCTCGGCCCATTTAGTACAGCCTTACACTAATATGGACAACAACCACACCCTCACTTTCATTTATAACATGACGGATCTCTCATGCTAGCACTTTCGAATTTAAACCTGATTTTATTTGTCAAATATTGCATTTCATTGCATATTCTTGACAGAAAGACATTCCGATGTTCTGTTACAGTCCAATCCATGAATGATGGCTGTTTGCAAGGCTCAGGACATGAACAGGGATGGCATTGTTGCTGATTCTATGTGACATTTGCAGTAAGCACGTGCATATGCTCTACACTTGGAGAAAATGTGCATACTGAAGATTATGTCTCAGTTGCTTGTGCAGAATTTGTCGCTTACCACCACCATCAGCCATAACAACTATCAACAAATGAAATAAAAATAACTTCCTATGAACACATTTAATGCTCACATTTGTCATGACACTTACAGTACAGTACTGAGAACACTACTGAACACTCACTGGTTTTTGGAGAATGCTTGACGTAAATGCTCAGAACAAGCCTAAACTCAACCGCCATCATTTGTGACTCCTGTAGAGCTCAAGTTTGTCATTAGTGTTTGGAATCATACATCACTATTTCTATTGTTGAAGCCTTTTCAGATTAATATCATTGTGTTCCACCAATTATGTGTAGTCTGATTTGCTCAATACTGACACAGATCGTACAAGTATCCGAGTAGTTGCGAGACTAGATACTTTTTCCAAATAAATGTGCCTAACCCACCATTCTCACATATACCTCATTCCCCTATTGGGAACACCTGTTTTCAGTTCATTGCTTAGTGAGCTAGATGGTGTAGATGTGCAATGTACCAGACAGCCAGCCAAAACCACTATGAACCTGGACAGCTGATCACATTTGCCTTCCTAGCTTACCTCAAACCTCTATTGCATTCTAAGCCCATTCGTTACAATATCTATACTATTTTTTTCATAACTGCGTAACAAATTCATAAACTTGTGCAAAGTTAGGAATTACTAGTCTCTACCATTCTAATAATCGATCGTTTTGGCCACAAGTCAATCTAATTTCAGTACCTTGTTTGAGTGCAAACTATTGTGATTTCGATCTGTCTTCTCACACTGATTTAGTTTGTTATTATTGTATTATGAACATTGTTCGATTTGCACATATCCAGTCATTGCCCGAGTTCGTCACATACCCTACCAGTACCCTGTGAAGCACTGTTACTTCATCAGTTCAGTCATCAACTCACACGTAACTACCGACATTTTACCTACTGCCACATGCCTTGTGCGGATCATCTCATGATATTGTTTGAGACATTGTTTAGTTGCAGGAGATTCAGTTGAGTTTTAGCTCTGCTCTTATATTACATGTGTTGCAATTTGGCACTCTGTGCTAGTGTTACAGATTGTGAAGTTGTGTTGGTCGGGAGGAAATTGACAAGGACCCCTTGCATGTGTGGTCACAAAACCCCAATGATGTTTACAGTATTTGAAGCCCCACATTGTGTCTAACATGCAGCCACAATATTGGCTGCTAATGGCAAAGGGGGGGGGGGGGGGGGGGGGCAGGAGGGGGTGGTTGTGTCAGGGGGGCCAGACTGGAGGTATCCAATCGTGAGCACAGCATGATGCTAACAAGTGTAGTTGAACTGCTTAGTCAATGATTAACTCACAACAGTGATAGTGGCGTTTATACAAGCACAACAACGGCAATGATAATCAAAGCAAACATTGAATTATATCTACAACAGTTGTCAAAATTGACATTTTGTCAGAAAGGAACACGACAAATTCTGCAAAGTGAGAAAGAATTGGCACATGAAATATTAGTGTTTCTGCAAGATGAGTCAGGGGAATGTGTGGTGTCATATACGCTTGACTATGCGGGCAATGTACATGACGAGTACAATGACGACGATACGTGCTTAATAAGTGAAAGTGATACTGACATGTGTCGAGCAATGTAGTACATCATTCTTGTTGGACAGGAAGCCACAAATCATGTCTCCAGTAGAACGTGGTAAAGAACAATCATTGTCCAAAGAAGGGGTACTAAACATAATTACGTACACAGAAGATCACTCACAGCATAGCAAAAAAACAATTATGAACAGATTTCGAATAAGTTTGCAGCAATATGACCATGCAGTGAATCAGAAAAGCTACGAATATCAAATTATGCGCAACACAGATTACACTGATTTCCCAGGAATCAGTGAATGGTTGCATACCTTCAAACAGTACTACAGATTTGGAAGACATAAGACCACAAAATTTCAAACACAGCATCAACACAGAAAACTGCGGGATTGGCCTGAAAATTTGTAGATGAGATAAACAAACTTATCCCAGTATTCAGTAAGCACTTTTTTTCAGCTCTGACCAACTGAGATTTGAAGAGGAACTGCATACAAAAGGAACCCTGGAAATTAGAGGAACCAAGAAAGTTGTATCAAGATCAGGTAACATCAATGACTTAATGCAATTGTATACAATTATGCCGATTGTTAAACTGTATGGTAAATCGACTGGAAAGTTATTTATCGTGCTATGAAAAGTTGGGAGGTGGTCTGCCCTCTACGGTTCTTTCTCATGTCTGTAATCTTGAAAGGACAAGCAACAGTGAAATGGGCATAAGAGAACTACAACTACGATATGAGTACTGCTTTTGGCCAATAGTTCCTCAAAACATTTCCAATAAGTGCATACTCTCTAGGGAATAAGCTTCGTTAACAGAGAACTAGACAAAGGTAGTTGTAATTTCTCCAAGGAGGAATACAATAACCAACTCACTCAGGTCTAAATCATTAACTGGAGCTCACGACATGCTTAAAAAGGCTCGAAAATAGTAATACCAGAGTCCAGCAGCTTCTAAAACAGCTTGAAAACAAATATTAAACCTTGAAACAGCTGTTTTTCTTGCACAAGAATTTTAAATCCAATACAATTACAAAAAACTACATATGGCAGAGGCACCTGATATAGCTATGGATGACAACTGGGCACATTACGTAATCTTAGCAACATTAACCGTGGAATATTTTTTTTTTTTTTTTTCTTTTTTCTTTTTTTTTTTTTTCTGAGTGAGAGAGAGAGAGAGAGAGAGAGAGAGAGAGAGAGAGAGAGAGAATGGTGGCCAGCAGATTAAGACAAATTACTTCAAAATCACACAGAGCAGACGGGGCAATACACTATTCCTAAAATCACAGAAAAAGAAGGTATGCATGACAACTCACTGAAAACAAACATGAACATCTGTTCAAACAGCTCCCAGAGCGGAAAATCTGTGCACATACCTGAACTAGTTGTGCACAACATAAGGAAACTAGACCTTTGCCTTCTGCCCAGCCCTGATGAAGAAGAGTGAACGACGACCCGGAAAAGACATTGTGCAGATCTGCACTGCGTGCCTGCTGCTCCCAGCACTGCTGCTGCCGCACCTGGTTCCACAGTGTGCAAAAATTATCCGTCAACTGCCTTTGCCATGCTCTTCAGTGCTCTCTCTCTCTCTCTCTCTCTCTCTCTCTCTCTCTCTCTCTCTCTCCCTCCACCCCCCCCCCCCCCCCCCCCCACGACGTGACTAGCGACCGCTTCGCTTTAGAAGACTAGGCAAGGCAGCGACAACGCCTGCCCCTGGTGACAACAGCTAAAAATTACTGATAGTGGAATGAACTGCTACAGCTCCCCTAGTTTGTCCCCATTGGGAACAGCTGGCTTATACTAAGTACCACAGCTTATTGTAGTGACTTTACTTTGTTTCAACTGTGCATTTGTCTCAGACTGATCGGGCTTTTGGACTAACAGTGTATTTGACAGTTCCTCGTGTGACACACACACACCAATTGTCAGCCTATCTGCCCATTTAACATACGCACACAGTGCTAGCTTCAAATCTTTTCTACTGTACCTGCCTGAAGCCCGCCGTCCCCCTCTCCCCCTCCCTCTGTTGCTCCAACCTCACAGCCTGCCTACATTGCCAAACACCACCAAGTTTCACCTCTAGCAATCTATCAATGTTTTATTGACTCGAGAATGAGGTCAAATCACCCTTCACCATGCTAATGCACATGTTAGGTGGAATACTGCAGACTAACTACACAGGGCCGTTTTTCCTAGGGCTACATCTCTTCCTTTAAGTCTGCTCATTGTCTGTCATGTTATACGTTTTCTATTTATGTGAGGTTACCATAAACATTTTAAGTCACCACAGGCAGGTGTAGCTGTGCAGCAGCCATCAAATGAATATCATGGTTAAGGCACTTTGGTGTATGGTATGTTTCAGGCATGGCCCTCCCTCCCGGGTTGAGGTGTGCCCTATACAAAGGGACTGCATTAACTAAAATGCGATATTATGTAGAGCACTTTATATTTTGTCAATTTCCAAGAAGGTAAACTTCCGTATTGGGAGTAATGATCAGTCAATAATAGCTTATGGACTATTAAATGGGTAACTACTTATCACTGACTACTTTATATTAGTTCCATGATAACTGTGGTATCATGTATTGATGCCACCCCACAGGCATTCCAATGTTGAAAGCAGAATGCCAAGTTTCTGTTAGGCACTCATAGTGGTCGCACAGGATCTGGAGGACACTGTGGGGTGTGGCTGATAAGCCAACTTCCAGCAATTCTGTAACACAAGTGCCCTCTGCTGCTGCAATATACGACAGCTGGTGGCAGCAACTCAGCCCTACTTGCACTCTGAGCCATTAAGCTAAAACACCTTTGTTCATGCTTAGGACAGGAAGACTTACCCTGTTTGACACTGTGACAGCTGGACTCTGATTCACGATGCCTTATCTATAATGTTTCTTCACAAGCTTGGTGAAATACAAGGTAAGTCAGTCTTATGTTTACTGTGTAATCTTGTTCGCTAATTATTTTTGCGCTTGTCAAGTTTTCCCACAACGCCAGCTGCCACACCACTCTGTAGCCCACCTGCACTTACTGTTTTGTATGAAGTCGTACACAACAATAACTACTTAATACTACGGCCAATTTGTAAAGTTTATACCCCGACTACAAATAACCCCCTTTTGTGATGATACATCTCCATGAGCTTCCGCTGATGCGTTCCCTTGATGGAGTGTTGCAGTCTCCTGAAACCTACGAGATCTGGTCACTGCACCTGCCGACCCTCGTTTGGGAGCGTCAGCACTGTCGGTTCTGACCACAGCCCAGCATTGCTATGCCTAGGCATTACCAGCACACCAGCCTAGCCTGTGCCTGGCGAGTGCCCCTCAACATCCCTTGCACTGTCCTTATTGGCTACATCCACCATTACTCCACCTTCACTCTGACAGCATCAAATCAGCATGACACGTCAAAAGAGCACTCTCTTCCCGATTTTGTGCACAAAAAAAAGTAGCCACATGGCAAACCTGAATATGATTCATGTAAACACATTTTGTTGAAGTCAATTGTTGATACCAAACTTTATACCCCAAGAGTCACCATAATGAATTTTTGTTCTAAAAGCACCCTCCTAAAGATTAAGACTGCTGTTAAATGTTGGCATAACCTGTCCAAGGGAGCCCTTAAACATTTTGCATCAATTGTCTTTGTTAATGCCACCTGGAACCCGCAACCAGCTCCTATGGAAGAGGAAGCAGTGTGCGTGGTGGGCAGACAGAGTGGAAAGGTTTATTGAAAGGTTTAGTGGAATTAAAAAAAATATATTTATTTCTTTGGATTTCTGGCAAAGCCAACTGCATTTTAAAGTCAAGGTGTGGTCAGAAGACTAGGAATGTTCACAAGGGGGATGCAGAGAAGGCTGGCAAGATCGCACCAGTAACACAGGACCACACTCTTGTGTGCCAGCTCTCATCCCGACTACATGACTAAACTGTACTGTGGTAAAGTGGCCCTGACACGTTCAGTGTTTATTGTGCAGTACTGAGTATTAACCATAGTTGAGCAATATCCTGAAGTAGACTGCAAAGCTTTACAAATATTGACACTCACTCAATGTATTGTACCCCGTAAGGGTGGTACAGCACAGTAAATGAATGTCTCTAATGAGATATTGTGATTTGTGGACTTGTAAAATAAAACCGATACAGTTACACTATGTGAATAGATCAGGAAATATGGATGAAATGAAACATCTGTTAAAGTGCATTCATGGGAGTAGTTTGATAACATACTTAATACGTATTCAGTAATTAGCTGTAGAAACATTTGACAAAAGAGTTTAAGTGCAGGGAAATAACACAGCAATTGCTTATCTATTCATTTCAGAAGTTTGAATTATTTATTGCAGAAATACATAACAGCACTACTTACCTATCCTCTAAAATAATGTATGTTACTCTTTTCATGTTTATAGATTGTTTCCTACATTGTGGACAGTGAAATCCAACAAACATACACACAGTATCTTTGCTGTGTACACAAGTTGTGACAAGGTTCACAAATTCATTGAAAGGTTCCTTGTTGGTCCTTAAAAAATCCACTGTAAAATCACTTGGCAGGCTAGTATGGTCGTGTGTAGAACACCTTCCAAACCACTTTTTTCTCAATCCCACTACCTCTTATCTTTCTTTTCCCAGTGTGTAGCAATTGCAATTGCAATTGCAATACATGTGGGCACCCCATCATCGAGTGTTCACGGTTCATTATGAAGGCAAAGTTCTAACTGACACATCCTGGGCGTAAATACTGTGACAATATGACACTTGCGCACACACACCCACACACACTATTGTTACTTACTGCACCAAGATACAGTAAGTCATTTTTATACTTTAGCATGGTAAGCAACAACAAGGTGGTGTCTTGCAGATGAACAGTGTGTGTTGTTCAGATAAAAATAAAAATAAATAAAAAAATAAAAAATTGCATTGTGGAACCAATAAGGATGCCAATTGTTCTGAGACTGAATCCTCGTTTGATGAAAAGATTGTAGATGTGTATTATCAGCCAAATCGATGTGATATTGGACTATCAGAAGTAAGCACCAACAAAATGTGATTATGTGGCATGCCATATTATAGCATGTGACTATTTAGCTTATCACGACAATGAGGTACATGTAGTACTCTTCAATAATACTAATACTGAATGGAACTATGACCTATGTGAAAGTTTCTAACAAGGGAAACTTTCCATCACACCCCCTTAGATTTCATGGTAAGATGGCCCAGTGGATACCCCATCAGAAATTGAACACAAATCAAGCGTGGAAACAGGAAGAAGCTGTACTGAAATGTGAAAAAAGAAGCAAAATAGGAACAGTGAATGATCTAAGCTCAAGTTGTGCAACATTGAGCTATTTTGTATAGCTGTGGCATTGTGGATGATGTTGGGGTGCGAAGGGAGAGATCTGTGCTCAAATCTCCCTTTTGCCCAATTTCCCCCCCCCCCCTCCTCCCTCCACCACCACCACCACATTGTGAACTGTCCATCTAGTCACTGACATGTCTGTTCATTTTACTTAAATTTATGTCTGCACTGTGGTGTAGCATCTGTTTGCAACAGTGAGCTGTAAGGAAAGGACCTCCAAATGTATGTAATTCCTATTTGTTCTACATAAGTACAGGTGATGTCAATGATCGGATGGAAAGTTCATAATTTTGTGGGAGGGGAAAAAAAAAGTGGCATGAGAGAGATGCGAACATGGACCTCCCGCTTTATAATCCAACAACCCAACTGCACAAACACAATGCCACAGCTACTAAAATAGCTCGATGTTGTACAGCTTCTTCCTGTTTTCATCCCTGAACTGTGTTTACTTTTTGACGGGCTATCCACTGGGCCATTTTACCATTAAATCTGAGGGGGTCACAATAGGGAGTTTTCCTTGTAAGATATTTATCTGGAGCCCACTGACTGTAAACCATTGCCACACTTGTGCTGCTATAGTGGTTATTGTGGCTTGCCATTATAACGCTGTTAAATTGCTGTATTTTTTAGTGTAGTTTCACAGGTTCATGATATTAGCAATTTTTACATTTTTTCCTCTTTTGTAAGGTGGAAGTCTTAACTCCTAACATGGTAAAAAGAAATACAGCAACAGATGGAGGTCCTATAAAGTTTGCAGAAGCTACAGCTTTCCAATATTTGACCTCAATTCCTAATTCAGTTTTTCTGAAGCACACTGTTCATGGAGACCGCTGTGAAGCTAATGACAAGATGCAGGGCCATCCTATGCAGACATCATGGATTTCAACCTTAACATCAAAATATCATACACCTAGTCCTACGTAGCATAATAAGTTGTCTGCCATCATATATGTGCTTCCTTTGTACCTGTGGTTCATCACCATGGATATTGTTTACCCCTGATTCAGTTCAAAGCCTCAGAGCAGGTTGATGAACATGAATTAATTGAGGACAGTATCTCAGATTATGCTGAGAGGAACCTGAATTGTGATCAGTGAAGCCAATTGCTGGCACTGAAACTTTGGTAATATATAACAGCAAGCTACAAAATGAAATGTATTCCTTGTACTTGGAATTATTTTTCACTGCGTGCAGTAGTTAAAACTGTTCTATTTCATGTGGCAAGAATACCCTAAAGTGTTTAGCCATCTTATAACACAATAATAAATATACCTCATATTGAAATATTTGTTAAAGTTTTTGAACCTTCGTATGTCTCTCCTGTAAAATTTACTTAACGTGGCTTACCATCACCTAGCCTGAGTGCACCACATATGTTTTACAGAAACACCTGAAATTGCAGCCACCACAGATTTGTGGATCCCCTTCACCAAAGTATAAACCACATTTAAGCCAACAATGTCCAGTGAGAAGATTAGTGATTTTGTACTTCTGGTGTGAAGAGAATGAGGAACACCACACTCTGCAAGTTCAATTGACCCAACACACTTTATTGTCTCCTATCTCCAGTCATTTCTCCTGCCATTCACACCTGATTATCTAACTTGATAGTTCAACAGCCTGCATGGGGTTGGCACTTCTTTTTAACACACTGTATTCAACACTGTATAGTTGCTACAGCAGATTCCTTGTCTCCCCTATTTTTCTAATAAGAGAAGAAAATTCTGGTTATTTTGGAGTATTCTCTCTACTGTATACAGCCACTGTATCCTGTGCAGTGCAATGAACTTAAGGAAGATGAGAAATTTCTTCTCTCAAAACTACTCAAATACTTTCCGCCAATATTATCTGCTGTTTAAAACACGGTACTCATTTTAAATAATAAAAATGTATGTTATGAGCACACTATTGTTTTCTTTTTGTCAATTCTAATGTAATACTAGAACTATTAAAACTTCATAAAACCACAAATTAGTCACAGCAATTTCTTTTATTTATTTATTTATTAACATTTTCTCTTGTGGTTTTTGCAATCATCAGACATAATAATACAACAAAAACATGTAAAAAATATATTACATACTATGGTGCTTGCATCTTACATTTATTTTACACACTTATTACCTTACGGCTGATACGCTACTGACTCATATCACAAGCAGTGTATTAGAATTCACTGAGTGGATATAAACATTATTCCATAAGGAAATATTTTAATTTGTTGTTAAAATCAATCCCATTATATGTTGTTAAATAAATAAAAGGGCTTTTTGAACAATATTGTCCCATAGGGATTCCTAATGGCCATAGAGATCACTGGCAACTGTTAAAAAGCCATTTTAAGGATAAGCACGCATTACTATTGTGTAATATTAAAGTTCTTGTGTGTTTGTACAGCATTTTTCATAGACTCTTCTGATTTGACATTTCAGTCTTCTTACCAAGGCCTTCTTCCAGGACTGAACACACACTGTCAAACGTGCTAATTTAAGGACAGTACTTCCCACATGTTTTGTCAGAGAAATGCTCACTGGTTTCCATTATAAGTGGAATCAGCTCACTTAGCTATCTGTTGGCACAACATGACTGAGAAATTATTTTGCCTAAATTGAAGGACTGATTTTTTAAAATGAAAAACCCTGTACACACGCATTGGTAAGCTTTGATACAAAATAATTATGCACAAACATCTCAACACATGAAATTTTGGGCACACTGGAGGAGAATGTATAGCCAGACATAGCAGAGTTACAACAAAATTGCTTGTGGTCTATTTATCTCTAAGGGAGAGAAAAATTTAATAAACAGATATGAGCCCTCCTCTTCCACATTTAGCTGCAGATATATTCATGGACGCTTTTGAAAGAACGGCTCTAAGAGCAATGCCTACAAGGCTGTCACATTGTCTCAGTTAGTTGCACGATACTTTTGTCATCTGGCCATACGGACAAGAAAAACTTCAGAATTTACACCAGCAACCATAAAATAAGAGATATTCCGAGACTGACAAAAGACCACATGGAGCCACTATAGATTGCTGAAGTCTAAGGCATTAGGTGTAAATGTAATAAAACGTATAATGAAAGGCAAAAAAAGACTGCCTGGCCCAAATAATTTAGTCTGAGACCAGAGCATTGTGCATGCCCAAATTCAGAAGTGTCAGGGTTCACAGCTCTAGAGGTCTGTGGAGCTTCACCCTGATGTTTACATCATCAAATAGAGCAATATAATAGTTAGGATACAGTATATGTCGAGATTCGATGCTTTTAACTCATCATATAATTTCTTTTGAAAATCATTATTCGAGCATGTAGAAATGATTGCAATATAAGAACTCCACGTTGATAGAATACTATGGCGATGAGCGTTTGACATCTGTTTCAATGGCTGAGTGGACAGGCTGATGGTTTATGAACGTAAAGGACACATCTTCAAATCTAAGTGGAGTCAATTGTCTTTATTATTGTTTAGACCTGTACAGGTAATATTTTAATCCTTAATTCTCTACAAATTGTGCAGTTACAGGCTTTTCTAGGTTCCACATTCTTTCAAAAGACCCCATTTTATAATAGTCTAATCTTCATACATACAGACAAATGGTCATAGTATATATATTGAAAATGAATGTATTTCTTTTTAATTATTTCGACAGCCACCTGATGTCTCTATAAGACGAATGTATCAGCTGATTGGCACATTTTTCTACGTCCTTATGTGCGGTTTACACAAGTGAGTGCATGTGACTTCCAGTATCTGTTGTTTCCAGTTTAATATTCATTCTTCGACTACAGCAGGCCTATTCAATCGTTACGCTAAAAAGAAATCGAGAGCTCCTCGGTAGCTTGTCAGCTTACTGCACTGGTAACTGCAGTATGTGTTGGATCGAATCTCACCGCAGCCTTTTCTACTCATCGTGTTGCAAATGTTTCGTGCTTTATATACTTAAATTATAAAAATATTCTCCCTTTGAAGGTAATATTTATCTGACCTCTCACAACAATAAAAATAATCATCCTCTGAGGGCGATATTCATCTGACCTCCCATAAAAAAAAACTAAATAAATACAAATAATAATAATAATATTCCTTGGGAGGTTATATTCATCTGACCTTCCATAAAAATACAAATAATACAGTAGCAAGTATATTTGTATTTTGAAATTAATATTGTTGGCCTAATAACTACGTAGGCCTTTTACAGAAAAATGAAATAAAATAACATGAAGGGTAGGCTATATATAGCTTCAGCATTTTGTGCACATGCCACTGGTGTCAAGAACAGCTTGGATCCTTCGAGGCATAGAACTAACGCATCTATGGAAGAACTCCTCATCCAGGGCAATTCTCTCCCATGAAGAATGAAGCAAATCCCATAGGGCATCCACAGTTCCTGGAGGAGGGGGAGGGGGGGGGGGGATCTGGCTAATTGTCCCACACAGTCTTCTTAAGTTGAGCTCTTATGTGCTCTATGGGATTGAGATCACGTGACTTTGGAGGTCACGGAAGGCACTGCATAATATTCTCCCTCCTCTGAAACCAGCTCCGAGTCCTAATGCTTGTGTGTGATGGATGATTATTATGTTTGTGAGACGTCCTTCGGGGTACCGAAGTCGAGCTCCAAAGATGATTACATTTTCACGGAAATGCTCACAGCATGCTGAATTGAACTTGCCTTGGATACATTCTAAAGTTCCCGCACTCGTGTAAGACATCCAGCCTCAACATTTCACACATATGGGTACACTTCTAGCGCATGTGGCCATGAAGTGCACATCGTATAGTTCCCCGCCTGTGCGGTAAACGAGAGTGAGATCTCAGCTCATGGTCTCAATTGTGCATTCATCAGAGAAAATGACTTTCCTCCAATCGACATCTTCCCAGAAACTCACAATTGCTAGTCTATCCACAGCTTGGTTGGTTGGTTTAAAGAGAGAGAAGGGACCAAACTACGAGGTCATTGGTCCCTTGTTCCTAATAAAACAATGCCACATGGGTGAGAATAAAACGGACGAAACATATAACACGAAGCAGAAAGAAAGGAAAAGCCACAAGAGCAAAGGGAAGGCAATGAATACTAAAAGGAACAAAAGAGGACAAGAAAATAAGAGAGAGAGGCTAGAAACAGAAGGGAATAAAAAGAGAAAGCCAGCCACTCTGCAACACATTAAAACCTCTACCCCAAAAGCACTAGGGTGGAGGACACGGAGGGACAAAGGACACGAGCTAAAACCTACATAGAAGTATAAAACCCACTCTCATGGATAAAACATAAAACTAAAGCTGCTGTGGAGGCGTTGTCGCCCAACACCGAAGGCAGGGTGCTGGGAAAGTCAAAAGTCTGCCACAGAGCGGCTAAAAGTGGGCAGTCCAGCAAGAGGTGGAAAAGTCATTTGAGAGCCACAGCGACACTGAGGTGGGTCCTCGCGACAGAGTAGGTTACCATGTGTTAGCCACATATGGCCAATGCGGAGCCGGCGGAGGACAACTGATTCCCTGCGAGAGGCCTGCATGGAGGACTTCCACACATTCATAGTCTCCTTAATGACTAATGACGTGCAGTTTGTTATGCATGCTGTTATGTCATTCCATCTCCCAAAGCCGGAAAACCCTGTGGTGCAAGAAAGAACACAGATCAGCTTCAGAGATGCCTACCCCCAGAAGCGATTTCTGCATCGCCTGTTTGGCCAGCCTGTCGGCAAGTTCACTGCCGGGGATTCGGACGTGTCCTGGAGTCCACACAAACACCACGGAACAACGGGACTGTTCCAGGGCATAGATGGACTCCTGAATGGACACTACCAAAGGGTCGCGAGGGAAGCACTGGTCAATAGCTTGGAGGCTGTTCAATGAGTCAGTACACAGGAGAAACGACTCGCCAGGGCATGAGCGGATGTACTCAATAGCACGAGATATGGCCGCTAGCTCTGCAGTGAAAACACTGCAGCCATCGGGCAAGGAGTGCTGCTCCAAATGTCCTCCATGAATATATGTGAAGCCCACGTGACCATTAGCCATTGAGTCGTCGGTGTAAACCACTTCAGAGCCCTGGAACATGTCAAGAATCGAGAGGAAGTGACAGCGGAGAGAGGCGGGAATAGCAGAGTCCTTAGGGCCATGCAAAAGGTCCAGACGAAGCTGTGGCCGAGGCGTACACCATGGAGGCGTATGTGAACGGACCGCAAGTAGAGGTGGTAACGGGAAGGACTCCAGTTCAGAGAGAAGGGACCACACGCGAACCGCAATCATTAGCCCCAATCTGGGCCGCCAATGTGGGAGATGGACTGCCGCGGGTGGGAAAAGGAGATGGTAATTCGGATGCTCAGGGGAACTACGTGTGCTGCGTAACTGGCAAGCAGTTGCGCACGTCTGATCTCCAGTGGAGGGCCACAAGCCTCCGCCAGTACACTGGTCACCGGACTCGTCCTAAAATCTCCTGTCGCTAATTGAACCCCACAGTTGTGCACAGGGTAGAGTAAATGCACTGCTGAAGGTGCTGCCGAACCATAAATCACACTCCCATAGTCAATTCTAGGTTGGACAAGGGCTCTGTAGATTGGCGCACAGCTCATCATCGGACTGCAAAAGAAGGTCTCCGTGAAATATGATACCCTGGACCATATTTAAGCTCTTGTGGGGCGTGATGGTTACAGAAACATGCCCCAGCTTGTCACAAGCAAGTAACTCCCATGATTGGGCAGAGGATGCTGTTTTGATCAGTACTGTCCCAGATCTCATTTTGGACAAGCCCTCCACCTCCCCGAACTTGTCCTCTAAATGCTAAACACAAAACTGAGGCTTCAAAGTCATGAAAGATTCCACATCAGCTCTCGAACATAGAAGGTACTGGGGCGAATAAGATCAGCTGCCATCCTCCCATGGTGTGGCCAGGGAGGAGAACGATTTGGGGTCGTACTTATGTGCGTTGAATTGAGCTCGTGATTACTTAGAGACTGCTGGTGTTCCACCACCCGCAAGAGATGATTGACTATGCTTCACCGCGTGTCATCCGCCCTGATGCCACCCACTCCGACCCGGGGCCCTCCCCACGGGTACCACCCAGTCACAGCAAAGGCCACCAGGCAGGATGGCCATTGCCTGGATTCCCGATGCCCCAGGGGGTACGCATCTACCCCTTGGCAAACGTGGGGAGTTAACGGTGCAGGCATCAGCAGAGCGATCCCTTTGTGGTTAGGGGGCTACAACCAACAGGGTACATAGTGGCCCCACCACAACGGACTAGCTACCATGCTGGATATCAGGTGCCAAGATGTCCATGGTCATTGTTGATGCAGAAATCGGCACTGCATAGTACATGGTGGAAAACGCACCCAGGAAGGTGTCCTCTCCCAAGAAATGGAGAATGGGCAGGACTGCAATGTGACGACAAGAAAGTGGGCTAAAGATCTCAAAGCACAATGGACATGATGCACCTTGTAAGGCGCCCTTCCCCAATTGGCTCGCTCTTCGGGATAATTTTGAAGAATGGAGATCAAATCCTACAGGGGACCATCACATAAACGCCGAAACATGTGAATCTCCTTTTAGTCGCCTCGTATGACAGGCAGGAATACCTTGGGCCTATTCTAGCCCCCGGGCCCTCAAGGGGTATCCACAGTTTGTTCGAAAGAAAACGGTTCTTTGATAAGAGCGTGACGGGACCCGATTCCTTGGTCCTTGGTCTCGATGAACCCAGGAAAAGTGAAGCTCTCCTAGTTCCCGGATGAGTGACAAAGGAGCATTCTAGGGTGCCCAGACCAATTCTTCATCTCGTCTCTGTCTAGAGACTCATGGTCTTCCAGGTACACCATTATCTCTACCTCACCATTATCTCTAAACTGTCTAATCCATCTCCTTGCTGTGGAAGCTTCAACACCATACTGACGTCCTGCCTCAGATGCACCGTTTTCAAAGAGAGCAGTTATTTGCTCACAAACATTCACATCAGCCATTTTGAAGCAGACCTATGACATATGCCAATCAGCTAATATGTTTATTTTAACTGAAAACTATAGGACACCAGATGATGGTTGAAGTAATTACAAATAAATACTTCCATTATCAATATTTTTACTATGACCATTTGTCTGTTTAAAGAATAGACTATTATAAAATGGGGTCTTTTGAAAGAATGTGAAACCTAGAAATGCCTACAACTGCACAATTTGTAGCAATTTAAGGTTTAAAATATTACCTGTACATGCCTAAAAAAAAAAAAAAAAAAAAGGAAAGAAAGAACACTTGGCCTTTACGTTCAAAAACCATCAGCCTGTCCACTCAGCCACTGAAACAAGACGTCACATGCTCGTCGTCGTAGTAATTCTAACAACATGAAGCTCCTATATTTCAACTGTTTCTACATGCTCAAATAATGATTTTCAAAAGAAATGATATGATGAGTTAAATTGCAGTTAATTTCAACATGTACTGCAGCCTAACTACTATATTGCTTCTATTTGATGATGTAAACACCAAGCTGAAGCTCCACAGACTGCTGGTGTTGTGAACACCAACACTTCTGTACTTGGGCGTGTGCAATGCTCTGGTCTTGGACTCTTAAGTTATTCAGGCCAGACAATCTTTTTGCCTCTCACTGTACATTTGTACATAACAGAAGTGGGTCATGCCGTTAAAGAAAGGAGCGTAAGCAGCATGTGTGGCTCCAGCAATCAGTAACTCAGACAAATCTGGACATAATGAAACACGTTGACAGGGTACAGATTTTTTTAATGTTCACATTTTTGCAAAAGCACCATACAAACATAAATATAAAATCAGAGAAGTATTCAAAATTATTACATGTCCAAACAATTTTCACCATGAAGACAACTCCAAATCACCAGCGCGTGGCTACCTACACTCATTGCTGAGAGGACATTACCATCATATGTAAACAGAAGCACAAAGAAGACACCATTTATCAGTGATGTCTTTCCGTGGACATGCCACAGGTGTTTATGTGACGAAACAGCTGATCTTTTACGTGCAGTGGACTCAAAAACGAAATTATAAAGCTGAAACACTAAAAACAGAATTATTCGCTATAAAGAAAGAAAACAATAGATTAATACATGAAAAGCAGTCCTGTGTGTGTGAAATACAACAGATGGAAAAGGAAGATGGCGAAAATACATGTGCACCAACGAATACTAAAAATAACACATCCAGTGTTTACGATGTCACGATACACTCCGCAAGCCAAAAATTGGTAGATAAATATAAATGGAATACAGTGACATACAATAAAAGAAAAGAGAACACCATGTTTATGCAAAGGTACGAATATGGGTTTCTAATAGCTGGTGACTAGCTGCTTAAATATGCTGCTGTCCCCAACTGCAAAATCAACATCAGACCGGGAATTAGAATGCAACAACATAGCAAATATTTTTAAAATGTAGTAAATTGAAAGTATATCAATAAAAAACCACGGGGGAACCAAGAATAATTACAGTGGTGTCTTTATGCACACTGGAACAAATTCGTTAAGAAGCTGCAGTGACAAAGAAATTATTAACGAAACAAGAAATATGGTTCGTTTGGCAAGAAGTATCTATGTGGGATTCCGGCTGATACCTAGGGGAATGATAAAAAGAAGGTCAGCGAGTGACAAATATATCTCCAAAATAAATTATGCCATCAAGGAACAGTGTGATCATCTTGGTGCCACTTTCACAGACCCAAACAAATTTCCGAGTGAAAACGGCCTCGGAAAGGATGGCATGCATTTAAACAGTTAGACTCTGTAACACTCGGCAGAATGTTTACTGATGTCTGAAAAATAATCAGAAGGAAGGGAAACTAATATATCCTGATGGGGGTGAAAACCAATTGCTGCAGCTGAAGAAGCAAAATATAAGCACAACACAAAAAAGGAGGGACTACAGAATATGCTCTCAGAATGCAGCCCTCAACATTTATGTCAACAAAAGATAAGTTATATAAAACTACTACATCAGAATATTCAATACGTTGGTAACAAGAAACTAGAAGCAGAAGTAAACCTAAGTGAAATACAACCAGACATGCTGTGTATCAGTGAATATGGTCTAACAAACCCAGATAGCTAACTTGACAATACAGGACTATATCTTATCCAGTAACGTCTGTAGATTTAAACATAAAGGTGGTGGGGTTTCCATATATATTAAAACAGGAAAGAACCTAAAGACTGCAAACAGTAAAGGTGTGAGATTATCTATAGCTAGAGAAAAAGACTTTGAAATTACTGGTGTAGTGACTGATTACATTACATTATTTTGTATGTACAGATCACCAAGTGACAAGATTATCATATTTCTGAAAAAAAATATGCCAACTTACTACGAATGAACTTGAAGATAAACAATGTTTTACATGGAAACTTCAGTTTTGACACGGGAAAAGAATCAAAACCAAGACAAGATATTGAAGAATTGTGAATACAATAAAATATGGAGGCAACAATATCTGCACCAACAAGAGTGACTTCTCAAAGTCAGACAGTTATTGATATGGTCATTACTAATATTAGTAGGTCTAACTATGAGTCACATGTAGTCCAAACAGAAATATCTGATCATGGACAGCTGATCTTTTGCAAAAGTAAGGACATAATATCTGAACCAAAACAAACAACCAAAGGAATCAGGAACATCAGTGAATAAAATATTAACGTCTTTAGAACAATATTAAGCAGGGAAAGCTCGAATGAAGCCCTACAGAAGGTACATGAAAAATATGATTCATTTATTACAACAATTAAACACATTTTAATGTAGCACTCCACAAAGTAAAGAGACAAGAAAAGATGCAGAATCAGACAAAGTGGATTACCAGTGAAATGACAGAACTATGAAGGAAAATACAGGATCTGAGACGAAGGGGTGAAGCTGAAAGTTATAAAATGCTACAGAAGAAGTCTAGAAAAATAATACGAGAGGCAAAATCAAGAGCAATTAATGATACCATAATAAACTCAAGAAACAAGACAAAGGCAGCTTGGAACGCAATTAAAGGTGAAAGACAGGAAAAAGGTGTATCAAACAAAGAAACAAATCAGATCAACGAAAATAAACAACACAGCGGTTACAGATGGTAGAGAAATAGCTAACATACTTAATGATAACTATGTAAATGTGGAAGAGAACTTAAAATGGGAAAGAAATAGAACACAAAAGAAAGTTACTAAATTACCACTAAAATCAAGCAGAACCATGTTCCTGAAACCAGTCACAGAACATGAACTGAGGAAAAAACTGTACAGAAACTGGAGTCCAAGAAATCAACTGGTGATGACTAAATATTGAATCATGTAATGAAGCAAGCAAGTGAGCAAATAATCTCACCATTGCTGGAAATAGGAAACAGGTCTCTCAGAGATGAAATTTTTCCAGAAAAACTGAAGATGGGCAGGGTGGTACCAGTGTACAAGAAAGGGGATAAGGATGACCCCAACAATTACAGGCCAGTTGCACTGATATGAGGGTTCTGAAAAATCCTTGAAAAGCTTATGTATAACAGATTAGTTGATTATCTGGACAAACACAAAATTCTCATACCATCACAGCACCGTTTCAGAAAAAGTAGATCTTTGGAATCAGCAACTACCTGTCTGACAGATTACATTATACAGTCCTTAGATGACAACCAAGTTGTATCTGCAATGTTTCTGGATATCTCCAAAGCAATCAACACTACTGACCTTGAAATACTGATAAGAAAATTGGAAAACTACAGTATTCGAGGGCAAGCAGGGAAGTGGATAGAACCATACCTATGCAACAGGAGGCAATATATATCAACAGGGGATGCACATTAGTCAGAAACCAAAACTATCAAATAGGGACTGCCACAGGGATCAGTAATGGGGCCATTGCTGTTTAATGACACAAGTGTTGAAGAGAAAAAGAAGAAAATATTGTATGCAGATGGCATGACTGAACAATGACCAAAGTGTGGCCAGCTTGAGAGAAGAACATACATATCTGCAAACACCACAGCTCAATGGCTCCTGGAAAATAACTTGTAATAAACCTAAGGAAGGCTATGTACGCAGTGTTAAGAAATAAAGCGAAGGCTGTGCACATGGGATTAGAGGTGGATGAAACGAGACTAGAGGAAGCAGAATCCAACAGATTCTTACGTATTACTGTGCATAACAACCTGAAATGGAAACAGCATATTAATTCTATCTGTAAGAAACTTAGCTCCATCATGTTTATGACAAGGTAGCTACCACAGTATGCAGACAAACAGCTTCAGTGCACAGTATATCATAACTCTTTGAACCATACCTGCAGTATGGAGTGGTAGTGAGGGGAAACTCAAAAAGAAAAAAGAAAAGAAAAGAAAAGAAAAGAAAAGAAAAGAAAAAAGGAAGAAAGAAAGCCAGAATCCTATTAAGAAGAAAGAATTCTGAAACATGCAGAAACAAGACTAGGCATCTCAACTTTTTCCTCCTTGGACATATATAAAACTACACTATATGTCACAAAAGATAGTGCAGAGTGAACAACAAATGCTAGTGTACACACCCACAACACGCAGAGGATGAATTACGTATGAAGCATACCACACCGACTGACAATCCTTGAGAAAGGATCTCAGTACTCAGGTATCAAATTACTAAGAAGTCTGCCTAAAAAACTACGTGACAACATACATGACATAAGTTTTCAAAGAATCTAAAAGACTATCTGGTTTATAAGAAATTTTGAAGTGTTGGTGAGTACTGTTCACATAAAATTTGTAAATACTGTTAATTACAATCAATGATGTTAGAATAGTTAGGAAGTATGTTTTTGTATTTTTGACATGTCCTATATTACATGTACGTTCACTGTACACCATGTAATCCTCCAGGATCAAATAAAATTCAATTCAATAATTCTCACCTTAAACGCTAGTGACTAGTACACCAGTGAACACTTCCATTGATCTCAATATCATCATTCAATAGTCAATTTTTAAAATCTACAGCAAAAAAGATGGGAAACACTGTCTTTAAAGTAGTGCAAGTTTGACACTGCACACAATACGACAGCTACTGTGTGAGTAGTTACACATTAAACAAACAGTACTGTGCAATGTGCATGACCATACAAATTTACCGTTCTACAGTTATGGCACTGTTAAATAGGTAAGCCTGTCCATCATGGCAAGATCATACAACATTGACTGGGAAAAATCTGTTTTTAATTGTCTTTTGAGGCCAGAAACCACACAAAAAGCAACAACTGGCGTGAGACTAGTGGAAGACATGTTCAATGCCGTCCACCGTTTTCTGTCACAAACTGAAATCGTTGAAACGGTATCCACAGCAAATCGGAGGGTCCCTTCAGTATATGTGTTGTGCAATTCGTGCCTTTGGTTCAGCTACATTTGTAATTTAATCACTGAACACAATATCTTTCAGAAAACCTCACAGCCAAAAGTCACACAGATTAAGATCAAGAGATCTGGACAGCCAGGGAAATGGTAGCTGACAATTCTAGTGTTTCTAATTTGCCTCTGCAGCAGCTGCTTCACTGCCTGTGCAGTGTGTGGAGGAGCACCATCTTGTACAAAAAAAATTATAACCACACAATCATACTGTTGAAGGGTTGGACGGATGGTGAGCAAAAAAGTCTCATAGCATTTACCAGTAACACGACCCGCAGATCCATCTTCTCGAAAAAATATAGCCCAACAATAATGATGCTGTAAACCCACACCACAAAGGTACCTTCGCCAAATGAAGTGGTAATGGTTGACATAAGAGTGAATTTTCTGTTGCCCATATTCTGCAATTCTGTGTATTGACATGTCCTTGGAGATGGTGAGCAAGAAATTCCTTAGCAAATGTTAGTCTTACTGGCAGGTCAGCATGAAACAACTCCTGAACATGTGTAATTCTATATGGATAGCAAAGCAGGACATTTCATAGAATTTTATGCACTGTGCTCACAGGCATATCCAAAGTTCTGGAATACCCCTTGCACTGCATGTTGGCACACCACTGCTTGACCCCTCCAACAATGCTCTGGCCATGTCATCTACTGATGTAGGATCAACTGTTTTCCTCCCTTTGCCACACTGCACTTCAAAAGAATCTGACTTTTGGAATTATGTAATCTTTTCTCCAGAACCATGACAGACATTGGACCAATGCCTTTTTCCATGCCCTTTCATGTCCAGAACTTCTGCAGAGTTACTGGTGCACAGACAGCATTCTCATTAAAAGAGCTTTACCAGCAGCTTGCAATCCTGCATTGAAACAGCCATGCCATGCAACTGGGATGCAAACTGAGGAACAGCCACATGCCCTGCATCTTATTTTGCATATTCTGCTGCTTACAGCACCACTCTGTTTTTACAGGATTTTGAAACTGAAACTTTAATTATAATCACCTGGTATGTAAAGAGAGGAAATTGATAGCATTTTTAAATTTTTTTATTGGTGGTCAACAGCATACCTGTTTTTTGGCAAAACACATTCCTAATTTTTTTTAATACTAAGTGCCTCATTACATTTGCAAAATTTCTCCTTAAGATTATGACATAATGAATAACAGATCACAGTAGTAGTGACAGATATCTTTGTGGTACCCTATGTTTGTTGCACATGAGAAAATACAACTGCACATGCTAAGCTATCCAATTTATTTGCTAAGTAGTCAATGTGTACCTTCCAATTTAAATTTTTATTTAGGTTTCAGCCTAAAAACTTTATATGGTTGCTTCTGTGATATCCTGTTATTTTCGTTTACTCCATTCTAATTATTTACTTTTACTTCATTTTGATAGAACCACAATTCAAATTTTTCTAAAGTAATTTTTACTTTTTCTGGAAATCTTTCAGGCGCCATATTTTCAATTAAAATTGAAGTATCATTAACAAATAAAACTGAATGTGCATTTTTAACGAGTAGTAGATCATTTATGTAGAAAAGGAACTCATAGGGACTCAATATCAAACTTTGTGGGACTACTTGAGATTTTTTTTTTCTTTGAGTATGAGAAATGACTGTTTCATTTCAAAGTTGCAATTACTATGGTATTTGTTTCCTATCTGTTAAGTAAGAGTTGGCCCATTGTGAAGCAGTGTCTCCGATTATAAATGTCTAACTTTCAATAACCCATAAATACTTCTTCACTGATGGCTATGTCAGAAATTGTTAGGAGACAACATTTCCACAAGGTTTTTACTAGAAGAAACCTCAGAAAAATGTTATTATGAAACAGCCATCAGGCAACAAGTGTTTACAGTTACTGATAGTAGGGCTGTTCGAGCAGCAGTCCCAAATAATCATGCGCATGTGCAGTGTGAAAATGGCATTCCATGTAGCAACACTGACTACTTCTAACTCTCCCTGATAAGCAGTGCACTGTTCAGGCAGTAGCTGCAAACTGGCCACAGATGGCTGGCAACTGACAGAACTAGTGCGAGAATTTTCCTCAAACTGCTAGTCTTGTGCATGCACAAAGCTACCATTTCATCCCATACTTTCAGCATGTCTACAATGTTGCTCTTTGCAATGGCGCCGAGTGAGGATCACAAGTGTGTAAAGTCCAGAAAAAAGTGTAAAAATAGCGAGGAAAAGTGTTTATCGAGCAATATAGTCATCAGTGTGTACTGTGAAAACTTGTGCATGCCATGCTACATAACAAAAAAAGTCACAGAAAAAAACTGTGGAACCACAAGAAGTAACAAGGAGAATTACACATGTGGAGCATCTACATCGTCTTTCGGGGAAACAAGTTTAACATTAGGTTCGGATCCCTGCCACTGCAAAAAACGTGCGGTTAAAGGTGTAATGTGCACGATATGTAAAACTGCATTTCATTATTCATGTGTTAACGTAGATCCTAAACGTAAGATATGGTTCTGCACAAAATGTAGCAGAGACGAACCTGTGCAAAAACTTAATAAGATGGATTACACAAACAATATCATTGCAGTGTTAGTGGAAGAGATACGCGTTTCACAACACGAGTGCAACAAATCCCCGCAGCTGAACACAACGGGTGTAAATAAATCACTCAGTGAACTTCACTCAGGAATCATAAACTATGGTAGCAAAAATACAAGACATAACGTGTGTAAAAAGTGTGGGAGAGTAGGCAGTAATGGCGTATACGAAACAAAGTTCCATTCTTGGTGTGCAAAAGTTGATCCGTTGCCGAAAACACATGAAAAATCATTGTCAGAATGGAAATATGATACCAATGTCTACAGGGCCAGACTAAACCCATCTATTCAACTACAAAAAAGGTGCTAAGTGATGATAGTGCTTCAGAAAATATTTTTGAAAATATGCAGGTACACGTTTCAGCCGTTGCTGCTCCCCTAAATAGGCCTACGCGCAATCCATGTCAACATATGCCTAGGTCACAACAAAAAATACATAATCACATGGGAAAACTGCACATTTTAGCTGATAGCCATGGATGTGGAATAGCCTCTCTTGTTAATGAGGCATCAGTTGTGAAATCCACGAGTTATGTCAAGCCTGGGGCTTCCCTTTCGGAGGTAATTACGAATGTTTACACTGATGAAATTATCAAGTTGACTTCAAAAGACTTTGTAGCTTTGTTTGGAGGCTCTAACGATGCATATAAAAATGAAACCTCTACAGCCTGCTCAGAATTGAAAAAGCATCTGGCTCATTAGTCACATACAAACATTCTCTTTGTCAACATTCCACATCGCTATGATCTGCCACCCTGGTCTTATGTGAACAAAGAGATTAGTACTGCTAATGAGAGTTTTTCCAGTATACGCAGTCAATTCAAAAATATTTGTGTTGTTGATATTAGTGGCACTGGTCGGAGATTCCACATTTCTCATGGCCTTCATTTGAATGGCCTAGGGAAGAAAATTGTAGCACAAAAAGTATTGGATGAAATAAAAAGGCACCAGCAAACATCTGCAGCACCATCAACAACAGTAACAGTAACATCACAAAAATCAATAAAAGCAGGTTCATCACAAGTAGCAACAACAACAGAAGCAACAGCAACATCAAAATCATCACCAGTGACAGCAACAAAACCATTTGCAGAAACAACAGCAAAACCAACAGATACTACAACAGATCCACCATCAACAGAAATAGTGCCAATAAAAGAAACAATGGCAGCAACCGGATGAAGAATCCTGTCAGCAGCAGCAGCAGCAGCAGCAGCAGCAGAACCAACAACAGCAGTAACAGAACCAACAATAACAGAAGCAGCAGCAACTAAACCAACAACAACAGAAGCAGCAGCAACAAAACTATCAACAACAGTTGCAGCAACACAACACTGCTTAAGGAGGAGTCAAAGACAAGGTATATCTACATCATTAAATAAGGATTTTTTATGGCTTCAAACAAAGAAAAGGAAAAGATTGTGACAAACCAGCAAGAAAATTTGCAGATAAGTCACAACTACTATGGAAAAAGCAGCACATTACCAGGTAACGACAAAAGAAAAAATACTTGCAAACCAGTCAGGATAATGTGTCAGAATATTCAGTGCCTCAAAAAAGAAGTGCTAGATCTAGAAGTAGCTTTAAACAATCTTGCTGATGTCTCTTGTATCTGTTTGTCTGAACACTGGTGCAAGGCTAGTGAATTAAGTCTCATAAATACAAGCAACTTTAATTTAGCATCACATTATTGCCGAAGTGTTTTTAAAAGTGGTGGGGAGGACTGCAGATCAAAGTGAAAACAGAATTGAACCATCTAAATACAGAAAAAACATTTTGAATCATGTGCCATAGAGTTAAAAACTGAGAAGAAGAGTGAAAAACTAGTTGTCATAACAATATATAGATCACCACTGGGTGACAAAAACATATTCCTTAAAAAATGGAAGCAGCATTAAACACTTTTTATAGTAACGAAGTGAAATTATTGTTATGTGAGGATTTTAATATTAACCTGTTAATTGAAAGTGATGAAAAAAAGACACCTTTTGAGTATACTAAGCAGCTTTCACATGAAACCACTTTTTACAGATGCCACTGGAATAACAGAACTGTCATCTTCTCTTTTAGACAATATTTTCACAAATATGAATAATGGTATCACTGGGACACTAAATGTAAACTTAGGTCTTTCGGATCACAATGCACTATTAGCATACATAAATTTCTCTGTACCCAAGGCAGTAAAATATAAGTGGGAATACAAAAGGCACTCCTATACAGAAAAAGTGAATACTTTCATCCTGAAACCTGGGAAGATGTCTTTGCACAAACAACAACCGAGGAATCTTTCAATGTTTTTTTGTAGTACATTCATGTTCCTATTTGAGATGTGTTTTCCAAAAAAGTTCACAAAGATCAATGTCATGCCTAAGAACATAAGCCAGTGGATAACACCTGCTATTAGAGTATCTAGTCAAACACTAAAACATATCAGTCAACTAAAAAAAAAGACAACAAAGGTGAACACTTCACAGATTTTGTTAAGACATATAAGAAAATTTAAAGGAAGGTGATCAAAAAAGCCAAGACAACACACAATGACAGTGTAATTGCTGGGTCAGCAAACAAATCGAAAGCTATATGGAACGTAGTAAAAAAAGAAATAGGCCCAGGCAAAAATGTTAGAAATCTAGATGACTTTGTTTTAAAATATGATCAAGTTGCGCTAGTCAGAAATCTTACTTTACCAAATTACGTTAATGACTACTTCATAAACAGTCCAATCAATCTCAGTAAAAAAAATTCTAGGATTAATAGAACACCAATCCCAGGAGAACAAAGTGTTAGCTCAATATTGCTACCTCCCACGAACAAACTGGAAGTTAATCGAATAATAAAAACCATGAAGAATAAAATGTCCTCAGGGATTGACAAAGTACCTTGTTCAGTCATGACAAGATGTGCTAGTGTCATATCAGAGCCACTCTCACACACCATCATAAACATATTATTGTCAGAAGGAGTCTTTCCACAACGATTAAAAATTGCAAAAATAAAACCATTATATAAAAAGGGCAATATACATGAAGTGGGAAACTATAGACCAATAGCTTTATTATCGGTATTTTCGAAAGTAATAGAGACAGTCATGAAAAACAGAATTACAAATTACCTCGAGAAATTCAATCTATTGTCTGTAACCAACACAGCTTTCACAAAGGAATGAGTACAGAGTCAGCCATCACCCAATTCGTTGAAAATATTGTAACGGGGCTAGATAGGAATGACAGTACAATAGGAATAAACTTGGACTTACCAAAGGCATTTGATACTGTCCAACATGATATTCTGCTAGACAAATTAGAATATGTCGGTATACGAGGAGTGGCAAAAAAGTGGTTTCAGTCATATCTCCATAATAGGACACAGGTAGTAGAAATTGCAACAACTAACACTAAAAACCAAAGTATTGTTTACAGATTGGATATTCAGACTGTGTCAATTGGGGTACCGCAGGGGAGTGTTCTAGGACCTCTCCTATTTCTTCTTTACATAAATGATATCAAGATTCCAGTAAATGGTACTCACATAACACTGTTTGCAGATGACACAAACATTGTAGTAACTGACATAAACTGGGTATTGTCAACATCTGCAACCAGAGTTATAGAATATTTGCAAAACTGGTTTGAAATGAACAAATTAGCCATAAATATCTCTAAAACTAATTATATCCATTACAGGAAAACAAAGTCACACTCTGATCTGGATCCCAGAATACAAAATAAAGAAATTGTGAGAGTTGCTACCACAAAATTCTTAGGTGTACATATACACTCCTGGAAATTGAAATAAGAACACCGTGAATTCATTGTCCCGGGAAGGGGAAACTGTATTGACACATTCCTGGGGTCAGATACATCACATGATCACACTGACAGAACCACAGGCACATAGACACAGGCAACAGAGCATGCACAATGTCGGCACTAGTACAGTGTATATCCACCTTTCGCAGCAATGCAGGCTGCTATTCTCCCATGGAGACGATCGTAGAGATGCTGGATGTAGTTCTGTGGAACGGCTTGCCATGCCATTTCCACCTGGCGCCTCAGTTGGACCAGCGTTCGTGCTGGACGTGCAGACCGCGTGAGACGACGCTTCATCCAGTCCCAAACATGCTCAATGGGGGACAGATCCGGAGATCTTGCTGGCCAGGGTAGTTGACTTACACCTTCTAGAGCACGTTGGGTGGCACGGGATACATGCGGACGTGCATTGTCCTGTTGGAACAGCAAGTTCCCTTGCCGGTCTAGGAATGGTAGAACGATGGGTTCGATGACGGTTTGGATGTACCGTGCACTATTCAGTGTCCCCTCGACGATCACCAGTGGTGTACGGCCAGTGTAGGAGATCGCTCCCCACACCATGATGCCGGGTGTTGGCCCTGTGTGCCTCGGTCGTATGCAGTCCTGATTGTGGCGCTCGCCTGCATGGCGCCAAACACGCATACGACGATCATTGGCACCAAGGCAGAAGCGACTCTCATCGCTGAAGACGAAACGTCTCCATTCGTCCCTCCATTCACGCCTGTCGCGACACCACTGGAGGCGGGCTGCACGATGTTGGGGCGTGAGCGGAAGACGGCCTAACGGTGTGCGGGACCGTAGCCCAGCTTCATGGAGACGGTTGCGAATGGTCCTCGCCGATACCCCAGGAGCAACAGTGTCCCTAATTTGCTGGGAAGTGGCGGTGCGGTCCCCTACGGCACTGCGTAGGATCCTACGGTCTTGGCGTGCATCCGTGCGTCGCTGCGGTCCGGTCCCAGGTCGACGGGCACGTGCACCTTCCGCCGACCACTGGCGACAACATCGATGTACTGTGGAGACCTCACGCCCCACGTGTTGAGCAATTCGGCGGTACGTCCACCCGGCCTCCCGCATGCCCACTATACGCCCTCGCTCAAAGTCCGTCAACTGCACATACGGTTCACGTCCACGCTGTCGCGGCATGCTACCAGTGTTAAAGACTGCGATGGAGCTCCGTATGCCACGGCAAACTGGCTGACACTGACGGCGGCGGTGCACAAATACTGCGCAGCTAGCGCCATTCGACGGTCAACACCGCGGTTCCTGGTGTGTCCGCTGTGCCGTGCGTGTGATCATTGCTTGTACAGCCCTCTCGCAGTGTCCGGAGCAAGTATGGTGGGTCTGACACACCGGTGTGAATGTGTTCTTTTTTCCATTTCCAGGAGTGTAGATGAAAATTTAGTCTGGAAATCCCACATCCTGTACCTCTCTCATAAGTTAAGCTCTGCTTACTTTGCTTTACGTGTTATTGGCATTATATGTAGTAGGGAGTGTAGCAGAACTGTTTACTTTGCTTATATACATTCAGCTATTACCTATGGCCTCACCTTCTGGGGTCATAGTAAGAAAAATCTCAAAACCATCTTCACTCTACAAAAATGAGCTGTTAGAATAATTACCAACAGTTCAAGGCTAACTCCTTCAACACAATTATTTCAACAGCTAAATATTCTACCCCTACCGTGTCTCTATATACAAAAAAGTGTAATTAATGTAAAAATAAATATTGACAATTTCAAATCCAGCTCGGATCTATATACTTACAACACAAGAAAGTGCAATGACATTCATATTAAAAGAGTTAACAGAAACAAACAAACATACAAGAAAGTAGATTGTATAACAAACTACCGGTAAAGATAAATGAAATAAAAAAATTGTCTTTATTTAAAGAAGCAGTATTCAAATTTTTAGTGACCAACTGCTATTATAGTGTAAATGAATACCTGGAATAGCTTCATACAAAACAATTAGATTTATGTACTCTGTGCTAATAGTAATTTTTATCTTACTGTTGCTGTGACCTAAATAAATAATATGTACAAAAGTGTTACAATTATTATGTGTTATATCACATTATCAACTGTGTATTCCAAGTAAAAAGTCTTTCTCATACATTAATGTAATTAATCAAAGTTGTACATGCTATTTCATTGCGGTCTGATGATGTGTAGTCTACTACGCACATTTGTATTGTGTATTGTTCATACACACACACACACACACACACACACACACACACACACACACACACAATGTATTTTTTGATGAAATCCATGCAATGTACATTGTCTCTGGATGAATAAACTACTTCTACTTCTACTTCTACTACTACTACTACTACTACTACTACTACTAACGAGTCATTCAGTTTGTACTTAGTGTAGTATTATTTTGCTGATTTTATTTCATTACTGTAATCACAGAAAGTTTGTCCATAAAATTCAGTTTTTGTTAGCAGCCCACAAGAATTTTAATACTTGGGTATTCAAGTGACAAAAAATGGACTTACGAGAGAAATTACTTTGGTTGCAAGCAGAAAATTATCATTAAAAATTTCACAAATTTACACTGATGACATCTGTCCCTGCAGAACTTATGTGTGTGGTACACACACTGGCAATGTGCATCAGGAAATTTTACCACTTGTATTCCAGTGATTAGTTGCACAAATTGAGCCCAAGTTTTCTATTTTTGTCTGATAAATAAAAGAAATTCCATGGGCTTGTTCCTTACACTCTGTTCATTCTGTTTTTTACATCGCGTGGCTGTTACTGAATCCTGTTATCATTACACTGACTGCTTTTCATGGCTTCATTTACGCTGTCACAGAATGAGTGAATCTCAACTTAAGCATTTTTTGTTGCAGGTTCTGGAACTAGTTTTTCTGTGGACAAGTATATAGTGCAATCTACAGGAACAATGGTACTTGGGGTTACATTTGCACAGTCATCTCATTGAAATGCACTAAATTTGTATTAAGATATATCTTGATGTATCTTCATGTTGTTTACAGTCCATAACGAAGTGTTTTAGTGGAAAATGGTATGTGACTTTGTGTTACAGAACTGAGTATGCTGCAGATCAAATGTAAACGTCTGTGGCTGGTTGTGACTTGGAACACTCCTCATGGTATGAGATGGAAAATGCTATGGTGGCGCCTACATCATAAAATAGTGAGCACTTTGAGGAGATATGTTTCAAGATCCCTCATACGAGGTAAGCCTCCAAAATGAGGCACTAAAACTTAGCCAAATTGTTAAAACAGTGCCTCTCATTCTGAGTTCGAGTATGTTAAGAACTGTTTATAAACTCATATATTTTGTCCTACTATATGAAATACTTTAAGGTTCTCTGCATATGAACATCTGCAGTTTCATATACTAGCTCCTAGCAAATCAGTATTCCTGACTTCACCAGTAAATATGCAGCTTTCAACAAATGAAAAGACAGATTTAACATGTTGTAATTTAAGAGGCAGGACAGAATGGAGGAGGAAACTATCATCTAAAAAGGTTTTGGATAGCATTGCAATCCCATATTGGAATGACCAAAGAAAGATTTCAATTAAGAGTTTAATATGGGTTTAAACGAGTGTTGCTAGTGAGTAGTGCAGAACAAACATTAGCAATGTCATATCATGTTGAAAGCAGCCATTGCAAAGATGGTACATACAAGTTCTTCCACACATTACATCAAACTAACCACCTAACAAACTCGTTCTGAACAGGTCTCGGAAGGCCCAATGGTACTGACCAACTGCTGTGTCATCCTCAGCCGATAGGCATCACTGGATACAGATATGGAGGGGCATGGGGGCATGTGATCAGCACACCACTCTCCCAGCCACTGTCAGTTTTCATGACCAGAGTTGCTACTTCTCAATCTAGTAGCTCCTCAGTTGGCCTCACAAGGGCTGAGTGCACCCTGCTTTCCCACAGTGCTCGGCAGCCCAGATACGTGACATCTACACATTGTAAAACACCAAGTCCTTGCAGTGGGTGGCTTGCCCTTCCTTCACATTTTATGTTTGTGGTGTACTGACATTTTGGTTGTATAATTTGTTCTCACATTGAGCATTACTGCCTTATATTACGAACATGTAGTTATTTTTTTCTGCAACCAAAAGGCTATCATGTTATTGTTACGTTGTTTGCCACAGAGACTCTGCTGTTGCTTTGCCACCTTAAGTACACATCATCAATTTGTAGCAGCAGTTAAGAAAATGTTTGGTTATTTTTAGTTTAGTCCAGTGGCTAATATAAGTACACTGTTTGTACACATGAGCAGTACATGATACAAGTAATACAATTAATTTATAACTACAGGAGTTAAATAAGATCAGAGTAAACTTATATAAGTTAAACAGACAGTAAACATGATCCAAAAAGACAATATCTTCCAATACCTCAGAGAAGAGTACAAGCACCTGCTAAGCAAGAACATTTTCAGCTTCACTTTTTGTGTGTTTACATCCTTTAAGAATGAAGGCATGTTAATGTATAACATAACTTCCTATTTCTTTTTTACTTATGGTATACATGGTCTGTAGATCAATATGAGTGAGCAAGTTGCTTGGATGGAAAACAAGTCAACACACAGAATATGAAAACATATATTTTTTCAGGATAAAATTCAGTCTTCAGTTGCAAATATATTTTTATTATGCCTCACCAGTTTTGACAAAATAATTTGTCAGCTTCACAACCCTACAAAATTAGGGATATTATAAATCTTTAGATTTTGTAGGCTTCTGAAGATGGCAGATTAATCTGTCAGAACTGGTAAATCATAATAAAAATATATTTTCAACTGCAGACTGAAATTTATCCACATACGCTCTCTCTTCAGTTGCTGAAAAATTACAGCCATGAATAAATTAATACATATAATACATGAAATATAAATATCAATAGAAAGAACATAAATACCAACGAGTAAATCAAAAATAATTATGCAGTACTAATAATGAAGTTTACAAACAGTGGTGTGTTCTGCAATATGTTTTCTTTGTCACTGTCAATTAAAATACAGACAAAGGGATTTTTAAATTCTTCGCATGTATGAGTGTGTCATAACAAAAGGTTTTGCTTACCACTGATAAAGAATTCTTCATAGCGCAAAACGAGGTGTCAAGCATATACTTCTTCAAATTATTTTGAAACAGACATATGTTATTTCTTGTGTCTTTGATACTATTTGGCAGTGAATTGAAGAGTTTAGCACTAGTGTGCTTAACCCCTTTCGTACAAGTGCCACATGCTTCAGTTCAGAGATGAGATCATCTTTCCTTCTAGTGTTATGGCCATGGTTTTGCAATTTGTTTCACATGGAGTAGGGTTATTTGTGACAAAATGTATCATGCCAGGGAGTAAATGTATTCATATGTTATAGTCATTATACAGAGTTGTTTAACAATATTATAACATGAGGTTTGAGGCAGTATCCCACACGATTTATACTGCTCTTCTTTGTGTTATGCATTTTTAATTCTTCCACGTTTCTGGGAAAATCATGCACTGACACATTATTGAATGAAAATAACCAAAGTAAGTTCAGTGAGATACTACTGTCACCAAAACGTGATTACTCTTAGAGCAAATGTTGCATATGACGAACGTGTCAGTGTCTGGAGAACGTGTTACCAGTTCAGTCTGCCATCTACATGAATACAGACATTTAGAAGAATCCATTTGATTTATGCTAGGTAATTAAGGTGCTACTTCTTCCGGGTCCCTGTGATTTGTGTGGAAGTAAATAAGACTAGTCTATCTTGGATTAACTGGTAAGGAGTTTATTGCAAAATGGGACAGAATTTCCAGAAGTATGTCTTTGACTTTAGACTCCAGTTTGGTAACTCATGTGTTATCTATTATAATGCTTGTGTCATCAGCAAATGTCATAATTTTTTTTTTTTTTGGATGATGCACATAAGCAGATTATTCACATGTATTTGGAACAGCAAGTGCCGAAGCACAGAACCCTAAGGGGGCTACATTCTTTACACGACACACCCCCAATCACCACCAAATCACAGGCCTGCACAGTTTGGGATAAGATATTTGGGCCATCTATAAATATTTTCTGCCTTTTATTGTCAAGGTATGATTGTAACCAGTTACCTACAGGTCCGGCGATTCCATAATGCTAGGCCTTCTCTATAGAGGAAATTTCTCTATGACAAACTGTGCTAGTTTTATAAATAGTCTAAGTAATATGTCCTCATTGGAAGTGCTTTCACAATCATGTGCTAACAATACATACAATGCTTTCTCTTCAGTATTCACCACTAATTTTGAAATGTGTATTCCAAAAAACTTGAGCAGAGGTCATTCATTTGGTATCACTAATCTAGTACCCAGAATACACTGATAAGCCAAAACATTATTAATACTGCACACTGCGGCACTGGATGCCATCTGTTGGCCCTGCAGGCATGTGACACGATAAGGAAAGTATACAAGAGGAGCAGACGTATTGAGAATCATTCTAGCCATGATACAGGCTGCGAATGGTGAAATCCACTGATATAAGTATGTTTGACAATGGTGTGATTGTTATGGCTTGGCACTTGGGAATGAACATCTAGAAAACATTGATGCTGGTCAGCCTTTTGTGCGCTACTGTCTTGAGCATATTTGGAAAACGATTGAAGAATGGTGAAACTACAAGTAAGCCACAAGGTGTTGGACACACACAGAACATGGAAGTTGGACGCTTGTTCACTATATAAAGCAGGATCTGTGGCAGATTTGACGACATAGTACACTGCTGGTGAAGGCACAAGTATTTCAGATGGTTGGCTGGTTGGTTTGTTTGGAATGAAAGGGACCAGTGGTAGATACATATGGAGGGCACGCACCCCCCTCCCCCCTTGCAGAGCCACCCGCATTGCCAACCGCACCACCCCTGCCAGTCAGCCCGCACGCTGTTCACTCATTTCTTTCATTAGTCAAATTGACTGAATCAAGTTATCAAGTAGTTGCACTTTCCTATGTAGCACGTGCATCCGCATCGTCATACTTCACTCATTTCTATCTGCACATAGATAGCTAACACATACCAACGAGAAAAATCGCGGCCATTCTAGTGATCGCAATACGTTATTCTGTCTGGCATTTGTTCAAGAAAAGTTGCGAATATTCTACTGTTTTTCTACCTTCGATACATAGCATTATAAATACAGACTACAGTCTATTGCTACAGTAGAAAGAAGATTTTCAACATTGAAGCATACAAAGACAAGGCTGATGTCGACAATGGAGGAGGATTGACTTAATGGCTTAGCTCTGCTGAACACTCACCCTGACATTGATTGTCCTACTGATGATGTAATTAACCAATTTGTCAGGAAGAATAGGTGCACAGAATTCATTGTTTACGGGAGAGAACCACAATTGCAACTTTTTTTGTATCATAAGATGGCACTGTCTTGTAAATGTGTATAATCAGTTCATAATAAAACTTTCTTAATCTTTGCATGTGACTTGATTATTTTTTATTACAGTAAAAGTTAAGGTGGCTCAAGATATCTTTAGCACCCCTCCTTGAGGTTTTTCTGTATCCTCCAACGAAAGGGACTAAAATGCAAAGTCATCAGTCCCTTCATCTATTAAGTGGCAAACCAAGAGTAGTCTTTAAAGGAAAAGCAAAAGGCAAATTCTGGAAAACCTAAGTGTAACAAACACAATAAAGAACAAAGATCAAAGTCCAGAAAAAAGACAGCACAGAAAAGACATTAAAAGATTAGTCACAACAAGGCATTAAAACCAAAAAATGAAAAATAGTGAAGGCCGACACGGGACCTCGGGTGGAGGGGGGGTGGTGCTCCCCCAGCCCCTCAGGTGGTCAATGTGGCCAAAAAGTCCTGCCTTACAGGATGAATAAAAACCACCTTCACGCGCAAAATGTAAGACCAGATCAGCTGTTTTGGCATTGTCTTCTAGCACCAGAGGGAACCTGTCAGGAAGATAAAGATGCCGCTTCAAAGCAGCCAAATGAGGGCCGTCTTTGAGAAAGTGTCCCACCATCAGGTGGGCTCCGCATTAGTAGTGAATGGGATCCTCATGTCTGAGAATGTGGCCAAGGGACAGCCAAGTGAAGCCAATGCGGAATTGATACAGGATGGTGGATTCCCTGCAAGCAGTATGCAGGGAAGACTGCCACATGAACGTGGTCTCCTTAATTGTCCTCGGTTTGTTTGAAAAGAACAGGGCAGACCATTCTGAGTTCCATATTTCCAGCAGTCTATGGCACATAAATGAACGAAGGTCCAGTTCTGGGACCTCCATTTCCAGAACAGGCATCCTGGTGGTCAACTTGGCCAACCAGTCAGGTTGTTCATTTTCTGAAATCCCAACACAGCTGGGGGTCCAAATGAAACTGGCTGGCCGTCCAGCTCGATGGAAGTCAGAGGTAAGATCTCGGCGAGCCGTACCCGGTGAGTGAGGAGAGTAGCACTGGTCTATAGTCTACATCTACATCTACATTTATACTCCGCAAGCCACCCAACGGTGTGTGGCAGAGGGCACTTTACGCGCCACTGTCATTACCTCCATTTTCTGTTCCAGTCGCGTATGGTTCGCGGGAAGAACGACTGTCTGAAAGCCTCCGTGCGCGCTCGAATCTCTCTAATTTTACATTCGTGATCTCCTCGGGAGGTATAAGTAGGGGGAAGCAATATATTCGATACCTCATCCAGAAACGCACCCTCTCGAAACCTGGCGAGAAAGCTACACCGCGATGCAGAGCGCTTCTCTTGCAGAGTCTGCCACTTGAGTTTGCTAAACATCTCCGTAACGCTATCACGGTTACCAAATAACCCTGTGACGAAACGCGTCGCTCTTCTTTGGGTCTTCTCTATCTCCTCCATCAACCCGATCTGGTACGGATCCCACACTGATGAGCAATACTCAAGTACAGGTGAACGAGTGTATTTGATTTGTCAAGATTGCAGTTGTTTGTGCAGTGATGACTGGTTTTGGCAGTTTTAATTTGCCAAAACTAGTCATCAAGGAACAAAGAATGGCAAACATGGAAAATGAAGTTTTCATACAATAAGATATCAGTGTTTATAAATATTATTCATTACTACAAACCTACACCTGTACGCAATTCACTCCAACTGACTGTGACTAATCATTAATTAAAGACTGGTTGTGACTCGGTACACCTAGCAGCTAGTTTATGGTACTGAGTGAAACATATACATTATTCTCAAATGACTATTCCCTTTATATGTACAAGCATTTTACAAAACATTATTTTTATAAGACAACATACGACTTTTTACTTGAACATCATTTATAATTACCTTTGAAACTTTAGAGCTCTTATTGCTACAGTCATTATCTGATTTAGGTTAATATCATGGTGAATATTTCCACTTACAATTCACGAAATACTCAAGATACTAGAGAAATATTAAAAATTACAATCTTATGAAAAACATCTTATCGGAGTATTATTAATCAAAAATAACCAAACAAGAAATATTTTCCACAAAATTTGTTATTTATACAGTTTAATAGAAACCTACTTTTTCTAAAACAGCTGTCTGTTTCGTAGCAATGGCCAATTTTAACTAAGCAAATATTTTTACAAGGATCCCTAAAACCCATTAACACATTACAAATTTTTTGTATCTAGTTACACAAAATATGTCCTGGCAAAATTGACAGAAATTTTTTTCACGAGGTATAAAGTACTTAATTTTCTGTAGATTAATTATTTCTTGGAAACGACTTATAAAATTTCAATATGAGTTTTCAGGCTAATTTCATCGAAAACTCAAATTGAAAAACAAGCATCCCACTCATCACAATTTTAATTATTGCATGCAATTCACAATTGAAGATTTTGTTGTAAGAAGTGTATTGGGGGGGGGGGGGTATTGTGAGCAGAAGATAGTGTACCTAGAAACACACGATTTTTTTGACCGGTACTTCAGTCTAGTAAGTGATGGAAGAATCAGGTGAAGGACTGCGCACTAGCGACTTCCGTAAGTAGTTTCTCCCATTTTCTGACGTTTTTGTTGCTGTTAGACATGACGTCGTGTTTTGCACAGCATTTGTAAATATTTTGCGTTCAGCACATTTGAGTGCTGTATAATACATTAAAACTATTCCGAATATACAGGACGACTCAGCTGCCCCTACCGATGTCTTTTATGCAACACGCAACGTTATAGTTGGCCTTCGAAAACCACGTGAGAGATCTTCACTTTCCCTCGCTCCCTAAATGCTAACCACTAGTCCTATAGAAAAATGAGCAGAACCTTTTTTGTAGGAAATTTAATCTAGTTAAATTTTGTACTGGATGCCACGGTTTTCGAATTGTTCAAGAAAAACGAACAAAAGCCACCTTCAAATGCACCTACAACCCCACACTCATTTACATCTACATCTAAATCTGCATTTATTATCTGCAAACAACCATGAGGTGCATGGTCGCTACAGATTAGGACACACTTGCCAATGTACGTACAAACATGAGCTAATTTAATGACAATCAACTCAGCAATGAAGACATTATAGCCGTTTGGCAGAGAGGGAGTTCATTGCACCACACATGTGTGTACGCAAAACCTGTTCGTCTGACAACTGTTAAGCCATCAGTGAATACCACTTCTGAACCCGGATACTTCTCAAAGACAGCTAAGAACAGGCAGCAAAAACCATGGAATCAACAGAATCTTTTAGACCAAAGGAGACTTAAAGACTAATCCAAGGTCGGGGCACAATCCATGGGAGCAGATGTGATGTCTCCCTGACCAGAAGTGACAGTGGAGGAAGTTCCAGTTCCAAATAGACACACTGCAGGCATGCAGCAATTGTAAACCAAGTTATGGGTCGCTGTTGTGGGAAGTGGAGCTCCCTTCCATGGAAAAGGACACAGTAGTTGGGATGTTCAGGCAAGCTACGAATCCATATTGTGTAATTCAGCAGCTGTTGTAGGTGTCTGATGGGTAATGAAGGGACTCCAGACTCTACTAGTAGGCTGTTAGCTGTTTACAGGTCTCATTCAGAAGACTTCTATCAGAAGTCGGACCCTAAACCGATAAATGGGGTCCAATATGTGCAATGGTGAGGATGATGATGAAGTATATGGAAGACTCCCATAATCAAGACAGGACAGAATCAGGACTTTGTAAAGCCACAAAAGGGTAGAGCACTCTGCACCCCACCTAGTGTAACTGAGGCAGTGAAGTGTATTGAGGTGTCGCCAGCACTTTCACTTAAGTTGGCAAAGGTGGGGAAGCCACGTCAGCCGGGAATTGAAGACCAGTCTCAAGAAGCGGTATGTCTCAACTACAAGTAGTAATTGATCGTCTAGGTAAAGCACTGGGTTTTGGTGCACAGTACAACAGTGACACAAGTGCATAACATGAGTCTTGCTAGCTGAAAACCTAAAGCCATGGGTGAGAGCCCAAGACTGTGCCTTTCATATGGCACCCTGTAGACAACGCTCAGGAACACCCATACTAGAGAAGCAATAATAAAAGCAAGAATTTTTGGCATATAAGGAGGGCAATACCGAAGACCCCGCACCCACTGCTAGACCATTGGTGGCCACCAGAAAGAGGGGGACATTCAGTACAAAGCCCTGCAGGACCCTGTCCTCTTGGATATCAGGGTGCTGAGAGAAAACTCACTTGAACCCAGAACATATAGACCTAGAGGAAGTTCTTGACAAAAATTGAGAGTAGACCCCACAGCTTGTAGGCTGCTCAAAGAGTCAGTATACAGAATAAATGACTGCCCAGGGCATGAACAGATGTGCTCAAGAGCACGAGATATAGTCACCAGCATAATGTAGTGAGAATGTAGTGACACCAAGTCGTGCTATAAGCCTTCTGTAGGTCGAAAAGACAACGATGAGGTGCTGACGATGTGCAAAAGCTGCCCAGATGGTGGACTCTAGGTGAACCAAATTAGCCAATGTAGCCGCTTACTCACTGTGCATTCGAGCAACTTACATATTACTTACCAATTGGACAATAACTATCCATCTCTAGCGGGTACTTATCCTGTTTCAGTACCGAAACTATAGTGCTTTCTTGCCACTGAGGTGAGAACTCACCCTCATTCCATGTCCAATTAAAGAGGGCAAGAATGTGATGCTGACAATCCACTGAGAGATGTTTCAGCATTTGATTGTGGGTGCAGTCTGACCCTGGTGCCACATCAGGGCAATGATGGGCAAGGTTGGTTGATTGGTTCGTTCAAACAGAGGGGGGGGGGGGGGGGGGGGGGGGAGACCAAACTGCAAGGTCATCGGTCCCTTGTTCCAGGTAAAATAATTACACACGGGAAAGAAGAAATGAAAGCACAATAACAGGAGACTGGAGGAACCAGAAGAACAACAGAAGGACATCAACACTACTATGGACAAAACAGGAAAAGAAAACCACAAAGAGAAGCAAGAAACAGGTAGAAGTGATAAAAACAAGAGGGCAGAAGACCGTGGCTGGCCAACCACGAGAATAAAAAGGAAAGGCCAGCCACTCTACAACACATTAAAACACCCAGACAAAAAGTATTAGAGTGGAGAACACAAAGGGATAAAGGACATGCGCGAAAACATATATACAATGATAAAACCCATCGTCATGTATAAAACGTAAAACTAAATTAGCTGATGAGGTATTGTCAGCTAAAATTAATGGCAACGAGTCCGGTAACTGAAGAGTCCATCACAGGGCAGCCAAAGGAGGACAGCTCACCAAGATATGGGCCACTGTCAGCTGGGTGCCGCACCGACACTGAGGTGGGTCATCATGGCGCAGTAGGTAGCCGTGTGTCACCCAAGCATGGCCAATTCGGAGCCGGCAGAGAACCACAGACTTCCTGCGAGAAGTCCACATGGAGGAGTGTCACACATTCATAGTCTCCTTAATGGCACGCAGTTTGTTGTGCATGCTGAGGTTATGCCATTCCACATCTCAAAGTCGTAAAACCTTGTGGTGTAGTACTGAACGCAGGTCAGTTGCGGAGAAGCGGATCTGCATAAGCGGTTTCCGCTAGCCTGTTTGGCCAGCCAGTCAGCAAGTTCATTACCTGGAATTCTGACGTGACCTGGGGTCCAGACAAACACCACTGTACGACTGGACCATTCCAGGGCATAGATGGACTCCTGAATGGTCACTACCAAAGGATGATGCGGGTAGCACTGGTCGATAGCTTGTAGGCTGCTCAAGGAGTCAGTACACAGAAGAAATGACTCCCCAGGGCATGAATTTATGTGCTCAAGAGCATGAGATATAGCCACCAGCTCAGCAGTGAAAACACTGCAGCTGTCGGGCAAGGAATGCTGTTCAATATGTCCCCCATGGACATACGCGAAGCCGACATGAGCATCAGCCATAGAGCCGTTAGTGTAAACCACTTCGTGGCCTCGGTACATGTCAAGAATCGCGAGGAAGTGGCAGCGGACAGCTGCGGGGTTAACTGAGTCCTTAGGGCCGTGTGAAAGAAGGTCCAGGCGAAGCCGCGGCCTAGGTGTACACCATGGAAGTGTACGTGAATTGACCTCAAGTATAGCTGGTAAAGGCAAAGACTCCAGTTCGGAAAGAAGAGATCGGACACGAACTGCAATTGCAAGCCCTGCTTTGGTTGGCCAATGCAGGAATGAACCACCGTGGGTGGAAAAGGAAATGGTGATTCAGATGCGCAGGAGAACAATGAACATGTGGAACGTAACTGGCCAGCAGTTGTGCATGCCTAACCTGCAATGGAGGGACTCCAGCCTCCACAAGGACACTGGTCTCTGGACCCGTCCTAAAAGCTCCTGCCGCTAGGCAAATGCCACAGTGGCGCACTGGGTCGAGTAAACACAACGCTGAGGGTGCCTCCATACAATGAACCAGAGTCCCATAGTCAAGGTGGGATTGAACAAGGGCTCTGTAGAGCTGCAGCAGTGTAGAGATTTTTTTTTATGGGGGAGGGGGACAAAAAACATCTAAGGTCATAAGCGCCTAATATAGAACCACAGAATGCTGGGACTGCAAGGGTAAAAAACCGTTTCGAGGTCTAATACAGAAAGGAAGAAAAAACAAATCTAAAGCGTCAAGACGTTACAGAAGGGTATCTAAAAGACATCGACAAGACACCGGAGTCACCAGGTAGAAATCAAACCTCTTGTCATATTACTGCTTTTTAAAAAACGTAAAACACAAGCCACAGCTCTCACGTCATTCGCTAAAATGTCCGGCAAAGCGGGCGGCAGCCCGACCCTGAGACATAAGTGGCTAAAAAAGGAGCAGAGGATCAGGAAATGTCTGACTGTTAATGGCTGGCTACAGAAAGGACAGCTGGGTGCAGGGTCGCCACTCAACAAGTTGCGGTGACTAAAGCTGCAGTGCCCTATTTGGAACCGAGGTAACATTACTTCCTCATGGCGAGACGGCCGGGAGGAAGGCGACCAGGCTGTTGGGAGAGGTTTGACTTCTCTGAGTTTGTTCCCATGAATGGAGCACCAATGGTCATGCCAAAGTGACGTGATATGCCGATAGAGAAAATTACGAATATCTTGCAAGGCAACAGAGTAAGCGGTGGGCTGACCGAGATGGACTATGGCCTTGGGTGCAGCATCAGCAGTGTCATTCCCAGGCACGCCAACATGGCCAGGAACCCACATGAACATCACTTGGGCTCACCCATCCGGGAACAAATGGAGGCAGTCCTGGATCTGTCAAACGATGGGGTGGACTGGAGCTGGATCGTCCAGACTCTGAAGGGCACTGAGGGAGTCAGAGCAGATCACACAGCAAGTAAGCTGGTGCCTCTGGATGTAGTGAACAGCCTGACAGAGGGCAAACAGCTCTGCATAAAAATTGTGCACTGGTCGAGAAGCCAGTATTGAAACTTATCATCCCTGACAACAAAAGCACAGCCAACACCATAGGCGGACTTGGAACCATCAGTGTACAAAAATATGTGATTGGCAAGTTGTGAGCGAAGTTCGAGAAACTTGCAGCGATAGGCCAGCTCAGGTATTGAATCCTTCTGGAACGAGCTGAGGTCAAAATGAACACAAAACTGTGCCTGAAGCCAAGGTGGTGAAGGGCTCTCACTCATTCGGAAAGTGGCAGGAAGTGTGAACTGCAGCTGCTGAAGCAGGTGACAAAGGGGACGCCGGGATTCCACAGAGAAGAAACATACATCTCGTATTGGCGGTCAAGAATGTCATCAAAAAAAGGGTCACAGGTTGGGTGGCCGGCATGGAAGAAAGCCGACACGCATATCTACTGAGCAGGATGTCGTGCCGATATGACAGTGGTAGTTCACCGGCTATTATGTACAGACTCTCAACTGGGCTAGTACGGAAGGCATCAGTGGCGAGACGGATCCCCAAATGGTGGATTGTGTTTAGACGGCGTAAGATAAGACAGCCATGCAGAAGAGTAGACAATGCATCCATAATCCAACTTGGAGTGGACAAGAGATCGATAGAGGCGGAGGAGGACAGTCTGGTCAGCTCCCCAAGAGGTACCACTCAATACACGAAGGATATTGAGGATCGGCTGCAGCATGCAGCCGGGTAGGACATGTGGAGAGACCAACTGAGTTTCCTATCGAACGTAATTGTATCCACGAATGGAAGAGCATTTTGGCCCAGACGTACGGATGGTGGAAGAAATGCCTTGTACTGCCACAAGTTGACACAAACTGATTTGGTACCACAAAAGCAAAAATTATTTGTGACACTCCACGAATAGAGATAGTCCAGAAAACGCTGAAGACAGCGTTGCAGGAGACACGTCTGCTGGGAGCTGCAATAAATAGCAAAGTTTACCAGCAATCATTCTTCTCATGAAACATACACAACTGGAACAGGACACTCGAGAAGTGACATGGGTAAACAGAGTACCCTCCACCATAAAACGTAAGGTGGCTTGAATAGTGTAGATACAGATGTAAATAAGAGAAGAAGCAGGCAAAGAAGGCAGGGTCAAGGGTCTTTGAACCAGTAGGTGACACGAGAGACCACCGACCAACCCTAGCCACACCTCCCCCTCAACCCCAAAGGTAGTTTAAACATTATATCTCAGAATAAAAACCACTGTCATGCAGAAAACGGAGAATCAGTTCAATTTCGCTTGAGTTGGCCACAAATATGAGAGGTAAAGAATTCAGAAGACCATGCTTAACATGGAGGGTCAGGAAGTAGGGGCATTCAACCAGGATGTGTGGGAGGCTTGTTACATAAAAGAATACTAGGGGTTACTTCTGGTATGACCAGTGTGTGGGCAATATGTAATGGTGGATTCCTTCACACGAGGGAGAATGTCATGCAGCAGTAGTCTCCTTGACAGTGCAGAGTTTATCATAGGGGGCGGTAGCACACCAGATGTCATGTCATCTTTGCGTGAGCAGAGCCCTTCGTCGCACCTACAAATTTGCACCTGGGATTGTGAAAGTGAATGGGGAGGGTGGCATCTAGCTGAACTACTAGACATTTCATTCCCTAGGGTACTTTCAACTTGGGACCCAGAGAAAGGCAATTGGGCAGATAGTATGATTAAGTTCACAGAGAAGGTCACAAATAGCAGATGTCACAGGGTGACAATAGTAAAAGCAGTGAATGGCTTCAAGCGGGCCACGCCAACTCCGGTGCTCCGCAAGCACCGGCTGGCACTGGCAAAAGCACCAGTGCTCTGCTGTGGCACAGGTGGGGTGGGGGAAGGTAAGGAGACAGACACCGCACTGTTGTGGCAATGGCAGGAGAGGAATGAGTTATGACAGCACTTAGTGAGGCGAGAGTTGGGGTGGTGTTTGGTGAATGGGGCTCTGCCAATCAGTATGTGTCAGGCAGTGTACCAGTAGTAAAATTAATAATAATAATAATAATAATAATAATAATAATAATAATAATAACAACAACAATAATAATAATAACAATGCCAATTTTGTGTACAGACAAAAAGAATAGTTTTATTGCACTCCTTATTTTACACTAATTTACAACATTCTTTGTTTATCTTTGGCACTATTTTGAAGCAACTAATTTTCCGATATTTGGAACAATCATTTTGGCAGTTGCAAATTTGAAGCATAGCTTCCAACAAAGCATCAGATGAACTTGACCTTGTTTTGTTTTGTTAATACTCTTAATTGAAAACATTTGTTCACAAACTAATGTTGTCCCAAGCATAGCTATATATTTCAGGGCAAGGGCGTGAATCCTCAGGAATTCTTGTTGATCAGTGCCTTTATACAATAAAATCAAATCACCATTGTAATGATAATAGCAGTCTGTCAAAACTGAATTGGACTTTAGTTTTATCAGCTCAACTTGGACGCTTGATGGGGCATCCTGTGGGCACACACTGAAAATGGCATCATAAACACTTTGGGTGCAGATTTTACTCAGTTTATGTCTTCATAAGTACCTAAATTCAAGAATTTCAGGGAGGGGAAAATTGTACAAATTTCCTCCTTGAAGCTGGCTTTTAAAAAGCACATGATGCAATATGAAACTTTCAGTATAGTCACACATAGCACTGATTAATTTATTTTTAGCTTGCAACCCCATGTTGTCTTTCATGACAGCGAGGTTAGCGATATGTTGATCATCATCCAAGTCTGACTGTAGAAAACCTTTCCTATTAGCGAACAGAGCTATTTCTTGTCTCAAATGAAAAAAAGACAGAGTACTTTTGAGCAACTTAACCATCGTGCAGCGCAATTAAAAAGGCATATCTTTGTGAACTGATTAAATATCCTCCAAGAATCCTTTAAATTCCCGATGATTCAAGCTTTGCTGTCTACAAAACCTCACAATTTTTCCAACATTATCTACGATGGACCTAACTTGTGGAAAAATTTTGCACTTAGCTGTCCTTGATGTAAAAGACAGTGTACTGTCAAAACTGGGGGAAGCTCAGATTCGTGTACTTTTTTTTCATATGTCCTACAAAATCTACCCCTTCCAACAACATTGCAGGGGCCCCATCAGTTGCAATGCTGTATAGGCACTCTAGTAACAACTGTATATTGTTCAAAACCACCTCTACAGCCAGGAAAATATCTTCCCTGACTGTGGTATTTTTCAAAGAAATAACATGCAACAGTTCCTCAGTAACAATAACATCTTTTTTGAAACCCCTTACAAAAATTGTAAGTTGAGCTATGCTGTGATTGTCAGTGCTCTCATCAAAGGCAATCAAGTACTCTACAAACATACAACATTTACTGCAAAACTGCTCCTTTAATTCTGCACCAATTTCTTGCACTCTTCGAGAAATTGTATGTTCAGACAAGCTTACCACCTCAAACTGGGCCACTACAGATGGGTGTATTACCTCCAAACACTCTACATTACCTCCAAACACTCTACAAAACACTCTTTTACAAATTAGCCATTCATAAAAGGTCTTCCAGTTTTTGCAGTTTTCAGTGCAATAATGTAGCTTGCTCAAACTGCACTTTCCGGCGTGCAATTCAGCTCACATATCTGCAGGATAACAACAGCAATAATTAACTTTAAAATATTACCACACTAAACAGTCTCATAATTTAGCTTAGCACAATATCTAAAGGGAAATAGTGCAAGTTTCTGTAGATATGAGTACAGTTACAAAAAGGAATATTTTTTTTTTCTTTTAAAATGAACAATATAAAAGAGGCTTACCTCTTCAGATTGTGGCAATTCTGACTTTAATCAGTTCTGTTCAGTTCAATAATCCCCTCGTGTGTTGAATAATGTTTATTTTCGTAGTGACAGTACATTTTCAATGCTCGGATATTTACAGTACGGTGGCAAATTAAGCACAGTGCTTTCTCATCAGACTTTAGAAACAAATACAAATCTCCCCACTGAGCATTAAAAAAAGGCACACCTAAATCCAAACCTTTTCTGCTCATGCTAAATACTCACAAGACTGATTCACAGTGTCCCATTTGATAAGATTCCGAACGAACACTTCAGCACACTGAAGACGACACTAAAGCGAGGACTGTCTCTGTCACACACATGCTGCTACACCCACTACGTGGGAGGAAAGAGGGAAGGGAGGAGGAAAAGCACCTGTGCTACTTGCACAAGCACTAAGTGGCCAAATTGGCATGACCTGGCTTAGAGACTGCTCAATGAGTCACAACATATTAAAATGAGGTCACAGGTCTCTGTTAATGGACAGGTCTTCAATAAAACTGAGGTATCTGCTAATGGACATCAGCTATGCCTTAAAAACACTACCCGCTCCAGGGAGGAGATGTGAAAGCATAAGCTATCCTATCCATGGTTTTATAGCTGTCAGTGTAAAATATGGTAGCACCCTGGTACTCCTGAAGAAATGAAAGGGACAGACACCATAAGGTCATTGAAGCGACTGAGACTTTAGTAACTTGACACAGCTTGGTCTCAATGTGTGACCTGGGTACCAACATAGAGAAAGTGTGCAAAAATTGGGGGGGGGGGGGGGCAAAGAGGGGGAGTATGGGGAAGGGGGCAGTATATTCTGAGGAGGATAGATCGAGGTCCTGGCAGAGGGAGGGCTGCGTGGCACATTCCAACTGCTAATCCTACTAGAGGGTGGGTGCAGGCAGTTGATGCCCCCTGTATGCAAAAAGATAAGGATATGCTGGATGATCAGGAAATTGTCGAATGGCAATTGCACAGGTAAGCAAGAGTTGGTATAATCAGAACTGAAGAGCAAAGATCCCCATTTCAGCAAGGAGACTGTCTATGTGACTAGTCCAAAAAGCACCAGTGGCCACTCAAACTCCATGATGATGGACTGGGTCTAACAATTTCAGAACTCAAGGCACTACCGAGCCATAGACTTAGCAACAATGGTCCAAGTTGCTGACATATAGCATGAGGGTGACCAGTAGGCCGACAGAGGTCACTAGCCCATCTATGGCGATCAATAAGAGTGTGATAGAACCCTGGGGGAGGTCATTATTTCAGACCCACGGAGAGCCAAGAGAAGTACCAATTCTGACCTGAAACAACTGGTATGATAAAAATAGACAAATAAAAATTGGTAGGGACACTCAAAAGCCTCAGTTATGGAGTGTAAGTAAAATCTGATGGCACCAGATGGTATCATATGCCACATGTAGGTCAAAAAAGATTGCAATAAGGTGTTTGCAGTTAGAAATAGCCTCCCAGATTGCTGTTTCCAACCTAACCAGATGGTCAGCTGTCGAGCATCTCTGCTGTAAACCACTCTGAAAGTGGGAACAAAAGGCTCTTTGATTCGAAAACCCAGCATAATCAGTGGGTTGCCATCATTTCAAGCAGTTTGCAGAGTATGTTGGTGAGGCTAATCAGAAAGTAGCTGTCAATGAACAGTGAGTGTTTGCCTGCATAAAAGCTCTCAACCGGGCTAGTGTAAACGTGTTCCACAATGGTGGGATGTACTACGACAGTGCAATATGGACAGACGTGCAGATGGATAAATGAAACAGCCATAGACTAGTTTCGAACAGTCAAGAGCTTGGCGCAAACAGAGGGAAGGTCATCTGATCCACTCCCCACGACGTACCGATAAGGTGTTCAGCATGTTGCTCCGACATACCAGTACAGAGCCCATCCTAAAGGAAGAGACTTGGTATAACTGTGGGTCTTTGGTGGTCCAGAAGACTACACAGTTTGGTCACACCTGGGATGAAGAGGCATATATTCCCAGGGAGAGATATAGTGGTCTTAGCATTCCTTTTTACCACATTTAATTAGAAAGTGAGCCTTAGCACGAAGTCGTTTAAAAGTGGTAAGGTTGGCCTGATGCAGGGCTCTTAGCAATCCTGAATATCTACTGCAATGTCTCTCTGGTCCACCAAGGCATCGGCCGACGATGGAGGGGAACTGTAGAGAGGGGACAAGCAGTTTCCGCAGCATGGATGATCGCATTAGAGGTGTCTTGCACAACCTTGTCAATGCAATCCAACAGATAGGGGGCGACGGTAACAGCAGATACATACAACTGCCAATTGGCTCTTCAAACCATCCAATGTGGTAGTCGGTCAACCTGGCACTGACTAGGAAGCGACACTATCACCGGAAACTGGTCACTATAACAAAGATTGACATGCAGTGATCAATGTAATGAAGCGATGCAGCTGGGGGAAGAGATTATTTGGTTGATAGCTGAAAAGGTGCCATTGGCAGCACTGAAGTGGGTACAAGTACTATCACTGATGAGACAAGGTTATTGATCAGTAAGAAGTTGGCCAATTACAAGAAAATGAAACGGTACTTCCCCACATGGGCTGGTGTGCAATGAAGTCGTGTAGCAGAAGAGAATGGGGGGGGGGGGGGGGGAGTTAAGTGGTCTGCCTCCAGGTAAATAAACTTTGCAAATGGCGATTGTGGAGGTCATTTGCACCAGCACCACTATTGCTTCCAACATGGTATGAAGGGGAATCCACTCACTGACATCTGTGTGAACCAATGAATACACCCCCATCGAGATGCACTCTCAGGGCCAGCACGGGTCTGACAAAATGCACAATAACCACTGTGTGTTGAGGAAGAGTCACCAGTGAAGCATGTTTCTTGCAGAGCAACAGTTCCACTGAATGGTCAAGTTTTTAGTCTCATTTTTCCCCTCTTCCTCCTTCACTGTCTTTGGTGGCTGCTTTTGCTTCAATCCTAGGGAGCTGTTGTGCCTCTGATCTGTGAGTCTGAGGAGAGAGGGTTTCTGAGAGGGAGCTTTCTCAATGGTAGATGCTGGATGAAGAAGCTCCTTCTCTGGGCAGGTTCTAGAAGTGATTCCTGATGAGAGGTGGGTGATGGGATAACTGGTCTGGAAAAAATTGAGGTAGTGATGGAGATGGCTGTCACTTTCGCATGATTGGTCATCATATCAGTAAGATGTAGGTGTCCAGTTCTTTTCTTTTTTTTCCCCCAGTATACGACAGTCTTTTCTGTCTTGGAAACTTGGCAAACTGGTGAAAGTGGAGGATGGTGTTCCATGCAATTGACACATGATGGTGGTTGTTCATAAGATTTACCTACATGGAGTCATTATCCACAGTTGCTGCATTTTGGTCTGCCATGCAGTGGTATGACATACGACCAAAGCATATGTGTCAGAGGCACCTCATGAGTGATGGGACGTAAGGTTTGACATCACACCTGTACACTATGACTAACTTTTTGTGGAAATACATTGCCTTCAAAGGAATCTGAGGAATATGACTCCTTGGACCATATTCATCTTGTGTGGGGCAATGATCACTGATATATCACGAAGACTATCACATACCTGAAAAGCTGTAGATTGTGCAGCAGAGGAGGCTTTAATCAATAGCAATCCACTGCACATTTTTCCCAAATATTGAAACTTCTCCAAATTTATGTTCAATACATTGTTGCAGTAAAAGTACCCCATCAGTTTGAGTACATACAAAGTATTGGATAATTTTTTTCACTCCCAGACGTCTGGCTTGTCTCTCTTTCCAGGGTATAGAAAGCAGCAGGGTTATTAAGTATCCACACTGAAATGTCTATACCTGTCTGATGAGATGGTTGGATCAGAATGGCCATGGTTTTCATGTAATGTGATATGTCTAATGTGCAAAATGTCCACCCTGATGCCACCTCCCCCAATCAAGGGCTATCCCCATGGGCCCCAAACAGATACAGCAAAGGCCATCTGGCAAGATAGGCATTGCTGGGAGTCCTGATGTCCCAAGAAGATGGATATCTACTCCTTGGCACGTGTGAGAAGCTAGCAGCTCAGGCATCAGTAGTGTGATCCCCATGTTGTCAGAGCGCTCAACCAGAAAGGTACATAATGACCCTATCAGATCGGCCACCATGTTGGCTTTGAGGCGCATATAGCAGTCTATGCAGATACTGTGGGCAGATGACATTCAACACTGCATGCAAAAGGTGCTATTTGAGATGTTCTTCTCAGTTAGTCCACACAACAAGAAAAATTTGCAAAATGAAGATGAAACCCAGAAGGGAACCAGGAATTACTTCAGGCAAAAGGTGAAGTTAGGTAAATGAATGAATATTCCAAGAAGAAAGGAAAGCAGAATGTAGAGAATAGGTGGTCAACATAAAGGCTGCCACAATAAAAAGGAGAGTAAGGAATGGAATGATAGAGATGAGAGATTGCAACACAGAACAGGAAGTAGGTGTTGCAACAGCCTGGGGTCCCTGCTTGCCACAAACACACTCACAAAAGAATGGTGAGCCCTCGAGACGCTTTCACTGCTGGACTGTTCCCACACAGATTCAAATTTAGGCAATAATGCCTTTATTCAAGAGTGGTAATAGGTATAAAGTTGAAAATTACTGACCCATATCACTGCTTTCAGCAGTTTCAGTATTTGGCAGACAGATGAAGCAACAAATCACCAAGTACTTCAACGGCTACAAGCTACTAAATAGTAATCAGTATGGATTTCGAAGAAGTGGAAGTACAAAAACAGCAATAACAGATTACACAAATGGAATAATTATAAATCAAAACAACAACAATAGTATTGTAGGAGTTATTTCAGATCTTTGTAAGGCTTTCAATACTGAGCCAGGAATTTCTTTTAGACAATGTGGAAGCAACAGGAATAAAAGATTATAGTAAACAAGTGGTTTCCATTTGCAAAATAGATCACAGATTGTGGAACTCACATCAGTTCATTTTGATTATAAAATCAAATTAGTATCTGATGCAAAGAAAGTCAAAATAAGTGTACCACAGGGAAGTATGTTAAGCCCCTTTCTATTCCTTATTGGTATAAAAGACATACAGACCTCAGAACCTGCAGCTAAAATCATTTTTTTTTGCAGATGACACTTGGATAATAGTGAGCAATTTTGAGGCATCTCTGTCTGTAACAACTGATCAAGTCCTCAAGTCACTGCAGTCATGATTCAATGCCAATAGGCTGACAGTGTGAAGAACACAAATTACATTCAATATGGAAAAAATGTATCAAACCCACGATCTCCTTATGGCACTGGTTGGAAATGAATTGGAAAGAGTATGATGAACAAAACTTTTAGGAATATATGCTGAGCAAGAAAAACTGGAAAAACCATGTTATAAAACTCTCCAAAGATTCAGTTTGGTGTGTATTCCTCTGTGAATCATTTCATGGGGTCTGTGCCACACTCGAACCCTACCCTCAGCTCTTACCAACTGAAATCAGGACTCATCTGATACAGTCTTGAGCTCAGGAGAGGCACTGCAGGCAATGTTGTGCAGTTAACAAAGGCACTCACATCAGTCGTCTGCTGCCATAGTGTGTTTAAGCCAATTTTTGCCCCACTGTCCTAATAGATATGTTCGTCATACATCCCACATTGACTTCAGTGGTTATTTCATGGAATGTTGCTTGTCTGTTAGCACTGACATCTACCCAAATGCCACTGCTCTCAGTTCTTAAGCGAAGGCAGTGGGCCACTGCATTGCCCCTGGTCAGAACACAGAGGATCTCTGAGAACTGAATTCCCTAAAGATTTCTGTAACAGAATGCCCCATGTGTGTAGCTCTAGCTACCATTTCATGTTCAAAATCTGTTAATTCCAGTCATGTACCCATTATCACAACAGAAACCTTTTCACATGAATCTCCAGAATACAAATGACAGACAGCTCCACCAATGCACTGCCCTTTTATACATTCTGTACGTGATATTACTGCCATCTGTATACCCGCATATCGCTACCCCATGACTTGTCACCATAGTGCAGAGGTACCTAAAAACCTAAACTTCGTCCAAACAGATCATGAAGGCCCAACGATACCGACTGGTCGCCATGTCATCCTCAGCCCACAGGCATCACTGGATGCGGACATGGAGGGGCATGTGGTCAGCACACCGCTCTCCCGGCCGTATGTCGGTTTACGGGACTGGAGCTGCTACTTCTCAGTCAAGTAGCTCCTCAGTTTGCCTCACAAGGGCTGAGTGCACCCTGCTTGCCAAAAGCACTGGGTAGACTGGATGGTCACCCATCCAAGTGCTAGCCCAGCCCAACAGTACTTAACTTCGGTGATCTGACAGGAACCAGTGTTACCACTGCGCACGGCCGTTGGCATAGTGCAGAAGTACCTGTCCTCCAATAAAATTGAATTTTGTAAGTCAATTACTTCTAATTGCATTGCAGCTGACACATCATCAAGTACGACTGAAAAAGGAACACTAAACAATTGTAACTGCATCTCCAGAAAATTTAGTTTTTGGAACTGTGACTCAAAACTATCTATTAGCTGATTAACTATATGTCCACAGTTTACAAACGATATGTCAGAAGTTAACTTTAGAGAATCAACACAAGTGAAAACATCAGATTTCTGTTCTCCATCAACACTTCAAATAGAGCTTATCTCTGAATGTGTACTATGATCAGAGCAATTTTGTCACATTATTAGTGTTAAGCAATTATTTCAACTTGATGAGCATCCCTAGTTTGTCATGCCCCATGTACTATCAACAAATCTTTCTCCTATAGTGACACATTCAGTATATTTAGATAAATCATCATATCAGCCAGAAAAGCATGGGCAACATCCATTTTGGTTCCTGTGGCAAGGAATTTGTTTCACTTTCCCATCTAAAAACATTGCAATTTCCTAAATAAATAAAAAAGGTCAATATCTCAATGAAACCCTTTGAACTGATGATGGATAACACCAACCTTGCATACACAATTCATTACAATGTCCATTACACCCACGTTTCCTTTTCAAAGTCCCTCTTAAGTTTACTTTTTAACCCTGCTGATACCCAACCATTTGTGGTACACTGTTTGTGGCCACAGAATGAAGATTTCTCACAGAATGTTCTTGCTATCAACTGACTCTCAAATGACTTCAAAAATGTTGAGCCCTCTTGTCATGTAATCCAGTGGTACCACTTCTCAATAATTTGCATGTCTACAACATATATAACAATAGCAAGTAGAGCACATTCACATACATCTGTGCTCTCACTGATGGTGAGAGAAAATGCTGTGGGACCTTGAGCTTTATTGCTGAGTTGTGGCTCCAGATCACCTCCCATGTCGAGGATTCAATGGGATGCCATTTGCTTTGAGAGAAAAAAACCATCAAAAGTTGCTAATCCCCTTGGGACTACTCATTCTTCTATTGCTACCAGAAATGATTTAATGGGAGGTCCCAAACAGAATGTTTTGCCAGTCAGTGCTATGAGGAGGACTACTTTATAAATTGCACAAATTACAGCTTCATTTAGGTTTTCTTCATCAGCATTCAGATGAAATTAATAAACACATTACAGTAGTATACGAAGTTTTTTTAGAGTTCTAAAAAAATCCTCAATCACAATTTTTTTTTAACTTACATCTTCCTGTATACTGCTCTTCAAATTGGAAACCATTTCCTTGTGAGCAGGCCCTTCTGTTCAATTGTAATGGCACTGTAAATTTTATTTCTTTGCAGAAACAAGCATTTTGCAAGACACCACGCACTGTGGGCATCCACCTCCGACACTAAAGATACATTTCCTCTAATGAAGCAGGCAGTGGGCTTCAGCGAGTAGATCATTACACATCCCCAAGAACTAAAAAGGACAGTCATGAATCTGTTTACTTGAAGGGACAGAGTTACTCATTTTGTTTTGTTTTACGGCGCAGAAATAACTGGGGTCTTACACCCCCAAGTCAAAACTATACAACACGAAGACACAGAGGAGTTAAAAAAGACTATATGTCAATTCCAAGTGACATAAGAGAAGACAGCTAAAAACTGGGATGTGGAGAAAGGGCTACAAAAGAGACAATGCAGAAACAGAGGTCCACAACTAAAAATTAAATGGCGTTTGCCATATTGCTCTGACAAATAAAAAGTAAAACGCAGTTGACAGCCCGCACGTCATTTGCTAAAACAGCCAATAACTCAGATGGCAAACCCACGTGGGAACGTAAACGGTTAAAAAATGGGCATTCCATCAGGAGGTGGTGGACAGTTAAAACTTGGGCACAATGTGTACAAAGTGGTGGGGGAGCGCCACTTATCAAATTACGATGGCTAAAAAGGCAGTGTCCAATACACAACCTAGTTAAAATGACCTCCTCCTGGCGGGAGGGCCGAGGGGAGGGCATCCAAGCTGCTGGGAGAGGCTTAATAAGCCAGAGTTTATCCCCATGAAGGGAGGACCAATGGCGATGCCAAAAGGACACCACCTTCTGACAGATGGCAATACACAGATCACTGGAGGGAATATAGGAACTAGTGGGCTGAAATATGAGGACTACAGCCTTGGCAGCAGTGTCAGCAGTCTCGTTTCCTGGCAGACCAACATGACCAGGAACCCACATAAACATCACAGTGGCTCAACCAAGAGTGATCAAGTGACAGTATTCCTGGACCTGTTGCAGTAAGGGATGGGTGGTGTACAGCACAAGTAGACTTTGAAGGGCACTGAGTGAGTTTGAGCAGAGGACACAATTGCAAAGCCTCTGTCACCGAATGTACTGCATAGCCTGATACAGGGTGAAGAGTTCGGCTGTAAATACTGAGCAGTGTGCCGGAAGCCGATATTGAAAGACATGGGCACCAATGACGAAGGCACACCCGACACCATGGTCAGTCCAAGAGCCATCAGTGTATACAGAAGGACTATCACTAAGTTCCATGCGAAGGTTGTGAAACTGAAGGCGATAGAGCGAGAATAGAGTAGCGTCCTTAGGAAGCGAATGAGGGCCAAGGTTAACACAGGCTGCTTCACAAAGTCAAAGTGGTGAAGGGATCACACCCACCGGTAAAGTTGCAGGTAGTCAAAATTAAGCCACCGGACCAAGTGGTGAAGGCGGACTCCAGGAGGTAACAGAGAAGAGGAATGCACCCCATACTGGCAATCAAAGGAATCACCGAACAAAGAGGCATAGGATGGGTGGCCATGCATGGCAGACAAACGGTATGCACACCTGTTGAGGAAAAAGCCACATCGGTAGGACAGTGGCAGTTCAACAGCTTCAGCATACCGGTGGTCAAACGACTGCCACAATGGTGGACAGCATTGAGACGGCGTAAGAGGGACGGAGGTGCAGATTCATAAACAAAGCACCCGTAGTCAAGTTTCGAACGGACAAGGGACCGGTACAAACGGAGGAGGGTGCCTCGACTGACACTCCAGGATGTACCACTGAGGACACGTAGGACACTGAGGGACCGTGTACAGTGGGCTACCAGGTAAGACACATGGGAGGACCAAGAGAGTTTCCTATCGAGCATGAGCCCCAGGAATTTCGTAGTTTCAACGAATGGAAGAGCAACAGGCCCAAGATGTAAAGATGGTGGGAGAAACCAACTGCACCACCAGATATTCATACAGACAGTTTTGTCAGTGGAAAAACAAAAGCAACTGTCGATGCTCCACGAGTGAAGACGATCAAGACATCACTGAAGATGAAACTTCCTGGCAGATTAAAACTGTATGCCGGACCGAGACTCGAACTCGGGACCTTTGCCTTTTGCAGGCAAGTGCTCTGGTGGCAGGCAGGCTGATAGTGGGAAGAGCTCGAAATTTCTGCAAAATGGCAGCCCAAGGTGTTGCAGATAGCAATATGGTCCACGATGACATCATCCACTACTGTCAGGCCAGAAATTGGCAAATGGATCAGAGAGCCGGCGCAGGTTGGCCCACATGACAGAGGAAGTGGTGGACCTGTTAAAAAAGCTAATGAATGAAAGCTAGCTAGCTTTTTTGCTGTTGCAAAGAACGCAACGACACTGTGCATACATCTGTTTATAATGAATGCAGTTTGACATCATAGGACAATGGTTGAAATGTGGAATGCAAATTGCATTGTGACATGCCTCAGTCCACCAAGGACTGGAACACAGCGTGGTAAAGAGGAAGTGCGAGGAATGGAATTTTCTGCAGCAGTAATCATAATGTTTGTGAGATATTCCACCTGGTCATCACAACTGGGGAAATCTTGTTCTCTGAAGGTTGCCAGGGAGGATTAATGCCACCAGTCAGCCTTAGTAAGCTACCATTTGGGTGTGCACGCAGGTGTGGTAGGAATCAGCAAATGGATAGCACATGGGAAATGGTCACTTGAGTAGGTGTCAGAAAGAATGAACCATTCAAGATGACGGGCAAGCTGGACAATGTGGAAGGATAGGTCCAAATGGGGATAGGTGTGCGAGGAGTCAGAAAGGAATGTGGGTGCTCCAGTTTTAAGACAGAAGAGGTTGAGTTGATTAAGAAGATCGGCCAAGAGGGTACCCCAAAGGGAATGATACACACTGAAGTCACCGAGTAGCAGAAATGTGTGAGGTAGCTGCCCAATAAGCTGAAGGAAGTCTGCCCTGGTGACACTGAATGATGGAGGGATATAAAGGGTACGAGGGTACTCCAAAAGAAATGCACACTAACTTCTTTATTAATCCATCTTTTATTCTACATGTTTGAAAGTTTTACAGTGTGTAGATACATCCTTTAGGAACAATATTTTCATTTCTCCACATAATGTCCATCCCTCTCAACTGCCTTACGCCATCTTGGAACCAGCGTCTGTATACCTGCACGGTAAAATTCTGAACCAACCTGTTGGAGCCACTGTTTTGCAACGTGTACAAGGGAGTCGTCATCTTCAAACCTTGTTCCACAAAGAGAGTCTTTCAGTTTCCCAAATAGACGATAGTCACATGGAGCCAGGTCAGGACTGTAAGGCAGGTGTTTCAGTGTTGTCCATCCTAGTTTTGTGATCTCTTCCATGGTTTTCGACTGACATGTGGTCGTGCATTGTTGTGCAACAGCAAAACATCCTGCTTTTGCTGATGTGGTCGAACACGATTCAGTCGAGCTTGAAGTTTCTTCAGTGTCATCACATATGCATCAGAATTTATGGTGGTTCCACTTGGCATGATGACCACAAGCAAGAGTCCTTCGGAATCAAAAAACACAGTAGCCATAACTTTTACAGCAGAAGGTGTGGTTCTGATTTTTTTTTTCTTGGGTGAATTTGCATGACGCCACTCCATTGATTGCCTCTTCGTCACTGGTGAAAAATGATGGAGCCATGTTTCATCACCTGTCACAATTCTTCCAAGAAATTCATCTCCACCATTCTCGTACAGTTCCAAAAGTTCACTGCATATCGTTTTTCTTGTTTCTTGGTGAGCCACTGTCAACATCCTGGGAATCCACCTGGCACAAACCTTTTTTAATGCCAACACTTTCACTATTCTGCAAACACTTCCTTCCCCTATCCCAATGTAGCGTGACAATTCGTTCACTGTGATGCGTCTGTCAGCAGTCACCAATTCGTTAACACTCTGCACGTTGTCTGGAGCATGTGCAGTACGAGGCCTGCTGCTGCGAGGACAATCCTCAATATTGCCGTACCCGCTTTCATCACGTAACCTGCTTGCCCACCGATTAACTGTACTGTGATCGACAGCAGCATCTCCATACACCTTTTTCAACCTCTTGTGGATGTTTCCCACTGTCTCGTTTTCACAGCACAGGAGTTCTATGAGAGCATGTTGCTTCTGACGAATGTCAAGTGTAGCAGCCATCTTGAAGACATGCTGTGACGACACCACTCATGGGAACAGGTTGAACTAAGGTTGAAAACAAGCGGGAAGAATGTATCTACACACTGTAAAACTTTCACACGTGCAGAATGAAAACTGTATTTTTACAAAAATAGTGTGCATTTCTTTTGGAGTGACCCTCGTACAAAGGGAAAATGTTAGGTGTGGAAGGAAAAGGCGAACAGCAAAAGGTTGAAGATGGGTAGTCAGGGAGATGGGCTGACTATGATCATCAAACCATATGAGCAGCATGATGCCCCCATGTGACGGAATGCTCTGCCTTCAGGAAACAAAATTGTGTCCTCACGACCTCTTTGAGCTTTCATATTTCCTCCCAGTTTGTTTTGACCTTCCCCTTGAGGTCGTCAAGGGGAAGGTCAAAACAAACTGGGAGGAAATGTGAAAGCTTAAAGAGGTCATGAGGACACAATTTAGTTTCCTGAAGGCAGAGTATAAGGGGACAGTGTGATGCCAAAAGCAGCCGTAAATCCTCTTTATTGGATTGAAGACCGCGAACATTCCATTACACAGAAAAACCGCATTCGGGAGGAAGACGGTTCAATCCCGCGTCCGGCCATCCTGATTTAGGTTTTCCGTGATTTCCCTAGATCACTCCAGGCAAATGCCGGGATGGTTCCTTTCAAAGGGCACGGCCGACTTCCTTCCCTATCCTTCCCTAATCCGAGCTTGTGCTCCGTCTCTAATGACCTCGTTGTCGACGGGACGTTAAACACCAATATCCTCCTCCTCCACACAGAAAAACTGTTGGCGGTGCGCACCGCCGACACAGAAGTCGGTCGGACTAAGGTATCATGTGGGAACACTGTCGAAGAGGACCTTTGTGTCTGCAAAGGAGAAGACCATTTGTCTTTGGTGGACTTCTTCGAGCCTTTCCAGTTATCAGAGGAAGACTCAGGTGTTGTCTAGCTGGAGGGACATAGGAAGTCTTCATGGGAGTACTCCTTTTGTCCTTTCCGGCCTACCGGTTGTGTAGCTGGTGGCTTCGCCCCTTGAAGCAAGAGTTTGGTGGCTCATTGCACAGCTGTACAGGGGGATAGCGATGCTACCTTGACACTGGGCAATTTCACAACCTCAGCACTGAATTTGAGGTTGCATGGCCATATTCTTCACGGAGCGAGAGGGTAACAAAAACAAAACTATAGGTGCCAGATGAGAGAACACAGGGTTTGCAACTAGCCAATAACTTGCGAGCGACTGGGTATGGTACTTTTTCCTTTGCCCGGATCTCCTGGACAGCCCACTCATCAAGAAACATGGGACAATCTCGAGAGGAGGCACCATGGCCACCGGGGGACAGAGTACTAGCAAGCGTAACGTGGAGCTCCCGGCACTGCCGCAGCTCTGAGCTGAGGCAATGAGCCCTCCCATCCACGGGGCACTTGTTTGAACAGCCTGATCTACGCTGTTTGTTTCTTTGCACAAGAATGTTTCTGCTGTTGGTGCTCACTTTTCTGAGTTTTGTTTGCAACACAATACACCTCAGAGGAGAGAATCTGTTGCGAAAAGATTTATGTTTGCCACAGCATTGGCAGGTGTTTGTATGTTTATTAGCTCTTAAGGTGAATGCTGGTATGATTCTATGTCCAATTTCCTGACCTATGCTCACCTAATCAATCGTGGTTTGGTAATATTTTGTATATGTATATATTGTTTCTGTAATGTATCTGACATGTCTGATACTGTTCTACTGAATGGTCTATGGACAAATAATGCAAACAGAACAGTCTAGACATTGCAACATATCATCGGTCAATGTGAAGAGTGTTTGATGTGTCAGAATCGCTTTATGAGAACCATAATATTGGCCATTGATTATTTTTTTTACATTTCCAAGGTGTATTAGAATCCAGTTATATACACCTTTTTCAATAACATCAGAAAAATTGTAAACAGCAAGATGGGTTGATAGTTTGTCACACTTGTAATATCTCAAATTTTATAAGAACACCTAACAACATACTTACTTCTTCCTGGAACAATTCCTTGCAGCAGGGAGACATACGTTAATGGACAACACTTCATTAACTTTTACAGGGAATTAAACCCACTGTCTGACCCAGTGTGTCACTTCAATCACCTCTATGGAAAGTAAATTTATCTTTTTCATTCATTCACGCATGTCCATAGATCCCATCAAGAAATTAGACCTTCTGAAATGAGGAATAAGTCAAATTATGCATTAACAAAAGACAAGAAAATTATGGAAACTTATTCTGATTGATTCTTACATATGGACATTCCCAAATACCACATTCTTATTCACACAATTTAATTAACTATAGCCCTCTGGCCAAAATGTTACTTCACAGAGGCCAAATAGCAAAAGGTGTGGCACATCAGAATTTACGGTCCCAGATGTGTAAGTATCGTCATCATAATGCTACACGCTCAGGAATAGATGTACGGCACATATTATTCAAATAATCTCCTCAGAAACTATAACAATAGAAGATAATGAAGCCACAGAGAGCAAGCTGCATACTATGGACACGTTAGCCACTGTAACTAACCAATAACTTATGGAATTGTTGCTCACCAGTCTTGGGTGTCCAATTTCTTGAATACATTTTCATCTAAGTCATTTAAAGCTTCTACCACCATCCATGTGTGTGGATTATTTTCATTTTCGAATGGATCTGCAGTCTGAATATCTATAGATTCAATGTCATTTGGTATAACCAGCCTATAAATATTTAAAAAAAAATGTTTGTATCGTAGGCATGCACAGAGTTTACTCATTTAATAAATTTATATCTCATGGTGCTAACAGCTGAAATATTTTAAACTTCATAACATACTTTCAAGTGCTAAAATGTGAAACATTATTCTCAGACAAATACGGTAAAGCCAACAAGCACTACACACGCTGTGTGACCAAAAATGTCCGGGCACCCATTATTGTTCACTCCATGTTCAATATGGATTCTGTAATCAGTAATCTTATGAAACACAGCTCACACTGTCTATCCACGAGATCCAGAATGCAATAGGTAGCTGTGCCCAGGTCAAAGTCAAGTCTCTAAACTTCTAAAAAACATTCCATGCCTGCCATCTGGGCTCTTAGGTCATACTTAGGTCATTCCAACAAGTGGCAGAGAATAATGAGAAGATCAGCCTTGTGCATGAAGTTTCAACAAAGCTCACAATTTTCAGCATTGTCTCCAAAACCAATCGGGGGCCTTTGGCTCTGAGTCAAGTGGAAGAACTGAACTAGAGACATCGGAGGCTCTTTGACAGCTAGGCTGCACTTTTGCACTTCCTGTACTTGTGAAATAGTGTTGTGAACTGTAGGGTGCCCCTAAAGGGGTCAGGTGTGCACCACCCATAAGAAGCTGCTACTCAGGTAGCTGACTGCGTGTGGGATGCGCACAAGGGTTTTTTTTTTTTTTTTTTTTTTTTTTTTTTTTTTTTTTTTTTTTTTTTTTTTTTTTTACATTAAGTGACTCTCCATCCATCCCAGATAACGATAGCTGTAGGAAACCCAGAAGTATCAGTTTTTCAACCATTCACATAAAATGCCAGAGTTTGAAGCACTCCTGAAAGTCAGTGAAGCTCACATAATACTAGATACAGAAAGCTGGTTGAAACCTGAAATTGACAGCAGTGAGATTTTTGGAGAAAATTTTAGTGTATATTGAAAGGATAGACAAATAGGACATGGAAGTGGTGATTTGTTACAGTAGACAGGAAACTCAAATCCACTGAGATATAAATTGGAGCTGCATAAAACAGGGTGGGCATGAAACGGTAATTGGATCCTTCTATCACCCACCAGACTCATCTCCTAATGTAACCGAAAACTTCAAAGAAAAGCTCAGTTCATTTGTATGTAAGTTCCCCAATCATACTGCAATCACTGGAGACTTTAATCATCCAATAATTAATAGGGAAAATAGCCTTTTGTTAATGGTGGGCATGATAAGACAGCATGTGAAACATTACTAAATGCCTTCTCCGACAACTACCTAGATCAGATAGTTAGAAACCCCATTCATAATGAAAATATTTTGGCTCTAATGGCGACAAACAGACCTAACCTTTTTGAGGATATCCACATCAAAAGTAGTATCAGTGATCATGACGTAATCGTGGCAACAATGATTATCAAAGTACAAAGGACAGCTAAAATAAGCAGGAAGATATATACATTCAGTATCCTAAATAAAATATCAGTTGTCTCATACCTCTTTGGGGAACTTTGAACTTTCAGCACAGGGCAGGAGCATGTAGAGGAACTACAGCTCAAGTTTAAAAGAATAGTTGACCATGTACTGGATAGATATGTACCCAGTAGAACTGTTCATAATGGAAGGGAACCTCCATGGTATACAGTCACTGTAAGGAAACTTCTAAAGAAACAGAGATTACTGCATGTTGTTGTTGTTGTTGTTGTTGTTGTTGCTGTTGTGGTCTTCAGTCCAGAGACTGGTTTGATGCAGCTCTCCATGCTACTCTATCCTGTGCAAGGTTCTTCATCTCCCAGTACCTACTGCAACCTACATCCTTCTGAATCTGTTTAGAGTATTCCTCTCTTGGTCTCCCTCTACGATTTTTACCCTCCACGCTGCCCTCCAATACTAAATTGGTGATCCCTTGATGCCTCAGAATATGCCCTACCAACCGATCCCTTCTTCTAGTCAAGTTGTGCCACAAACTCCTCTAATAGGCGTAAAATAAAGCATAGGGCTACAGGTATAGAGATGTTGAATGAAACATGTTTGGCTGTCAAGGGAGCAATGTGTGATGCCTTCAATGACTACCGCAGAAGAATATTGTCAAATGACATTTCACAAAACCCAAAGAAATTCTGGTCATATATAAATGATGTCAGTGGCACCGAAAATAATCTCCACTCCCTAGTGAATGAGGCAGGAACAGAAATTGAGGATAGCAAAGCAAAATCAGAAATGCACAACTCTGTTTTCAAATGTTCCTTTACAAGGGAAAACTTGGGAGCATTGCACCAATTTGATCCTTATACCACTGAAAAGATGAGTGAAATAGATACTTGTGTCAGCAGTGTGGAGAAACAGCTGAGCTCAATAAAATTGAACAAAACTATAGCCCCCAATGAAATCCCTGTCAGATTCTATACTGCATTTTTGGCTGAGTTAGCTCTTCTTCTAGCTATAGTCTATCAAAGATCCCTCTAACAAAGAACCGTGTCTGGTTTTGGTAAAATGCACAGGCCACACCAGTCTAAAAGAAGGGTAGAATAATTGAGTCACAAAACTACCATTAAAGACCCTTGACATCAGTTTGTTGTAGAATCTTAGAAGATATTCTGAGCTCAAACATAATGAGGTATCTTGAACAGAATGGCCTCTTCAGTGATAACCAGCGTGGATTCTGCAAACATTGATCATGTGAAATCCAACTCATACTCTTCTCATATGACATAATGGAAGCTTTGGGTCAAGGCAACCAGGTAGATTCAATGCTTCTCGATTTCCAAAGAGCATTTGACTTAGTACTGCACATACGTTTATTGTCAAAAATATAATCATAGGAGGGTATCATATGAAATTTGTGACTGGATTGAGGACTTTTTGGTAGGGAGGACACAGAATGATATTTCATATGGAGGGTCATCATCACATGTAGAAGTAACTACTAGTGTGCCCCACGCCAGTGTGTTGGAACCCTTGCTATTCACGTTGTAAGTTAATGACCTTGCAGACAATATTTATAGCAACCTCAGACTTTTTGCAGATGATGCAGTTATCTATAATGAAGTACTATCTCAGAGAAGCTGCATAAATATTTAGTCAGATCCTGATAAGACTTCAAGGTGGTGCAGAGATTGGTAACTTGCTCTAAATGTTCAAAATGTAAAATCTAAAAAAAAATGTCCTATTACTATAATATCAATGAGTAACTGTGGAATCGGCCAACTCATACAAATACCTTGGTGTAACACTTTGTAGGGATATGAAATGAAATGATCGCATAGGTTCAGTTGTGCGTAAAGCAGATGGTAGACTTCGGTTTATTGGTAGACCAATGGGGAAGTTTCATGACCATTTCTAGAACATTGCTCAAGTATGTGGGACCCATACCAGATGGGGCTAACAGAGGATACTCAACATATACAGAGAAGGGCAGCATGAATGGTCCCAGGTTGGTCTGATCCAAAGAAGAGTGTCACTGAGATACCAAACGAATTGAACTGGAAGACTCTTGAAGATAGACGTTAACTATCCCGAGATATCCTCTTTACAGAGTTTCTAGAACTGGTGTTAAATGATGACTCTAGGAATATACTAACACCCTGCTACATATCACACAGGGATCGTGAGGATGAGATTAGTGTAATTACTGCATGCACAGAGGCATTCAAACAATCATTCTTCCCATGCTCCGCACGTGAATGGAATGGGAAGAAACCCTAATAACTGATACAATAGGGTGTATCCTCTGTCATGCACTTCACAGTGGTTTGCAGAGTATAGATGAAGATGTAGATTCAGTTCTGAATCTAAATAATCTACAGATATAGGCTGCTGGACCTCTGGTGGTTACAAATTACCTTAGGATATCCCAGCTGTTAGAGGATACATAGCAATGAAGCAAAATAGTTCTGCCAAGAACTACCTGACAAAGGACTTAGGGAATACCCTCCGGCTCTTACAGCTAAACATAGAGGGAACAAGCAGAGCAAAAAGTGAGTATCTCACTCAAATGTTGATTGAAAACAAGGTGGACGTTGTTCCACTACAGGAAACCCACTGCTCAGACGAAACCCAACTTCATTCCAGGTGTAAGCTCCCCGGCTACTCGTTAGCTGCTGCGACATACCATGCAAGTTACGGATCTGCAACATATATCAAGAATGATGTTGAAGAGGTAATAGATGTCCAAAGAAAAACGGAGAATAACATCCATACCATCAGGCTGAAAGTCGCCAACACAGAGATTGTGAACATCTATAAGCCTCCAGCACAACCATGGGTAAATGAAGCTGCTCAAAATATTCCACATCCAGGAATAGTAATTGGAGACTTCAACGGCCATAACACACAATGGGGCTACAGCACCACGAATGAAGATGGTGAGAAAGTATCAGAATGGGCTGAAATGGAACGCCTTTTCTTACTATTTGACGGGAAGGACAAAGGGACATTCCGCTCAGCTAGATGGGCTCAGGACTACACTCCCGATCTCTGTTTCATTACCACTAAAAACAAAGGATTACCCTTGCAGAGCAGCAGGAAGGTGCTCAGTGATTTCCCTAGAAGCCAACACCGACCTGTACTGGTGAAAATTGGACTCGAAATCCCAGTTGTGAAGTCTATACCAAAGCCACGATGGAACTTCCAAAAAGCCAAATGGGAAAAATTCTCTGAAGAGGTTGATCATATTATTCAGTTTATTCCACCTAAAGTTAGGCACTACGACCACTTTGTTAGACTAATTCATTCCATTGCCAGAAAACATATTCCAAGAGGCTACAGAGAGAACTACATTCCTGGATGGAGCCCTAGATGTCAAGAATTGTATGACGAATTTAAAACGACTCGAGACACCAAGGTAGCAGATGAATTGATTTCGGCCCTAGATTCAGCTAGGCAAAAGAAATGGATGGAACTAACTGAAAACATGTCTTTCCAACACTCGAGTAAGAAAGCTTGGCAGTGCCACAAAAGTTAATATCTTATCGGACAAAATAAATCCAAACAAAATAGCAGCCAGGATTGTTAATATAACAAGAACACCAAGCAACAACAACAAACAGAAAGCCAAAGAAATAAAACATGAGCTAAAGTCTAAAATGTCTCAAGCACAGCCTTCCGAATTTGCACAGAAAATCTCTGCAGCCGAAGTTGTTTCAGCCCTAGATACTCTGAAATCTGGTAAAGCGGCTGGTTGTGATGGTATATACCCGGAGTTCCTTAAACACGCTGGCCAAGGTGCAGTGCAGTGGCTAACTGCACTGTTTAATGAAATTCTCGCAACAGGAAGACTGCCAAATCTTTTAAGAAAACTAAAATAATTGCCATCCTGAAACTGTCAAAATCTGGTAACAATCCTGAAGACTATAGACCCATTGCACTTCTAAGTGTCTGCTATAAACTGCTGGAGAGAGTACTCTATAATAGAATTGCACCAACTATCCTGAAACACATTCCTGTAGAACAGGCTGGCTTCAGACGAGACCGCAGTTGTAGTGATCAAGTGCTAGCGTTGGCAACATACGTAGATAAGGGCTTCGAAGACCTGAAGAAAACAATGGCCGTGTTTATTGACCTAACATCAGCATATGATACAGTGTGGCGGAAAGGCATGCTTCTTAAGTTCTTAAGAATAATTCCATGTAAAGGAATTGCACAACTACTCAATAACATGCTGTCGAACAGGAAATTCCAAGTTCACCTAAAAGGTCAAGTAAGCAAGGTATACAATTTAAATGACAGACTACCACAAGGATCAGTATTGGCCCCCCCTACTTTTCAATTTATATGTCGCTGACTTGCCAGAAACGAAAGCAAGAACATTTATCTATGCTGATGACATAGACTTGGTGACGCAGGCTAAAGATTTTACAACTTCAGAAATGACTCTCACTCAGGATCTGCGAATTCTAGATGAATTTTGAATCCTCCACCTTCCATCTGAGTAATAGGCATGCTCGCTATAAACCGCAAATTTCCTTTAGAAATCAGTTGCTGTCATATGACCCATTCCCAAAATATCTCGGCGTGACCTTGGATCGTTCGCTAACATATAGAAAACACCTAACTGAAACAGCTTTAAAAATGAGAACCAGAAACAATATACTACACAAACTCTCCGGAACAAGCTGGGGACCTAAGGCATCAGCACTCAAAACAACTGCCCTCTCACTTGTATACTCTGTTGGGGAATATTGCAGCCCAGTATGGCTGAACAGCGCTCTTACAGCCATGGTAGACACACAGCTGAATGTAGCCATGAGAAGCGTATCCAGGACAATAAAATCCACACTCACAGAATGGCTACCTGTTCTGTCTAATATTGCACCACCGAAGTTACGATGTCAAGCAGCGTTGAAAAGGGAATGGGAGAAATGCTCCAAGAATCCCGAGTTACCGCTACACCAGGACTGTGATGCCACTCAAAGGCAACGTCTTAAGTCCAGGAAACCCTCCTGGAGACTTGGAAAAAGGCTTACTTCTGAAGGATTCCAACCAGAAACAGCATGGCGGGAAGAATGGTTTGCAGCCAATCCCGATTCTGCAGGTCTCATTGCTGATCATACACGAGTCCCTCCTGGATTCCACTTACCTAGGAGGTCGTGGATCACCCTAAATCGCATACGCACCAAGCACGGAAATTGCCAGGACTTGAAGCATAAGTGGGGAATTGCTGAAAGTGCCAAGTGTGACTGCGGACACCAACGACAAACAATACACCACATAGTCACAGAGTGTCCCCTACGGAAATATGCTGGAACTCTGACCAGCATACATGAGGTCTCTGAACAAGCAATCTTCTGGCTGGATACTTTAGATATTAACCTATAGTTTTTATTACAACTTGAAGCTCTGTTTGTCAATATTACTGTTTATAAAAACTACATTTTCTCTTTTACATGTAACTCATCCTAGTGATTTTATCCATATGTATATTACTGATTTATCAATCTAATCTAAGACTTTTATTACCATAAATGAATGTAATCTATTCTATTTGTAGTATATGCATATTGTGTTACCAGTAACATCATTGCTGTTCAATTCAAGTAATGTATCCTTGATGCCAAACGAAATAATAATAAAAGTTCTGAATGATCACACAGTGAACGAAATTCGATGTTACATATTATGCAACTAACTCTGGGATTGATTTGACAGTCTCTTAGTACATATAACTCTGCATGCTACTGTTAATGTGGAGAAATCATCTGGTGTAAAAAATAATTTTTTTTATTTTTTTCCCCCCATGTGTACTCCAAGAGGGTGTTATAGGACTTTTACTCTTTTTAATACATAAAAATGACTAGGAGTATAACACTGGAGGCTCAATGTGGTTGTTTGGTACTGCTATTATTGTATGTATGAAAGATGCCACAACAGAAAACTGCAGAAAGAACTACTCAGGATCGAAGCAACAGTGTCTTTTCCAACAAGAGTCAAGTAACATGTTACTTCCCTCCCCACATGTGGCTTGTGAAAGACCACAATAGTAAAACGAGAGAAATTTGAGATTGAAAACAAGCTTCCCATTAGTTAATTGTTCCTGCATACCATTTGCAAATGCAACAGGAGAGAGGGGGGAAATAAATAAATACCATTGTTCAACCTGATCCTTGACAAAGTAATGAGGGAATGTGAAAAAGAACTGAAAATCCAAGGACACTGGAAACCAACACAACCTGGGACAAGATAGAAATCTCAAACACAGCTTTTGCTGTTGACCTGTCCACACATTCTGATAATGAATCAACAGCAACCAGACAAATAGAAATACTAAAAGAATGTGCAGAAAAGTAAGCCTGCCAATATCTTTCCAGAAGTCTGAATTCTTCTTCTCAAAATTAAACGCCCAAAAATTACACAAAATACAGCAAGACAAAAAGAGTTACACATTATGAATATCTATGTGAAATATTTCAACCTACAAGAGCAGAAAACATCTCATGGAAGACTCTACCACAAAAAATGAATAGAGCTTACGGCAAAATGCAAGACATGTATAATAATAAACTCACGTCCATTCAAACAAGGATGAGATACAACACAGTAATCAAGCCTGAAATACTATAGGCAAGTAAGACACTAATATTCCATATGAAACGTAAAATGGAAAGCATACTGTAGGGAGAACGCAAAACAAGGAGAAAAATTCTTGCCCCAAAGCTGATAGAAGAAGGATACACATTACACTCTATGACAACCACAGAGAAGATGTCAAACCTAGCAGCAGTCAGAAAAAGAATGCTCAAATCGCTAAGGGCACATCAGCAAGCTGCCACCAACCACATTCACCAACAGGATTCTGACACATATACAAGTGGTCAACTCAACAACATGATGGATCACACAAGTCAAACCTGGCCTAGAAAAAGCACAAAAAAAGAGATCCAATAGAAATTCAAGACAGAAAGTGGAATGTTAGGTCAGAGAGTGAAGTCTCAAAGAAACCAGTGACTGAGGATGGGAAGAGACTCGCTGAAGAAAAAAAATGAGAAAATCGTGGAAGGTCAGAAAGAATGCTAAAATGAAGCAGAATGCTTTGCGTGATCCTACAGCGTCTCGAGGTAAATAAATAAGTGATGATGATGCTAATAATAATAATATACAGAGGCACACCTAACTGCTAATGCTACAGCATTTAAATTTTGTTGTAGCCTTGCACCATGCTCAGGAGGAGGAGGAGGAGGAGGAGATTAGTGTTTAATGTCCCGTCGACAACGAGGTCATTAGAGACGGAGCGCAAGCTTGGGCGAGGGAATGATGGGGAAGGAAATCGGCCGTGCCCTTTCAAACGAACCATCCCGGCATTTGCCTGAAGCAATTTAGGGAAATCACGGAAAACCTAAATCATGACGGCCGGAGACGGGATTGAACCGTCGTCCTCCTGAATGCGAGTCCAGTGTGCTAACCACTGCGCCACCTCGCTCGGTACCATGCTCAGGTACAAAGAACTTGCTGCCATACATTTGGAAGCAGTTAGTCCTAGGGTTTTTATATGTAATTTATTTTCACCTTTGGCAAAGTTTGCTACAGTTAAAAATACTGAGTAGCAACATAGTTTCGGAGTCTATGTTACACTATAGGTCTCTTGCAACTGGCTAGATATGGCAGTTAAAAGGTTGGAGGAATGCAGCAGCATACCATCTCCAATAGGTTCATGCCTAATACAGCGCCATGGTGTTCAATCAAACCTTCGGGTTGATGAAAACTTTACCTTTCACTGGCTGAAGTGTAGTAAATATTTGTTACAAGATTTTCATGCAGAGAGATCAGACCTATAATTGTTACTTTCATTCACAATCAATAAGGGGACCATATGGCAATCAGATTTTTGTAATTTTTTATATTTATAATATGTGAAGTTCAGAACCCAAATATACCCCTCCCCCCAGTCTGTTCAATGCAACTATCAAAAATTCTTGAGAAAATTGATTTTGAAGTTTTCCAGTCATGTTTAATATGCTAAAATATGTTACATATTATTCAACAAGCAGTGTGTGGGTGGCCTGGCTTCAATTCCACATGGAATCAAATTTTTAAACAAAGGTTCATGTTCTACTAGCATTTCTGTGACGTGTAGAAGACATAAAGCACACAAGACTTGTAATTGCTAAATCGAGTCTTCTTTCAGTCTGTTTTTTTTCCATTCACTTTGAATACCTGTCATTTTAATATAAACTTCATCAAATATATGCTAATTAACACATCTAATTATGGTTTTATGAAAAATGCATGTCTTATTATTTCTAATTATATACTGCACAGAAAAATCCAGTTTTTACTGGAAACAAAAATGCTTAATTACCAATCTTTTATAAAAGATTGTATAGTTTAAAAATCACAAATTATATTTTTTCTATCTTTTTGAATTTTATGCTTCATGTAAAAGATCACAGAATGTGTAACTTTGTTTAAAAAATTGATTCTGCTACGATTCAAACCCATGACACCCACACATCATGTAAACACTATCAAATAGCCACACTGCTTGTTGACAGACCACCCTCTTAGTTTAGCATATTAAAAAATGGTCAGAAAACTTCAAAGCCTATTTTCTCGAGTATTTTTGAAAGTTTCATCAAAGCACTTTGGGAGACGTATACTGGAGCTCTGAACTTAAAGTAAAATAAATATAAAAATTAAAAAAATCCAAAAGCCATGTGTGTAAGATGTTCAGCTTATATGTCTGAACAAGTACCATTAGTTCCAGCAAATAATTCTAATTTTCTTCAAAATTATAATACAACAATCTCTGCTTTCTGGACAAGAATATAATCACACTAATAAGAAAAATTTACATTTCCTAACCATTGCCACCATATAGTAAGCATGTAACTGTCTAACACACTTAAGAATACCTACATCCATTTTCCCATCTACCAAAGGTAATATTGGACTCAAACAGACAAAGCCTTTTCAAACTGTCAACTTCCTGCACTGAATTAGACTCTTAACACAATACCATAAACCAGACAGCCAGCACATCTCCATTTGTAAGTCCCACCATGTGCTCACAAACAACATATATATATATATATATATATATATATATATATATATATATATATATATATCTGTGTGTGTTTTATACCCTCATATGCAAAGCCAAACCCCAAATGCCTGGAAGTTTTTGGTCACAAAGTGCAATTACAGCATGACAAACCAGTCTGGAATTGAAACATCACACATTTACAGCAAGATACCGTAAATATACGCAATTTCTTTAGCAAATCCCTGACTTACACATATTTTCTCTCTCCCCCCCCCCCCCCACCCCCACCCCAAAAAAAAAATATAAATTTATTATTCAACATACTTCTCTTAACAAATAATAATAAAAAAATTTATCACAGCAAAATGTTGTTGGAATATTCTATGGCAGCCCATACTCACCTATAAGAATGTAAATACATTCGAGTTGGTAAACTATCGTTTTTATTACTATACGTGTAATCTCCAACAATGGTGTGACCTATGCTCATGCAATGAACGCGCAGCTGATGCCTTCTTCCAGTGACTGGCCTTAACAATACTTTTGTGGCTGGATATGTTCCATAAAGCCCACGCTGAAGAACTAGCAATCGTGTATGTGCAAATTTTGCGTAACAGCTGTTAGGATCAGAAGCCAGACACATGCGATGGTTACCATGTCGTTCCCTTTTGTCTTCACCAATTGGATCTGTAATGTCCATAAGCTCTTTAGCAACATGTCCTCGAACAATGGCCACGTAATACTTTTTCGTTTTTCTTGATTCAAAAGCTGTTGCAGCTGCTTTCGCTGCACGTTTGTGTAAAGCAATACAAACAGCACCACTTGTTGCAAAGTCCAAACGATGCACGAAGTGAAAGTCATGTGCAAGCTTCTGGTTTATTAATTCTGGATGCAACTTTCGTAGCTGCAGTTGTAAAGAAACCTGGATGGACGGTTGAGAAGTGAAGGAAGACCATTACCACAACAAATCAGTATAAACAACAATATATTGCTGAGACATAAGTATATTCACAGTTATAGTGTAACATACTGACCTTAACAGATGGATCATCACTGTTCATAACAACGTCATAAGATTTATTTGCAATAATAAAATTTTTACTTAAATGCAGAATTTGGACTGAACTTTCCTTCGTATCGCGGAACCAATTCCAAAATGCGAGAAAACTGTGCCACATCTTTAATACTATATTCAGAAAAAACTTTTTAATCTTCATTATTAATCCTCGTCGATATCACTTAAGTCCTATAAAATTTAAAGGTTATTTTGTGATTCTTATTCTTAACATGCAGTGACTGTAATCTGCAGTAGGGTTTTGGCATTTATGAACTCTGCTGGCGATGCAAAAGGACAAAAAACCCGAACAAATATACCACAATGACAATTTACATGGAAGGTACACAAAAGCTTCCTCCCAGACGTGTTTGGTGGCTACAGAACATGGCAAACTATTCCAGCTGTTGGTTGTCGTCAGATGTACTTCACTCCCCGTCAACAAACACTGCTGTTGCTTGGTGCTGTGTAATAACTACTGTTTCCTAGCATGCAAAAATTACAATTCACATACTCTTAAATACATAGATTTCAGTCACATCGCAACTACCATCTTCCTACTGGCGAAACGACACTCTTTTTGTTGACACACAAACAACTTCATAAATTTATTAAGTCGTCTGATGATAAAACAAAAGCTGGCAATAATATTTACAACGTGCTTTAATAACTGACATCTATGCTGGTTGACATGCACTTTCGAATAGCGACGCCAAATACTACTCGGAGCTTCAGACAACTGTTGCCAACATTACGGGTACATCGCACATATTATCAAACAAACGTGTTAAGCTTCCTGCTTTAGGATGATTCTGACGTCTCAAAACGTTCAGAAGTAATGAAACACTATGTTTCTCAATTAATAAAAAATAGTGATACAGATTTAAGCTTGCAATCCGCAGTACACAACATAAAGACAGAGTGATCTTGACAGCCGACCATTAAACTGTAATCACAGTGACTGTAATATTACTGGAAGAATATATAAGGCATAACCATGGAGGCATGATGATAAAAACTAACTAAAATTAAATAAAGTTGCAATTAAATGTAAACTTGGCTTAACAGCAAGAGCTGAATTGCAATATCGATTGTAAAACACTACGAAATGTTACAAAACATATAACTAAAGGCCCCGTGTAAACTTTGTGACTCTAATGGCTGTATTTTAGATACAGTAAGGCCTTGTACCTCAGATGTACATGGGTTTCCGAAATGTTTATGCTGTACCAATTTACTCCACTTCCTTGTTCAGAAAAGCCGTCTCTGAACCAGGTGACTTTGTTCTCTTTTCATGCAACAATGTAGGCCAATCCGTTCATGGTCTCTAAGGGAGTTATAAGTAGGCGCATTCAGGCTCGACAATTTGCGTTGTAAGACTTCCACTTCCCTTGGAGAAGATAACGTGTCTGATAGTTCATTGTCACTTCCGGTTTATCAGTGGAACAATATTCTTATACTTAGTGATTTCTTCATTTTCAGTTTGCATCACCACAGTTTACGAATTGGGCGAAGTATGCCTGGTACGCAGCACAATAAGCATAACAACGGCTACGACCATCTTTTACTCCATTACAATTCTGTCTAAATAAATCTGATAAGTTCTGTGAAAAACCTGAATACATTAATTTTTCTTTTGTCAGTTGCGCCTGGCGAAATGGAAAACGTTTGTTTTCGTCATCGAATACATAATTCGCATTTTTGTGGCGACCACAGGAAATAAACAAGGAGCTGTTTCACAACTGGCAAAATCTAAATTACCCTAAAATTATCACACGATCTATGCTACAGGAATTATTATAAAACATTCAAGGTAATCACATTAAAGTTCTGACTGATGGAAATGGACTGTAATGTAGCATCATACGCTGCTTTGATTACTTTTCCTCCACTAGTCATTTGTGTAACATCTGCATCTACAACACGTTAGCTGTCGATATGAATTCCAAGTTGTTCAACGAATTAATAATTTGAGACATTATTTCTATGGTTTAACTCTTAAAATTGACATGTGTGCACTTTGGACTTCGCCCTACGCGGCGCTACGTCCTGTTGCCGCGGCTGTCTCCGTATTCGCCGATTCGCGCGCTAGTGCTCGGTAAAAATGAGTAACTTGTACATCTTTTTTAAAAGATTTGCAGTGCTCCTTAGCAATTAAAGTTCTGACAGAGCGTTTCTTTGGGTGTGTTTTTGCTGCGTGAAAAATTTCAGAATGGGTTTCTACAGTCCAACTGGACCATTCCCTTGTAAGGAAAGTGAAGTTGCTGGTACAAATCTCGTTGGACTGCCGATGTGTATCGCTTCAGTTCTTTTTCTTTTTGTCCTGCAAATAGCTAGAACGGAATTCAGTAAAACAAACGCTAACAAAACCCTTGCATTGTAACAACTGAAGGATCATCCTACTTTTATTTATTTTTATTTTTAGTTGTCAACCTCCAATAAAGCAGTAAACTGCAGTCATTATTAGTTTGTTATTGTTACTACAATTAATATTATTCATTCAGTTTTCCAATTACTATTTGGTACCGATGCACATGATCAGTGAACCTGGAAAAATGGAATGTTGGAATTTTCGTCACGCAGAATACGCACATTTACCTCAGTGTCTCGTTTTCAGGCAATAGGAAAAGCCCAACAAGAAAAGACGATAACGAGAAGCCGGTGACGCAGGTAGAACTATGCAACAATTTCTGTTGATTTAACACCGTGACGACAGACAAATTCGTGTCGCAGTATATTACCCAACAATCGAAATGTCGTATGGACTATGCCACAGCCACAGATAGCTATGAATTTGTGATCACAGCCATGGTTTACCATTGACTCAGCTGTTGGTTATAGCGTTACAACTGTCAATGGAAGATTATGATTGATATTTTGTTCCGCTGCTGTTCGAATGAGCTACACCAATGGATAAATTATGGTTTCTTCTGGCTTTTATTTACACAGCTACGTAAACTAACAGGGAAATTTCGGATAATCAAGTACACACTTCCTTTGAGACTTTGGGTTTCGAATACAATTTATAAGCCTTCTAGCAACCTCGATCCAGTACCTCATATGAGCAGAATAATGGTGTACTTTACTAATACCAAACAACAACACTTCAAAAAAAGTCGCTGGAAAGATACGAAGGAACCATCAGTGACACTGTTTTAATTTCTTTACCTCATTTAGGGACCAAGCAAGAGGGGGGACATTACGAAGGCAACGAACAGGCTAGTTAGTACGCATTATAAGTATTAATCTCAAGGCGAAAAACACACGCAGGCGCAGAATGGCACATTGTCAATATTTACAGTTAAATTCTGTTTTAATGAACATCATTTTCCGTTTCTTGTATTCTGAATCGTCAAATGAATTGATTACAGCGTGGCATCGAATAATTTGTTAACTACGCTTCTTCTTGCTTCCATCCCCACCAGCATACTTCTGCATTCTCGTCGTAGTCGTGAAATTCTAGAAGGGCGTGCTGAAAAGTAATGCCTGCGAATTTTTTATTCTGGCCTCAGTATCGGTTATCACATGTCACGCATGTTACTCGGTCGACTTTCCGGCTTTGCTGATACAAGTCGCAACCTTCTGCTTCCAGAGGGTTAAGAATTGTAGCGTTTAACAAGTCGGTGTTTAACGTAACAACGAGTATGTCGCTGCGTGAGAAATAGCGTGGTGTGATCGAGTTTCTAACAGTAGAAAACGTGTCTCCAATTGAAATCTAGTTCATCCATAGGGGAACGGAAGCTGTGTACACAGATGTCAGTCATGTGCGACGCCGAGGCGTTCGTGCTCGCAATGAAAGAGAGGATGGTGCTCACCTCAATGTGTGTGATAGAGCTCGGAGTGGACGACCGCGTACGGGAACCGATCAGCCTCATCACAATCGGTTTGATGAGCTCGTCGAAGAAAATCATTAGATAACACAGAAATAGCTCTCAGGGAAGTGTGGCATATCACGAGAGCGTGTACAGGCCATCATTGCAGAACTGTGGTGCAGAAAAATGTGTGCACGGTGGGGACCCCGAATGATCAATCCTGACACGAAACAGACGATATTCGACATCTGTCAACAATTTCTTTTGCGTTTTGACAAGTGCTGAAAGCTGTGTTCACCATTTTGACGCCGAAAACCAAGACAGAATCTTTTTCCAAAACTTAAAGAGCACCTTCCAGGACTTCACTTTCATAGTGATGAAGCGGTGCAGACAGGAGTGAGGTTGTTGCTCCATCAATAAAGTCAAACATTCGACAGTGACGGTATCAACAAAGTGCTCTCTTGTTGGGACAAATTTGATCGTCGCCAGGTTGACTATGTTGAAAAATAAACAGGCAGACATGAAGAATAAAGGTGTGGAATGTTAATAACGTTTGTTTTATTGAAAAAGCTTCGAGAGTTTTCACATAAAAAATTCTGGGGTATTACTATTCAGCACGTCCTCGCATTTGTGTGTGTCACAGGACTGCTCGTAGACACAGGCGATATCGAGGTGCAAGGTGTTTGACGTCTTACTGTTCTGAGGTTGATTTCTAATTACTTTTTATTCCACTGAAATAAGCTTTCGTTGCAAACTGTCAATATAAGTGTTTTATTCGTTTGTACCTAAGCAAATTTGCAATTCTGTTACATAATTTAACGCCTCAATATTTCACACGCCGCACACCACATGAGCGGAAAGTGAGAGCACTAGTTTTGCTATCCCTTCACTAAAGTGCGCGTCGTTGACGACGGCGGCCGAGTTTAGGTTCGTTCTGCGCATCTGACGTCACAAAACACAGTCAGCCAATGAACAGAGAACGACGTTGCCAGAGCTTGACTGCAGTGCAGACTATGGACTAGTGGCTTCAGTTTTAGAAATTTTCAGTCATAAATAAAGTAATTCAACAAAAGCAATGTCTTGATAGCAGACTTTCTTTATAGAAAGTTTGGAAAAAGCATTCTCTATACCAATTGCTTCATATTCTATTGATTAATTAAACCAAACAAGCAATAAGCCTCCTAATTCAGGAGATAGCAAGGAAAAGTGTTCGTATCATTCTCACGAACCGCTTTTTCGCAATAAAGAACAGTGGTAATTGTTTATTTCCTATTGTACTTCGACGAAACGGGAATAATTCATAGTCGTATCAACAGTGTTTGTCGGTATTTTGCGTGCTGCTTAGAGTCCTCCAGAAAGGGATTATAAGACGAGCTGCATTAGCGTAATGGGTAAGATATTTGACTACCAAGTGAAAGGTTTTGAGTTCAAACCCTGTTAGGTGAACAGTATTTTGTTTATTTAAAAACAATATCGAAGGGTCTTACTTCATGAATTTTATTCGTTTGAACGTAATTTTTAAAAGTTTCTAGTTCTTTGTCTCTTCATTATAATCATAATGAGTTTTCGGTTTTTCTAATTTTGTCCCCCAATATTTTTCACAGCAATTAAAAACAATGAAAAGGCATACATACAATATTCATGTTATCTGTTTTGTTTGTATATCTTCTCTTCTGCAGTCACTGTTTTACTATTCATATTGAAATATATTCTTTCTACAGTATTAAAAGTATTATTTAGAGCAGAATTTCGGCTCGTACGTTGCCGAGCTACTTGATTGGCTGACGCAATTATTTGCTTCGCTGCTTTGGCAACATCATCATATTCAATGTTTTCGTCAACTGATCTATGTTTTGGCAAGTATTTGCTGTCCGTTGTGACAAACAAAAATTTTTTGCGCATTGCGCCTCACTGACAATATATTTTAGTTCCTATGTTTTATTACGTCCACAATTCAGTTTTGTGTACTTCGCCAATTTTAATCAGAACTTTTTAGAAAAAAGCGAAACGACTCTGGTATAAATAAAACTTTTGTTACAGTTGCGAAAGACAGAATATTTCTCAATATTACATAGACACCTATCTGGTACTTAAATTAAATGAGATATTGTTATATAGTAAATTTTATATGAAATTTAGGTATATTGTCCACATTTCATTCTCAACATTGTGGTAACTAAAATCGACCATAAGGAAAGTATACGCTATGGACCTCTGCAAACTCTTCAATATTTCGTGCAATGTTTTACTACATTTAATGCTGCACAATAACTGCGTTGAACATAGAAACAAAATTAAGTCATTTATGGGGGGAAGGTATCGGTCAAGAAGATGTGTAAAAATCAGATTTTTCGGCTAAATAGTTTTTGTGAAATCGAATGATAAGCGTGTCAAAGCAGTCGGAACACCATGTGTCAGCACAGGCGAGCAGTGCAGTGATGACAAAATCGCGCACAGCGCGGAATGCGGGGAGCACGTCTGTAGCAGCGAAAGGGTTAATGCGGCGGTGGTGGCTTCTACTTCATAAACTGCGCGCTCCCTCCTAAACGTAAGTTTGCGAACTATACTATACTACGGCGCTGCTTCTCTTGGTCTCGTGCGTCGTTTGCAACTGGCAACGCAGCTATCTCCCGCGTCTGGGCGGGCATGCGCGAGCCGCCAAGATAAAAGAATTGAACTATGACACCGGCGCCGTTAACAACCCTCTTCCACGCCGCAAAGCTTCCAAAATGAGGAATTCCAGATTAGAGGTAACAGACTACCTTAAATACAGATCGCGACGTACAAAATGTCAGGAAATAACACTGCATAAAAACAAAACGCGGTCGCACCTCCCCTGTGAGGCTGCGTTCACGCTGCACGCCGTTGTGGCAAGAACTGCACTGACCCAAACCGGGCAGGGACGGGAAAAAGCAGTAAAATCCACTTCCTGATTTTTACATTGTGCAAATTCGTGGCAGAGTATAAGACTTCGAAACATCGTTTTATGAACTTATTTTTTCCTTAAAACTTTAATTTCCTTGTGAGAAAAGAAAACGCCTACTTTCGTTCCACATGAATTTTTAGTTTCGTAACGTTCTCAGTCGATTTTGAAGAAGTATGCTCTTAACAAATCTGTTCTTTTTGTACATGTGGTATTGTAGCGTTTTAGCTTCTTAGTAAACCATTCGCCCCCTTATAAGCCATAACAGTCATTGTGAAATAAAGCTATTTGTGAAACACGTGCACTTGATTTACAAATATTGTAGCGAATGGTATGATAGGGGGTAACTTACTATTAGATACGTTTTAGACCATACATTATTGCCAATGAAATACAGCTAAAGGCGTAACATCAAGCGCCAGAGCGACGATGAAGAACGCAAGAGTAGAGAGAGCTGGGAGAAGACGTCAGCCAATAGTACGCTGACTATATCGATACTACGACTGGAGCGGCATCTATACGAAGAGAATATAAGCGCCGTCCCGCCGAGTCGCGGCCGCAGTAAAAGACAAGCCGTCATACAAACCCTACAGCAGTGACTTATGAACTGTATTATTTGCTTGCATTGAAATTGTGTATATTGAAGGACATTCACCTTTGTGAGTACGCAAAGTTAAGTATTGTCAATTAATTTGCCGAAATGAACTTCATTAATACGATTTGCTTTAACTGTTGTCTAGCGATCCGAGAAAACAGCTTCCTAGGCACCCATATTAGACGAGTGGGCAGGATACTACATTGGCGACGAGTTGTAACAAGAACCCCGGGTCTCGAGGCCACGGAATTTTCTTTTGTGTTTTGCTGGCGCCTTAATTCTCTCTTGTCTTTTCTTTGCAAGTGTGTTTACTTGCTTTAACAGTCGCGTATGTTGTTTTTGCTAATCAGAGTTTTCAGGTGAGCATTGCAGAAATTTTCTTTGCTTTTGTACTTAATTTTCTTGCTTGCCTTGTCTGTTTCTTGCATTTGTCTCTTCCAACATGCCCACCCCACGTATCCCAGCGTTAGATGCAACGTAGACAATGCAGATGTTTCAGTTTTAGAGCCAGCAAATAGCCTCGCTGCGAAACACGGTATAACAGCTCCTGGCGAACCAAACTACTAATGCAGTCCAAGCAACGCCTACACCAGCACAAAATGCTATACCGCCTTTTCGCCAGTTTCATGAACTAGATGCGAAAAATTAGGGCTCATACAGAGGCATGTAGACAGTCGTTTTTCCTTCGCTCTATCTGCGTGTAGAACAGGAAAGGAAACGACTAGTTGTGGTACAGGGTATCCTCCCCCACGCAGCGTATGGAGGCTTGCAGAGTATGTATGTAGAAGGAGGTGCCTTTCCGCTGGGTTCCAGGGCACATGGGTATTGCTAGATGTAGCAGTCAAGGAGACATGTCGTGACCCTCAGATACTTCACTGTGCCATCCCCCTACATGCTATCGCGTCACTGTTGACGTACAGAGTCATGTTTCGATGGGAAGAAGAGTGGCTGGCAGTGGCAGACAATAAGCTGCCTCTAGTAAAGCCTACAATATGGCTGAGGTATACATCCCTCCCATGCAGGTGGGATGAGATCCTCCTTTCAAAGGCCACAACCCTTTTCTGGCGAAAGGACCCTTCAGTGTGTGGTGGCTGAGGCGTTCAGATCACTGTGCATCACATTTTATTAGACTGCGTTTTATTTTCAGTTCAGAGGGCAGCTACAGATTTGCCGACAAATCTGCCCCCTATTTTAGGTTAAGCTGAACGAATATGGTGAGAGGTTTAAGGAAGTGGCCAGCCAGTCACATTTCACTGCGGCAATAGTTTAGCTCCTCTTTTGTTTTACTTACGTTTGAATCCCAGGTATAGCATCTTTCGCACTTTCTCCGTTGTCTCAAGACGTGCTAGATACAATGATTGTGTGGGTCATCACAAATGAGGTGGCAGCCAGTGAAAGTCTTCTTGTCGGTATCCCTCCTCACTGTGACAACAGTTTTAGCCATGTTACTCACATTCTTTTTTTTTTCAATTTGTACGACGCTGATAACCTCGACGTTGAGCGCCCATTAACCCCAAACACACACACACACACACACACACGAGTCTCAGAGACCAATACTGCGAAGAGACAAACGTGCTCTCAGCAGTGTCTCATTAGCCCAGTGGTTCTTTACGTCTTGCGGTGCAAGAGCAATGTGTGTTGTCAATAAGGGTGCTGCTGTCCAGTGTACTCGAGTTCTTATTTTCAGTTTTATTTAATGGAACTGCAAACTGCTAGAAAAAATCCTCAACAAAAACCGAAGACAATCTCAACAGTCAACACAGTAAGATGTGTTAATGGTCATCGGTATGCATGCAACAACAACAGCTACCAATGAGTTCCAAAACGCTCCGCGTGAAAACGGAATTATTCCGGGGCTTGTACCTAGGGTTCTACAGGTGGTATAAAAGCATGGTCAACTGCTTTGGATAGCCCTCGGGATAAGCACCATTTATGTAACTAACAGAAGGGTCTTCTTAGTGTAACTATCCTATAGTACAAGGTCAAAGTTTGACTATTACACACTTACCCCAGCTTAGGCAAATGGAGCAAATAGGTTGGTTCTTTTGCATTAGATGTCGTCTACGGTGCACCTTAAGGGGCTTATGACTTATGAAGCCACCATTTAGTTCATAACTGAAACCTGAGAAAACCCGAAAAAAAGCGTTTTTTATCAATTTTTCGCCAGCAGCAGTGGATCTAGAAGCGCAATCTCCCCATTTTCAAAAATCTTTGCCTGCTATGGAGAAACATGGTTTCTGGGTACTACAATCGAGCCGCGGATTCCAAAACTGTTATGCACAGGAAATAGATGGAGAATGTTATCCGTTTGAGAGATATTCTACTTGCACACGTAAAACACGCACGTAAAATCCAATATGACGCGAAAACATAGCTTATAAAGTGATGTAGGACGGAGAAATATGTTATAAAGTGTCTCCGTTATCATCAGAGGGGCTCTGGGAATCCCATGTTGTAGCCCTGAAAAAGAAACTAAGTTCCGTCCGAACAGGCCTAGGAAGACCAAACGGTACCGACCGGCCGCCGTTTCATCCTCCGCCGACAGCCTTCACAGGATGCGGATACAGAGGGTCATGTGGTCAGCACACTGCTCTCCCGGCCGTTGTCAGCTTTCGTAACCGGAGCCGCTACTTCTGAGTTAAGGAGCTGCTCAATGGGCCTCACAAGGGGGCGAGTGCACCTCACTTGCCAACATCTCCCGGCAGGCCCAGATGGTCACCCTTCCAAACACGATAGCACTTAACTTCAGTCATCTGCGTGTTGTTCAAACCCACCAGTAACAAATATGGCAGCCCGCTTCTGAACTGCTTTGATGTCTTCCTTCAGTCCGGTCTGCTACGGATCCAAAACACTCGAGCAGTACACATGAATAGGTTGCACTAGCGTCCTACATGCGGTCTCCCTTGCAGATGAACCTGCGGCGGGGCGGGTTATGATTGTGGCGTAAATGTTCACTGACTCTCGTCGTACTGTGCACTACTAAAGTTCCGCCTACCTCAGTACGGCGTCTGATCACCAGCCCGTGTTTCTGCATACGTAGATACTGTCCAGACGATGTTAAAAGCAGCGTTGAAGAAAACCACCGTCAATACTAACGTTAGCAAAGTCCGCGTAAACTCTGGTAGCAAGCTGTCCTGTAATATCTTATAACAAATTTCGGGTGGAGGGTGATTTCTACATCTCTTTAGAAAAATGGCAAAATTCTGCAACGAGTTGTTTTATTTCTTTAGGTTCAAAAATAAACACATGCCATCAGCCCGAATTACTTAGCTAACCAGATCACTGTTCTCAGTTCACAGTCATGCCATACATTTCACACACAAAGCAGCCAGAAATGCACGTAAGTCCGACCCTATTGAATACGCGATTTCACAGTCAATACTCTGCTGCTATATATGAGCTTCACATTCGGTCCTTTTCAGAGGATTTCTTAAACAGAAACTGCTCGCCAAATATTCCATAAACGAATATGAAACATGCCACGTGGAATTTTAATAAGGCCGAAAGTTCACACGCGGTTCTCCTTCCAAAAAAAAAAAAAAAAAAACAATCCAAAAACTTCCAAACTTCATGACACAGTCCGTAAATGCAACTGCTATTCTGGCCATCAATCTGGACGCGAGAAGCCAATTATTTCTTCATTTTACACATAATGAAGACGGAAAAGTTCATCATGACCCGCATGTCCGATAGCTGACTAGCGACTCCTCTTCAGTCTGCTTCTCGCCAGGTATAATTACCTAGCAGTGTGCGGGTATTGTTTAACTCTGGTTGGTTGTTCAAAATGACCAGCAAATCAAAACAATCCTTCCAGTTCTTTTTCGCGCTAAAACTTTCTTACGCCAATTAACATTTACAGATGCATTTATGTCACTTCATCATGCAAATATTAATAAAATGTTTAAGAAAACCAAACGAAAAGAAAACTAATCTTGAAATAACTTTAGAAAACTGTTACTCTGCAAATGGCCATTCTAGCTGCCTTTTTACAAAAGCTACGTCATCAGCACGGTGGGGAAATTACATTTTTCATTGCAACTTGCTTGCTTAACATATTCCCATGACATAGTTACGTAATGTTTAACATGAAATAATATTGAATTTTTTCGTACGTCCCACATACACACTCTCACTCATTCTCATTTACTCACACAACAACACATTAAATAAATACTGATCTTTTCTGAATTTTATATTACGAAAATGAAAAATATTTAACATTTCTAATTATTAAAATTAAAACAAATTGACCTAACATTTTGTGTACTTCAGTAAATATTCCAAATGATACTAAAAGACAAACTGTTATGAATCCTAACTGACTTTAATTTTACAAGTGTCGGTTTGGGGTGTTTTAGGTCATTTTCTCTAACTATGAAAGTATTCCCGCTAGAAAGCTGAGTTTTTTTATGATCTCCTTTTTAATAATGAAGGGCAGTATATTGACTTTTAACTACATTGAATAGTATTTAATATAGTTTATTTAGATTCTTAGGGTTCTTGAATATACTGTCGCTCGAATTGACACAGGTGCCGCTTTCCACGGCTAGGTTAGCGACAGGTGCGAATGCGTCACGCTAAGATACAAGCGGCTGTTTCTGTCACCGACAACAGCTACAAAGCTGCGAGCCGTACTGCAAAGTAGTGCAATAAATGCTATTGCGTTTTGACTAGCGACATTACAAACCATATTTTCCTAGAATTCTCCCAATAAACCGAAGTCGACCACTCGCCTTCTGTACCACATCCCTCACATGCTCATTCTATTTCAAATTGGTTTACAACGTTACGCCCAGGTATTTAAACAATGTGAGTGTGTGAACCATGACACTACTAATGCTGCATCCAAACATTAGGGGTTTGTTTTTCCTACTTACCTGCATTAACTTACATTTTTCTACATTTACAGCTAGCTGTCATTCATCACACCAACTACAAATTTTGTCTAAGTCATCTTGTATCCTCCTACAATCACTCAGCTTCGATACCTTACTGTACACCTCAGATTTCTGCACACCCTGTCTGCCAAATCCTTTATGTATGTGGAGAAAAACAGCAGTCCTGTCACACTTCCCTGTGGCACTCCTGACGATACCCTTGTCTCATATGAACACTTCTCATCGAAGACAACATACTGAGCTGTATAACTTGAGAAGTGTTCTAGCTACTCACATTTACGTGAACCCATTCTATATACTCATACCTTCTTTAACAGCCTACAACACTTCCCAGAAATCTAAAAATATGGAATCTGCCGCGGTTAAAGGCGCTGCAGTCTGGAACCGCAAGACCGCTACGGTCGCAGGTTCGAATCCTGCCTCGGGCATGGATGCCTGTGATGTCCTTAGGTTAGTTAGGTTTAACTAGTTCTAAGTTCTAGGGGACTAATGACCTCAGCAGTTGAGTCCCATAGTGCTCAGAGCCATTTTTTTTGGAATCTGCCTGGTGCCCATCATACATAGTTCGTAGTATATCATGTAAGATAAGTAAACTGTCAAAATTTTACTGAGTGACAAGCCCTGGTGTAGCAGGGGAAGGAAGAGAATCAGTAGAAAAATGCTTTTATTGGAGCACAAAAAATGCGGATATCTTCCTGTTGGTTTATAAGACTCTAACTGAAAAGTGGGATACCAGCTGCCTCATTCTGCCTCCCTCTGAACCTTTAAAAATGTTTCCAAAAATTTTGGCGTATGAACATATTCGCATTTTTATATGTTGAGAGACAAGGAGACAGTGGCAATGGTAAAGAGATGGAAAATTAATAAATATTGGACGTGGAGGTATTTGCAGTGTGAGGGAAAGAGAGGGACACAGTGGCAGTGGAACATAGCTGACAGTGACAGAACAGCGCTAGGAAAAGAATGAAGGAGACAATGTCAGTGGAAGAGGAATAAAGAGAAGGAGAAAGTGGAAGTGGGTGACAGCCAGTGATAATAAAAGGCAAATTGTACGACAATGACAATGAGGAAGAGAGAGATAGTGTCGGTGAGAAGAGACAGCAGGAGTGTGAAGGAATGAATGAGATAGTGGCAGTAAGATAGAGTAAGAAGAAGACAGTGACAGAGGAGACAGTAGTAGTAGTAGGACAGAACGAAGGAGACTGTGGCAGTGAGACAGGAGAAAATGACAGAGAGATACAAAGAGTTAATGTCAATGAGTTCTTCTGAATGAGTGAGAGAGAAAGGACAACTAGTAGTGGGTGAGTATGAGCGACTTACAGTGATGGACTAGCGCGTGTGAGAGAGCAGTTAGGGGAGCTTATGGGTGTGAGAGCCGCATCTCAAAAAGAGTGTGCATATGTTCACATGCCAAAATTTTTGGGAGAATTTTTAAAGGTGCCGAGGAAGACAGTACCCCACTTTTCTCTTAGACTCTTAAACAGGAGCATATTCGCCTTTTCTGAACTCCAATACGAGCACTTTTCCGCTGATAGATGTTTGCTTTACGAAAGTATAATAGTATAGGGGAACTTGCGGACAAAGTAGGTCACCGACGACGTCATCAGTGACATCATGGGCTTTCCCTACCTCCAGCCTGCCCCCTTCTGAAAGAGGCCAATTGCCCTATGTAAAAAATCGCGAGAAATTCAAAAAATAGAGCAACTGCGCTGGTGTATTTCCTATGGAAAGAGGGTGGTTGTCCTAAGTATAAATTGGCAGGAAATTTAAAATGGCGCATTGTCATGCTGGCTGACTTGAAATGCTGCCTGTGGCTCTATGACATGACTACTTTTATAACACTGAAGAATTCCGGCATACTGGTCCACACTTGAGATACTGGCTGAGTCCTACTGTAAGCTACTATTCACTAAGACGTGTATGATCACTGCTTCTCCTAACTCTAAGTTTGAGTCCTTCCACCTGCATCTTTATTTAAACAAACACCAGGAGGGACAGACCCTCCAGATGCACTGCCTCGACTTATTCCCTGTGTTGAAGTCGAACCTGTATGCTTTGTAGCATGAACACTTGCATCTTTATTTAAACAAACCTTTTCATGGAGAGCTCCCTTTCCATGGTTGGGAAGCCTGCCATCGCATACCACTCCTGCTCGCCCAGAAGGTTGGTCAGAGATGTCAACTGCCTGTCTCCCCTAAGGCGTAAGAGTCAGACAGTCGGTAGTCGGCCCACCGTCCATCAGTGGAAGCTTCGGGCAGAGAGGGACACCACATGCATACTACTAATTTGATAACCTAAAGGTGCGGTGTACACTTCTTCGGTGTCTCTGAATCATATAATAAATATAATTTGTTAAAGTGCTATGTTTGTAAAATTTACCACTAAAGTAAATTGGTGTGGAATGGATAGTGGCTGATTACCGACAATGTGTAGCAACAACGTTTGAGAATAAAGTGCACTTATACTTACTGACAAGTTGAATCGTAGCCATCAAAACGTGTCAAATATGTATGATGGGAAAGTACGATATTTTCTACAAGAACTGTAACCAGTACCATACATGTGCACGACACTTCGAGAAGAAAAACTGAACTACCTTCATACCAGACTGCAGCTCCAACTGACTGCACATAACTGTATCCTCGCTTCCGACGCAGCACAGGCCACCAAGTCCATCTGGTGGAGGGAATATGAAAGACGTGCCTCGGGAGTACAGCCAGAGGGCTGGCAAGAATAGGGTGTGAAATCTGTAGCGATCGCATATGACTAATGCACGCCAGCACTGAAAAAATGGAAATGTCGTGTGGCTAGGGCCTCCCGTCGGGTAGACCGTTCGCCTGGTGCAGGTCTTTCGATTTGACGCCACTTCGGCGACCTGCGTGTCGATGGGGATGAAATGATGATGATTAGGACAACACAACACCCAGTCCCTGAGCGGAGAAAATTTCCGACCCAGCCGGGAATCGAACCCGGGCACTTAGGATTGACAGTCTGTCACGCTGACCACTCAGCTACCGGGGCGGACACGCCAGCACTGAAGCTGCCCTCGAGCTCACCGGGCAGTGAGCTCTGGCTGCTGGGACGCGCATGCGGCTCCCAAGATGAGTTGCCACTGAATAAATGTTTGCAGAGTATACATAGGAGATTTTCTAAGGGTCCCATAAGACTGGATTTGTAAGTCGGACGTTGAAGTAATGCAAGCAAAGTGGTATCATTTCTACGGAAGTTATATCACATTTACTATGAGTTATTCAAAAATGGGAACAGCTATTGAATAGCATATCGGTATACATTACCGCATCAATTCTGTGTTACACAATGGTGAAATCAATGAATAACAAATTGAAGTCAATGAAGTTTCCACCTAAATAAGTGTTTATTCCTTTCCAGATGTAGCCTTATGCCTTGAAAACGAATATTGTACTGACAACATTGAAATTTGCCGTGTAGTTCACCTCTCCACCTCTTTTCATACCAAATACAGTGTCGCCATTCTGGATTAAATGGACTGGACAAGCTCTTGAGGTTGAAAGAGATGAAATACATGATATTACTCTGTCTCCAAAAAGGACATATGACGCTTTCCAAAAGTGAGCAGCCAATTAGCGATGTAGATCTTTGGTTGTATGCACCAACTCAATGATACCTAGTACAATAAATTTTATGTTTCTACTATAACTTCGAACTCACAGAACAGGTGTATGTCTGACATACAGTAGTACTATACATTGAATTATCACGTTAAGGGATTCGCATTTTTACAACAGTTCCAAAACCACCACAACCTGGAAGCTGATCATTCCATAAACACTTATGACGAGCAGTGCAATTTTTTGAACCGATAGACCATTTTTCGTCTTTCTTGAGAAGCACACAGATGCACAAAAGGTGGGAGTGCAGAACACAGACAATGCAAACATGCTGATGGTGATTTAATCCAGCAGCCCTTAAAATTACATTGAGCTAGCAAGTTCCAAACACTACGGTCACAAACTTTAAGAGGGTGAAATTGCTACCTTGGACACCAAATACAATATTGATCAAGTCGGACAGAAGTCATTTATAGGTTTCTGGAGATGCAAAACATCAACGTTTTACAAAGTTCACGTCCGATTACAGCTCGGAAATTATGGTATGTTCACATAATAGCTATAAAATGATCGTCAGTGACGGTAAATGTATGAGACATCCTATAAGAGTAATAGCCCATTACTTTCAAACAGCCGCCACTGCCAGACTGCAGCCCACAATGTACCCCGTATTTAACACAAACCAGAAGGCAGGAATGCTAACTCTGTGGTCCAAGAAATACACTTCTGGAAATTGAAATAAGAACACCGTGAATTCATTGTCCCAGGAAGGGGAAACTTTATTGACACATTCCTGGGGTCAGATACATCACATGATCACACTGACAGAACCACAGGCACATAGACACAGGCAACAGAGCATGCACAATGTCGGCACTAGTACAGTGTATATCCACCTTTCGCAGCAATACAGGCTGCTATTCTCCCATGGAGACGATCGTAGAGATGCTGGATGTAGTCCTGTGGAACGGCTTGCCATGCCATTTCCACCTGGCGCCTCAGTTGGACCAGCGTTCGTGCTGGACGTGCAGACCGCGTGAGACGACGCTTCATCCAGTCCCAAACATGCTCAATGGGGGACAGATCCGGAGATCTTGCTGGCCAGGGTAGTTGACTTACACCTTCTAGAGCACGTTGGGTGGCACGGGATACATGCGGACGTGCATCGTCCTGTTGGAACAGCAAGTTCCCTTGCTGGTCTAGGAATGGTAGAACGATGGGTTCGATGACGGTTTGGATGTACCGTGCACTATTCAGTGTCCCCTCGACGATCACCAGTGGTGTACGGCCAGTGTAGGAGATCGCTCCCCACACCATGATGCCGGGTGTTGGCCCTGTGTGCCTCGGTCGTATGCAGTCCTGATTGTGGCGCTCACCTGCACGGCGCCAAACACGCATACGACCATCATTGGCACCAAGGCAGAAGCGACTCTCATCGCTGAAGACGACACGTCTCCATTCGTCCCTCCATTCACGCCTGTCGCGACACCACTGGAGGCGGGCTGCACGATGTTGGGGCGTGAGCGGAAGACGGCCTAACGGTGTGCGGGACCGTAGCCCAGCTTCATGGAGACGGTTGCGAATGGTCCTCGCCTATACCCCAGGAGCAACAGTGTCCCTAATTTGCTGGGAAGTGGCGGTGCGGTCCCCTACGGCACTGTGTAGGATCCTACGGTCTTGGCGTGCATCCGTGCGTCGCTGCGGTCCGGTCCCAGGTCGAAGGGCACGTGCACCTTCCGCCGACCACTGGCGACAACATCGATGTACTGTGGAGACCTCACGCCCCACGTGTTGAGCAATTCGGCGGTACGTCCACCCGGCCTCCCGCATGCCCACTATACGCCCTCGCTCAAAGTCCGTCAACTGCACATACGGTTCACGTCCACGCTGTCGCGGCATGCTACCAGTGTTAAAGACTGCGATGGAGCTCCGTATGCCACGGCAAACTGGCTGACACTGACGGCGGCGGTGCACAAATGCTGCGCAGCTACCGCCATTCGACGGCCAACACCGCGGTTCCTGGTGTGTCCGCTGTGCCGTGCGTGTGATCATTGCTTGTACAGCCCTCTCGCAGTGTCCGGAGCAAGTATGGTGGGTCTGACACACCGGTGTCAATGTGTTCTTTTTTCCATTTCCAGGAGTGTACTTGACAACATTATCGAAGAACAGTTAAGATATGTCCACGATAGGTAGTCTCTCCATAGCGATACATATTGTACAGTACAAGTCGTACAGGTTCACTACACTAGAACACTTAAAGTTTCTTGACAGAGACCTATGTTCGTTCTTCCATTGTTGCATATGCAGGTGGAATAACAGAAGGGGTCAACTAGCAGTGTTATAAGATATTCTAGACGATGTGTTGTATGCAGGCTTCCAGAGTATACACAGTCGCCTTCCTTAGGTTTGATGCTTAGCAGAAGTGGCATTAGATAATTTAACAACAGACACCTCTCATTTCTGATTAACTGTAAGGGTGTTTGTAAAGAAAAATGTGCTATAATACAGACATGTGGGTCGCTTTGGCTCAACTGGTATAGAATCATACTGGCATTTGTAGCAGTAGATTCAATAGATTCAAACATAGTAAGCCACTGAGCACTGACGTCACCCTGCAAGTACTAGACTCTGCATTCTTACACTAGGCCCCATGGTGAATTCAGATTTGAATAGGTTCCCAGCTAACTGTAGGATTGACAGCCAGCTGTACCACTGTGACCCACACACCCTTATGGGTGGCACACGCCTTGGTGTGATGGAAATTTGATATATATATGTAGAAAAAGAGTTAAACTGCAACCCTTATTCCTACAAACAGAATGTGATTGATCATGATGATGATGATGATGATGATGATTTGAGGTGAGGGGCGCTCAACATCATGGTCATCAGTGAACTGACGAAAAGTCAGCATGCAAATCTCATGGGTGGGGACGAAGGCTGTTCCTACAAGCAGAGCCGTTTATAATATATTAAAGTCTGCCTCCCTTCCCCACCAATTTAGGGATGAGGCGTGACAGTTCACAAAATTTCACCACTCTTGTAACCCTGTAATCAGTATCTGCAACGATGGTGAGCAGATCTCCACCGAGACTGATGGCTACCCTAATATCAGTATATAGGACACACATTGCCATAATGTGCTGAACTGAAAGTGGGACACCAAAAGTTTCACAGAGTGGTGGATCTTCCCGCCAGAGGAGGAAGCCATATGTTAAAGGGCTATGTCTGATGTGCAGTCTGGTAAGCAGAACAACCTTCCAGTGATGAGGCTGACATGAAGTCTGCCATGCCTGTGTGGTCGATTGGAGCAATCACAGTTAGTTTTTTGTCACCTGCAACCATTCAGTCTAGCACTGACACATGATGCCTCTGTCAGAAAATGAGACGATGGCATGCAATGGGATGGGACATTGATGGACAGCACCATCCCGAGATGCTTCCTTGGAAGTTTTATCAGCCATGTCGTTTCCCTGTATACCGATGTGGCCAGGTATCCAGCGAAAGATCATCTCCTTGCGACAGTGCTGGAGCCACTGTAAGGAGTCATGGATGAGCTGAACCAGCTGGTCTACTGGATACATTTGGTGAAGTACTTTTAGTACACTAAGCGAGTTGGAACAGACAAGAAACGTTGCATAGTGATGTCTGTGAATTCTCTCCAGTGCCATCAGAATCCCATATAATTCTGAATTATAATTGGGAGAGGTTTAATTCACTGGAGCTTGTTCCTCTGAAGAGAAGACCAGTAGTGATGCCAGAGTGACACCATCTGCCGACAGATGACACCATGGAGGGCATCCAAAGGAATTTAAGAGCAAGCAGGTTAAGGTAGGAGGACTGCAGCCTTGGCAGTAGAATTAGCAGCTTCATTTCTTGTCAGACCAGCGTGACAAGGAACCAACATGAACATCACAGTGGCTCCCTCAATAGGCAGCTAGTGAAAGCTTTCTTGGACCTGGTGTACAGCACACAGAGGATCTGAATAGCACTGTACTGGTTGCCCTGATAGAGAGCAAAGAGTCCTGCTGTAAAAATCGGGAAGTGTTGTAGAAGCCTATACCAAAAATGGTTGGTGACAATGACAAAGGCACATCCGACACCACAGTCAGTCTTAGAGCCATCAGTGTAGACGAAGGTGCTACCGCTAAGTTGTGTGCAAAGGCAGAGAAACTTACAGCGCCAGACTGAATCCGGAGTAGTGTCTTTGGGAAGCAAATGAAGTCAAAGATGGACAGACGCCACTGTACATAGCCAAGGCGTTGGAGGGTTCACACCCATTGGGAAGGTGGCAGGTGGCGTGAAATTAAGCTGCAGGAGCAGTAACCGAAAGTGAGCTCTCAGAGGTAACAAAGAAGAAGGGTGCGCCCGCAGCTGGTGGTCACGAGAGTCATCAAAAAGGAGGGCATACAATGGGTGGCCAAGCATGGCAGACAAATGGCGCGTGAATATTTTGTGTGTGTGTGTGACCAAACTTCTGAGGTCATCGGTCGCTAGACTTACACACTACTTAAACTAACTTATACTAAGAACAATACACACTCCCATGCGCGAGAGAGGACTCAAACATCCGGCGGGAGTGGCCACACAGTCAGTGACATGAAATGGCATGCGAATCTGCTGAGGAGAACATCATGCCAGTATGACAGCAGTAGTTCGACAGCTTCTGCAAAGAGACTCTCAACCAGGCTACTTCAAAAGGCACCAGTGGCCAAATGTATTCCACAATGGTGGAACGTGTTAAGATGGCGAAATATTGGTGGACGTGCAGAGGAATAAATGAGGCAACCATAGTCTACTTTCGAACAGATGAGGGATCAGTACAAACAGAGGAGGGTGATACGATCTGCTCCCTAGGAAGTACCACCTGGGACATGCAGGACATTGAGGGACTGGCTACAGCATGTGTCCAAGTAAGACACATGGGAGGACCAAGAAAGTTTCCTATCAAGCATGTGCCTCAGGAATATCGTAGTTTCAGTGAACAGGAAAGCAACAGGCGCAAGATGTAAAGACAATGGAAGAAACCCACTGTGCTGCCAGAAATTCATAAAAATGGTTTTGTCAGTGGAAAAGCAAAAGCCATTGTCGATGCTCTACAAGTAAAGACGATCGAGACATCGCTGAAGATGCTACTCAAGGAGATGAGTCCGTGGAGAACTGCAATAGATCGTCGTCAACGAAAAACGAGCCTGAGATGCCTGGCAGGAGGTAGGCCATAATAGGGTTAATGGCTGTAGAAAAGAGGATGATGCTCGGGATGGAGCCTTGAGGCATCCCATTCTCCTGGATAAAGGTGTCTGACAAGGCTGAACCCAATCGTACCTTGAGAACTCGGCCTTTTAAAAATTCCTGAAGAAAATGGAGCAGGAAGCCTCAGAAGCCATGTGTATAGCGCAAGGAGGATACCAGTCGTCCAGCAGGTGTCATTGGCTGTCTCCCAATCAAAAAGCACGGTTACAGTCTGGCATTTCTGCAGAAAACCGTTCATGACATGGATTGACAAAATGACGAGATGATCAACTGCAGAACGGCGGGCACAAAATCCACATTGTGCAGCAGTTAAGAAGCTTGCAAGACTCCAGCCACAATACCAGTCGGCCATGAATCATACATTCTATCACTTTGCAAACACAGCTGGCGAGAGAAATACGGTGGTAGCTAGAAGGAAGGTAATTGTCCTTACTGGGCTTAGGTATGGGTATCACAGTGTTTTATGTCAGGATCTGGAAAACATGCCATCTGCCAAAATGCGACTGAATTTATGAAGGAGGAAGTGCTTGCTGCAAGAGAAAAGTGCTGCGTTTGAACAGCATCTGGCCCTGGTGCAGAAGACCGAGAGACGAAGATGAGGTGAGAGCTTGGTCAATATCCCCTGTAGTAAAGGCGGAATTACAGCATTCATGATTCTGAGAGGAGGATGGTATCACCTGAACCTCATCTACTCGTTTCCTGGGAGGAAGGCAAGGTGGTGCTCGAAATCTCCGCAAAATAGCGGCCAAAGGTGTTAGAGATAGAAATAGGCTCCACAATATCATTTGCTATGGTCAGGCCTAAAATCAGGGAACGAATCTTGGTCCCAGAGAGACGATGGAGGTTGACCCACATGACGGAAGAGGGAGTGAAACTGTTAAGAGAACTAGTAAAGGAAATCCAGCTACCTTTTTTGCTATCTCGAAGAATATGATGACACTGTGCATACAACTTTTTATAACGAATACAGTTCACCATCATAGGATAACAGTTAAAATTCAGAGCACGTCTCTGCATGCAAATCACTTTATGGCATGCATCAGTCCACCAGGGGACCGGAACATGGCAAAGAAGAGGTGCAAGGTATGGAAATTTATGCACTGGTAAAGATAACGTACACAACTAACTCTACCTGGTCATCGCAACTGGGGAAATGTTATTTGTCGAAAGTCGCCAGGGAGGAGTAAAGACTCCAGTCAGCTTTAGGAAGCTGACAATTGAGTTTACATGCAGGTGGGGTAGGAGTCGGAAAACTGATGGCACATGTGAAATGGTTGCTCAAGTACATGCCAGAAAGAATGGATCACTTGAGATGATGGGCGTGCTGGGCAGTTCAGAACAAGAGGTCCAAAAGGGAATAGGTGTGCATGGAGTCTGAAAGGAGCATGGGTGCTCCAATGTGAAGATAAATGGCGTGAAGTGAATGAGAAGGTCAGCCAAGAGGGAACCTATGGGGCAGGTTCTCGAAGAGCCCCAAAGGGGATGGTGGGCGTTAAGTTTACCGAGCACCAAAAATGTGTGAGGGAGCTGACAAATAAGCTAGAGTAAATCTGCCCTGGTGACAGCGAATGATGAAAGGTTGTAGACATTACAAAGAGAAAAAGTGAAATGAGGAAGGAAAATGTGGACTGCAACAGCTTGCAGCGAAGTGTTCAATGAGATGATTTGGCTATGGTTGTCATCCCAAATGAGTATCATGACTCCTCCATGAGAAAGAATGCCGTCCTCTGGGGGAAGGTCATAGTAGACCAGAAGGAAAGACAAGAGGTCAAGGTGGTCGTGAGAAGGCAGTTTCGTTTTTTGAAACCAGAAAATAACCAGAAGCTGCGATTCCAAGAGCAGCTGTAATTCCTCCTTGTTGGATCTAATGCCACCACCATTCCACTGCAGAAGATGATGATGATGTTTGGTTTGTGGGGTGGTCAACTGCGCAGTTATCAGCGTCTGTTCAAATTCCCAACACTTGCTCAGTCAAATTTCGCCACTTTCAGGAATGATAATGAAATGATGAGGACAACACAAACACCCAGTCATCTCAAGGCTGGTGAAAATCCCTGACCCCGCCGGGAATCGAACCTGGGTCCACTGCAGAAGAGCCATAACAGGGAAGGGCAGTCACCAAGTGCCAGCCTTCGAAGACTCACTGCTACAGAGTGCAGAGGCTGGAGGACCCTGTTCCATGAAATCTACAGAGGCATCAACATTCTACTTGGGTTGGCCTGTGGATTCCAGGGCAGAAAAACGGTAACCAGTGCATACTGGCGAAATTGAAGTCAGCCAGATGAGAGTATCACGTGGCGAAACCACTGAAGATTTCCAAGTCAGGTAAGACCATTTTCCTTTGTCGATTTCTTAAAGCCTTTACGGTTAGCAGACGAAGACACTGACGTTTGTTGGCTGGAGGGACATACAGAGTCTTCGCGGGAGTATTCCTTTTGCCCTTTCCAACTTGCCAGTTGGGTAGCAGGTAATTTCGCCGCCAGGGGCGAAGATTTGGTGGCTTGTTGCACTTCTGTGGGAGAAGGAGAGAGGTATGCTACCGCGATGCTGGCCTATTTCACAACTGCAGCACTGAATTGGAGGTAACAAGCCTGCATGGCCATGTTCTTTGTGGAGCGAGGCATAGCAAGAATGGTACTATAGTTGCTGGATGCTAAAATGCAGTGCTTTCAAGTAGCCAAAAACTTGCGAGTAACAGGGCAGGGTACTTTTTCCTTCATCCAGATCTCCTGGTCGGGATGAGTCTGCATGGTCACCATTACAGTTGATACAGCGGGGAGAAGGAAGCAGGCAGTCATCCTCATGAGCATCTCTATCACAAAAGAAAGCTCTGGCCGTGTTTTGACAGGACACACAAGTGTGGTTACAATGTCGACACTGGCAGCAATGCATAGGGTCTGGAATGTATGATCGGATCATGATGACTTCATAGCCTGCCTTAATCTTCAATGGAAGCACTATTCGGTCATATGTGAGGAAAAGAGTGCGTGTCAGCATTAAGTTTGCATCAATCTTTTTCAGTTGCCAATGGGTCTCAATGACACCCTGATCAAAGAGATAATTTTGGGTTTCTCCCTCAGTCTGACCATCAAGCAGCCAAGTGTAAATAAAACCATATGAAGAATTCAGTGTATGATGGCCTTGCTACGAACAGGATAGCTGTGGTGGAGTAAAGCTGTAAGCAGTTGTTGGCCTTGAAAATCACAATTGGTGTCCAGTGCCAAATTCCCATTATGTAAGCAAGAACAGGATTTCACAGGGCCTGCAATTGCATTAAGAACTTTCTGAATAACAAACGGATTAAATGTAGTGAAAAACTGACCTTCTTCAGTACGTGACACCATGAGGAGCCGAGGTGCAGCTGCAAGAGTCACTGAATCTTTAGCCTCACTCTGTTTACCACTTAGTAGACAATTTCTGAGATGAAGATGACTGTCTCATTCCGAAGAAAAGAAAAGCCTCTGAAATGGCGCACTGCTTGCTACTGGAAGGCCCCTCAGAGGGGGGGGGGGGGGGGGGTGTCACCCACCTTAAGTGATTGTTTACACCTCTCGAACTTTAGACCAAGTGATCAAGTGGCTATTTGGAAGGTAATAGCTCAGGCAGTCACCCATACCTGGGCCTATACGAGGGGTCGATACGAGGCTGGGAATTATGCACTACCCAGTCACCTGTTATGCTTCAAATGCGTGGGCTGGCCTTCAGGATCACACAGGGAAGAAGAAAACACAAAGAGATCTCAAACGCTGAAGCGGAGGAAGTGGAGGAGAAGGAGAATGAAGAAAGAAGGAAAAAACAGTGAGGGACTGTTCTGATACTGGGCTGCCAAAACTTCAGAGTGCATACCCAAGACTTCTTCCCCAAGGAGGGGACAAAAAATAGCACGTGGATAGACATCCAGCATGAAAGAGAAAAGGTGCTGCAAAGGCTGGCGTCCTGTGGTAGCCAAACATGACCTCATCAAAGAGTGGTGAGCCTCCCGCAGAGATTTCCAGACTTTGTGTTTCCACTACATGCATCACTGGCGCCAATAAGTCAGAATGCAGACAAGCTCTCTCACTCACCACCTGATATTTTGAGGCAGGACACATGATTGTTTCTAGAACCTGACTTTCCACAATATCCAAAGACTGTACCACTCATCAAGTCTCTGCTAAGTCATTATGGAGTGCTGTTGTTCAACATTACTTGTCAGTTGACCACCAATGGATCTAAGCTTGTTAATGTTGGTTTAGCATCTGACACAGACTTTGAAGTTACAGTGGAAATAGAGCATGTCTGTTAGGGCACTAAGGTGCAGTTCATTGATATGGAATGGGATCAGCTATGCATCAAGCTGAAATACATTGAAGACTGCATGACAACCAAGCACAAACCATTCACTCAATACATCAGTAACTTTGGCAGCAATAGTGTATCCATCGTCAGCACATTTTAGAGTGATACAATGAAGTTAACATTCCAAGAACCAGCACAATGTGTATATTTGAAGCATCCAAGTGTCACAAACCTGCAAGGCCTGAGTGATGCAGATCACCAGGCAGAGAATGATTCTATGGTGAAGGTACGTTAAACTGCTCCTCGATGGTACTGTCAGGTATCTATTGGAACATGGAGTGCATGATACGGATGATGAGTAAAGTGTGTGTATATAGGTGTGTATGTGTACTATACCTAAGTGTGTTAGTATTATTCCTATAAACAGAGATTCCATACAAGCAGCAGTTTTACAAATGGCATTCCTTAGTCTATTAGTGCTCCAGTTGATTTGCGTGAAATACATGCTGAATTTAAAGCACATGAAAGCGGTTGTTTGGAAAGTACTGCCCAGTGATGAGTGGGGCTGATGTAGAAAAAACAGAATGATGTTTTTTTTGTAATGATCATTATTTATTTTCCACAGTTCACAAAGTACAAAATGTATATTAAAAATCTATAAAAGCTGTATATAATGTTTTTTACAAGTTGCATTTTGTTTTACTCCATCATACTCGTATCCTGTGAGACTTTGACAGTTCATATGTTGGAGAGAGAGCCTTTACATTTGCAATACCAGACAGAGAGAGAGATCACAGTCCAATTACTGCTGCTATGTCCGAGACACTCAGCAAATTTTACTCTAGATGAGATTTTTATCCTGAAAGGTCTAAGAATTATATCGTCTTGTACAGCTTCTCACAGTTCCATCCAACATATGACCATTATCAAGTATCTACCATCTTCCTATCACAACCCTACAGCAGTGGTAAGAGTCTGTGACACATGCAACTGTCAGAAAGGCAGATTTCCAATGAGGTGGTTCAAATGGTTCAAATGGCTCTGAGCACTATGGGACTCAACTGCTGAGGTCATCAGTCCCCTAGAACTTAGAACTAGTTAAACCTAACTAACCTAAGGACATCACAAACATCCATGCCCGAGGCAGGATTCGAACCTGCGACCGTAGCGGTCTTGCGGTTCCAGACTGCAGCGCCTTTAACCGCAATGAGGTGGTAAACAAATGTTTGAAGCATAGGTATTGAAGCATACATGACAAATCACAAACGTATGTGTCATACAGCTGACCCACACAAAGTGTTTGTGGCAGGGGGAGGGGAGACAGCCCATCACAAGTGTGCAGGCAGTGCAGCACTATAGCTGAGAAGTATAGCATAGCACTTTACTCAGAAATAGTTACGGAAGGTGTGGAACAGTTCCTTAGATGGATGGCAGAGTATAGTACTGTAGCCGAATGCTGTTTCAGATGCAGTAGTACAGTGCTTTAGGCGGATGGTATAATATAGAGGCAAACTCAAACGCAGTTCCAGATGGGGTGGTACAGTGCCTCCGATGGGTGGTGGAGTATACCACCAAAACACGGTTTTATACAGGGTTGTACAACCCATTAGCCCGATGGTGTATTGTTGTGCTGTATGCGAATGCGGTTGAGGGAGTATGCGGCCCGTAATATGGCGATGCTCGTGAAGAGCAGTCCCCTCTTCCTCCTGTCCCCCTCTGTGGCCACAAACATCTTGGGTGGTTCATCCATTCAATACATGTTTGTAATTTGTTATGTATGCTTGGGCATGACAATCTGACTGCAGGAAGAATACTGGGTAAAATCAGCAAGAAACCATCTAAAAGAGCCGTGAACAAACCATGTAACTAGGGGTAGGCTGAAGTTAAAACTATTTCTCTGATTGAATAACTGTCTGGAGTATTGCAGCAATTCTGTTCTTCTTTGATGTACATGATCAACTGTAAGTTTGTCTTACTCACTGTCAGTCCAGCCATCTTGTTCTTGGACTTACATTGCAATAGGTTCTTCTATATGTTGTTTTATTACAATTGCCTATTTTCTTAGAATTTCAAACATCTATTTACCACATTATTGGAAATCTACTTGCCTGACAGCTAAATGTGTCACAGACTCTTCCCACTGCTGTAGGAACGTGATAGGACGGCAGTTGCTAATGGCCATATGTTCAAAAAAACTCTGAGAACTGTACAAGAAAATATAACTCTCAGACCTTTCAGCGTAAAAAGCTCATCTCATGTATAATCCACTAAGTGTCATGGACACAGCAGAAGCAGCTGGATTGTAAAGTCTCTCTATGGCATTACAAATGTACCGTATGAACTATTAAGGCCCTCCCTCTCTCTCTCTCCAACATCTGAACTGTTAAGTCTCCTATGATAAGTATGATGGCGTAAAACACAGTGCAATTAGTAAAAATGTTATTTATTAAATACAACTTTTATAAATTTCAATAAAAATTACGTACTTTGTGAACTGTGGATAATTGATAACGATCATTAAAAAGAACATTGTCATCCTCTTTTTTCTACATCAACTGTATTCATCACTGTGCAATGCTTTCCAAATGACTGTTTTTTGTATGCTTTAAATTAAGCATATATTTCGTGAAAACCAATTGGAGCACTAATAGACTTAGGAATACTGTCTTTAAACTCCACTTGTATGAAATTTGTATTTATAGAAGTAATACTGGTAGACTCGTAATCCTCATCATACACTTCATGGTCCAATAGATACTTTACAATATCATCGAAGAGCTGTTTAGCATACCTCTGCCATAGACTGAGTCTCGCCATTATAATAAATATTGTATTGCACAGGTCATGCAGGCTCAAGACGGGCGCTTTAAATAAGCACATTGTGCTGGCCCTCAAGATGTTACCGTCATCGTATCATCCCCCAACACGTTAAAGATGGAACTGTCGTTGCTGAAAAAGATACTGGTGTGTTGAGTGAGTGATTTGTACTCCTGTTCTGTAAAGCTTAGCATTACTGTTTCGCGAAATAAACATCCGCACATCTCTGTAATGCTTTTTAATCAGTAGAATCAATGCGTTATATTCTTGCACAGTTACTTCTGAACAGAGAGATGAAATTTGGATCTTGCCTGCTTGTCAAATGAGCCTGAAAATTTTACGTATATATCTGCCATATGACCTCGTCAAAAACAACTATGCCATCAAACGGAAGTCACACCACCTATCAAACGGCCGGCCGATGTTGCCGTGCGGTTCTAGGCGCTTCACTCTGGAACCGCGCGACCCCTACGGTCGCAGGTTCGAATCCTGCCTCGGGCATGGATGTGTGTGAAGTCCTTAGGTTCTACATCTACATCTACATCAATACTCCGCAAGCCACCTGACGGTGTGTGGCGGGGGGTACTTTGAGAATCTCTATCGGTTCTCCCTTCTATTCCAGTCTCGTATTGTTCGTAGAAAGAAAGATTGTCGGTATGCCTCTGTGTGGGCTCTAATCTCTCTGATTTTATCCTCATGGTCTCTTCGCGAGATATACGTAGGAGGGAGCAATAAACTGCTTGACTCCTCGGTGAAGGTATGTTCTCGAAACTTCAACAAAAGCCCATACCGAGCTACTGAGCGTCTCTCTTGCAGAGTCTTCCACTGGAGTTTATCGATCATCTCCGTAACGCTTTCGCGATTACTAAATGATCCTGTAACGAAGCGCGCTGCTCTCCGTTGGATCTCCTCTATCTCTTCTAACAACCCTACCTGGTACGGATCCCACACTGGTGAGAAATATTCAAGCAGTGGGCGAACAAGTGTACTGTAACCTACTTCCTTTGTTTTCGGATAGCATTTCCTTAGGATTCTTCCAATGAATCTCAGTCTGGCATCCGCTTTACCGACGATCAACTTTATATGATCATTCCATTTTAAATCACTCCTAATACCTACTCCCAGACGAATTCACAGAATTAACTGCTTCCAGTTGCTGACCTGCTATTTTGTAGCTAAAAGATAAGGGATCTATCTTCCTATGTATTCGCAGCACATTACACTTGTCTACATTGAGATTCAATTGCCATTCCCTGCACCATGCGTCAATTCGCTGCAGATCCTACTGCATTTCAGTACAATTTTCCATTGTTACAACCTCTTGATACACCACAGCATCATCTGCAAAAAGCCTCAGTGAACTTCCGATGTCATCCACCAGGTCATTTATGTATATTGTGAATTGCAACGGTCCTATGACACTCCCCTGCGGCACACCTGAAATCACTCTTACTTCGGAAGACTTCTCTCCATTGAGAATGACATGCTGCGTTCTGTTATCAAGGAACTCTTCCATCCAATCACACAATTGGTCTGATAGTCCATATGCTCTTACTTTGTTCATTAAACGACTGTGGGGAATTGTATCTAACGCCTAGCGGAAGTCAAGAAACACGGCATCTACCTGGGAACCCGTGTCTATGGCCCTCTGAGTCTCGTGCACGAATAGCGCGAGCTGGGTTTCACACGATCGTCTCTTTCGAAACCCATGCTGATTCCTATAGAGTAGATTTCTAGTCTCCAGAAAAGTCGTAATAATCTAACATAATACGTGTTCCAAAATTCTACAACTGATCGACGTTAGAGATATAGGCCTATAGTTCTGCATATCTGTTCGACGTCCCTTCCTGAAAACGGTGATGACATGTGCCCTTTTCCAATCCTTTGGAACGCTACGCTCTTCTAGAGACCTACGGTACACCTCTGCAAGAAGGGGAAGTTCCTTCGCGTACTCTGTGCTAAATCGAACTGGTATCCCATCAGGTCCAGCGACCTTTCCTCTTTTGAGCGATTTTAATTGTTTCTCTATCCCTCTGTCATCTATTTCGATATCTACCATTTTGTCATCTGTGCGACAATCTAGAGAAGGAACTACTGTGCAGTCTTCCTCTGTGAAACAGCTTTGGAAAAAGACATTTAGTGTTTCGGCCTTTAGTCTGTCATCCTCTGTTTCAGTACCATTTTGGTCACAGAGTGTCTGGACATTTTGTTTTGATCCACCTACCGCTTTTATATAGTTAGGTTTTAGTTCCAAGCCGGCCGTCGTGGGCGAGTGGTTCTAGGCGCTACAGTAAGGAACCACGTGACCGCTACGGTCGCAGGTTCGAATCCTGCCTCGGGCATGGGTGTATGTGATGTCCTTAGGTTAGTTAGGTTTAAGTAGTTCTAAGTTCTAGGGGACTGATGACCTCAGAAGTTAAGTCCCATAGTGCTCAGAGCCATTTGAACCATTTTAGTTCTATGGGACTGATGACCTCAGATGTTAAGTCCCATAGTGCTCAGAGCCATTTGAACCATTTTTTTCCTATCAAATGATTATTATCAAGCAAACCTTTCACAGTTACAGTGGCACACTTCTTTGATTTCATAAATTACGCTATGCAAGGTGGTTACTACGCTTTGTATGACAAATTCAAAATGTGTCAATGTCATCAGCAACATTCTCACCATGTGTAACACAGAATCGAAGCTGTAATGTGTACCAAGATGCTGTCCTACAGTCATTCCCATTTTTCAAGAACTGACAGTAAGTCTCGTATGTTTTCCGACTTCTGTAGAAATGTCCGACTTAGAAATTCAGTGGAAATGTCTGATGGAAGCCGTAGAAAAGCGAGTATGAGTAATCTGCGAAGCTTTATGCAGTTGCGAGTCATGATGTCAGTGGTGATCTACTTTGTCCACGATGCTCCTAGAATACCTACTTACGAAACCAAGCTGCATCACTATACAAACGTCTCTGAAGAGCTTCAACTCAACCATCAATGACACAAATCTGAGTTTAGTACATCATGTAGGACCAATATACATTGAGATGACAAAACTCATGGGATACCTTCTAACATCATGTTAAACCTACTTTTGCCTGCCATAGTACAGCAAGTCGAAGTGGCATGGCCCCGACAAGAAATATTGAGCCGTTGCTTCTATAGCTATCCATAGTTTTGAAAGTGTTGTGCAGCAGGATTTTGTGCATAAACTGACCTCTATATTATGTCCCATAAACGCTTGATGCGATTCACGTCAGGCGATTTGTGTGGCCAAACCATTCGCTGTTGTCCAAAATGTTCTTCAAACCAATTAAAAACAGCTGTAGCCCAGTGCCGGCCGGAGTGGCCGAGCGGTTAAAGGCGCTGCAGTCTGGAACCGCACGACCGCTACGGTCGCAGGTTCGAATCCTGCCTCGGGCATGGATGTATGTGATGCCCTTAGGTTGGTTAGGTTTAAGTAGTTCTAAGTTCTAGGGGACTTGTGACCACAGCAGTTGAGTCCCATAGTGCTCAGAGCCATTTGAACCATTTTTTTTGTAGCCCAGTAACACGACACGTTGTCATTCACGATAATTCCTTCATTGTTTGGGAACATGTGGTCCATGTATAGCCACAAATGGCATCCAACATAACCATTTCCATGCAACAATCTGTTCGGCTGGATCAGAGAGTCAAGTCCATTCTGTGTAACTGCAGCCCACACTAATATGGAACCACCACAAGCCTGCACAGTGTCTTGTTGACAACTTTGGTCCATGAATTCATGGGGTATGTGCCACATTTGAACCTTACCATCTGCTCTTACCAAATGAAACTGGGATTCATAGCACCAGGCCACGATTTATCAGTTGTCTAAGATTCAAATGATGTGGTCACAAGCAGAGGAGAGATGTTGCAGGTAACATCGTGCTGTCAGCAAAGCCAGTTGAGTCGGTCGTCTGTTTAACATAGCCCATTAATGTCAAATTACGCCGCACTGTCCTAATGGATATGTTCGTTGTACATCCCACATTGATTTCTGCGGTTATTTCACACAGTGTTGCTTGTCTGTTAGCACTGACAACTCTATGCACTCGCTGCTGCTCTTGGTCATCGAGTGAAGGCGTCGGCCACTGTGTTATCCGTAGCAGGACATTTTATTTCTTTTTTGGTTATCAGTCATCTGACTGTTTTGATGCGGCCCACCACGAATTCCTCTCCTGTGCTCACCTCTTCATCTCAGAGTAACTCTTGCAACCTACGTCCTAAATTATTTGCTGGATGTATTCCAATCTCTGTCTTCCTCTACAGTTTTTGCCCTCTACAGCTCCCTCTAGTACCATGGAAGTCATTCGCTCATGTCTTAGCAGATGTCCTATCATCCTGTCCCTTCTCCTTTTCTGTGTTTTCCACATATTCCTTTTTCTCTGATTCTGCGTAGAACCTCCTCATTCCTTACATTATTAGTTCACCTGATTTTCAACATTCGTCTGTAGCACCACATCTCAAATGCTTCGATTCTCTTCTGTTCAGGTTTTCTCACACTCCATGTTTCACAAATATACAATGCTATACTCTAGGCGTATATTCTCAGAAATTTCTTCCTCAAAGCCGATATTTGATATTAGTAAACTTCTCTTGGCCAGGAATGTCCTTTTTGCCACAGCTAGTCTGCTTTTGATGCCCTCCTTGCTCCGTCCGTCATTGGTTATTTTACTGCCTAGGAAGCAGAATTCCTAACTTCGGCTACTTTGGGACCATCAATCCTGATGTTAAGTTTCTGGCTGTTCCCATTTCTACTACTTCTCACTACCTTTGTCTTTCTTCGATTTACTGTCAATCTATACTGTGTACACGTTAGACTGTTCATTCCGTTCAGCAGATCATGTAATCCTTCTTCACTTTCACTCAGGATAGCAATGTCATCAGTGAATCTATCATTGATATCCTTTCACCTTGAATTTTAATTCCACTCCTGAACCTTTCTTTTATTTCCATCATTGCTTCCTCAATGTACAGATTGAACAGTAGGGGCGAAAGAATACATCTTTGTCTTACACACTTTTTAATACGAGCACTTCGTTCTTGGTCGTCCACTCTTATTATTCCGACTTGGTTGTTGCACATATTGTATATGACCCGTCTCTCCCTATAGCTTACCCCTACTTTTTCAGAATTTCGAACGTTTTGCACCATTTTACATTGTCGAAAGCTTTCTCCAGGTCGACAAATCCTATGAACGTGTCTTGATTTTTCTTTACTCTTGCTTCCATCATTAACCGCAACGTCAGAACTGCCTCTCTCGTGCCTTTACTTTTCCTAAAGCCAAACTGATCGTCATATAGTGCATCCTCAAAAAAATGGTTCAAATGGCTCTGAGCACTATGCGACTGAACTTCTGAGGTCATCAGTCGCCTAGAACGTAGAACTAATTAAATCTAACTAACCTAAGGACATCACAAACATCCATGCCCGAGGCAGGATTCGAAACTGCGACCGTAGGGGTCGCTCGGCTCCAGACTGTAGCGCCTAGAACCGCACGGCCACTCCGGCCGGCAGTGCATCCTCAATTTGCTATTCGATTCTTCTGTATATTATTCTTGTAAGCAACTTGGATGCATGAGCTGTTAAGCTGATTGTGCGATAATTCTCGCACTTGTCAGCTCTTGCTGTCTTCGGAATTGTGTAGAAGTCAGATGGTATGTCGCCAGACTCATATTTTCTACACACTAACGTGAGTAATAGTTTTGTTGCCACTTCCCCCAATGATTTTAGAAATTCTGGTGGAATGTTATCTATCCCTTCCGCCTTATTTGACCTTAAGTCCTTCAAAGCTCTTTTAAATTCCGATTCTAATACTGGATCCCCTACCTCTTCTAAATCGACTCCTGTTTCTTCTTCTATCACATCAAACAAATCTTCCCCCTCATAGTGGCGTTCAATGTATTCTTCCCACCTATCCGCTCTCTCCTCTGCATTTAACAGTGGAATCCTCGTCGTGCACTCTTAATATTACCACCCTTGCTTTTAATGTCATCGAAGGCTGTTTTGCCTTTCCTGTATGCTGAGTCTGTCCTCCCGACAATCATTTCTTTTTCGATGTCTTCACATTTTTCCTGCAGCCATTTCGTCTTAGCGTCCCTGCACTTCCTATTTGCTTCATTCATCAGTGACTTGTATTTCTGTATTCCCGAGTTTCCCGGAACATTTTTGTACTTCCTCCTTTCATCAATCAACTTAAGCATTTCTTCTGTTAGCCATGGTTTCTTCGCCGTTACCTTCTTTGAACCTATGTTTTCCTTCCGAACGTCCGTGATGGGCCGTTTTAGAGATGTCCATTCCTCTTCAACTGTACTGCCTACAGACCTATTCCTTATTGTTCTATCTATAGCCTTAGAGAACTTCAAGCGTATCTCTTCATTCTTTAGTACTTCTGAATCCAACTTCTTTGTGTATTGATTCTTCCTGACTAATGTCTTAAACTTCAGCCTACTCATCATCGCTACTATATTGCGATCTGAGTCTATATCTGCTCCTGGGTACGTCTTACAATCCAGTGTCTGATTTCGGAATCTCTGTCTGACCATGATGTAATCTAACTGAAATCTTGCTGTATCACCTGGCCTTTTCCAAGTATAGCACCTCCTCGTGTGATTCTTGAACAGGGTATTCGCTACTACTAGCTGAAACGTGTTACAAAACTCAGTCAGCCCTTATTCTCCTGTAACCTTTTCCTCTACTCCTTCCCCTACAACTGCATTCCAATCCTCCATTACTATCAGATTTTCATCCCCCTTTACATACTGCATTTCCCTTTCAATATCCTTATACACTTTCTCTCTCTTCATTTGCAGCTTGCGACGTCGGCATGTATACCTGAACTATTGTTGTCGGTCTTGGTTTGCTGTCGATTCTGATAAGAACAACCATGTCACTGAACTGTTCACAGGCACGCTCTTGACAATGTGGATGTCGGAATACTGAATTTCTAACGATTACCGAAGCAGAATGTCCCATGCATCTAGCTCCTACTACCATTCTGGATTCAAAGTCTGTTAATTCCTGTCTGGGGGCCATATTCAAGTTGGAAATTTTTTCATTTGAAACACATGAGTATTATTGACAGTTGCACCAGTGCACTGCCATTTTATATCCTGTGTACGTGATACTACTGCTATCTGTAAATGTGCATATTGCTATCCCATGACTTTTATCAGCTCAGTGTATAAGGGGAATAGTTATTAAGTGAACATCCTGATCAATATAGTTCCTCTGCGCTAAATCTCTGTAGTAGTAATTAGGTACCCCTGTACATGTTTGCTGATACTGGCGTTATCAGCTTCCTTCCACTCTGGGTAGTTTCGAAAATGGGAGATTTTGTTGATTTAAAGTTGAGTATCTTAAACATCGCTTTCGATCAGCGTTTAGTTCTCCATGAATCTGTACATGGATCTCAAAATGTGCATTGCACATGCGTTGCTATAGAACATGCACTCCCAGGTATTCAAATGGTTCAAATGGCTCTGAGCACTATGGGACTTAACAAATGGCTCTGAGCACTATGGGACTTAACTTCTGAGGTCATCAGTCCCCTAGAACTTAGAACTACTTAAACCTAACTAACCTAAGGATATCATACACATCCATGCCCAAGGCAGGATTCGAACCTGCGACCGTATCAGCCGCGCGGTTCCGGACTGAAGCGCCTAGAACCGCTCGTCCACCGCGGCCGGCGTCTGCCAGGTATTCACACAGTTTATCACGTACGCTTATTGTAAGGAATCAAACAATGACAGAAGAACACATTACACGACAGTTACTCACTCTGGCTTGACGAATACAGACCAATTCCTGACTGCACGTAGAACTTCTTGTAAAAGGAAATCCGAGAGATATAAAGCATTAATAACAAAATTAAACAAGGTAGTGAGGTAGGCCTATTCTTATTGGATCACGAACATCACAATGAATTTTGAGCCACACTCTTGTCTTTCATATTATATCCGTTGCTATCAATTGTGAAATGCAATTGTAGACTTTTTTGAGGAGCATCATTTAACAACACTAAAGCATTTTATACTATCCAGAGCAATGAGCGGCAGATGGCACTTTAGACAGATGACGAGGCAGCGCAGCATTGCCTCTGCAGCCGCTGCTGGTTCCCAGCTAATGGGTCATGGAGAGATGTGCATGTGGAGTTCAGAGACAGTCAGACTGCGAAGAAATATGTCGCACAAATATTGTTGCGTGGAACAGTAACTTCCGATGAGTGAGCCAGAAAGTGAAATACGTTGTGGCTACGCTACCATTACACTCACGACTTCAGTATTCAGACGAAAATCGCTACAGATAGTTATGGAGTGAGTCGTACTGATCGCCAGACGTCGCATTCAGATGACACTCGGTTTACTGCTGGATCACAAGCGTAGACCTTGCAGAAAATCTCGATCGTAAGACGAGACTGCCTCCAGAGACTGCTGCAGCCTCCAATGTTGCCAGATTGTGCAAATAGATGGACTTGAGTTTTATCAGCGTAGTCATGTTATTCGCCCCAAGTCGGGATCAGTGTGGAATTACACTCTGCAGCGGCCGGCGGCCGGATTTATGTCAAAGAGTATACAGAGAGCTCACTGCCTGCCAACACTACAACCAATGCCAGCATACTGCCCAGCCACGATATGAGCACTACCCTCAACCGCTACCGCCCCTAATATCGCCACTGATATCTATACCATTGTGTTGCAGGACGCTCACACCGAGGGAAACGGTGAGTGGGCCTTGACTCTTCCGTTTGCTGACACCAACCTACAAAAGGGTACTGCTAGGCAGCCAGCTGTTGCCAATGATGTAACTCAGGCTATGTTGGGTGACTTGCTGACAGCAATTGCAACACAGTACGCTAAATCTGAAGAGTGGAAGACAAGTAAAATACAAAATTAGAAATACAGAGTACTGGATTACGCGCATATTTGGAAGCACATAGTTCAAAATTAAGTTCAGAACTAACAAAGAAGTTTGAGCAGCAATTGTGAGCACTGGAGGAGGTCAAAAAGGCATTTTCAGACGCCGCTTAGGTGCACAATGAAAAGTTCTTCAGTTGCGTAGACTCTCAGGCTCTAGATTTAAGAAGACAGCGAGAAGAGTCAGACTAAATACTTCTTGACAGCAAGGAGGCCTCAGAGAGAGAGAGAGAGAGAGAGAGAGAGAGAGAGAGAGAGAGAGAGAGAGGGGGGGGGGGGGGGGGGAGACGAGCAGGTTGTCATTATCGCCAGTCAAATCGAGGAACAAAAGGATACACTTGAGTTGCTGAGTGAACAGGTGAGAGAGACGAGCACTGTTCTTTCAGCCCACGGACACACGCTTCAAAGAAACTGAGGGCTAGTCGGAGGAATTTCAGACTGGTGTTGTTGCAAAGATCACAATGCAGTACACTGAATTAGAGTTAAATTAGACAATGCAATCAGTGATAAGATTCACCCAGTTATGGCTTCCTGTTGGGTCTCTGACACTGGTGCGAGGAAATCTTTGTCGGAAAGTCCCCAGGCAGTCCATTCAGCCTGAGCTGCCACTTCGTGTGGCAACAACAAAGCCGTCCATTCACAGGCCGAGTTGGCTGACCCCAAACTGCCGAGCGCATCACTGAACCGTGTGTGGTCACACTGCAACTGCATGGTGGACCCTACCTGCCCACAGTCAAGTGACAGTCGGAGATAGCAGATAGGAATGCAACAGTGGGGCTGATGCTATAAAATCACTTACAGAAAGGTGAAAGTGTCAGGGCAGGCTTGCTAGCAGGTAGGATGGAGTCCAAAGACTAGTCGGCTTTTGAGTGGGCGGCTTTAGTGCTCATAGCTCCACACATGGCCTCCTTGCCAGATGCCAACACTTGTTCAGGCCCACTCCAGCTGAACCATTGTCTGCAGCTGTTAACTTTGATTGCCCTCCAATAACCTATGGGGTAGAAAGAGCAAATCGAACAAGATCATGCAATATTGTGGAGAGAACCACAATTCTTCCTGTGGGGACAAATTCTCATAAGACAGTCAGGGAAGGGTTGTCCTATTGACTAGTAGGAAATAATTCACAGTCGTGGAATCCTCCCATGCCATTCACTGCCCCTAACTGTGAACATTTCAATGAGACGAACTGTGGAATACATCCAGTCAATTTTCTCCACAATTTTCGAAACTGGTATGACACCATCAGTATCAGTCATCGCCAGCTGTTACATGTATTTGGGTGAGTCTCTGGTGGCAAATCACCAGATGTTACTGACCAACTGATCAGTCTTTGACAACGCCAATGGAGTCAGCAACCTAAAGATGGACCTGGCATACAGTCCGAGTGGTGGAAGTCTATAAGAGTTGTTTTTATGTGAGGTGTTGGCAGTGTGAGTCCTAGTGCCACCTACAGACCCCAAGGAGATGATCCTATTAATTTATCACCGGATGCTGGAATAGGCATGGAGACAGTTGCTGACTCTACCTACTGTCAGCACAGAGCAGTCTAGAGGTTTTGACCACTGCAGATGATTTTCAGGAGGAGAGCAATCATCAACTTTAACAGAATGAAAGACTGAGTCATGGAAATAAATGACTACAAAATTATAACAATTAAAAAATAATTAATGCAACCGGATTTACCTAGGCCTGGAGGAGTAAGTAAAAAACAAGCCACTGGTGGCATCCAACACATCAAAACACTACAGGAAGTACACCACCAGTGGCGACAGCTTCCATTATGGAGGTGACTCCAACCTAACATGTTCAGTCTAGTTGCTCCTGCAATTGGATTACTGAGATGAAGCAAAGAGAAGTCACTATCCACATGACGAGTGTGTACCACGCAGCATTAAATCAAATTGAATGTTGTTTTCAGGAACCTGGGAAGCTGGCATGAATTCACCACTCACCAAAGCATACAAAGTGGGTTGAATATATTCTGCAGTTCGAGGATATTATCAGTTCCTTAAAAGACACTTTCACAGGTTATTCCCCAGATGAACTCATGTTAGAGAGGCCACTAATCTGGGCCGTGAGAGAGGCAGCGTGAGTATCACCTTCCCCTGAGAAAGGGTTACAATGAAAATTATCAGTTGCTCCAACAGCTAAAACCACCACACCATTAGATTAGTAGTTTAATATCCCCGGGTTGTTTACAAGTGTAATTATTGTGCTAATTGTGTAGGCAGTTGACTGTACCGACATAAGTGTAAGATTGTTTTGTTTCTATTGTATTTGTTTACATACATGGTACTGTGTTTCCTTTATTAAGATTTAAGTTGTTATTTAAAACTCTTTGATTTCTAATAGTTCAACGATGTGAATCCAGAGGAAAATAGCATACAATTTCTGAAACCGCAAACTTCTGAAAACAATGATGAGAGACCTGGTTTAGTAGTGGGTAAAGGAAGCAGGAAGTACTATGCACTTGTCCCGAGGTGGGAGATTAGTATGGCAACAGCAAGACAGCTGTTCCACTTGAGGCAGGAAGCACCATGGAGGTGACTGCTGTGCTGCGTTACAGGCTATAACCAGTGCATTACAAAGAATCTACTCCTCTGCCACTGCCCCCCCCCCCCCCCCCCACACACACACACACATTGAGAATTGATTTGCAATACTAAAACCACCCCCAACAGAATAGGTTAGTTTCATTTGATAACACGACTAGCAGACACACAGCCTAACACACGCACAACTTCTAACACTCACCATGACCAACCATTTACAGTAAAATAGGTCATTGCAGGATAAAATTAAAAAAAAGGTGGAGAAAAGTGAGGTAACTATAAGGATTTCAATTGTTTAATTTGTAATTATATAGAAGGCCACCAGACAAGAAAGACGATGTTACGAACATCTGGGATGTATAAAAGAGAGCACACTGAAAATGGGTAATGTAAAATGGGAATTGAGATTGAAATTTAAATAAAGGGATAATCTAAGGATACTACAGAGAATTATACGTTCTGAACAACACTGGATGTAGAGTCAATAAAGAGATAAGGTAACTGTCTGAGACTTGAGAGATAAATACTAGAGGCAACACCACAATAATGTCATAACATGAAGACTTCTTGAAGGCATACAATATGCTACAATGGCTGCTCAGGCCAGTCTGTATTACAGAGAAAGACAGCCGAATAAAATTAATTTCATAATTACTATCACAGATTGTGATCGTCTGTGAAGTTCCAAATTCAATGACAGAAATCTCAGACCAGATGGATAATTAATTAAAAAGTGACAAAACTAAATCAGTTTACGTAATTAGATTAATCCTTCTCGGCCAATGTTTACCACCAATGGCTAGCATGCAGGAGGAACATCGGTTGGAAGGGTTGAAATAATTTCTATGTTAACCATTTAATTGATTTAGAAAACACACAAGATGGCAAAATTCTGCACCATTATGTTTGAATTTAAGTTCAAGCCACAGTGTCACACTGCCAAACTAACTCTTACCTCGTTCAGAGATCTAGTATCCAAACAACTTGACTGTGTCAACCAGTGGGCCAGGGCAGCAGCAATGATTCCATCTCTACCTCTGCCATGTTGGCTATGGGAAGCTTTTAGTTAACTGCATGTGCACACTAAAGTGCAGTGCCTAAGTTTACAAATAACATCAAGAGTCACTCTCCAGCCCTATTTGGCTGGTAATCCTGGATGCCTTCACATCGCCAATAAGAGCAGTGCAGAATTTGCCGCTATTTTGATATGCAAGTTTTGTCCTTCATTACCTCAGGAGCAGCCTCACATTAAAAGGATCCAGTTAGGTCAGCACAACTTATGACAAGCAGCTCGCTGCACCTACATGGGTGTTACTGTCCAGTCACACCATTTGGCCTGTGGGTACCCAGCATTGCAGCTCCACCATCATAAAGTGGTAAGCTCATCGTTGGGCCCCTATCTCTATATAAGTACCAGAGGACTTGTTGCTAGCATCTCCTATATAATTTTTTTTTTATTCCTCTTGATTAAACATTTCTCATTCTCTCTAGGGGATGGATGTATCTTGTTTAGTTTTCAATGTTATTTCTATTTCATTCCTTTTCATGCAGCAAGGTGGCATCTCCCCAAGTCACTCAGAATGGTGGGTGTAAGCTGCAAAATATTGCGACATATCTACATCACATTTGTGTCTTTTTGTACAATATATTCACTCTTAATCACATTTACTGGCTACCACATATCTGTAGCTTTCCCACTGTCCCTTACTCTTTAATTAAACTATCAGTTAGGTGACAAAACATCTGCAAAGAGAAGAAGTCTAATACCTTTACGTTCCAGTGACAGAAGTTTAGCAAGTGAGTGCAACTTTCAGTCTGACAGGAAAACAATGATCGGTAGCACATCCCCCATTCTAGCAGACAGTACACATTAATTAGTTCAATATCCTGTCAAGAACACATCAACATTTACATCAAAACACTATCATGGGAACATCCACAACTGAGGAACACACTAATAGAATAAAAATCTGCTTCACTTGCCAGTAATTTCTTACTTATTACACAACTGGTTTTGAAGTCTAATGCCCCATCTTCAAGTGACATCCACTGTGAACAAGAGGAGAAGCTGCTAGCTTACAAGAACTATGGAGTTGACAAACCAAAATGAAAGGTAAGGAATAATAATTAAGAAAACATAAATGTGTGGCAACTGGGTCAGTCAGTCACCAGGGTTCACACCCACACCAGACAAATGCCTGGGACTGGAAGAAAGACAATAACATAGAGGGAGGGATTTGGACAAAAATTAAAACAGTAATAAATAATTAACTGCAGTCATTTGTAGTCCACCTTGACAGCTGACACAGAAGTGAATAGTGCAGCCTGCTAGGAAGCCAGCTGCACATGGCAGCTGAAGCAACTGATGTTGGAGCCAGTGGGGTGGGGAACTGAACAGATAGGCGAAAATGTGTGGAAAGCAAGGACTGACTCATCTGTCCACTAATGTAAGTGTTCTTCACAAGATAAAAAATAACACTAAAATATAAGAATAAATATGGCAACATATAAACACAAAAGCATTTAGAAAAAATGCCTGAAGGGCAAGTGACAGAATGCACTATAATGAATATATGCGGAAAACGTGACATGGAAAGTATGCAAATATATATTTCTAAATTAAGCAATTAAAAGATGAAAGGTGAAATGTGGAAAGAGAATGATGCCAACTGTTAATATCAGTAACCATGTACAGCCTTGTCCTTAAGAGCCAAAAGAAAGTCTAAGTTTAAAAAGCTTAATCAGGATTGAAAAGGTATACACAACAGGAGTAGCAACGGCTCTTAAAGATGAGTCATATTAGGTTTCTGATGTTAACGATTGGCGTCATTCTCTTGCCACACTTCACCTGTCATTGCTTAATTGCTCAATTTCAAGAGTATATTTTGTATACTATCTGTACCCCCTGTTTTAGTTGTATTTTTATTGTTGTGTGCTGTGTCACTTTGTCTTTTAGGCAGTTTTGCTGAATACTTGTGTTTTTATGTTACCATATTTATTCTCCTACTTATATTTTTATTTTTTATTGATCTTGTGAAGCACACTGATGTAAGTAGATAGATCAGTCAGCCCTTGCATCCCATACAATTTCAACTATCTTTTCAATTCTCAAGCACATTGGTTCCTAAGTCAGTTACTTCCGCCACCATGTTCAGCTGACTTCCTGGTATGTTGCACTATTCACTTGTGTGTCGGCTGTTGAAGCGAACATCCCAGTTGCTGGTCTTACACTTGAGTGCATTTATTTATTATTGTTTCCATTTTTGTCCAGATTCCTCCCTCTAGTTAACATCTTTGTTCCAGCCCTATGAATTTGTTTGGCTGACAGACCTGACTGCCACACATTTATGTTTTCTTAATTACGTGAGTAATAGCACTTTTCATGGCTTTGACTTTCATTTTGGTATGTCGACCCAATAGTTCCTGAAAGCAAGTAGCTCATCCTCTTGTTTGCAGCTAGTGGCACCAGAAGATGGAGCTCTAGGCTTTGAAACTGGTCATGTAATAAATAAGAAATTAGTGGCAACTGAAGCAGATTTTTATTCTATTAACATTCTACAACAATTTCAGGAAGCATTTCGGACATCAGAAGTTGGTATTAAATCTGGATGAGTTGGAATTTGCACATAAACAAATGGAATTTATTGGACATTTAGTATTAAAGCAGATCCTATGATGAAAGAAGCAGTCAATAATTTTACAACAACAACAAGAAACAGCTTAAGGGATTTCTCAGCTTTTGTATTTTTTTAATCACTGGTTCATCAAAGGACATTACTTGTCATAATCAATCTTAATAAATCTATTGAAGAAAGAAGCACTTAGAGTTTGGAAAGCCAATCAGCAGAAGATTTTTGACGTAATTAAAGCAAAACTGTTACAAGCTCTGATCTTACTTCAGCTTGATATACATCACAATTTTTGTTTAGACATAGTAGGTTAATTTGCAATTGGCACTCATCTTCATACCAATTTATGAAGTAAATGTACTGATGAAACAACTTATGCGAACAGAGCATTATCTCCTTGTCAGAGGGTATACACAGGTACCAAACAAGAAGCTCTTTCTATTATCTGGGGGTTTGATAACTTTAATTTTTTTTTTTGTCTGGACTGCAAACCAATAGTACAATCTGACCATAAGGCTTTTTCTTTTCGTTGAAGTGTAAGCTGATGCACAAACTTTTAACAACATAGGCATCAGCAATCCAAGAAAATGGTTTCAAAATACGGTATAAACCAGGATCCAGTAATATAACTGCATGTGCTTTATCATGACTACGAAGACATCTAGCCCTACTGCAGGCTGTTAAAGAAGGTACGAGCATATGGAATAGGTTCACATATATGTGAGTGGCTCAAGGACTTCTTAAGTAATAGGACCCAGTACGCTGTCCTTGACAGAGAGTGTTCATTAGAGATGAGCGTATCATCAAGAGTCCCACAGGGAAGTGTGACTGGACCGCTATTATTATCTACATATACTCGTATAAATGATTTTGGCGGACAGAGTGGGCAGCAATCTGCGGTTGTTTCCTGATGATGCTGTGGTGTTCAGTAAGGCGCGCGCGCGCGCCCACACACACACACACACACACACACAGAGAGAGAGAGAGAGAGAGAGAGAGAGAGAGAGAGAGAGAGAGAAAATTGCAAAGCAGCAATATGAAAGGAAAGAGTGGTTCAACTGTAAAGGAGACCGCATATAGGACGCTAATGCAACCTATTCTTGTGTATTGCTACAATGTTTGGGATCTGTACCAGGTCAGATTAAAGGAAGACCTCACAGCAATTCACAGGTGGGTGGCTCGATTTGTTACTGGCAGGTTCGAACAACACACAAGTGTTACAGACATACTTTGGGGAACTCACATGGGGATCTCTGGAGGGGAAAGCCCTGGAGGGAAAGTGACATTATTTTCAAGGAACACAACAGAGAAAATTTAAGAACCTACATTTGAAGCTAATTGCAGAATGATTCTACTTCTGCCAACATACGTTGCATGTAAGGTTCACCAAGATAAGACATGTGAAATTAGGTCTCATACAGAGGCATACAGATAGTCATTCTTCCCTCGCTCTATTTGTGAGTGGAAAAGGAATTGAAATGAATGATACATGTTGTCATGTTGGTACGGGGTACCATCAACCACGTGCCGATTGCGGAGTATTTACATAGATGCAGAAGATGAAACTTTTGCACAACCAATGACAAAATTAATTTCTTAAAATGTGTGGAAGGTGAATGCAGAATTAAAAAGGCTACGGTACTCAAACATATTAAAGATGAACAAACCAGACAGTATCCCAAAAAATGGTGAAACAGAAAACCGAAGATCTATCCCAAGTCAAAATCAGAAATTACTACTCCAAATATAAAAATGAACTTTACAGGAGAGCAAATCGCAGTTCTAGTAACTGGAGATTTCCACAGCAAATGGAGGCATCTGCATGTCCTTAAAGATTACTCAGTATCACTCTGGTATAATTCTCACATTTCAATTTCCAAGACTGACTGACTAGCCCTGCTCTAGAGTGTCACAAGCTCTTCACAATTCAAAGCGTGGATGCGGCATAAATGAAAATACACTTTCCATCTACCTCTCTTTGCAAAGAATTTTTTATTTAATTTGTTACCTGCTGCCTGAATTCAATTTTGCACAGTCATCGATCATACACTTCACATCAGCGATACATGTTGTCATGTTTTTTTCATATCTCTCTTGTACATGTCTCTGAAGTTAAAAGGGCTTTTTCAGTTGCCAGTATTTTCTCACAAAGTTCTTCACAAGAACCACGAGTCTGACTTGGCTTACCTGTCGAAGTCGTTGCTGACTGAGTAAGCTGTATAAGCTAAGCAAACTTTCTCTCTGAAGAACACAGGTGTTTGGGACTTCGTCTGTCAATGAAGTCTGGAGAACCTTCCTTTGACAGTGGAGAAGAAAAGTGTTCAATATACATAGTTGTCTCATACCGGTTTTCATTTTTCACTGTTGTTAGAAAGCCTCCTGATTACACAGGCCTGGTACACTCTAAGTTTGGTATTTCTTTTTAAATAATTATTTCACAAAACCTTTTCTTACACTGATCATACATATCGTTGTACTTGCTGTCCTCACCATGATCTCAGTGTCCAATTGTGAATCCTATGTACTCGAAGCTACCTACCCATTTCCATAAAATGTTTATTGACAGTAACTGCTATATCTCTCTCCTCAAACAGCAAGATCACAGCCTACAATTGTTGATTTTACATTCACTGACTGCCGCAATAAAGCATAAGAAGAATGTCCTGTGGGACAAACAGCAGACATCATACAGCTAACGTAATTCACCGTCCAGTGGAGCACAATCACTTCAGATCATGCTGTGATTCACTCGTGACTATTGGTAACATTGTGATCCATTCTGTGTGGGCACAATTTGGGACTCTCTCATGCTTATTTGTTCAGACTGTCTGCCTGGTGGCTGACAGGACTGGCATGACTACAGACTTTCTCGATGCATCTGTTGGTTGGTTATCTGTCACATTTATGACCTCAAGAAGTAGACTGGTTTTGGCAAGCTATCAGTGTATTTTGATGCTGTCCAAAGAATAGTGAAATTTATCACTTTTTTTACACTGACCAGTTGTTACATCTGCTAAGAAGACTCAAACTTAGTGCCTGTATGTTTAGAAGGCAGACTAAAATTAAATTAACAAATTTGGAATTCATGAAATCGTGGCAACAAGAGCTGCAGCTTCAATCCAGATAGCACAGTAAGCTGGTTTCAAACTTGTTTCCAGATGTAAAGTTCAAGTATATAAGCTTGATCAAAGCTGGAATATTCGGGCCTGTTAGTTGGATTCAAGCTTGAAACAAACATCAACGTTGGCAGAGTTCAAGCTATATTTCAAGCTTGACTTATGAAGTTTGGCTCCAGCTGTATCTACACACACGGAATACAGCCTGGTATTTACAGCTTGTTTTAAGCTATATAATTATTAATCTGAATTTATTGAATCTAATTAATTAAATAACTATCAGAATGGAAATGGTGTGAAAAAAATTATCAGGACATGTATGTTTAAATTTTTTTATTTTCAAAGTGTTTAAAATTGTTTTATTTTAAAATTTAATTATTCTGAAGCCCCTCCGGCCCCAGCACACAGACCAGAGCAGGATCAAATATCGCTGGCTTCTGCCGGTATAATAAATACTCCGTATGGATCGGAGGTTCCATTCTGGCGACGCTGTCCACGTTCCAGCAAATGTGTATCTCTGAGGAGGAGTACGACGAGTCGGGGCCATCCATCGTGCATCGCAAGTGCTTCTAGGTTTGCTGATTGGTATGGGGCCCTTCCCGTGTGCTCTACGCCTAGAGCAGTGGATGCAATGAAACTTGAAGCACAACTTTCTGCACCCTTAACTAGTCTCCAGAGCTACAAAGCTTTGCCGCGGAATCCCACGCAGGTGTACTTGCGCGTCATTTCTGACGTCGACCTGCATCCTTCCCTGAAAATACCTGCACCTGCCAAGATAGAGATCTGCAGTCACAAGCTTAAAACGATACATACCTGTGACTCCTTCGAAAGTTTGCTGTTATTCATTCACTCAAGTCATATGCTTAAAATTAGCCTCATTTATTTAATGAAAGCATGTTAAAATATTTTGTATATTTTCTATTATAAATATATTGTTTGCAAAAAAAAAAAAAAAAAAAAATATCAATTCTTAATTTCTTTGCGTGTATTTGGTACTTGCATTGTTTAATTCATAAATTTCGGGCATATTATAGTATTTGAGAGTTGTAGCATCGCGTTTTAGTACCTGAATAGTGTAAAATCGCGTAGTCTCCTTCCGCTGCCGAGCAGTGTGTCAGCAGTGCGCAAGTAGCAGCATTACTGCATTTACTAGGCAATCTTGTATTTTAATAACCGTTTAAATTTTGTCGATTTGTTTGTGCTCTCTGTAGATTAGTTCAGACGTTTTTTGCACAACAGTTTTTAGAATGGATAGGGACTGCAACTGCTGTGTTCGGATGCAGGCTGAGTTGGCATCCCTTCGCTCCTAGCTTCAGGCAGTGTTGGCTTCGGTCACACAGCTTGAGTCTGTTGCCAATGGGCATCACTGTGGGGGTCCGGATGGGGGTTTGTTGGGGACGGCCAGCTCCTCCCATGCATCCCCCGATTGGACTAAGACTGTGGTTGCCCGGGATACGGCCCGCATTGAGGCTGATCCCTCACTTGTGGTAGAGAGGGAGGTCGTCTCAAGGTGTGGCAGGGGGCGAAAGACATTCCGGAGGGCTGAACGGAAGGCCTCTCCAGTTTGTCTGATGAACCGGTTTCAGGCTCTGTCTCAGGCTGATACTGATCTTCGGCCTGACATGGTTGCTTGTCCTGTTCCAGAGGTTGCCCCTCAGTCTGCAAGATCCGGGCGGTCGCTTACTGGTAGTTGGGAGCTCCAACATCAGGCGCGTAATGGGGCCCCTTAAGGAAATGGCAGCAAGAGAGGGGAAGAAAACCAATGTGCACTCCATGTGAATACCGGGGGGAGTCATTCCAGATGTGGAAAGGGTCCTTCCGGATGCCATGAAGGGTACAGGGTGCACCCATCTGCAGGTGGTCGCTCATGTCGGCACCAATGATGTGTGTCGCTATGGATCGGAGGAAATCCTCTCTGGCTTCCGGCGGCTATCTGATTTGGTGAAGACTGCCAGTCTCGCTAGCAGGATGAAAGCAGAGCTCACCATCTGCAGCATCGTCGACAGGACTGACTGTGGACCCTTGGTACAGAGCCGAGTGGAGGGTCTGAATCAGAGGCTCAGACAGTTCTGCGACCATGTGGGCTGCAGATTCCTCGACTTGCGCCATAGGGTGGTGGGGTTTCGGGTTCTGCTGGATAGGTCAGGAGTCCACTACACGCAACAAGCGGCTACACGGGTAGCAGGGGTTGTGTGGCGTGGTCTGGGCAGTTTTTTAGGTTAGATGGCCTTGGGCAAGTACAGAAAGGGCAACAGCCTCAACGGGTGCGGGGCAAAGTCAGGACATGCGGGGACCAAGCAGCAATCGGTATTGTAATTGTCAATTGTTGAAGCTGCGTTGGTAAAGTACCGGAACTTCAAGCGCTGATAGAAAGCACCGAAGCTGAAATCGTTATAGGTACAGAAAGCTGGCTGAAACCAGAGATAAATTCTGCCGAAATTTTTACAAAGGTACAGACGGTGTTTAGAAAGGATAGATTGCATGCAACCGGTGGTGGAGTGTTCGTCGGTGTTAGTAGTAGTTTATCCTGTAGTGAAGTAGAAGTGGATAGTTCCTGTGAATTATTATGGGTGGAGGTTACACTCAACAACCGAGCTAGGTTAATAATTGGCTCCTTTTACCGACCTCCTGACATTTCACATAAATTTTCTCAGCATGTTATAGTCCTAGGTGGAGATTTCAATTTACCAGATATAGACTGGGACACTCAGATGTTTAGGACGGGTGGTAGGGACAGAGCATTGAGTGACATTATACTGAGTGCACTATCCGAAAATTACCTCGAGCAATTAAACAGAGAACCGACTCGTGGAGATAACATCTTGGACCTATGATAACAAACAGACCCGAGCTTTTCGACTCTGTATGTGCAAAACAGGGAATCAGTGATCATAAGGCCATTGCAGCATCCCTGAATATGGAAGTTAATAGGAATATAAAAAAAGGGAGGAAGGTTTATCTGTTTAGCAAGAGTAATAGAAGGCAGATTTCAGACTACCTAACAGATCAAAACGAAAATTTCTGTTCAGACACTGACAATGTTGAGTGTTTATGGAAAAAGTTCAAGGCAATCGTAAAATGCGTTTTAGACAGGTACGTGCCGAGTAAAACTGTGAGGGACGGGAAAAACCCACTGTGGTACAACAACGAAGTTAGGAAACTACTGCAAAAGCAAAGAGAGCTTCACTCCAAGTTTAAACGCAGCCTAAACCTCTCAGACAAACAGAAGCTAAACAATGTCAAAGTTAGCGTAAGGAGGGCTATGCGTGAAGCGTTCAGTGAATTCGAAAGTAAAATTCTATGTACCGACTTGACAGAAAATCCTAGGAAGTTCTGGTCTTACGTTAAATCAGTAAGTGGCTCGAAACAGCATATCCAGACACTCCGGGATGATGATGGCATTGAAACAGAGGATGACACGCGTAAAGCTGAAATACTAAACACCTTTTTCCAAAGCTGTTTCACAGAGGAAGACCGCACTGCAGTTCCTTCTCTAAATCCTCGCACAAACGAAAAAATGGCTGACATCGAAATAAGTGTCCAAGGAATAGAAAAGCAACTGGAATCACTCAACAGAGGAAAGTCCACTGGACCTGACGGGATACCAATTCGATTCTACACAGAGTACGCGAAAGAACTTGCCCACCTTCTAACAGCCGTGTACCGCAAGTCTCTAGAGGAACGGAGGGTTCCAAATGATTGGAAAAGAGCACAGGTAGTCCCAGTCTTCAAGAAGGGTCGTCGAGCAGATGCGCAAAACTATAGACCTATATCTCTGACGTCGATCTGTTGTAGAATTTTAGAACACGTTTTTTGCTCGAGTATCATGTCGTTTTTGGAAACCCAGAACCTACTATGTAGGAATCAACATGGATTCCGGAAACAGCGATCGTGTGAGACCCAACTCGCTTTATTTGTTCATGAGACCCAGAAAATATTAGATACAGGCTCCCAGGTAGATGCTATTTTTCTTGACTTCCGGAAGGCGTTCGATACAGTTCCGCACTGTCGCCTGATAAACAAAGTAAGAGCCTACAGAATATCAGACCAGCTGTGTGGCTGGATTGAAGAGTTTTTAGCAAACAGAACACAGCATGTTGTTATCAATGGAGAGACGACTACAGACGTTAAAGTAACCTCTGGCATGCCACAGGGGAGTGCTATGGGACCATTGCTTTTCACAATATATATAAATGACCTAGTAGATAGTGTCGGAAGTTCCATGCGGCTTTTTGCGGATGATGCTGTAGTATACAGAGAAGATGCACCATTAGAAAATTGTAGCGAAATGCAGGAAGATCTGCAGCGAATAGGCACTTGGTGCAGGGAGTGGCAACTGATCCTTAACATAGACAAATGTAATGTATTGCGAATACATAGAAAGAAGGATCCTTTATTGTATGATTATATGATAGCGGAACAAACACTGGTAGCAGTTACTTCTGTAAAATATCTGGGAGCATGCGCGTGCGGAACGATTTGAAGTGGAATGATCATATAAAATTAATTGTTGGTAAGGCGGGTACCAGGTTGAGATTCATTGGGAGAGTGCTTAGAAAATGTAGTCCATCAACAAAGGAGGTGGCTTACTAAACACTCGTTCGACCTATACTTGAGTATTGCTCATCAGTGCGGGATCCGTACCAGATTGGGTTGACGGAGGAGATAGAAAAGATCCAAAGAAGAGTGGCGCGTTTCGTCACAGGGTTATTTGGTAACCGTGATAGTGTTACGGAGATGTTTAATAAACTCAAGTGGCAGACTCTGCAAGAGAGGCGCTCTGCATCGCGGTGTAGCTTGCTCGCCAGGTTTCAAGAGGGTGTGTTTCTGGATGAGGTATTGAATATATTGCTTCCCCCTACTTATACCTCCCGAGGAGATCACGAATGTAAAATTAGAGAGATTAGAGCGCGCACGGAGGCTTTCAGACAGTCGTTCTTCCCGTGAACCATACGCGACTGGAACAGGAAAGGGAGGTAATGACAGTGGCACGTAAAGTGCCCTCCGCCACACACCGTTGGGTGGCTTGCGGAGTATAAATGCAGATGTAGAAGATTTATGCAACCTCTGGGCTTCCTTGAGCATTACTGAATGGAAGGCAATAATTTCCCAAGCTGAATCATTAGGGAGGATCAGACATGGGTTCATAATTTCACAGCTACAAGAAAGGGAGCACCTAGGGAATGGACGCACATCGCCTCACCTCTGCAAGGAAGGGGGGGGGGGGGGGGGGGGGAAGCTGCAGGGATCATCAACTGTGATGTAGTTGTGTACACAGAGTTAACGAGTGGTTCTCAAATGGCTCTGTGACCAAGGAACACATTTCTTTCATCCAGGAATTGAATGATTGTTGTTTAGAGACTTTGGTAACTATCTTGAAAATAGTCATGTATCTTTGTTATTCTGAAATGTAGTTAATTGATCCACAAAAATTATGCGTAACTTACTTTTTGAAGTCCCCTTGTATTATTATCAACATCGCTCGGGAGCACGCTTCTTGTGAGCTAATAATACGTTGTTAACATGTCTTTTAAAACATTACACCATCACACTAATCCTGAGTGAAAAGAAATATCAGAAATAAGTAGCATGCTCTCTTTGCATCATTAGTAGCAAACACATGTAATAGCAACCAGGCTTGAATTCTTAAATTGTTATAAGAAATACAATCAGCGGGTCGACAGATGCGTCCGATCCCACGCGTCGGCTTTGACCCGTGACGTAAGGGTGTTGTCGTGTGTGACGTCATGACGGCGCGGAGTTTGGTTTGAGTGTGGCTGTCTCCAGTTCTGTTTTATCTTATTTTATTTAATTTTCTGATCTGTTCGTTCTATCTCGTGAGATTTTTTTTTTTTTTTTTTTTTTTAAATTTAAAAACACTTATTACTTATTTTAATTATCTGTTTCCTCCAATTTCTGTTTTAGTTTATTATATTTATCTTTCTGATCTGTTAGTTCTATCCCGTGAGATTTTTTTTTTTTTAAAAGACAAAAACACTAATCAGCTACTGAAGCATCTTTATCTTCTATGGTTTGCAGGGGTTACGACCCCTGGGGAGGTGGGTGGGTATGCATGCATGGCTGTCTTCACTTACACGTTGTAGCTACGCAAGGCATCTAAATTTGTTTATATTTAGTTTGCCCCCCACCCAAAACACCCCATTTCCAGCGCTTGTCCCGTTAGTGTCATTAGGCTTCTTGTGGAAAGTGGGTGTGTTTGTTTTTGTTTCCGCCATATTTGTGACGTCATGGGTCAAAGCAGACGGGCGGGATCGGACGCTTCCGTATTTCCCAATCAACAACACGCTACATGGCAGCTGATCTCAAAAGGTCTACTGCGTAAATGTAAATTCAAAGGTGAAAATTAAGCTTGTACATAATCCTATGCTGAATTATTAGTATGAGACATATTTACATACACACCCGATAGGGAAGTTTGTGCAGAGGTGCTTAAACTAGTAAATCCTGCTCTCCAGGAAGTGTTAACAATTCCAAAAGCTTTCAATACATTTGTTGCAGCACAGCAATCTTTTAATGAACATGACTTGTCTTCTATAAAACAGCATTACTATTCATATCACACTAAGAATGACTGGAACACAAGTTCGCTTTCTCACTGTACTCGGGATTCAGTCCATGACGTGAAGTACATATAAGAAAGCCCCCTCCTGCATTTTTCTGTCTATATGTGAAGGCTAATCTTGGGAACTACTGTACAGATTTTGATACAGTTTTCACTACTAGAGAGTCTGATTCGCAAGGGAGGTTTATGTCTATACCTTATTACCGCTACAACAGATAAGTCAGTGCGAATCCAGAATGGGTCGCTGGTAATATACACATAGGGTTCACAGTTCATCTTACACACTTTTAGAGGCTGTAGAGGAAACGTCATCCAACAACATTACAGAGTGACAAAGTTATAGGTGGCAGCGTTTGCAAATGTATGTATACAGGGTGTTACAAAGAGGTACAGACAAACTTTCAGGAAACATTCCTCACACACAAAGAAAGAAAATATGTTATTTGGACATGTGTCCGGAAACGCTTGCTTTCCATGTTAGAGCTCATTTTATTACTTCTCTTCAAATCACATTAATCATGGAATGGAAACACACAGCAACAGAACATACCAGCGTGACTTCAAACACTTTATTACACCTCCGTTAGCGAGGATACATGCATCCACACTCTGTCGCATGGAATCCCTGATGCGCTGATGCAGCCCTGGAGAATGGCGTATTGTATCACAGCCGTCCACAATACGAGCAGGAAGAGTCTCTACATTTGGTACCGGGGTTGCGTAGACAAGAGTTTTCAAATGCCCCCATAAATGAATGTCAAGAGGGTTGAGGTCAGGAGAGTGTGGAGGCCATGGAATTGGTCCGCCTCTACCAATCCATCGGTCACCGAATCTGTTGTTGAGAAGCGTACGAACACTTCGACTGAAATGTGCAGGAGCTCCATTGTGCATGAACCACATGTTGTGTCGTACTTGTAAAGGCACATGTTCTAGCAGCACAGGTAGAGTATCCCGTATGAAATCATGATAACGTGCTCCATTGAGCGTAGGTGGAAGAACATGGGGCCCAATCAAGACATCACCAACAATGACTGCCCAAACGTTCACAGAAAATCTGTGTTGATGACGTGATTGCACAATTGCGTGCCGATTCCCATCAGCCCACATATGTTGATTGTGAAAATTTACAATTTGATCACGTTGGAATTGAAGCCTCATCCGTAAAGAGAACATTTGCACTGAAATGAAGATTGACACATTGTTGGATGAACCATTCGCAGAAGTGTACCCGTGGAGGCCAATCAGCTGCTGATAGTGCCTGCACACGCTGTACATGGCACGGAAACAACTGGTTCTCCCGTAGCACTCTCCATACAGTGACGTGGTCAACGTTACCTTGTACAGCAGCAACTTCTCTGACGCTGACATTAGGGTTATCGTCAACTGCACGAAGAATTGCCTCGTCCATTGCAGTGTCCTCATCGTTCTAGGTCTTCCCCAGTCGCGAGTCATAGGCTGGAATGTTCCGTGCTCCCTAAGACGCCGATCAATCTGCAAAACCACGTTCGTGATGAACACTAACCTGTTGATGCTATGTACTGATGTGCTTGATGCTAGTACTGTAGAGCAATGAGTCGCATGTCAACACAAGCACCGAAGTCAACATTACCTTCCTTCAATTGGGCCAACTGGTGGTGAATCGAGGAAGTACAATACATACTGACGAAACTAAAATGAGCTCTAACATGGAAATTAAGCATTTCCGGACACATGTCCACATAACATCTTTTCTTTATGTGTGTGTGAGGAATGTTTCCTGAATGTTTGGCTGTACCTTTTTGTAACACCCTGTATACAGCATAATCCCTTGGTGATGTTACAAACTTTCAAGGATGATGGAATAGATAAATGTATCAATTTGAGGTAAGAAATGAACAAGTTGAAAGTTACAAATGAAAATCATTCTGATACCTCTGACAGCACATACATGTATCATACTGTTGTTGCTAAGAATGTATGGTATGCAACTTTCAGAGGTGGTAGTATGGACCAAGGCAAGAAAAAAATTTCCAGTAACGATGGGCTATGAAATGCATACCTGAGGAGCTATAAGCACTTGGTCATCTTCACTAGTGTGAAACACATCTCTACTGAACACGTGCTCATAGTTCTTAAGGTATGCATTTTAGAGCCAATGTTTACTGCACATTGTTTCTTGTTTTGGTCCACACTACCACAACTGAAAGTTACCTGCCATTCAGTCTTAACAACAACAGTATGATACATTTATTCCACTATCACGGGAATCAGAATGGTCTTTGCTTATAATTTTTGACTCGTTCGTTTCCAGTACAGGGAGCCTCATCTCACAATGATTCATTTATCCTCCTCCATCATCCTTGAAAACTTGTAATATCATCATGGAATCATCCTGCACATTACATACATTTACAGGCACCAACCAATATTAGTTTTTTGGACAACATGGTTGTGCAGAGAAGCAGCGATTAGTATGATTAAGCAGCAATTCAAGAACAATCTTAATCGCATTTATTATTGTTATAATACCGCCAACTGGTTTCAACCCAATGTAGTGGTCATCTTCTGGGCGTTTACACCATTGGTCAACTGCTGGTGGTGTCACTCCTGTCTACATAACGGCAGGAAACTATAGGGATAGAAACCGGTTGGCGGTATTATAACAATAATAAATGCAATTAAGACTGTTCTTGAATTATTGATATTCCCTATTAGCGTGATGCTTTGTAGTATCGTCAGATCGCCTTTCCATACGTGGGTTTCTACGTACAACTTGACCTACTAAATCCTCTCTGCAATGTCTAGGAGTGTGTAACATGAATTGTGAAACACTCTGTATAATCTGCAGCACCCATACAGCACATCTCAATCTTCACAGGAAAATTCACCAGTGCAGCCTCAATGTAACAAAGCTTTTTCAAAGCATCTTTGCAGTCAGTTCCCATATAAAGAAAAGGAAACATAATGTGTGTGTGTGTGTGTGTGTGTGTGTGTGTGTGTGTGTGTGTGTGTGGGGAGGGGGGGTTGAGGTGATATGAACATGGACATGTGGCACAGAGGTCTACCGCAACTATATTCAGAAAGCCCTGTCAGTTGACTCAACAACGCTAACATAGCTTAGATGTGCTTCAGCCACATCAACATAAATCTTTTTATGGCACTCACAAAAGTTCTCTCTTCCATTAATAATTCAAAAACATGCAACAAATTTTCTTGTTGACACTAGACGGTCACTTGCTGCCATGAGGATGTCTATGTTCAGATTTTTTCACTGCCACTCCAGCCCACATCAAAAAGACTAAAATACTATAGTAAACCATAAATGTTGCACGATGAAAGCACAATAACAACACTGTACGAAGAAGTCTGTCCTTCACTTAGGTTTTTAGTAAACATATTTGGAATGGATACTTTCAGTTTTTGGGTTTCAAATTATACATGGTGATAAAATCGCATCTGTAACTGCACTGGCTGATGATCTTGAATCACTCGCACTGAATTCTCTAATCTCTTTTCTCCAAGTTAAGGGTGTATCAACAATTATGAGGCTACTATTCAATTAAAATCTTCTACAATGCCTCATTGCTTCCATGCTTGACCAGTCGTAGTAACACTGCAACAGCTTCTCAACAAAGTTAAATCGTGTAGTGAAACAAAGTATTCTCACAGCTGTCACCTGTAGTCAACAGGAAGCCCCTTGGTAGTTCTACAGAAAGCAAATGGTTCCCTATGCATTTGTACTGATTTCAAAGGAACCACTGACATCCATCCAATTACATGACCAGAAGAATTAATGTCAAAACTATCTGATGCCTAGTAATTCTCCAAAATAGATCTTGCCAAAGCCTGTTTGCAAATGCCTCTAAAAGGACAGTCATATCAATTCATGGTAATTACCTGGAACTTAAGATTGTATAGACATAACAGATTAACTTCCAGAATTATTAGGGCATGAATAATTTTCTAATGCTGCTTGGAACAAATTATTCAAAAGATTCTGAACATGGGTAACTACTTGACTGATACACAAGGATGTGCTGAAAAGTGATGCCTTCAAACTCTTTATGTGAAAATCCTTAAAGCTTTTTAAATAAAACAAACATTATTAACATTTTACATCTTTAATCTTTACGTCTACATATTTATTTCTCAACACAGTCACCCTGGCGATGAACACATTTCTCACAATGAGAGCCAAGTTTGTTAATACCATCACTGTAGAATTTTCAACTTTGTTGACGGAGCCACAACCTCAGCTCTGCTTGCACTGCTTCAGTACTATCAAATTAAAGTCCTTGAAGGTGTTCTTTAAGTTTTGGAAACAGATGAAAATCAGATGGGGTCGAGTAGGGACTGTATAGAGGCTGACTGATGACAGTGAACCCAAGGCGTCTGTCACAGATATTGCAGTGCTCATATGTGGTCTGCAAAAGGAAAGGATGCTCCATGTGTGGATGAACTCTTTGAATTTGAAACTCAATTACAGCACACTGTTTCTCACACACTGATATAGTTACGTTATGCACCACTATGTTACATACTACACTTCCAAGTCCTCTAGTGGCAGAGGACTACAAATATGGAGACATGAAGAATAAAGATGTAGAATGTTAACAATGTTTCTTTTAGTTAGAAGGCTTCAAGAGTTTTCACACAAAAAATTTTGGGCACTACTTTTCAGCATGCCCTCATAACTGTCACTGGTGCAACAAGAGAACAACATCTGAGAAACTAATGTAATATGCTCTTCAACACATTATCATAAATGGACTAAAATGTGATCAGTTCAAAAAGAAGCGGAATACCTAGGAAACATCTTCAGTCACAGAGGTTTGCAAAAAGCCAACAACATGTAAAAGAGGTAGACAAAATTCAAATGTCCGCAGACTTAAAAGATTTTCAAATACTTCTTGAAAAAACTAATTATTATGCCAAATTTGTACCTAATGCTGCTCAGACTGCCAAACCACTCAATAATTTATACAAGATGTTTCTTGTGCAGAAAGTATGAATGATTCCAGCAGTGCTAGGCGGCTTTTCAAAAATTAAGTGTCTTAAGTCCGCTCCTTGTCTAGTAATATATAAGCCATCTAATTGACACCCACTCATACATTTTAGTATGGCACTGAGACACAGGTGATACTATTCCACAGGACTGGCAATAAACAGTGCATTGCATACACCTTCAACTTGGATAAATTATTTCTAAATTCAAAGTGAAGCTCTTATGATCTCGTGTAACACTCAGAAGTTTCACACATCTCCTCATAGTACAAAATTTCACCTAACTGACGATCACAAAGCTTGTGGCTGGGCACCTCCAATGACACACCTTCTTCCTAAGCAATTACAGTAACACAATTGACTATTGATTGACAATGCAATAAATACATGCCAACACTTTGTACAGATTCCTCATGGGGCTGGTCCCGCATTTGAGTCTTTCTGTAAATGATGTACTCACAAACTAACAATTCCTTGCAAAATCGTTTACAAGATTTTCATCCCAATGCAGTCAAAGTTGTGTCTGCTACCAGGAGGATCCACTACTATGACAAATGACCAAGCACATTCAGTACGGTTGAACAGAGCACCTCCTGTCCCATGCCGTTTAAAACTTTTAATAGCTATGTCTCTTTTAAAAACAGAATAAAAGTGGTCCAAGGAGTACAGATACTGGCAACAGATGACGATGGAAGATGCTCGGTGGTCATCTGGCTATCTCTGCATCAGTGCATCGTTGAGCTTCTACATGTTGACTACAGGAAGATGATGAGAACAAGGTTCCCCCAAGACTGCATGCCTACTGCCCTGCCATCACGCACAGACAAGCGAAAAGACCGCTCCTGTGAAACCTGTGAGGCTATTTGAGTTGCCCCATGACAATGCTTCCATGCTTGGCTAACATTACTGTGCCTGTGGAAATGTGTACATGTCTACTTCCAGGATAACTGGCTGATCCAGATCAACAGATACGTGAAAATCCTGCATATACTCTTAGTGCGAATACCTAACACCACAGCCTGAGACTCTGTCAGTTCCTTATAAAAAAATAATTGCTGTAGAAGGCACCCTAGAAACCAATGTGAGAGACAATGGCCCACAATATGTTTACAGTTTGTTTCTGGCATTCTGCACAAGAAACATCATAATCCACCTTACACAAGTGTCATTCCATCCAACCTCCAGTTGGGAGGTCGAGCAGTTCATCCACACACTTCAGGATTCCAGGTATAAATGTACATGATGATTGTGGCCACATCAAAATCAAAGGTCCTACTCAGTTCCATGCCTTATAGAGTGCCATACCAATCCAGGGGCAGACCCTGGCAGAACTGCTAAATGGTCATTGACAATGGATGTTTCTGAACCTCACATGATGTCCCCAGATCCTCTTGCTGGCCTGACTACCCACACCTCCCCCCCCCCCCCCTCCCCTTTTCAAGCTGGAAATTATGCTACCAGGACGGGTAATTCCAGGGTGGTAAAGCCATATCTCTGTTTTTGAACAGCAAGATCAATAGCCTATGATCATTGTGGTATTGATAGCTACGATGCCACAATGTAGGTGCACTCCGCTACGTTGACACTACGACACCTACACCAGCAACAGCGCCCTCTAGTAGCCGGCGCTGTACAGCTCTACGAGCTCCGCTCCAGATTCACCCCATTTGATTCCGAGCTGACGACCAAGCAACTTAGCCTCTACTTCATAAGGGGCTAGCCATTACAGACTTTGTTACTTCAACGATAGTTTGGCCAACTACTAGTTGCTATTAGCGTTGATGCCTATCCAGCTTCGCACCTACGTGCTCTTCAGTGCAAAGTTAGGTATGTCATTAACTACTATTTGCTGTTACATGTTCTGTAAAGTTAAACACAGTACCGAAGCATTTCACTTTTTTCTGCTCCTACTCACTTCCTACATTCGGCCTACCCTTCAGTTTACTGGAGCAGACCCTCGCACCGCCTTCCAGACGGGATACAAAAGAGTGGCAACAAGGGTGGGATTAAAAAAAATTTTTTACCTCTCCTATAATTTCTTTTTTTGCTTGGTACTGGTTTATCTTTTTTGTGATATCCCCATGTGACTGTACCTAAGTGCTCCCACCTTTCGCTTTAAGATTTTCATTTGTAACAACCAAGGCTTCACAACAGGAACAGGCTTCATTGTCCGATCTTGTCAGTTTTCAGGCTCAGAAAATTACGCAGCTGCTTGCTGCCATAAATGGACTGGTCACACTACAAACTGCAGCTACTACAGCGTCTCTGACGCCACCGCCTGTACTGACACCGTCACCACCATTTTGGGCCTTCAATCCTGACGTCGAACGCTGACCAGAATACATCACCCAGCTTGAGGCACACTTTGCAGCATACAACATACCAGGTACAGAGCAGCATGCCATTTTCATTGCCGATGCAGGTGTTGTGTTACACTGTGTGTTCATGAAATTGTTTCCCACCACACACCCAGAAACTAAAACTTACGACAAAGTGATTGTTGCTTTGAATTCTGTTGTGTACATAGTTCCGCGTAGTCAGCGTGTACACAACTTTCCCACTAGAGCGTGCTTCGCTAAGCACAACAGCGCAGGCGCAGCACTTGTCCGTCTCCGCACTACGCTGTCTTAGAGATGGACCAAATTCTGCTTCCGCCGATCCGCGTATTAATATGTCTCGCATCCAATGAGATTGCTGCTAACGTAGAACCTTTTCTCCTCGCAGATCACACTCACGCAGTGATACCTGAATGCGCAAGGTATTATAACGAGTGTACAGACCTCCGATTAGTCAGTCTGCATTAGTCTGTAGTCAAGTTTCAGTCTGCGCCTAATAAGATTACCGTATTCCTGTACATAGGCATGAAGATAAATGAATAGACACTTAGTCAAGTATCAGAGATATGTGAGAATAAGATTAACGTACCAAGACCAAAGGAACTTCAGACTGTCAATTGTAAACAGCATCCAGAATCAAGTTACGTACTGTCTATGCTTTTTATTATTTTAATAAATGTGTGTGAAAATTAATCAAGTTCTGTTTAAAGTTGGTCACCGTCAATCTGATACTCTAAGCATGCAAGTGGCTTTTGTATCATCTGACCTAACGAAAGAAGATAAACACGCCACAATAAGACCATGAGACATATTGCTGACACTTGCTTACTTCGTTAGAGCGACAAGTCAAATAATCTGATGGTGTGTGTACCGATGGTCTTACAGTACGCACACCACAAATTCCCACTTCTGTGACAGTGTGTAAATGTGGTAGCTGCACGCTACAAATTCTTTTGCCTCCGGTTTGGCCCTACTCAGTCCAACAAATCTTGGTTAGTGTACCTTCAGGGAATAGCTTCTGATTGTGACTTTAATTGCTCATGTGGATGCTCATATGCGGATATAATGATTAAAGATGCTATTGCACAGAATGTGGCAGATCACCGCATCCGCGAACAAATCCTAAGATTTAAAAACCTGTCTTTGCAGGAAGTAGTGGACTTGCTACACAGACAAGATACATTAGACATGGCTACTTCCGCGTTCAACATGACCCCAGGTGTGTGTACTGTTAGCGCGGCACAACATGTGCCCTCCAGCCTGGCCCCAGCACAGCCAGCCATGCCGCTTGCGCGCACGTAAAGAAGTTTCACGCCTGGCACCTACACAGACACTGAAATCATGTCCGAACTGCTTTTGTGCCCATCCACGGGACAGTTCCCCATCCCATCAAGCACAGTGTTATTTTTGTAATAAGATAGGACATGTGCAAGCTGAAGAACCTCTAATTCACAACTTGTCTCCTGTTTGCGTGACTTGCATGGGCGTCACCGCAACGGAAACCGCTGTAATTATGGTTCCCTTCAGCCTATGGACGTTAATGCCATTTATTGAAAGCCTTCTGCTTCACGTGCTTCTACAGCTCGTTGTGTGAATTAAGTTTTACCAGACACTTACTCTCGCATTCAGTGCGATGTGAGGAAACTTTTTGAACATTTGTGGACGTTCTGTTCGCATGCAGCTGTACACTGGTGTGTCAGTTTCTTTACTGAACAAATCAACGTATGACTTGCTTGGTTCGCCCCCACTTCGTCATTCACATTCCACACTGACTGCATTTACTGGACAGGAAATCTCAGTGCTCGGTGTGTGTAGTTTGCAGACCACATATAGTGCAATGATGAAAACTGTGTCTTTTCATGTGCTCCGCTCTAGTGATGCTACGAACATTTTTGGCATGGACGCATTTGAACTTTTTGGCCTCACAATTCAGGACAATGTACTTTGCATCAACACTAATGACCATGCAGTGTTGCTGCCCTATGCGATGATTTTGCTGAACTCTTTTTTGATGGCCTTGGTTCTGCCACAGATTTTGCAGTGCATGTTGTAGTTAAAGACAATGCCATGTCTATTTTCCAGCGTGGATGCCTGGTACCGCACACACCTCGCGATACCGTAGCTGCTGAACTTACGCATTTGCAAGACAGTGGTGGCATTGAACCTGTTTCTGCTTCCCCACAGGCTTCGCCTGTAGTGTGTGTGTGTGAAGAAACCAAATGGTCGTCTCCATATTTGTGCTGACTTTAAGTCTGCAGTAAATCCCTAGACAGTGGTAGCTACGTTTTACTTATCGCGTCCTGAAGACATTTTTGATAAGCTTGGTACGGGAAAAATCTTTCCCACGATTGACTTGTGGGACACATACTTTCAAATTCCGCTTGACGAACAGTCGCAGTGCTATTTTGTGATCAACACCCACCTTGGATTGTTTCGCTGCCTTCCGTCCAGTTGTGCTTCAGCTCCTGCTATTTGTCAGTCTTATTTGCAGCAGTTGTGTGCCACTGTCCATGGGTGTTCCAATTATCTGGACGATATAGTTGTATCAGTTCGCACCCATGACGAACATTTGCAGAATTTGCATGCCCCCTCCCCATGAACCATGGACCTTGCCGTTGGTGGGGAGGCTTGCGTGCCTCAGCAATACAGATGGCCGTACCGTAGGTGCAACCACAATGGAGGGGTATATGTTGAGAGGCCAGACAAACGTGTGGTTCCTGAAGAGGGGCAGCAGCCTTTTCAGTAGTTGCAGGGGGCAACAGTCAGGATGATTGACTGCTCTGGCCTTCTAACACTAACCACAACGGCCTTGCTGTGCTGGTACTGCGAACGGCTGAAAGCAAGGGGAAACTACAGCCGTAATTTTTCCCGAGGGCATGCAGCTTTACTGAAATGGGAGATAAGATACTGCGTGAAGAGTTTGACAGAGCACTGAAAGACCAGAGTCGAAACAAGGCCCCGGGAGTAGACAACATTCCATTAGAACTACTGACAGCCTTGGGAGAGCCAGTCATGATAAAACTCTACCATCTGGTGAGCAAGATGTATGAGACAGGCGAAATACCCTCAGACTTCAAGAACAATATAATAATTCCAATCCCAAAGAAAGCAGGTGTTGACAGATGTGAAAATTACCGAACTATCAGTTTAATAAGTCACAGCTGCAAAATACTAACGCGAATTCTTTACAGATGAATGGAAAAACTGGTAGAAGCCGACCTCGGGGAAGATCAGTTTGGATTCCGTAGAAATGTTGGAACACGTGAGGCAATACTAACCTTACAACTTATCTTAGAAGAAAGATTAAGAAAAGGCAAACCTACGTTTCTAGCATTTGTAGACTTAGAGAAAGCTTTTGACAATGTTACTGGAATACTCTCTTTCAAATTCTGAAGGTGGCAGGGGTAAAATACAGGGAACGAAAGGCTATTTACAATTTGTACAGAAACCAGATGGCAGTTATAAGAGTGGACGGGCATGAAAGGGAAGCAGTGGTTGGGAAGGGAGTGAGACGGGTTGTAGCCTCTCCCCGATGTTATTCAATCTGTATATTGAGCAAGCAGTAAAGGAAACAAAAGAAAAATTCGGAGTAGGTATTAAAATTCATGGAGAAGAAATAAAAACTTTGAGGTTCACCGATGACATTGTAATTCTGTCAGAGACAGCAAAGGACTTGGAAGAGCAGTTGAATGGAATGGACAGTGTCTTGAAAGGAGGATATAAGATGAACATCAACAGAAGCAAAACAAGAATAATGGAATGTAGTCAAATTAAATCGGGTGATGCTGAGGGAATTAGATTAGGAAATGAGACACTTAAAGTAGTAAAGGAGTTTTGCTATTTAGGGAGTAACATAACTGATGATGGTCGAAGTAGAGAGGGTATAAAACGTAGACTGGCAATGGGAACGAAAGCGCTTCTGAAGAAGAGAAATTTGTTAACATCGAGTATAGACTTAAGTGTCAGGAAGTCATTTCTGAAAGTATTTGTATGGAGTGTAGCCATGTATGGAAGTGAAACATGGACGATAAATAGTTTGGACAAGAAGAGAATAGAAGCTTTCGAAATGTGGTGCTACAGAAGAATGCTGAAGATAAGGTGGGTAGATCACGTAACTAATGAGGAGGTATTGAATAGAATTGGGGAGAAGAGGAGCTTGTGGCACAACTTGACTAGAAGAAGGGATCGGTTGGTAGGACATGTTTTGAGGCATCAAGGGATCACAAATTTAGCATTGAAGGGCACCGTGTAGGGTAAAAATCGTACAGGGAGACCAAGAGATGAATACACTAAGCAGATTCAGAAGGATGTAGGTTGCAGTAGGTACTGGGAGATGAAGAAGCTTGCATAGGATAGAGTAGCATGGAGAGCTGCATCAAACCAGTCTCAGGACTGAAGACCACAACAACAACAACAACACTTACTGTACTTCTGCAGGAAGGACTCAAGTGTAACAGAGACAAGTGCAAATGTTTTCAAACTGAGATTCAGTAAATGAAACTTCCTGGCAGATTAAAACTGTGTGCCCGACCGAGACTCGAACTCGGGACCTTTGCCTTTCGCGGGCAGGTGCTCTACCATCTGAGCTACCGAAGTTTCATATCAGCACACACTCCCGGACAGGGAGTGTGTGCTGATATGTGCGATTAGAGACTTGCCAGCACCCAGGAACTTGAAATAACTTCAGTCCGTGTTGGGTAAAATTACATGTTATATTTGGTTTATACCAAATGCAGTGCAGATTGCAGCGCCTTTGCATCACCTTCGGCGTAAGAACGTTCCTTTTGTTTGGTCTTCAGAATGTGATGCTGCGTTCCACAAGCTCAAACCTGCTTTGTTGAGTGATCGCTGTTTGATTCCTTTCAATCCCTCCAAACCAGTTGTTTTGGCTGTCGATGCAGCTTCTCACGGCATCGAGTGGTTCTCTCCCACCACATTAATTCTGTCCATCGGCCAATCGCTTTTTCATCTAAGTCACTCAATTCTGCCCAGCAAAACTATTCTCAAATTGAGAAAGAAGCTTTAGCTATTGTCTATGAAGTGACACAGTTTCACGATTTTTTGTACGGTCGGAAGTTCTATTTGGTCACCGACCATAAGCCTTTGACATTGTTCCACCCATCAAAGCTTCTTGTACTGCACTAAAGTTGCAACATTGGTCTTTGTCTTTGTCTAACTACAATTATTAAGTTCTGTTTCGGCCTACGGGCCAGCATGGCAATGCTGATGCTTTGGCTCATCTACCTATCGGTCCTGATGCAGTGTTTGATTCTTCTGAATTGTGATACATGTTTATTGATTCGCAAGATAAGGAATTAGCCGATGGTTTTCCAGTGGATTTACATTGCACTGCTGCCGCGACAGCCGCCGATGCTTCTTTGCAGTATATTTGTACTCAATGGCCTCCATCTGCTACCCAGATTAGTGATCCCCTTGTACAGCGTTACTTTGCGCAACATCACAACTTGTCTGTAAACCATGGTGTTATCTTGTTACGGACTGACAATTATCAGTCTCGTGTGGTTGTACCTTGTTCATTGCAGTTGGAAATCCTCCGATTGCTGCACACTGGTCATTGGGGTATAGTGCGGATGAAGCAATTAGAGCGTCGTCACTGCACTTGGGTCGGCATTGATAAACAAATTGAGAATTTCCAGAATGAGATTTTCACTCTGCAGTGGAGTGTGCGCTGATATGAAACTTCCTGGCAGATTAAAACTGTGTGCCAGACCGAGACTCGAACTCGGGACCTTTGCCTTTCACGGTCAAACGCTCTACCAACTGAGCTACCCAAGCACGACTCACGCCCCGTTCTCACAGCTTTACTTCTGCCAGTACCTCGTCTCCTACCTTCCACACAGCTTTAATCTGCCAGGAAGTTTCAAATTGAGAATTTGCTTGCTAACTGTTGCTCTTGCACGGAACATCAATCTTCTTTGGGTGACACACTCCTACTGCGCCTTGGCAGTGCTTTCATATTGATGTTGTGGGTCCTTTCTTGGACACCCGCTGGGTGATAGTTATTGATGCGTACAGCAACTTTCCTTGTTGTGCCCATGTCTTCTACTGCATCTGCCAGTACTGTTCGGGTTTTGACATCTATTTTCTGCACTGAGGGCCTTCGTGAAGTTATTGTCTTTGACAATGGCCCCCCAGTTTGAAGTGTTCTGTGCTGCTAATGGAATTCGCCATCTGAACTCAGCCCCATTCCACCTCCAGTCGAACGATGAGGCTGAATGCTTTGTGCGTAAGTTTAAGTCGCAGATGAGCAAGTTGCGCACCACGCACTCTCGCGAGTCTACGCTCGGGACTTTCCTTGCTTCCTATCACTCTCAGCCGCGTGGCACCCGCTCCCCAGCAGAATTGCTACATGGCCACGCCCATCAGTCATCCCTGCAGCTATTGCATTTGCCGCTGTGCGCTCCCACCGCTTCGCCTCGTCTTGGCTTGGCACTGCATGATTTGGTGTACTATCGCGTTTTCTCTGGCAGGCAGTGCTGGGAGCAGGGGCGCATTCTTTGCCAGCATGGCCGCACCTTATTTGTCATTTCTGGTCCCTCTGGCACTGTCAAGCAATGCCGGGACCAGATCCGTTTGTGCCGTCCTCGGTTTTCTGCCGCTGGTTGTTTTCTGCAGTATTGGAGGCTTCTGCCGCGGCAGCCCACAACTCCACCGATGGCGCCTCGGCCCCTCGTGTCTCCGCTGCGGGCGCTCCTGCCGGTCCGGTCACCTGCACCAGACGGATGCCTCTCGCCACTGCCATGGCCCCACCTCCGGCTGCTGCCTTCGCCGCTGCTGTGTTCCTCCGCAGTGCTGGAACCGATGGATGCTGAGGCTACCGTCACACTGCTCCCGCCGTCGCCCATGGAGGTCGTTGCTCCACCTCCTCATCCAAGCATACCCAGTGGTGGTGCGCGGCCTGGACAGGTTCTCCACGGGGCATTTTCCTTGGCCCCTCGGAAGCAATTCGAGGACAGAGGTGGGCAGTGCACCACGGCAGTTCCACTCCCCACCCCTTCAGTTGCGCTGACCCTGGGTCCCTCCACCCGCTGTCAGAAACCCTACTCAACGATGTTGCGTCGTTTCAGGGGGGAGGGATGTGGTATTGATAGCTATGATGCCACAACATAGGTGCGCTCTACTAGGTTGGCACTATGACACCGACGACAGCGCCCTCTAGCAGGTGCTGTGCAGTTCTACGAGTGTCGCTCCAGATTCATCCCATTTGATTCCGAGCCGATGACCAAGCAACTTAGCCTCTACTTCATAAGGGGCTAGCCATTACAGACTTTGTTACTTCAATGATAGTTTGTCCAACTACTAGTGGCTATTAGCGTTGATGCCTATCCAGCTTTGCACCTACGTGCTCTTCAGTGCAAAGTTACGTATGTCATTGACTACTATTTGCTATTACATGTTCTGTAAAGTTAAACACAGTACCGAAGCATTTCACCTCTTCCTGCTCCTACTCCCTTCCTACATTCGGCCTACCCTTCAGTTTACAGGAACAGACCTATGCGCCACCTACCAGGCGGGATACAAAAATCATCACTGCCACGGACTTCAGCAACCATAGCAAGACGGTGTAAGAAGGCTGGCACATGGGACGAACCACTAGAGTCAGATGGTTAATAAAACTTGCTGTCCAGTGGTGTGAAATCACTTTAGACTGTGCTGCATTTCATTGATGACTCTTGCCAACACCGTGCACTGTTCTAACTCGATGTGATTTAGGACACTCTTATGGTTATTTATTTGGACTGTTTACTTGGCAGCTGCTTAGACTGCAAGAATACTGACTTTTGGTAGATATTTGACTGGTTATCTATCATTTTTATGATGTCAATGGGTGGATTAGTTTTAGTAAGCTATCAGAGTATTTTGGTGTTGTACAAACTGTAGTGAAATAAATCACTTATGTTACACAGACCAGGTGTTACAATAATGGATAACTGAATGTGTGTGCCTTACACAATCACAGATTTCTTCACGCTAATGTTAAGACAAATTTCTCTACTGGCATCAGGTAACCTATTAATGAAACGGTGGACCTACAATTTAGTGGGGTCTATCAAAGCAGCATCATCAACATGTAAGAGCTCATGTACCAGTACCTTACTTTAGTTTTGTTTTTAGAGGCAACACCAACGAAAAGTTTGCCATCAGTCGTGTACAGATAAATGCCCAATGCCAGAAATTTTAGGAACCAGTACATACCTTCATTTGACATAGTTCATTACAGGGAATGCTTGTGATAATTTGTCACTGATACATACGGTATCTTGCAATGTCTTCACTGAAGCAATTGCAGCTTTGTAGCCTGAGAGCAAGTAGATGTCCCAATTGTGACCCAATTCTGTATCTTTTACAAACATGCATGTACAAGGAGCATTTTTATGAATGTAAAGAGGATGGCTCAATGGCTCTGAGCACTATGGGACTCAACTGCTGAGGTCATTAGTCCCCTAGAACTTAGAACTAGTTAAACCTAACTAACCTAAGGACATCACAAACATCCATGCCCGAGGCAGGATTCGAACCTGCGACCGTAGCTGTCTTGCGGTTCCAGACTGCAGCGCCTTTAACCGCACGGCCACTTCGGCCGGCCTGTAAAGAGGATGATAATTGGTGAAAAGAACCTTTTACAAAATTAGTTCTCCTTTCTATTCCACTCTCGTATTGTTTGTAGAAAGAAAGATTGTCGGTATGCCTCTGTGTGGGCCCTAATACCTCTGATTTTATTCTCATGGTCTCTTCTCGAGATATACGTAGGAGGGTGCAATACACTGCTCGACTCCTCGGTGAAGGTATGTTCTTGAAACTTCAACAAAAGCCCGTACCGAGCTACTGAGCGTCTCTCTTGCAGAGCTTTTCACTGGAGTTTATCTATCACCTCCGTAACGATTTTGCGATTACTGAATGATATTGTAACGAAGCGCACTGCTCTCCGTTGGATCTTCTCTATCTCTTCTATCAACCCTATCTGGTACCAATCCCACACTGGTGAGCAGTATTCAAGCAGTGGGCGAACAAGTGTACTGTAACCTACTTCCTTTGTTTTCGGACTGCATTTCCTTAGGATCCTTCCAATGAATCTGTCTGGCATCTGCTTCACCGATGATTAATTTTATATGGTCATTCCACTTTAAATCACTCCTAATGCCTACTCCCAGATAATTTATGGAATTAACTGCTTCCAGTTGCTTGCCTGCTATATTGTAGCTAAATGATAATGGATCTTTCTTTCCATGTATTTACAGCACATTACACTTGTCTACATTGAGATTCAATTGCCATTCCCTGCACCATGGGTCAATTCGTTGCAGATCCTCCTGCATTTCATACAATTTTCCATTGTTACAACATTCAGTGCTGATGGATGTCATTGCTGTGAAATGAGGGTCGGGGCATGGGTGCGTATGCAAGTATTGAAGTCCTCTTTCTCGAATGGACGTTATTTCTGGCACAATGGCATAAAGGAGGGAGGAGTGTTGGGACACACCCATGACAACACCTTTGTTTGTTTATCAATGCAAACTGTCTAGTGTCCCTCAAGGCATGATGTACCATTCACAGCCATACTACATGGAGTAAGAACAGTGGTCATAAACAGATTCTGACCAATAGGGACTAAAGAAGAGTGTCGTGGCCTAGTAATAACTTAGTTTCAAACCAACAGGAATTGCTGTTTTCAGTGAATCCAGGTCCATCTCAACCAATTTCCAGGCAAACACCGGAAAGTGGACAACATGCAATGGATATTTGGAGTCAGGTATCTCACAAAATGGCATGGCTCACAGTAGCATGCAAAGCAGAAAAACTTCAATGAACCAAACAATAAAAACATTTGACTGTAGCTTACAGCAGGTGTGTAATACAGTAAGAAAAGTCGCAATTTTGTTTAAATGATGCAACGAGTCGAGTGCACTGGATTTGGAGGTGGAGGGGGTGGGAGTGTTTTTTGTACGATGATGGGGACCCACTCATTTGGGTTTCCGTGACCATGAACCAGGCTGTTTATTTCAATGTTCTTGTGACCAAGTGTTGCCCTTCCTACTACATCTTTATGCTGAACATGTTGTGAACACTCTCGTCTTCCAAGAGAACAATACCCCAGCTCACAGTGCTGCACAAGTAAGTTCCTGGTTTGACAAACACTTGAGCATCCTATAGCCTCTTGACTGGCCCGTTGTATCACATGATTTTAATCTCATAGAAAATGTCCGGCACTATGTGGAACAGTGGGTGAAACACAGCAATCAATATCCTAACAATTTAGCAGTTCTACAGGATCTAATATTCAACATGTCACTCAGCTCAATATCTGAAGAAATTTGTGGATTCTCTTCCTAGTCAAATTGAAGCAAATATCAAGACCAGAGGCACTGTTACACAGTATTAGTATATGTCTGCTGGAGATAAACTTTTTGTCTGTTGTGCAGGTTCATCCCTTTGGGAATGGTTCCTGTTTGTGAATGATGGACTATTGGTTCTGTTAGCGACTAAACATTTCTGCCAAAGTCCCACACACCTGAGCAAACAAAATGCATGTGGGATGAAGCATACGTGCCACAGGTTTCTTGCTATCAACTATGTTAGACAAGCATCCACTCAATGCACATCTAATTTTGCCATTTTTGAATCCAGATAGTTAAGCCAAAATTACTCTTTGCAGCATACACATCATCATAATGACTAAACGGGATCACAGAAGGAAGCTCAGAGCTTCAGTATAAAGGACTAAAAGCACTGCCAGTACCCAGCTCAAGAATTCTGGGTTTTACAAACTCATATAGGACTGATTATTTCCTGTTGGTGCTAACCCCTTAGCATCTTCCAGAGTGCACATATAGCTCAGAAATTTTGCAGATGCTGTGAGACAGTGAGTCAGGATAATAGTGATCTGAGGATGGATATGGATCTGAGAAGAATAAAATAAAATAAGATGTAAACTGAAATTTGAGGAACGGGCGTTCGCAATATAATTTGGTTGTTTAACAGCTAACGTTATCAGAAAATTTATATAAATACTGACAATATGCTTCTTTTTTAAAATGTTCTTACTGACATTACTGGGGCAACAAGGGTCAATAAGAATGGTCTTGGGCTGTATGGAAAACAAACTGGTCAGGGCATCCTACAAATGTTTAATGAGTTTTGTTTTCACATATAACATTTGCACAATTAATTATAGAGACAACTTTTTCTCAGAGTCTGTTACATCAGTACATCTTCTAGTTCATTCACAGTAGCTTTGCATGTAAATGTCTAGTTTTTTTCTACATTGGTGTGACTCTCACATTTTTCTTCCCTATGCTGTACTGAGACAAGTGCTATAACACTGTATTTGAAATATTTACTCACGCTGCCATGAACACAAATACTTAGGAACGAACATATTTACTTATGCTACCCAATCTTGTATAGGAACATAGCAATAATAGCAAAAAAGTAAGTGACCATCATTTCACACTACCACACATAAAAAATGTAAATTATAAAGTACACACTACAACAATACTGCAATAGTGAAAAGTCAATACACAAAATTACAAACATGATTAAACACAAAGATACAATAAAAGTAACTGTACAGCTATTTGATGGTACCAGGATCTTGAAATAATAGTTTTTCACGTAGATTCCACCACGAAATATGATAAATGCACATTACAGCTGTTTCCTGCAAGAGAAAAGAAATTATGTAACTGGAAAACTTTTCATAAAGAAGTTTATCATAATACACTGATAGATAACCCATTTATTTCTAATTTACATAATGATAGTTCTTGCTTAAAGACAACTGAATGCAGGTAATATGTGCATGGAGCATTTACACTATTCAGATGAGCATGGCACTTTCCAAGAAATGATTGAACAAGAAGTGCCAATGGAATTTCTTAGATTTATAATATAATTGATTATTGTCTGGGACAAAAATATTTCCCACAGTTATATCTTCTTGAAGCTTCGTTTTGGTACCTGCCCAAACTACATAGGGATCAAGTAGTTTTAAGTGATCATGGAAGTGTATTGTCCAGAGAGATTCAACACCCTTTGGTTTTGTTAATTACAACTGCACGTTAGTTGAAAGACCATAAAATAAATGGCGATTATTGGTCATGATATTTTTGTTCACAATGGACATTACAGGCTTCAAAATTTTGTCTTCATATTAATTTGTGGTATATAGGAGCAAAATACTTCTAAGCTTCTACTGCTTATGAATGTGTAATTGCATTTATATTGATGCTTTTATGAACCACACATGATTTTATGAGCTATGTCATGCCTTTCTCATGAAGACTGGTATCTTTAACTTAATTCTTACAATATCATGATTTCAGTGTTAATGATTTGCAAAACCACTGTTCAAATGATTTTAAAAAAATTAAAAAAAAACATGAATTTTTTATTAAATAGACACCAAAAAATCAATTAAAACCCAACTATATTTAATTAGAAAAATTTAATTGACATATAAAATGTTACACAGTTAGCCTTACACGAATTAAAAAGAGCCACCATATTTGTTGAAGGCATCTATTTACTGTCACAATAATTTATTTTATTAATATTGTGTTTTGACATTTCTTGCAAGCTTTGACTTTATATAGAATTGTAATGACAATAAAGTACAATTTAGTTTCAATGCATACATTTATAGATCTTCACTAACTTCTCTGGTCTTTTCTCTCCCAAAGTATTTCTAAATTTTGACAAAACAAACCTGTAGGCAGAGAAGATTCTCTAAATGTGTGCAGCGGTGGCAGGGAAAGAAATACGGCACTACTAAAGCAGTTGTAAGAATGGGTTAGCGTTTCGAGTAAATTAATCATAAAAATTTAAACTGAACTATTTAATCATCAATATGGAAAAAATCTCCCTTAAAACCAACACCACCTATAAAATCCCAATTTTATCCAATGGGATGTTTTTTTAAGTGCCTGGGTTTTGCTCAACTCTGGTTTATTGGTTATCTGGAACCCACAGTATCAATAAACCACTCCTTCAGCCCATTTCCGTATTGTGTGCAAGACAGCATTTATGCAGTGCACATTAGCACACACTATAAACTGAATATTGTTTATGACTAATCATAAATGATAGGGAGGGAAATGACACTATTGTATCTCATTCTCTCCCACGTGTAATAATAATAATAATAATAATAATAAGACCTTATTATTGAACGCAAAATTCCACGTTTATTATTTCACCGAAGGAACAAAGCCTTAAATCCTATGCTATTGATGCAATCAATGTGGACCTGGAAGATACATTTTAGCACATTCTGTTGGTGAAGAACTGGTAATAAAACCTCAGTTGTGGTATAAATACATATGTAAACAAATATTAGAGGCATTCTACAGTCCAATATTGTCAGTCAGTGGCTGTATCTAATAAAGTGTATGAATCTGAAACATTGCCTTGCGTATGTCTACAAATTGAAAGAAACATTACAGTCAAAAGTTTCACAACTAAATTAAGACTGAAAACAAAATGACGGTGTCAGTGATCAACTTTTTTCTCTCGTGTCAGCATATCATTGCCCTGTTGTGAAAATATAAACTTCATGTATCTTCATACAAAATAACCCAGCCAGAAAGCCAAGCACATCAAAGAACCCACTACTTCTGGGACATCAGGAGCCACACTGGCCCTAGTTTGAATTTGCCTGGTGGATTATTGATGGACATTGCTCAGTCTGGATGAGGTTTTTAGGGAGTTTCCCCACATCCAACTGGGTAAATATTGGGCTGTCCCCCACATCTCACCTGAGATACACGTTATGCAGTTAGAAAATATTCTCATATGTGAACTTGAGATTTACTCTAGATGTAGACAGATGGGGTACATGAATTCTGGGGGAAGTGGCGGCAACAGAAAGGGCATTGTGGTGACGTCACGAAGGGCATCCGTCATCAACTGCCATTAAAATTGCCACAACCGAGATAATATGTCGACTCCATAGAGAGACAAGACGACAATGATGATGAAGAAGTAGTTTATATGAAATGTTTTTACTTTTTACCAGAGTATCAGAGAGACGTTAAAACTGTGGAGCACATGGGAGTTTAAGCCTCACATAATGTAAGCCTTCATGGCCAGAAATGTTAAAATTATTATAATTTTCTCAATTATATCTGCAGACAACAGAATTATGGGAAAAGTGGATGGGGGGGGGGGGGGGGGGGGTCATTTATGACTTGGATTGATGCATACACTGGCTTGCTGCTGACAATGAATTTTAATGGCAAGGTACATCTGTGCTAGGTTTTGACATCACATGTTCTTGAAATCTGAATACAGGTGACCAATTTCATGCTGCTGTTACTGTCACATAATGGGTATATGCTGCACTTCTCTTTCAGTACCATACACTAAATACTATTGCGCTTAACATCATCTTCCTCCTCCTGATGAAAATGACTTATGTTTGGCTGTCTCTAATGCTTCTGCTTAGCCTATCATGGCTGCCAAGATTTAGGCCTTTTCAAATTAAATTCTGTGGTTTCCTGACCTGACTGCGGAGTGTGTTTCACTACAGTTGATCTATCTGTTTCTCCTCTTGGACAGTTGGCTTTATGTTCCTCTACATACTTGCTCACAGTCAGCCTGAAATTTATAATGGTTGGTGAGAATCCTTGGCCAACTGTCAGTATTCCCCATTACCTTGCTCATGGAATTGTACACTACAGTGACACTCAGTTTTTGCAAGATATTTCTTGTACAGTCTGTGACATAAATAACGAAGGGTTAAGATACCACTGATTTCACAGCCTGTGGTGTCTCCATGAGGGTCATAACACCTTTTATATGTCTAAGGAAAAGTACTCATTCTTTAACAATGCGCTGGTGAGATATTCTAGTCGTCCTACAAGATTTTCCTCAGTGTCAGATTTTCTATGATTTGTTACACAGTTTGTGGAGTGATGGCATAAAGGAACTAGCTGTTTTTATGAATGCGCGAATAAAGCAATCTGAAGAATCAATTCACCATGGAAGAGGCAGACAACATATTAAATTTTTGGATGTATTAAATTTCAAGAAATGAGGTGGCCACTTAGGCCAAGAAGCATATAAAAATCCACACACAGATCATTACATATATTGGGATTTAAATCTCCATTTGTGGCAAAACCATGAGATCATGAAAAATTCAGTAGACAGAGTGAGAAAAATCTGTGGGTGTTGCTAAAAGAACAAGGAGATATGCTGTTCTTGTATGGTCATGGAGTCTACAATGAGTATGAAGTAGAACACCTGTAATGGCACCATTTGCTGAACTGACTGCAGGCATAACACAAGACATTTGTAGGAGTAAATTGTTGCAGGTGTATAACAGGCTAAGTACTGCCTTTCTTCATGTATGATGGTTGACCCCACTGTGAAAATTTTTTTGGCATGGGCGAACATGTTTTACAACGGGTGGACAGTGTCCTTGTATGAATACACAAGTCAGCCGTGAACTCATGCTACAGTAATGTGCATAAGGGATAAAGTGAGACTAATATCTGCACTAAGGCAGTACTACATCACTGTTTCTTTCACACGACCACGTGTACACTGGTATTTACGTCACGCAATTTGTCCTCCAACAAAACTCCGTTTGAATTAGAGAACATTGTGAACTTCCATAGCCAATGGCCTCACTACAGTGGTAATACCAGTTTCCATCGGATCACCGAAGCTAAGCAATGTTAAGTTCAGCTAGCACTAGGATGGGTGACTGTCCGGGTCTGCTGAGCACTGTTGGTAAGCAGGGTGCACTCAGTCCTCGTGAGGCCAATTGAGGAATTACTCGATTGAGAAGTAGCAGCTCCAGTCATGAAAATTGGAAACGGTAGGGAGAGCAATGTGCTGACCACGTGCCCTCCATATCTGCATCCAGTGATGCCAATCAGCTGAGGATGAAACAGCAGTCAGTCGGTACCGTTGTGCCATCTGAGGCCTGTTACACTAAACTGCCAAATGAATGGACAAGTATACTAGAACTCGCATCCACAAATGATGGACTTTTGTGACTCAGTGATACAAACAGACGTACCGTAAGAGTGACCGAATCACGGGGGTAACTGAGGAGAGATCAGATTAACATATGTTTCCTGAAGGAGCACAGCAATCTTTTCAGTTGCTGCAGAAGCTACAGCATGGAAGATTGACTAGCATGGCCTGGTAACATTAGCAACCACGGCCTCGCTCTGTTGATAATGTAATGAGCTGGAAGCAAGGAGGAACTAGTTGTTACATTGAAACTTCCCGGTAGATTACAATTGTGCCGGGCCGAGACTTGAACTCCGGACTTCTGCCTTTCATGGGCAAGTGCTATACTGACTGAGCTATCAGAGCACGACACTCGACCCGCCCTCACAGCTTCAATTCTGCCAGTACCCCGTCTCCTACCTTCCAAACTTCACAGAAGCTCTTCTGCAAACCTTGCAGAACTAGCACTCTTGGAAGAAAAGAGAACTCATTCTAGTTGTTATATTTCCTGAGGACATGCAGCACTACTGTACGACTTAATTATAATGGCATCTTTTTGGGTAAAATAGTTCCCTATTTGGATCTCCTTACAGGAAGCACAATAAGAGGATGTTGTCACAAAGATCAACACATTTGGCATTCTACGAGTCCGAGTGTGGAATAGTAAATCCCTCAACTGAGTATGTATGAGAAAAGGATAGGCTGAAGTTAGTTATACTGGGAATTAATGAAGTGTGATGGCAGGAAGAACAGGTTTTCTAGACAGGTGAGCACAGGATTATAAGCAAAATCGAATAGGAATAATGCAAGGATATGTCTAACTATGAATAAGAAAATTGGAATGCAGGAATATTACTATGAATGCATAGCCAAACAGAAAAAAAGCAAACATGCACCATAATAGTACAAGTTTATATGCTAACCAGCTCCACAGGTGATTAAGAGAACATACAATATGACTGCAGTGCTCCGCGAGCCGGGCAAGCAGGTGTATGGTGCGCCACTGAAGTCACAAGACGACAGCACCACCAGTCTCAGATGCACATGCAGCCTCTCAATAGTGCATCCTACTGGACAGCCGACGATTTACAGAATCGAGCTCGGCCGGTAGAGTGCACTAAGGAGAGGCTGCATGCGCATCCAAGAGTGGGGGCCTCCAGCAGTATCACACTGTAAAGCTTCATGCCCGAATTGCAGGTGTGGAATCTTACCCGGGTAACTACGGCGATAAAAGAAACTATTCAGGTAGTTCAGACAGATGAAAATTTAAGGGCGGTGTGGGACTGGAATTCAATAGTAGGAAAAGGAAGGGGAGGAAAGTAGTAGGAGAATGTGGACTGCAGAAAAGGAATGAAAAGGGAAGCCCTCTGGTAGAATTTTGCACAGAGTGCTAACACATGGTCTAAGTACCGTCGAAGAAGGTTCTAAACACGGATGATGTACAGTTCTATAGCATCGACTGCACACTGACGGGTGCAGCATCGTTGAACGGCATCAAGAAGGCAATGACCTGCGGGCCAAAGGAAAGAGTGAGCAGGAAGACAGAGTTCAGCATCCCATGTCAATGCCAACATAACCAGCTGCCCATCGCTGGTACGGTGCAGTCCAGTCATAGACTTTGAGAGCGTTAGCACTGATTAATAGGATGACAATACTTAGCCTGCTTTCTGCGAGTAGTAATGGTGCACAACAGTAATTGCAAGTAGAAGACAAAGGAAGCACATAAGGCACCTCATAACATGAAGTTAAGTTACGTTTCTTTCCTTTTTAGAAATAAAGTGTTCTATTAATCTGCTAGTGTTATGCACCCGAAGTGTAGTGGTGTGTGTGTGTGTGTGTGTGTGTGTGTGTGTGTGTGCGCGCGCGCGCCCCCTCGCGGGAGGGGGGGGGGGGGCAGTCAAACTGCAGAGAGATACCAATGCTTGACTATAGTTAGTGTGTTGAAGTGGATGTAGATTTCAGAGGATATCTGCGTGGAGAGCTGCGTCACACCAGACTTTGAACTGGAGACCACACCACCATTTGAACTTGAGGTAAAATCCACTTGTGGTACTGGAAAATGAGCCCTTGGTAGTTCACTGCACTGTGCATTTCCTATGCCATGTGTACCAAACACATTTCAGTTTGTATGCATGTCACTTTTTGAACAGCAAAATGGCAGAACAGCTAGTGTATTTGCACGCTGGTCCTCTTGGTATTTAACCAACACACTAGTTTTGACAGGGACGTGTGGTATACACTTTTGCAGTTAATGGCAGTAAAGACTTGCAATAACATGTCCCTATGGCTATAAATCTGTTCAGCAGACATGTTTAACTCTTGTGCGTGTATCACAGACATGTTGAAAAACTTGTACTGGTGGACGCTTGAAAATACACATCAACTATCTCACAAATATCTACTAACAAAGTTTCAAGAAATGATATTATGCAAGAAATCTATGGATATACTGCAGTCTTTATCGGAGTGATAAAGACTGCAGTAAAAAGTTTAGACTACTGTAATTACAGTATGCACAGAGGCATTCAATCAGCAATTCCTCATGTACTTCATACACAGATGGAATGGGAAGAAACATGCGGTACAACGGAAAGTATACTCCGCATGGCAGAATGGGCTGAAGAATATGAATGAAGATGGAAATGTGAGTGCCACTGAGAAGATATGCTAGTCTGTGTTGAGACAGCGTCATGCAAGTATTACTACTTGTGGTGACATGGTTACTTAACATGCAGTAACACTGTAATATGGAAGTCAGTAACAGTGATTTGTGTAATATGTTTTATTTTGTTTTGATTCCAGGAATTTGCAAGTACAAATATATTCCTTAGAATATATAAAACATTTTAGCATCTTGTGCTCCACAGGATGTGTGTATGATAAATACTTTTACATGTAAACAACATCGTGACAGCAATGTGAGTTCACTATGAAGCTCCTCAAACCTCTGTAGCACAGTTCTGACTCAGAGATGACCATTATACTGCTGAAAGAGGATGTCACACACAAAGGGATGCAGATGGTTCACAGCTGTCAGCGTGTCTTGGATTACTACCACAGGTCCCATGGAAGCACAGGACAATTCCTCCCATAGCATAATACTGCTCCCACCAGCCTGCGACCTTGACGCATTGCACATTTCGAGCCATCATTCACCTCGATGACAGTGTTTGTGGAGACGACCGTCGAACTAGTGTAGCAGAAATCTGCTTCACCCATACAGCCAACACATTTACATTGATTGATGATCGAATCTCAATGGTCCCATGCCCACTGCAGTCGTATTGGCGATGTCGTTGGGTCAACATGTGAACACGTAGGGGTTGTCTGCTGTGGAGTTCCACATTTAACAATATATGATGAACAGTGTGTGTGCACCAGCATTGTGCTCCTCCAGTGGAGATGCTACAGATCACCACTATCCTACTTGACAGAGCAGAGAGACCTCCAAACCCCATATTCTGTCAAGAGTTGTGTCTGTTCAACCATTTAGCACCTAGTGGTAGTTTCACTGTCCTCCTACTCTTTCTGTAGATGCTTACAAAAGTAGCACATGAACATTCAACCAGCTTCACCACTTACGAGATACTCGTTCACAGGCTCTGCATAATAATAATAATCCGCCCTTTGTCAAAGTTGCTTATCTCAATGGATTTCCCCATTTGCAGCCCATATCTTCACTAAGGTGATCCCCCGTGTCTGCTCCACTTACATGCTTTTGTTACTGTGTCATGTGCCCACAGCGCCACCATGTGGAATCCAACATCACAGTGGGCAGTGGTCATAATGATTTGGCTGATCAGTGTATAAAGTAATGTTGTTTATGGTAATGAGAGAAGGTGAAGCCTCGTGCCACACTTGCCCATTTCCATGAGACACTGTGAAGAAATGTGAAATTTAACCCAAGACATAGGTGTTAAATATGGTGATCAGGAGGTTTACACCACCACCATTTCTACCAATGCCAACTAGATACTAGAAGATTTTTTTCACCACCAGGATTCAAACCAATAAACTATGACTCAACGGCCACCCACCAAGGATAATTTCTCGTTTTACATAAAACCCCATATAAGTGTGGCCCGAGAATCTGCACTGAGGAACTAATTAGTAACTACAGAAAAAAAGCAACAGCAATTTTGATGCACTAAGCAATGCTTTTTTTACAGTATTATAAAACCAGTTTTTTACTCTGCAGTCTATACTGTATTTTACAGCTTTCAGTTTCTAACTTTGTTCGTAGCTCTATCGAATGAACATTTTAAATCTATGTATTCTAGAAGTCAACTTATTTCAGGTCACATTTCTCTGAAACAACCATTACTCACACAGCCAGATCACAAAATAAAACTAAAATGGTATAAATGCAGACCAACACAGCTGAAAATGATTTGCACATTTTGTAAAATAATTATTTTTATCACAAGACATGTGAACAAACCTCGTATCTAATGCTGTAAGGTAAACTGAGGTACTTACTCCTTTTGACATGCAAACAAGGTTAGAAGATTCTGCTGGAGCAGGGATTTTTCCCTTGGTCGATCCTTCTTGTTCAGCCCTTGCTTCCGACAACTGCCAATGCTCCTTGACAATGGACGCAGGGCAGGTGATTTTTTAACACTGGAAATTACGCCCTGAAAGAAAATGGATATTGGTATAAATAATGGATGCAGACAATACTTTAAAATATGGATCATCAAATATGTTTACATTTCAAACAAACAAAACTTACTCTACTAAGGAGTATGGAAATGGAACATATAGAAACCTTGCTAAAATACGCAAAATAGGAAAGGTAACCACTTACCTACAGAGGATTGGTGGATGGCACACAGGAGCATGTGATAGAAAAAGGTTAACGCTAGTTTTTGAGCTCTTGCTCTTATTTTAGTAGGAGTTTGTGTGAATGTGTGCTCAAAAGCTAGTGTTAACCGTTTCCTATTACGAGTTTCTGTATGCCATTACGTGTTTTTTCATCCAAGAATTTCCAATATTATTTTAACATACATAATTTTGTATAAAAATTTCCCAAAAGAATTCAACAAATTTTTCCCAATCGAGTTAACCATTTTGTACTCAAAGCATGAAGCAACTTATGAAGCTTATCAATTAACTAATATTTCGAGCCACAAAACTGAAAGACTTGCATGTATTAGCCTAGACTGATGCCAGCACATAGTAGCTTTTTTGCTGACTTAACTGCCAGTCAATCCTATGAAAAAGTTCCCCATTACAAAAGTAAGACATTTCATGTTTACATCTTCATGGACACTACCACTACAGTCTGCAAAAATTTAAACAACAACTTATAACTGTTGTGACTCGCCGATCTTTCAAAGTGGCGCCGCACAGTTACGCGTGTCCTCTACATGCGGCGCTGTCTGCCAGTCAAGCAGCAGCAGCGCCACCTAAGTGGCCAGCCAGCCAGTGGCCACTAGACTCGGACTCAGTTTATGTTTTGACTGGTAAAGTGACACACGTCTTACTCTGTTTACTTGATCTGTGACTCATGTATTGCATCGTCCTTGAAATATATTTGTTCAACTTGAAGTTATAACTATAACCTTACAGAATGAGATTTTCACTCTGCAGCAGAGTGTGCACTGATATGAAACTTCCTGGCAGATTAAAACTGTGTGCCCGACCAAGACTCGAACTCGGGACCTTTGCCTTTCGGGGGCAAGTGCTCTACTATCTGAGCTACCGAAGCACGACTCACGCCCGGTCCTCACAACTTTACTTCTGCCAATATCTCGTCTCCTACCTTCCAAACTTTACAGAAGCTCTCCTGCGAACCTTGCAGGAGAACTTCTGTAAAGTTTGGAAGGTAGGAGACGAGATACTGGCAGAAGTAAAGCTGTGAGGGCGTGAGTCGTGCTTCGGTAGCTCAGATGGTAGAGCACTTGCCCGCAAAAGGCAAAGGTCCCGAGTTCGAGTCTCGGTTGGGCACACAGTTTTAATCTGCCAGGAAGTTTCAATAACCTTACACTTATTTTATAACACATAATGTACATATCTGTGAAAACAATCTGGATGTTTGTGTCTCTTAAAAAAATGTGGAACTAGTTGAAATCACCATCCCACAGTCAAGTGAAAATAAAACAGAAGATCCCCATTTAGAATCACTGAATGTTTTTTTGTTTTCCATTCTCATGAAATCACCTGAATAATTGAAAACAGTAATCATATATCGCCTGTTAAATGCTTTGAGGTAGCAGATGGTAAGTTCAAAAGTCACTTGCCAAATCTTTGAAGAGAAAATGATAACAGGGATGGGGATTAGGGCATACTCTTAATAATCTCTGAAAATAATACTTAATACCCTTAACATCTTTAATTCTACAGAGTAAAATTCAAGAAAATAGTGTAGCAGTTCCCGAATGGCATCTCACTTGGTATCTCTGGAGCAGAATATGGAAAAGAACTTTCAAAAGCATATAAATCAGGCATAATGGCCTTGTAAAGCTGTCCTCAACCTGGAGGTTGGCTTCAAAAATACACTGCTTTACACGGTACAGAATTTGTAAGTACTCATCTCCCTTTGATCGCCTGTGTATCTGGGCCCGTAACGCTGCATGTGGTTTCTGAAACATGGTATGGTTTGTTATTTTTCACAATAACAAATCTTTGCCACAGGTGAAACAGTACGGGAGGGGGAGGCTTTTACACACTCACATCTGGCCTTCAGTGAAATACTGATCTACTGGTTAATGATCATAATTTGCAAACCCTTAACCAATACGATTTCTACAGAATGTATACATTATGTAATCAGTGAATCATGTTCAACTAAATGAAACTGTGCAGGGTCTCTTTTTGATTACTGTACTGCAGCACATATGTAAATTGAAAAATAAGAAAGGACAACGCAAGACCTTTTGACTGTGCGACTGGAAGGAAAGAAGGGAGGGAAAAAAATAGGGCTTAATTTTCTGCCAAACTTGAGGTTATTAAGGTTGAAGCATAACCCTCGACTGGAAAAGGATTATTTTGTTGCATTTGATCTAGTAATATGTTCACTGATAGGTTCATTAACAGATGTGTGTGGGAGTGTTGTAACGATTGATACACCACCAGTTTCATAATATAGTCAAGCACACATTACGTAACACTGACTTTCATGTCCTTATGAAGTTGGCTGGCATACAGAATGACAATATTTGGTGAGTCCAAACGCACTCAAGATTAGGAAATACTGATTCATAATTTTAAAAGGAAGAAAGATTACAGCCAAATCACGTCACCGCCATCAAGCACTTTGGAGACTAGTTGCTAGGTCAGTCGAACTAGAATGTATGATGAGATTTAGGGACACTATGGTAAACATAATTCCGGAACATTGGAGGGGGACAGCCCTATTCATTTCGAATATATGTCCATTCTTAACTAATGTCTCACTTAAATTAGTATATTCAAAAGATTTCTACATAGCTTGTGTATATTGTGTAAGAGTATTGTCAGCTAGAAGGATGCCTTCTATAACAGAGAGAAGAGCAACACTGTCTGATACAGCCAGTATTCAAAAATGTCACAATAATGGAAAAGAAGATGTGCATTCATGTACAGGCAAAAGATTCCTTGGTTCTTGCTATATGAACATGTCACAAACCTAACATGGCACACATACAAAAACTCTGAACATGTCACATGGCTACTTGTCAACTTTTTGTTGCTCTGAAGATTGTGATAACTTTTTTGCCCTAAGTTGGCATCAATTTTGATAACAGTTAACCACATCATAACTTGATCACTACACAAGTATGTATAATGGATGTCAGCCTTTCAAGGTCACAGCAGTCTGCCTTTTATGATACATCAATCTATCATTTCTTTTCCTCATGGTGATTAACCCATTAGTTCACAGCATAACATTAATGGTGCACATGACACGACTAGATTTTTACTGATTTTTTTGAACAACAATGAACTTCTATAACCTTGTTATACTTATTTAAGGATTGTTCAACTTTTTTTCTTCTTCATTCCCCTATTAGTCACTGTGAGAATCAGTCCAGTACTGGGAACACTAAAACTAAACTAAGCTAAACTCTGTCTGAAAGGTCTTGGAAGACCCTAACAGTACTGACTGACTGCTGTGGCAACTGAAAACTTAATTTAAAACATTTTCAATACAGCCATGTATTTAGAATATGGTTAGTACGACACTTAAAATACTTTAATCATTCAGGTTCAAAAACAGTGAACAGTTCCTTAATACATCTACAATCACATACCATTTACTTAAATTTATGCAACATTATTTGTACTGCAGGGACAAATCCTGAATTTTCAGTGTTACATAAAAGTGCTTCTAAGAATTAATGAGAACAATTTTTACATGTTCGTCTATTATTCCTACTGCTGTTTAATTGTTTATTCTTCTGCAGCAGGTATTCTGTGAGAATCATATCCCCCAAAACTGCTCCCTTCCACAGAAGAAGGAAATGCAAAAAGAAGAAAGTGCTACTATTCATTCCACCACACACAAGGAACATTATTTGTTCCTGTGTAATTGGCATGACAACTCCTTTGTCAAATTACCTTCCACTAGGAAAGTCGAATGTGCTCAACGACTATGATATGACTTTCAAAATGGTAGAGAGCATCAGTCTGTAGTTGTTTCCATTCTAACTTTATTAAAGCAGATACAGATTTTGGGCCATATTTCAGAGTTGTTATACATGTCCTAGTATGTCTATACCTGTTGTTTGGACTCCTGTCACAGTTCATTAAGGACTAAAGGTTTTAGTAGCCAAAACTTGGATTTGCTTTAATACAGTTAGAACAGAAATGACGTCTGATTGCTGCTCTCTACCACTTTGAAATACAACTAGTGTGAATTAAGTAACTAATTTTAAAAGATATCCTTAGGAGTCAAGGAAACACACTGTTGTTCCCTGACCTTCCATCCTGACGAAATACAACAAAGACATGGGTGGAACTTATTAAATGGATCAAACTGTGAATCAGTTGAGCATAAATAACTGTAATAGTTTCAGTTGATTATTGAATGCCACTGTAGACAATGTCTGGATACTTTACCACAGAAATGGAGATACAATGCCTCGTGTAAATTTTCAAATAGAAATTATGTAGTTACTTATGAAGAGGTATCCTATGCCGCCAAAAGGGCCTAGATAAATCCCGCACTCCAGTACAGTAGCAGGCAAGTTTTGATTAGATGAAATGAAATGTTACACCACAACTTAGTCTGGAGCATTGTACAGCTTGGCACCAATGCAGCAAATTGATGGGATAAGGAGTGAGGTGCTATTATCATGGCGTTTATATAGCGTGAAGTAAGAAGATATATTCAGAGTGCAAGGGTATTTATTCAGCGCACCAGTGCCAAAAACTAGGTCTTCCACCACTTCTCAAAAGCGAAGTTGAGACATTTTCAACTACAACAGGGTATGCACAAAAGCTGAATGGATGAGAAGCCACTACTGCTTCACGGTTGCGAGCAAGCAGGTTACCTTGTTTTGGTTTCTGGGCTAAGATGATGGTGAGAGAAAAACATTAGCTGACCTGGTTAACATAAATAGTACTTGAATTAGACACTCCCTATCAGTGTGCTCAGATGTTCTCAAACAGCATCCAGGTGTGCAAGTGAGGTCAAACTACACGACCAGTGTCAACCTCTAAATTCGAGACAAAGACTGTTCACATTGCAAAGTGATGCAGCTAGTCACCTACTCTGTACTTGGGTTTCAAAAGCTACATGCATCTGCCAGAGCAGAAGGTTGTATATGGGCTACCTGGCATCTTCACACAGCTGAATCACCTACTGGATGACTACCTCCCAGACAAGATATGTGTGAGTCTGGAATGGTTGCTGACTGGCCACCCTGTCGCTTCACTCCTTGTGGACCACCTCATCACTGGCCTCAGCCTAAAGCAAACAAATGCCTCCTATGTTGATCATTTTGGGGGTTATGCTATGGACACACCTTTGGTATGACGTCACAGGTGGCAGACTGCTATTCACACCACTCTCCAGATTTTTAAACAGTTTTAGGTTTCAAATACTTTTTTAATAATTGGTTTTGGTAATACTTACTCTAAAAGTAATTAGAAGTGGACTTATATTCACATTGGATTATCTTGTACCATTACAGCTTTGAGAAGGGTGTTATATGTGAGTGTGTTTATCAGTATGTCATATCCTTCATTTCAATTATTGCTTCACAGCCTGTGCCATATTGATCCTTCCCACCAACATCAGCTTTTCTGAATTCAGCAGGTGGGAACTTTCCCTGCACTACATCCTACATTCCCATAACCCTCCTGGCCTCAGCCTTCGTTAGTCACTGTCCTCACCCATACATCCCCTTCCCTGTTCCCATTCCAACACTACAGAGCCGTCATTCCATCACTACACCCAGTCTATTAATTTATCTCCTTTTCCGCAACTTCCCCCTCCCCATTCCAGCCTTCTCCTTACCCCTACCCAGTTGCCATTCCCATCATGTCCTGGTTCTGCTGCTCACAGTGAGGTTTCAGTTGCCTGAGACTGCAGCCGTGTGTGTGAGCTGCAATTGCACGTGTGTGTGTGTGTGTGTGTGTGTGTGTGTGTGAGAGAGAGAGAGAGAGAGAGAGAGAGAGAGAGAGAGAGAGAGTGTGTGTGTGTGTGTGTGTGTGTGTGTGTGGGGGGGGGGGGGGGGGGGGGGGGCAAGTATGCTCGCACGCGTGTCTCTGCCTTTTGTTGACGAAGGCCTTAACGGCTGAAAGCTATAATTGTGTGAGACTTTTCATTGTGCCTATCTGCAACTCAGCATCTCGGCTATATGGCGAGTAGAAACTTTCCTTCTCATAATATTGTTACATTCCATCCTGGATTTTCCATTGTTTGATTTTTGCGATTAAAAGCAAAGGAGTCGTAACTTAAGAGTTAGCTACAGGAGTTCCATAAATTCAACAATTTCTGTGTATGAAATTTTCTTGGGTTTTATAAGGTTCTTTTGTATTACTGTTACAGCTTCTTGTACGGGTATGTTTGAGTAAAGATCGGTGATATCAAGTGATGTAAACTGAGCATCTTGAGGAGCTTTCTGGTTCTTAGTTCTTTAGCTAGTATCATGCAGTTTTTTTAATGGAATATATTCCTTCATATGTATAATTTTTTCATCACTATGTTATTTAGTTTTTGTGACAGTTTGTGTGCTGGGCTATTTGTAGAGTTCACCATGGGATGTATAGAATTTTATGTCTTTTTATGTCTGTGGCAAATTGTCAAGTACTCGTTGTTGACAATGTCTTAGATGTGCTTGCTTATGCTGTCATAAACTGTGGGTTCCATGTTGTTTCCTGCTCCTATCTGCATGTTAAAAGCTTTCTGTTTAGTAACTCCTCCTCCTTGTGTGACTGCCTTATGTCAGTTTTTAACCAGAGTTTTTCTGCATTAGGCTTTATAAGTTTTGCTACGCTGCTGCTAGAACACATTTTCAGAGCACTGGAGATATATTCACATTAAAGAAAAAATGAAGATAAAATATTAAATGAAAAACTTGAAAGTGTATCAGTGAATTTCTTCAAATATTTTGATAGTATACTTAAATAAAAATAGTAACACATAGAAATAAGCACAATTGTAAAATCGATATAAGTAAATTATTATTTAACTTGTTAAGATAAATAATCACTGTACAAAAGCATATCATACTCTACGAAGACCTATAATGTTATCTGTCGACTATTTGTAGGAACATCTCCGTAACTGTCTTGTTTTTATTTTTATTTTTTTAAATGCAAGATATTTTCGATGTTTGAAGTGTACAGCAAGTTATATGTGATGTTTAGTGTGAGTGAGACTCCATACAAATAGACCGTAAGAAAACTGTTAAGTACAAATTCTTCACAAAAAGATTGACAACCAATGAAAAATTTCATGTTTCTTATATATTGCAGTAAAGTCAATGAAATGAAGCAGATCCCCCACATATCAACAACATCACACTGAAATGGCATAAAAAAAAAATTATATAAAAAAATAAAAAAAACCGCTCTTGATTCTCTCTCCATATGATCACCCCCATCCCAATACGATGTTGCTGGCTCTTATCCCCGCAGTATTTCTTTTCAGTTAGTAAGTAATGTGTGTACCAGGTTTAGCTGATATGCTCTAGGGGTTTAGTAGTAGTTTTTTACTCATGGCTTTGCCTGGATAAACATTACATATTATACATATATTTCATTTATTTCACACATATTTCACCTGTATCTCTAGCAACCCCCCCCCCCCCCCCCCCCCATGAACCATGGACCTTGCCGTTGGTGGGGAGGCTTGCCTGCCTCAGCGATACAGATGGCCGTACCGTAGGTGCAACCACAACGGAGGGGTATCTGTTGAGAGGCCAGACAAACATGTGGTTCCTGAAGAGGGGCAGCAGCCTTTTCAGTAGTTGCAGGGGCAACAGTCTGGATGATTGACTGATCTGGCCTTGTAACATTAACCAAAACGGCCTTGCTGTGCTGGTACTGCGAACGGCTGAAAGCCAGGGGAAACTACAGCCGTAATTTTTCCCGAGGACATGCAGCTTTACTGTATGATTAAATGGTGATGGCGTCCTCTTGGGTAAAATATTCCGGAGGTAAAATAGTCCCCCATTCGGATCTCCAGGCAGGGACTACTCAGGAGGACGTCGTTATCAGGAGAAAGAAAACTGGCGTTCTACGGATCGGAGCGTGGAATGTCAGATCCCTTAATCGGGCAGGTAGTTTAGAAAATTTAAAAAGGGAAATGGATAGGTTAAAGTTAGATACAGTGGGAATTAGTGAAGTTCGGTGGCAGGAGGAACAAGACTTTTGGCCAGGTGATTACAGGGTTATAAATACAAAATCAAATAGGGGTAATGAAGGAGTAGGTTTAATAATGAATAAAAAAATAGGAGTGCGGGTTAGCTACACCAAACAGCATAGTGAACGCATTATTGTGGCCAAGATAGACACAAAGCCCATGCCTACTACAGTAGTACCAGTTTATATGTCAACTAGCTCTGCAGATGATGAAATAGATGAAATGTATGACGAGATAAAAGAAATTATTCAGGTAGTGAAGGGAGACGAAAATTTAATAGTCATGGGTGACTGGAATTCGTCAGTAGGAAAAGGGAGAGAAGGAAACATAGTAGGTGAATACGGATTGGGGGGAAGGAATGAAAGAGGAAGCCGCCTTGTAGAATTTTGCACAGAGCATAACTTAATCATAGCTAACACTTGGTTCAAGAATCATAAAAGAAGGTTTTATACCTGGAAGAATCCTGGAGATACTAAAAGGTATCAGATAGATTATATAATGGTAAGACAGAGATTTAGGAACCAGGTTTTAAAATGTAAGACATTTCCAGGGGCAGATGTGGATTCTGACCACAATCTATTGGTTATGAACTGCAGATTGAAACTGAAGAAACTGCAAAAAGGTGGGAATTTAAGGAGATGGGACCTGGATAAACTGAAAGAACCAGAGGTTGTAGAGAGTTTCAGGGAGAGCATAAGGGAACAATTGACAGGAATGGGGGAAAGAAATACAGTAGAAGAAGAATGGGTAGCTCTGAGGGATGAAGTAGTGAAGGCAGCAGAGGATCAAGTAGGTAAAAAGACGAGGGCTAATAGAAATCCTTGGGTAACAGAAGAAATATTGAATTTAATTGATGAAAGGAGAAAATATAAAAATGCAGTAAATGAAGCAGGCAAAAAGGAATACAAACGTCTCAAAAATGAGATCGACAGGAAGTGCAAAATGGCTAAGCACGGATGGCTAGAGGACAAATGTAAGGATGTAGAGGCTTTTCTCACTAGGGGTAAGATAGATACTGCCTACAGGAAAATTAAAGACACCTTTGGAGAGAAGAGAACCACTTGTATGAATATCAAGAGCTCAGATGGCAACCCAGTTCTAAGCAAAGAAGGGAAGGCAGAAAGGTGGAAGGAGTATATAGAGGGTTTATACAAGGGCGATGTACTTGAGGACAATATTATGGAAATGGAAGAGGATGTAGATGAAGATGAAATGGGAGATAAGATACTGCGTGAAGAGTTTGACAGAGCACTGAAAGACCAGAGTCGAAACAAGGCCCCGGGAGTAGACAACATTCCATTAGAACTACTGATGGCCCCGGGAGAGCCAGTCATGACAAAACTCTACCATCTGGTGAGCACGATGTATGAGACAGGCGAAATACCCTCAGACTTCAAGAACAATATAATAATTCCAATCCCAAAGAAAGCAGGTGTTGACAGATGTGAAAATTACCGAACTATCAGTTTAATAAGTCACAGCTGCAAAATACTAACGCGAATTCTTTACAGACGAATGGAAAAACTGGTAGAAGCCCACCTCGGGGAAGATCAGTTTGGATTCTGTAGAAATGTTGGAACACGTGAGGCAATACTGACCTTACGACTTATCTTAGAAGAAAGATTAAGGAAAGGCAAACCTACGTTTCTAGCATTTGTAGACTTAGAGAAAGCTTTTGACAATGTTAACTGGAATACTCTCTTTCAAATTCTGAAGGTGGCAGGGGTAAAATACAGGGAGCGAAAGGCTATTTACAATTTTTACAGAAACCAGATGGCAGTTATAAGAGTGGACGGGCATGAAAGGGAAGCAGTGGTTGGGAAAGGAGTGAGACAGGGTTGTAGCCTCTCCCCGATGTTATTCAATCTGTATATTGAGCAAGCAGTAAAGGAAACAAAAGAAAAATTCGGAGTAGCTATTAAAATTCATGGAGAAGAAGTAAAAACTTTGAGGTTCGCCGATGACATTGTAATTCTGTCAGAGACAGCAAAGGACTTGGAAGAGCAGTTGAGCGGAATGGACAGTGTCTTGAAAGGAGGATGTAAGATGAACATCAACAAAAGCAAAACGAGAATAATGGACTGTAGTCAAATTAAGTCGGGTGATGCTGAGGGAATTAGATTAGGAAATGAGACACTTAAAGTAGTAAAGGAGTTTTGCTATTTGGGGAGCAAAATAACTGATGATGGTCGAAGTAGAGAGGATATAAAATGTAGACTGGCAATGGCAAAGAAAGCGTTTCTCAAGAAGAGAAATTTGTTAACATCGAGTATAGACTTAAGTGTTAGGAAGTCCTTTCTGAAAGTATTTGTATGGAGTGTAGCCATGTATGGAAGTGAAACATGGACGATAACTAGTTTGGACAAGAAGAGAATAGAAGCTTTCGAAATGTGGTGCTACAGAAGAATGCTGAAGATAAGGTGGGTAGATCACATAACTAATGAGGAGGTATTGAATAGAATTGGGGAGAAGAAGAGTTTGTGGCACAACTTGACTAGAAGAAGGGATCGGTTGGTAGGACATGTTTTGAGGCATCAAGGGATCACAAATTTAGCATTGAAGGGCACCGTGGAAGGTAAAAATCGTAGAGGGAGACCAAGAGATGAATACACTAAGCAGGTTCAGAAGGATGTAGGTTGCAGTAGGTACTGGGAGATGAAGAAGCTTGCACAGGATAGAGTAGCATGGAGAGCTGCATCAAACCAGTCTCAGGACTGAAGACCACAACAACAACATCTCTAGCAAATTTCACCCTGCAGTTTCATTTTCATGCAGTTCAATGTTCATGACATCATTTCTCCTGAACTGTGTGTCATACAATGATAAAATTTTGCATGTACATCAAGTGGCAAATGTGTCTTCAATACAGTTAGTAGTATAGAAGTAATAAATTAAAACATCATGCATATGTGGTAGTTTTACTGCATGAACAGCAAAACTGTTGTGAGCAATAAACTTCCTTCCTTTCACCATTTCGGGGTGTGAGGGTGGGTGTGAGGGTGGGTGGGGGTGGGGGGTGGGGGGGGGGGGGTGGAGGGGCGTTGGTGGTTTGTCAGTGAGAAAAATTTTCGTAAGGGTTTGAAATTATGTGTAAAGTTCGTTGCAAATTACTAAGTGTTCTCATTCTCAAATATTCCAGGAACAAAGTCTGGGCATTCGTACATCATGGGCTACATTTCTTCTTCATCCCTACCTATGCCACTTTGATATCTAGGTTGTTCTTACCCCATAGCAATTCTTTCCAGACAGTAGCACACACACACACTTTTTTATAATATGTGTGGTTATTGTGTTTTAACTATTTTTGTCACATGAGAAACACAGTTAAATAACATTTAACTTCCAGACAAAAAAAGACTTTCATTTCATGTATAATCATAATGACTGTAAAGCACAATTTAGTCCTTTAGAAACATGCAGAAATTTATATTTCTTCACTAATTTCTCAGCTATTTTCGCTCCTAAATTATTTATTAGTTTTGACCAAACAAGCCCGTAGGTGGAGAAGATTCTCTCAATGGACAAAGCGCTGGGAGGACGAGAAGTGAGACTTTTCATGAAAGCAGTAAGTCCTATTAGTTAGTAAGTTTCATTTTTTTGTTGTTTCCAACTGTGTGTCTTCCACCACTTACTTGGATGTAACTGTGTTACAACTGCATCAGAAAAGAGGGTGGCAGGAAAATAATCAGAATCTACATCTACATGATTACTCTGCTATTCACAATAAACTGCCTGGCAGAGGGTTCAATGAACCACCTTCACGCTGTCTCTTTACTGTTCCACTATCGAACAGTGAAAATTAGCACTTAAATTTTTCTGTGCGAGCCTTGGTTTCTCTTATTTTATCATGATGATCATTTCTCCCTTTGTAGGTGGGTGCCAACAGAATGTTTTCGCAATTAGAGGAGAAAAGGTGACCAAAATTTCATGGGAAGATCCTGTTGCAACGAAAAACGCCTTTGTTTTAATGATTGGCACTCCAATTCATGTATCATGTCTGTGACACTATCTCCCCTATTTCACGATAATACAAAACAAGCTGCCCTTCTTTGAGCTTTTTCGATGTCATCCGTCAGTCCCACCTGATGCAGATCCCACACCACACAGCAATACTCCACAATAGGGTGGACAAGTGTGGTGTAAACAGTCTCTTTAGTAGACCTGTTGCACCTTCTAAGTGTTCTGCCAATGAATCGCAGTCTTTGGTTTGCTCTAGCCACAACATTATCTATTTGGTCGTTCCAATTTAGGTTATTTATAATTGTAATCCCTAAGAATTTAGTTGAATTTACAGCCTTCAGATTTGTGTGACTAATTGCATAATCAAAATTTAGTGGATTTCTTTTAGCACTCATGTGAATAACTTCAAACTATTCTTTATTCAGGGTCAATTGCCACTTTTCGCACCATACAGATATCTTATCTAAATCATTTTCCAATTTGTTTTGGTCATCTGATGACTTTACAAGATGGTAAATGAGTGCATCATCTGCAAACAATCTAAGACAGCTACTTAGATTGCCTCCTATATCGTTAATATAGATCAGGAACAACAGAGGGCCTATAACACTTCCTTGGGGAACACCAGATATTACTTCCATTTTACTCGATGACTTTCCGTCTATTACTATGAACTGTGACCTTTCTGACAGGAAGTTGCAATCCTAAAAGACATAAAACTTGCAATCCACTCTGAATGCATCTCTATCAGACACTTTTTTCTTGTTTGGCAGTTAACTGTCCCTCTGGATCTTGGATCTAGCATATCAGCAAGATAGTGAAATGGTTCTAGTGCTAGTTCCTTGTATTTTTTATTACTTTCTTATGGGGTTCCACATTACGACTTTCTACAAGATTGAACCATGGCTTGACAACTTGTGCAATATTTGTGCAGTCTGACTGAAGAAGGTCCAGGACTCTACAAACCTCTGACAATTGTTTGAGAAGAAGATGAGTGGCATCTTTATCAATTATCTAACATTTCACTTAGGTTAGCAGGGACTTCTTCAAAGTGCTCTGTTACAGTTTCTACATATTAAGAATAAATTAGTTGTAAGACTGAGCTATTTTTTGGAAGAAATTAATTATAAGAATTTAAATTTAACCATTTAATTGTCAACATGAGAAAACCCAAATTAACCCACTGGATTGGGTTTTCCTCAACCCTTGGCCATATATGTGAAAAAGGTATTCCATTTGAATCTAGTGACATGTGAAAGCACTGTACTGAACAGGTCACTGAATATTGTGCAGGGGCTGCTGAATTTAGTGGAATTGCATTTTTAATTATATTTACTTATAGGTCCCATAACTCTGACTTCAGGATGTTTCTGTTCCAAGCTAGAAAGTGTTCTTGGTTCACGTGAAAAAAAGTACCAAAAATTAGTTGTTGGTGACTTTAATATTAATTTTAAAAGTGATTGTGTAAGGAAAAGTAGGAAGAGCCCCTAAATTCACATTATCTGATGCAGGCTGTATTCTCTCCAACCACATTTTTGTTCATTCTTCATTACTATAGGGACAGTCTGTTAGTAAAAGGGTAAATGGCCTTTCAGACTGTGATTCACAAATGTTAATATTAAAAGGAATTTGTGCACATACACGTTAAATATCATAACATATTATTCAGAAAAGTTAATCCAGTGGCAATAGACTTTTTAAACTACATTACACAGCAAAAGTGGAAAAAAGCTTATAGTGCAGATAACATAGAAAATTGTGTAATGCTTTCCTGAACATTTCTCTCTTGCTCTATGAAAACTCCTTTCCGTCAGAATGTTTGAAACACGATACTGGCACTAACAGGCAACCTGGATTTCTGACTAATGTGAAAAGGATATCATGTAGAACAAAATGGGAATTATATCAAAACATTATGGATAGTAACAATCAAGCTGCTGTAGTCCATTACAAACAGTATTGTAAAGTGCTTAAAAAATGTCACAGAACGGCAAAACGCATGTGGTATGCAAATACAGTAATTAATCCTCAGGATAAAATTAAAATCATTTGGGCAGTTACGAAGAAAGTGTTTGGCCAATGGCGCAAGGTCAAAGATACTTAGTAAAAATGTTTTTGTTAGTGATAAGTCAGATATATGCACAGTATTTAACAACCACTTTCTGAATACAGCAGGTGAATTAAACAAAACTTAGTTTCTATGGGGAATGCTTTTCAAGACTTCTATCCGAAATACACCTCCATGATACTGGCAAAGGGAAGATTGTGTCAATAATTAACTCACTGGAAACTAAGAACTCTCATGGATCTGACAGGGTGTCTAGCAGGATAATGAATCACTTCGCTGCATATGTTAGCATAGTACTTACCCATATTTGTAATTCTTCCTTCAGGAATAGGCAGTTTCCTGAATGATTTAAGTACAGAATAGTAAAACTGCTTTATAAAAAAGGAGAAAGGTATAACATAGGCAATTTTAGACCTGTTTCTATGCCATTGGTATTTGCAAAAGTTTTTGAAAAGGTTGCATAGATATGCGTAATTGACCATTTTGGTTCATATAAGTTGCCGTCAAACATACAGTACGTTTTCAGAAGAGGCTTAGCAACTGAAAACACTATATTCTCTTTTCTCGGTGAGGTGATGGATGGATTAATCAAGAAGTTGCAAACGCTAGCCATCTTCTTTGATTTAACTACGGTGTTTGATTGTGTGGTTCACAAAATATTAGTGCATAAGTTGGACCATTATGAAATAAGAGAAGTAGCTCTCATGCTTTAAGAACACACAGGTATTCTCCACAGTAAAAAAAAATACCAGCTATGACATAATGTCTGATTGGGGCATAGTTAAGTAGGAGGTGCCTTCAGGGGTTGGTGCTGGGACCGCTCAGCTTTCAATTAGATAATACTACGCAGAATCCAATCTGCATTTGGATCACACCTCCTTGACTCTTATGCACAGACATGAGGTACTCTGCTGCATCAATCTTCAATAGAGAGCCACAGGAATTACAATACCTTAGCAGTAATGCTTGCACATTCAAGTCTAAACCAAAGAATTTCCTCATGGATCATTCCGTCTATTCTGTCGGGGAGTTCCTAGAAAAATTAAGCTAATTCCTGTGTTACATCATCAATTATGATAATAGATACTCACAACTTTTAATTTGCATAGGATTCCTCTACATTTTATTTTGTTTATGTTAATTTCATGTATTGACCCATTCCATGACCATGGAATTTGCTCTTCAATTTGGTCCTATGGAGCTAGACGTGTAAAACAGAATGACAAATAAAAGTGTCTGTTTTCCCATGCCATATTCTGGTATATAATCTGGTATTCTGCAGCCAAAGGTGAGCAAGCAAACTGGCATGGGCTGCCTTTCATTGACAACAGCATGCAGTCACTTTCAGCAACTGCCGTCCTGCTGGACAGTGGGTGACACTCTATGGACACCGCTGCCCAGTCGGTCCTGCTGACAGTGGCTTGTTAAGTTTCTGTAGTTCACAATGTCATCTTGAGGCTGATGGCCACCACTCCAGCAGTGACCCCACGTCGTACATAACACGAATAAAAGTAAAATTCATTCTGGGATGCTTTACGAGTGGCCTGCCACTCGATTCCAGTCCCACCACCATTCTCAATCCATGTCCTGATGAAGGAAGTGGTGCTTCATCCTGATCTTTGTACAGCCATTTCCTACATCACTGTCGGGCTCACCTCTCAGCCCCAACAATCTAGTGTCAGAAGCGACTACTGCAACGTTGGCTGCTGCCATTTATCAAGAGGATGCATTGGCTGTGATGTCATCACCAGCTCTGGCTTGTGGTTTCAGTGGTACGAGCTTGGTGAGTAGGTTTTACATTTTTGGAGGCCTTTTTATGTTGTTCTTGTATTCGATCATGACAGATAGGGCTGAGGTTTATAGGAATTTGTAGGCACAGTTTGAGAAGCCACAAGAACCTGTGCAATTGTTGACTTTTAGAGGAAATTGTCGAGAGTGCTAATTATGGCCGGTGAGGTGTCAATGTTGTAATTTGGTGGTCACGCTTTTGCTGTGTGTGTGCAGGCATTACAAGCCAGATGTGGGACCTGCTGAAGTTGTGGGCACGAGGCACATTGGTGCTCAGTGTCTCGATGGGCAACAATTTGTCATAAGATTTAATATCATTTTTATGCTACCTCTCTGTCCGACTGTTCCTGGTAGCTGTCCTTGCTTGGCTGTTACGTGGTGTAGTTTAAGAGTGTTCTACTCCTAGACAGAGGTTGTACAAATGCCAGAAACATGAGCAGTGATGAAAAAAGCAGTTGAAACATTCGTGAAACTGATGACTGAACTATCGAAGAATGCCGCATTACAAAGGAGATGGTTACTTTAATGGTAATGAATGCGAATAAGCATAGTGAACTAGCTCGGACGGTACAGGCAAAAGCTTCATGAAGTGTATCTGTTCCTTCTGTGGATCCCACTGTGGCTAGTCTCATGGCTCCTTTTTCAGGTAAACCAACTGAGGATGTGTCAGCCTTTACTGAGAACCTTGAAGCTGCTCCTTTTCTGGGTATTCGGCCAGGCGAGGAACGTTTCCACATGATCAAGTTACAGTTAGCGGGTGAGGCTGAGACATATGTCATGTATCATGAGAGGTTGAATGAGGCGTGCACATTTGAACAACTTAAGAAGGGACTCTATCAGTGTTACCACAAGTGGAATAGTGTGATTCTTCAGGGAACAACTTAATGGGATGTCGCAGATAGGAAACGAGTCAGTGGAAGCATTCTTAGAGAGGATCAGGAAAAATCAATGTACAAACATAAGAGTTAACACAGAATGAGAAGGCGGATAAAACTGAATCTGAAAGAGACAGAACACAGAGCACGAGATGTGTTTTTGAGAGGTCTACCACCCTATATGTTGAATAAGATGAAGAATCCAAAGGAATTGGCTACTGCCATTCAGGTTGCTGGGCAACTAGCAGAAGTAGGCATAGCGACTTGGGTGCAGGATAAATGGAGTGTTTTTCCTCAGAAGTGAAATACTATAGGTGTGTACCACATTCTTAAACAATGCCACCAATTGCAATTCTATTAATGTGATGTGGTGGACATTGGGTGTGAGATTGTCAAACAGAAAGCAAAGTGGACAGCATCACGTAAGGGTTTGTTCACTGCCAATGGGAATTCCTCCAACCTGGGACAGCACTTCCAGCAAAGCATAATGTTACGAATGTATGTGCAGAGGCAGAGTGCTACTTGGTGGGCACGGCAAACAGAATGGTATACAAATGCTTAGTGGACACAGGTACCTAGTCTGGACCCCCTGGATAAGAAGAGACTGAATTCTCCACAATATAGATTATGTGTAGTATAGGTTAATGATGTGGCATCATTGTTGTTCAACTTCTGTACTGCAACAAGAAATTTCTGGGAATATATGGAAGTATTGCTCATGTTGGGACGGGTACTGCACATCTATAGTGCTGAATTATCTGAATAGGCATCAAGCAGAAATTAATCTTTCACAGCACACTAACTAATTTAGTGGGAAATTTTTGTGCCTGGGAATGACTGCCGCAAATGATACATTGTTGCAAGCTTGCCGATCATGAAGGAGCAGCCAAGTAAACTGCACAAACATTCATTGAAGCTCAATTTGCATGATGAAGTACTGATGGGTAAGGGAAAGATACTCTAGGTGAATGTGGGCGATTGTAGATACTGACTTACTGAACAATATGTTACGTGTAATAGAGCCACTGGAACACAATGACCAATTGTAGATTTCACATTGTTTTGTATGTAGCAGTGTGGCACGTGTGCAGCAAGTAAATGGGGATTACGAAGTTTCAGTGAGCGTGGATAATTCTGGCTCTGACAGTGGAGCTGCCAAAGGAATTATTGATTGTCAATTTGGATGCTCTAGATGAGGACAACTTAGGCAGGTCAAGTGGAGACCTTTGCCACAAGCACACCATTGATGCATCTGAATTATGTGAGGAAGTAAAGCATTTACAAGGAAAAGATACGACAATTATGGAAATTCTGTTAATATGATTCGCAGATTTGTTCAATCCTAATAGACAATTACCAGACCCACCTGTGACACAGCATAAAATTCCAGTGGGGGATAACCTCTGGTCTGCAACGAGCCATACAGAATACTGTACTTGCAGCTGATATTGGCAGAATTCAGCCATCAAAGTTGAGGATGGTGTTATTGAGGAAAGTGATACTCCATGACGTGCACCTGTGCCAAAGAACTCATCTGACAGTGTGAAGAAATACAGGTTTTGTTGCTATTACCAATATCTGAACACAAGAACGAGATGGATGCATAGCCTGTACTGAACATAACAGAAACACTGGAAAACCTTGGTCGGTGTAAATACTCCTTCATGATAGATTAAAGAGTGGATATCACCGTATTGAAGTGTTTGCAAAAGAATGGCCAAAGACTGCATTTGTCATTCCTTGGGGACACTACCAGTATCAACTAATGCCATTTGGGCTTAAGAGTGCACCAGCCATGTTGCAGATATTGTTGGATGGAGTACTACGGGAATTAAAACTATGTCAGTCTAGTTAGACAATACTGTTGTGTTTTCTGACACTCTAGAGGATGTGCAGTGACTGGATGAAGTCTTTAAGAGGTTGTGTTTGGTAAATTTACCATTAAATACTGAAATGTGCCATTTTGTGTCCACAGAGATAGAATATTTAGGTCATGTGATAGTCAAAATGGCATGGAGACTGGCCTAAGACTGATACATGTCCTCTGCAATTGCTTGCTGTCATAAGCAACAAACCAGCTTGTCACTTTTAGTCCTATGTAATTATTGCAGAAAAACTGTCAAGAGGTTTTGCTGACATGGTTAAACTATTGTCATTTGTTAAGAAAAAGGTGTGAAATCCCAGTGGACAACTGACTGGCCAGCCACATTTGAAAAACTGAAAGAAGGGCTAACAAATAATATGATATTAATATTGCCAAATTACAAAAACAAATGCATCTTATTCTGTGACACTAGTAACTGGGATCTGATGTAAAACGACTGTTCAGAAAATAACAATACTTTATTTTTTCAAACCTTATTATTAATTTTGGAAATTATTGACCCTTGTCCCCTTCAAAGTACTCCCCTCCCCTAGTCACACACTTTTCCCAGCAATGTCTCCATTTTAGTTGGTTGGTTTGGAGTATAAAGGGACCAAACTACAGGGTCATCAGTCCCTTTTTCCTGTCAGAAACGAGGTTCAATATAAAACAACACCCAATGTATGTTTGAGAAAGTAAAATGGGAAAAAGGAATGGGGAACCACACCTAAACAGAAAATGAATGGAAAGAACAAAAAACGGGGAAAACATACACCATAAGGAAAAGTAGGAGGAGGTATTAAAACCACAGAGCAGATGGTCTGGGCTGGCTGATCACAAGAATAAAAGAGGATGAGCCAGCCACTCTGCGACACACAAAAATGTCCACCCCAAAAAGACAAAGCAAGATGAACACATGTAGGGAAAAGACGAACACAAAGACAAACAAATGTAAAGAAAGGGTGACAAGAGTTAAAAATGGAGGGAGGGTGAAGGCTTCGGAGATAGGGCCAAATGCCCACCCTTAGATGGTACGATAAACCTCCCCCCCCCCCCCCCCCCCCCCTCACGAATAAAACGTAAAACTAAATCTGCTGTTGAGGCATTGTTGCCCAATACCGAAGGCAGGGTGCTGGGAAGATAAAAAATCCACCGCAGAGCAGCTAAAATTGAGCAGTCCAGCAATATGAAGATGACAGTCAGAAGGGACCCACAGCGACACTGAGGTGGGTCCTTGCTACGGACAAAGTAACCATGTGTTAACCATGTATGGCCAATGCGGAGCCGGCAAAGGACAACAGATTCTCTGCGAGTGGCTTGCATGGATCACCGCCACACATTCATTGTCTCCTTGATACCACGGAGTTTATTTGGTGTACACAGGGTGCACCATTCAGTATCCCCTATCGTGAAAACTTTGCTCTGGAAGGCCAATCTCCAGAGATGGTTTACTGGTGGCCTGTTTGGCCAGGTGGTCAGCAAGTTCATTGCCCGCTATCTCGACATGTCCTGGGGTCCAAATGAAGGTCACTGAGCGTCCTAGGGAAGCACTGGTTGAGAGCTTTTAGGCTCACGTCAACATCTAGTAGGTTCTTGCCGGGCTTTGGCACTGGAATGACAACACTTTCCCACCATTGCTATGGGAATTCACCATTGCTCCAAATGAGGTTGAAGACAGCAAGGAGGCAGCATTGGGAATCCAATGACAGATGTTTTAACATTTGCGAATGGATGTGATCTGGGCCAGGGGATGTATCAGGACAGTCGGCAAGGGCACTGAGAAATTTCCACTCGCTGAAGGGAGCATATAAGGCTCAGGGTGGTGTGGAGCAAAAGAGAGGTGTTGTCCCTCCACCCTCTGTTTGAGGAGACGAAAGGTGAAGTGGTAATTCTCTGATGCAGCAGATACAGCTATATATTTGGAAATTCCAGATACACCTGCTGGGTTCTGATAACCGTGAAGTCGGTGGAGCTTGGTCCAAACCTGGGAGGGAGAGGTTCATGTTCCAACAGTGAAGACATAGCGTTCCAAACACTCATGCTTCCTTCGCTTGATGAAGAGGCGAACCTGTGCTCGGGGCCATTTGAAGGCATTAAGGTTCCTCAGGGAGGGCTGACACTTATGACATTGGAAGGCCCACCTACAGTCTCTAATGGCCGCAACGATTTCCGGTGACCACCAAGGCACTGACTTCCGCTAGGGACAATTGGAGGAGCGAGGCATTGCTGATCAGCCTTGGGAAGTACTGATCTGGGCAAGTGTCGAGATGAGGGACACTGTGGTAGGGGTGGGAAGAGTTGAAAGTGGTCACTACCACACAAGTTGTTATGTGCTCTCCAGTGGATAGACTGGAGAAAGCCAAGACTGCAAACCCAGAGTTCAATGGCCGAATATGTGTCATATGCCACACTGAAATGTGTGGGGACACCTGTTTTTAGGAGGCAAAGTTCGAGGTGAGTTAGTAGGTCCTCAACATCTTTGCCACGGCATTAACCCCACCAAGGGTTATCGGCATTAAAATCACCCAGAAGAAGGGTGGGAGCGGGGAGTTGTGAAATGAGTGCAGCCAAACATGGGATGATACTTCACAATCTGGATGGAGGTAGATGCTACAGATGGTAATTTCCTTCATTGTCCTCACCCTGACAGCCACAGCTTCTAAAGGTGTCTGAAGAGCCACAGGTTCGTTACAGACAGAGGTATGGACGAAAATACAGAACAGTTTTTGTAGTACACCTGTTAGCCACGAAGGGTGGGGGTACGCATTGCTGGAAACCAGGTCTCTTTAAGGACAATGCAGAAAGCAGGTGTACTGCTTAAGAGTTAACGTAACTCAGCCAGGTGGGATAAAAAAACCACCGCAGTTCCACTGGAGAATGACGCTTTCTGTCATCTGGGGTGGCATGGAGTGACCAAGGAGGCAAATTTGGGCTCAGCATCACCTGTTGCCACTGGTTGAGTGTTGGCATTCAGTACCACTGCATCCGAGGCATTGGCGACATCTAGGTCCTTAGGCGATGCCAGAATCTCCACCTTGTTCTTGGATGCAGAGCCATGGAGGAGTGCTCGTGTAGGGGGCACTGGAAGCTCCTGTTCCTTAGTGGACCATTTCTTTGAAGTTTTGCCCTCTCGCTGCTCCTTAGGAGCTTGCTGGGAGGGCTTCTTGGAAGTACCTTCAGGGCCAGAGGAAGACCTTGAAGCCTTTCGATCGCAGCCAGTGGCTCTTTCAACCACTGGCTGGTGTCCACTGGACCACTGGGGGGGACTGTGGAAGGTAAAGTCCCAAGGGACCCTTTCCACATAAGAGGAGTCAGAGGAGGCCGTTGCTTCTCCAGCAGGGGGGAGGGAACCGATGTCCTGGCATTTTGGGGGGCAATGCTTCCAAAGTAGAAGCTTTGGGAGTAAAGGAAGAAGACGTGCCCCCAGCCAACTCGATGGGGGAGGAAGATGGGCGGCCCTGAGGGTCCACTGGAGCAACCTTAGATGATGGGGGTAAAACAGCATCATTGATGGCGATGCCGTCGCGGCGGCAGCATTAGAAGATAGCATGGGAACAGGGTATAGTCTTTCATATTTGATTACTTTTGAATACATTGTGGGTGTGAACAGTGATCAATGTGTTACAAATATTTACTATCAAAAACAGTCTTGATCACAATTTATTTATTACGGTGACTGCTTTCGACCACTACTGTGGTCATCTTCAGACCAATAAGTAAGAACCTCCTTCTGGTGGTAAATCACTGGTCTGGAGACGACAACAGTAGTGGTCGAAACCGGTCATCGTAATAAATAAATTGTGATCAAGACTGTTTTTGATAGTAAATATTTCATATTTGAGTTTAGCCTCATGGTAAGATAACCTGTCCACTGTCTTGTATTTCATAATTTTGCGCTCCTTTTGGAGTACCGGGCAGTTCGGTGAGCAAGGGGAGTGATGCTGTCCACAGTTCACACAGGTGGGAGGAGGCGCACATGGAGTATTCAGATGCAGCGAACGTCCGCAGTCTCTACATGTGGCACTGGAAGGGGACCGGGAGGAAAAGTTCCCAAATTTCCAGCATTTAAAGCACCGCATAGGGGTAGGGACATAGGGTTTGACGTCACATCAATACACCATCAGCTTGACCTTTTCAGGTAATGAATCACCCTCAAAGGCCAAGATGAAGGCATTGGTGGCAACTCTCTTGTCTTTGGGTCCCTAGCAAACACGCCAGACGAAATGAATACCCCACCGTTCTAAATTGGCACGTAGCTTGTCATCGGGCTGCAACAGGAGGTCGCGATGAAAAATAATTCCCTGGACCATATTGAGGCTTTTGTGGGGAGTGATCGAAACAGGAATATCACCCAACTTGTCACAGGCTAGTAATGCCTGCGACTGGGTTGAGGATGCTGTCTGAATCAAAACTGACCCACTGTGCATTTTGGACAGTGCTGTCACTTCCCCAAACTTATTCTCCAGGTGCTCAACAAAAAACAGAAGCTTCGTTTCTAGAAAGGAGTAATCATTAAGCAAACTAAGTAATGTGGCGAATAAGGATCCTGTCTCTCTGAAGCCCTATGTTCCTCCCAAGATGTTGCTAGGGAGGGGAATGATTTAGGGTCACACCTGTCAGCATTGTAATCAACCCTTCCTTTCTTAGAGACTGCTGGGGCCATTCACTCCCCAGCAAAAGATGACTTAGTCCGCTTAATTGCAGGTCATCTGCCCTGATGCCACCCACTCCAATCAGGGGCTCTTCCCACGGGTGCCGCCCAGCCACAGCAAAGGCCACCAGTCATGATGGCCCTTGCTGTGAGTCCGGTTGCCCCCTTAAGACGGGCATCTACTCCTTGGCATACGAGTGGAGTTTACAGCTCAGGCATCGGCAGTGCGATCCCTGTGTTGTCAGGGGGCTACCACCAAATGGGTAGATGATGGCTCCACCACAATGGACTGGCTACCGGGCTGGATATTGTGTGCAGAGAAGTCCAATATTGTTATGGGGGCGAAAGAGGACAGGACACAACGGAAGAAGATGACATAACCCGGAAAGTGTCCTCCCCCAAATAATTGAATTGCAGGTGGAGATGCAAAGCCATGATAACAAGAGGTACAGGAGACTGAATCTAAGGGCACTATGGACAACCCGTGCACCACCTAAGGTGTCCTTCCCCATACGGCCAGCACTTCTGTGGAATTTGGAAAGTGGTAGGTCAATCCATAAAATGGGACCTGCACTTATAGGGCCGAAATGTGTGAAACTCCTTTTAGTCGCCTCTTACGACAGACAGGCAGGAATACCTTGGGCCTATTCTAAACCCCAAACCCGCAGGGGGGGGGGTCACCATTTTGCATAGCTCTCCTTGATAGCTTTGAGATATCCTTTAAGTAAGCAGAAAATATTGTTATATTTGAAGAATGAAAGGGATTTAAAAAGAGAGGTTTCAACCTTGTTGATGGGGTACACACATCAAGTGAATGGTTTACTCCTGCTGCTGATGTTTAACATAGTATCTTAAGAAATATTTTCTTACAGGTCTATGACGAATTTGCTTTGATGCCATTCGACACTCTGAAAATAGCCTCTGGTGAGTCAGGAGAACACAGGAGGAGAGTCACTGATTTTTAGCACAAAGCTGACAAACTGACAAAGCTGAGTGTTCAGGCACATTGTTGTGGTGCAAGAACCATGAATTGTCTCACCACAAGTATTTTCTCTTTCTGCAAATTTTTCAAGTAGCTGTTGCAAAATGCCTTGATAGCCTACAGGGTTCACTGTTTCACCTTTTCTGAACAGCAGCATCAGTTGAAGTGGAAGGGCTTCCTGGTGAAGGATCATGTTCAACTGACTGACAACCACTTAAGTTTTCCTAGTTTCATGTAAAATTTTACATTTCATCACAGTTCCAGAGAACAGCACATTTAAGAAATAGCCATTAACACTGAAACACATTGCACTTAAATAACAATATCATGAAAATAAAAAAGATATGAACATTCCAAAGACATGTGGCTACAAAGGAGGTGATGCACAAGGTAGTGCTGTCAACTGCATGTTACTAAATATCTCCATTGGCACATAACTCAAAATGTTCGGTTATTTTCTCTACAGACTTTGTGTTCTTGGTTAGGATATAAATTGCACAAAACGCCCAGTAGCATATGCATCAAGGCAGTTGAATAAAGCCTTACAAAATTACTCAGCCACGGAGAAAGACATGCTAAGTCTCATATGGTATTATCTACTTCCTTCATTACCTGTACAGTACAAAATTTAAAGTTGTATCAGATCATGTGGTGTTAAAGTGGTTATTAGAATTGAAGAATACTTCAAGCAGATCAACTCGTTGGGCACTACGGTTGACTGAGTTTGATTACGAGGTAGTACACAAACCTGGCATGACACATAGTAATGCCGATGGCTTGAGCGGAAAGACTGGGGTCATAAAAGTGCTTAGTAAAGCCCTGCAAGGTGGCAAGAGGAGCAGACTTCTGATGCCGACTGCCAGTTATTTAGTACAAAGCTGTATTTTGTGAAGGACAACAGGCTGTTGTGTAGAATGATGAAGTTTGGGTTATGCGTTATGGTACCCACATCTTTGAAGGACAAAGTATTGAAGGAAGCTCAAGATTGTGTGTCAGCAAATCGTGGAGGGCACAGGACAAATGATCGTCTAATAGCTGAGCAATATTGGTAGAGGACACGGAGACAGGACATTGACCAGCATGTGAATAATTGCGTACCACTTGTACAACATATTGATCTCAGTCATCATTGCATACTGCTGTCACTGGAAATGGTGGGAATGGGTATTTTGGGTCCATTCAACCCAACACCACAGGGAAATTGCTATGTGTTAAGCATCATAGACCACCTTTCGTGTTATGTGGAGACAGCTGCGATCCCGAATAAACAAGCAAGTTGGTGGCACAGGCAATGGTAAACAACTGGTTATTGCAGTTTCGCGTTATCAACACAAGTACAGATGAGAGCACCAACTTCATATCCAAATTAATTAAGCTGTTGTACAAACTGCAAATCCAAAACCTAAGAACTAGTCCATTCTGCCATAAAATGGAAGAATGGAACATATCTCACATTGTCAGTAACATGTTGTTATGTGAACAGCCATCACAACAACTGGGATATTTCCCTACCTTATGTCATAGCTGCGTACAATTCTAAAGGACATGACACCTTTGGGGTTTCGTGGTACAAAGTGGTATACAGTAGAAATACATCTCCGCCTTTAAAAGTGGTTAAGCCCAAAGTTGAGAAAAACAGAGATTTGACGAAGTAGTTTGTGAAGATATTATGAGATGTATGGAAATGTGTGAAAACAGTGTGCGACATTATCTAAAGGTTTTCTGCTACTGAGTAGTTGCTTTCAAGACAGCATCCCATACAAGCAAACTAGTTGCGACTTTACCTGCTGTTGCTCATGCCACAGGTAATTGGGCAATGCAAGAATCTCCTTAAAAAAGTATAGATCAGTAATGTCGTAGAGCAATGAGGAGGAGTGCAGTAGCCACCAGAAAGATCGTGGGAGGCGCACATCAGCACGGCGTGTCACGGACAGTAGATGCCGCAAGTAAAGTCCCGTCCACCAGAGGGCACGCGAGAATTCGGCCACGCCCTCTGCCAGCGGAACAACAACAACAACAACTCAGGCAGCACGGGCCGTGCCCAGTCAGTTTTACATCGGACATGCCTAGCAGACAGTTCCCGGTCTACACTATGTGAAGTGCGACGGACAATGTGAATCGTGTTAATACAAGGGCTTAAGGTTACATTTATGGTATGGTATATTATATGAAACTAGAAAGGTAAAAATACTTTTTCATTTTAAATGCTTCTTACCCAATCTAATAAACAAGACAGAAGCAATAAATGTAAAAAAATAATAAAAATAATTTGTGCACTAACAGGTTAAATGCTCATTAATTCCTGACTGCCTAGTCCATATCATTATAAATTAATGAGCTGTGCACTGATCTGCCCACACTGCCAGGCTCACCGGCTGGTAAGGTGGTCACTGTTACTGATCACTCAGTGTACAAAACAGTTTTCACACTGTCTGCTTTTCACTTAGGCAGCATGTGATCAACATGCTGACTTCTATACTGTCTGATTGGTGTACGGTGTGTAAGATAGTTGCCCTGTTGTACTTACGTCAAAGTCGGTGTTATGAATTAAGTCAGAGAAGAACTGAGCTCTCGAATGGGATGTATCACACACGAAAGCAGCAAATGGGATAACAGAAGACACAATTTTTCCATAACTTCTACGACATAATTTATGCAGCCACAGAGTCCACTTATTTTGCAGTTATTCTGAGCACTAGACATTTTCATTTGTGTGGATACACTATGTTTCTTTGCACTGTCATTAAACATTAGCTAGTTGTTGCTATGTGTGCAACACTGTCACTGGATTTATGCATTGCTTATTTTTGAATTGTATTTCTCCTTATCATGTACATGTTGCAACAACGTACAATATTTCACAATCGTTTATGACTGTAGTAACTTATCATTAGGAGAAACTGCTCTACATGATGTGATATTTATAGGAGTTAAATTACATGGTGTCAACATTACAGGTGATGAAAAAGTCTCATCAAATTACAGTGAAGTATTATATTTGAAAATGAAATGCTGCAAGATTTTGTAATATATCTTATATCAGAAATAAACAGCAATTCTAACACATCAGTGGGCTACTGAACATATAGCAGTAGTATTTTTCTTACCTCATACTGAACTTTTTGGGACTTCAATTGAGAACGCTGGTCCACATTAAAACAAGCAACATCTTCATTGGATGAAGAAGTTTTGTTGTCCTTACTGATGTGCTGATCAGACATCGTTGTCCCATCGTTTTCTCTTAATGTTTCGCTTACGTCAGGTATTTTGTTTCCCATGATCTCTGTATCTACTTTTCTCCACTTAAATACTGATGTAAAGGGGGTCTTCTGTACCATGGGGGTTGTCGCATCTGTCAATAATTTACTATCTGTATCTTCACAAGTCCTCTTTGTTTTCATCGAGTCATCAATTTGTCCTGATAAGCTGTCATGCATTCCAATCAGTTTGAAGGGTTTCTCAAGTTCTTCTGACATGCTACTGTTTGTGCCTGTTCCACTATCAAACTGAGTTTCTGAGTTACTACGCTGGGATGCTTGAGTTTCTAAATTACTTGACTGGGATGTAAACTGACTGCTGGGCTGAGTTAAAGAATCCTCTAAGTCAACATCACACTGGACCATTTCTCTGCTTTTCAAGGCAAAAAAAGCAGAGTTGCTCATCTCCACTGGATCCGAAACATCACTTAGTTTCCCCCGCTCATCTGTACACAGAGATTTCTCACTCACTGCTGAATAAAACTGCAGGACACTGTCAGATGGTGGATTGTTTTTATCTTCAGATGAGTCTTTCTGTGCAGTTTCAGTCGTATCACTATTACAGTCAAGATTGTTGGACGTAAAATACCTAAAAAGAGAATTCAAAATCAAGTCACAAAATTTGAATGCTGTTGCAATTTATTACATACATGTAAATTGAAAAAGGACAACCATGGGAGCTTTTGACTTTGTATTCTGAATGAAGGAAGGAATGAAATCCAGCTCACTTTTTTGCTATCCTGAATAATGCGGCGACACTGTGCATGCATCTGTTTATAATGAATGCAGTTTACCATTATAGGATGACAGTTAAAAATGCAGAGAGTAGACCTCCGCACGTGAATTGCGTCGCAGCATGCCTCAGTCCACCAAGGGACCGGGACATGGTGTGGTAAAAAGGAAGTGTGGGGAATGGAGTATTGTGCAGCGGTAAGGATAATGTTTGTAAGATAGTCCACCTGGTCATCACAACTGGGGAAATTGTGTTTGTCGAAGGTCAACAGGAAGGAGTAAAGCCACCAGTAGGCCTGAGCAAGCTGCCATTTGCGTGTGCGCGCAGGTGGGGTAGGAGTCAGCAAACGCATAGCACACGGGAAACGGTCGCTCGAGTACATGTCAGGAAGAAAGGACCACTCGAGACAATGGGCAAGCTGGGCAGTGCAGAAGGATAGGTCCAAATTGGAATAGGTGTGCGAGGAGTCAGAATGGAATGTAGGTGCTCCTGTGTTAAGGCAGAAGAGATTAAGTTCATTAAGAAGGTCAGCCATGAGGGCACCTCTCTGACAGGTTATGGGAGAACCCCAAAGGGAATGGTGTGCATGAAAGTCATCGAGCAGCAGAAACGGGTGAGGTAGCTGCCCAGTAAGTTGGAGGAAGTTTGCCCTGGTGACATTGACAGACGGAGGGATATAATTAGTACAAAGGGAAAACATCAGGTGAGGAAGGAAAAGGCGAACTGCAACAGCTTGAAGAAAGGTGGTCAGCGAGATGGGCTGACTATGAACGTCATCCTGAATGAGCAGCACGACGCCCCCATGAGATGGAATGCTGATCTCAGAGGGAAGGTCAGGAGGCAGAGGCAGAGGCTGAGGCTGATTCACAGATCCTCTTCGATAGTGTCGCCAGGTGATACCCTCATCCAGCCGACCTCCACGTCACCGGTGCGCACCACCAACTGTTTTTCTGCGTTGGATCCGCAGATCGACAGTACAAGAAAGCCGATGCTTCTGTGAACGCCATGGAGCAGGATCCTCCTGCCTCTTGGCTTGGTAAGCACTCATAATTTATAACATTGATGAAGGACAGCGATCTTATTGTGATAAAATTATATAAAAGCAGTCTTGATTGTAACCAATGTTAGCTTCTGACTAGTTTGTGATAACAATAAGTTCGCTGTTCTCTGACAATGTTATATAAAATTATGAATGCTTTACCAAGTCAGGTTTTGGTAGAATTGAAAATAATTAGAGGAGTCAGGTGCCATCGTCATTGTGGCAAAACAAGTGCTGTATCATTTGAGAGATACAGAGGCGAGTGAGTGTGCCGGAACTTACCTCAGTTCACTGCTACTATCACAATGCATCTTTGCGTAGCACCTACGTACCGCACCATAATTTAAGAATGAAATTCAAAGTTAAAGTTGCTTTTCCAAACTTTGTCAGCATGTGCTTTAGTATGTTAATGTTTAAACTGTCAAATCTCAGGTTGATCAGATAAATATCTTTTGCCAAATACATGTTTTTAAGAAAAAAATAAGTGTCACTAAACAATAAAGCTGGGATGCCAAAAATTGGTCATAATGTGCAGATGTACGTCAAAATTAACTGGCACAAGTTTCAATGTGATTAAAGCAATATTTTGGTCATAATCTATGTTTTAAGAAAAATTGAAGGCGCTAAATATTAGACTTAGAAATATGAAAATCTGTATGAAGCTTTAGTTAAACACAAAAATAGTAACTATGTGACCCCACTGATTTACCTCTAATAGTTTTTGAGTAATTTACTGAAAACTAAATTTGGAACAAAAACATCCTTATTTGTAGTAGATTAAGTATCTGTTATATTAATGTTACAAAGTTCTGATTACAGCATGTGATGAAACCTATTAAATAATAGAGCTATAAAACGTTTCAACACCTTGATGTTCATAACAACTGAAACAAGGTCTCTTATTAAAGTTCTGTCAGTTTCATTCTAAAAATTCTAGATGGCAAAGTTTATATGTAGGCAAGCCAATTCGTTTCCTGCGAATATAGCCATCTTAACTACATTCACACAAAAATTATGAAAATTCAAAATTAATACACAACAGTGTTATAAAATATTGTGTCCAAGTAAGCAGCTGTTTAGAGGCTACTACCAGGGGCATAGAGCAGATGACAGCAGCTGTTCCCTTGGCTGTTCACTGCGCCCATATATAAATACAGCCTGATAGGCAAGGCTTCACTTCACATCCAGCTACCGTACGATCTGCATCAGTCAAATGCCTGAGTATGCACTGTCTTGGATGACGTCACAGACAGGCTGTTAATAAACGCTCATTTTCAATAATAATAGAAAGTGAATTCGTGAGGACTGTACACTGTCCCGGATCGATTAGATTTGTGAAAGGACTTCACTTCGCACCCAGCTACCTTATGGTCTATGTCAGTCAAACGCTGGAGTACGCGATGCCTCGGATGACGTCACAACCAGACTGTAACTAAACTCATGTTTTCAGTACAGATAGGAAGTGAAATCACGAGGACTGTACACCATCTTGGATTGCTTAGATTTTGCAGTAGTTACTGCTAGTGTGCCGCGCATAATGTTAACAAATCCGCGTGGCAAGTGGTGACAATTATTTTTCACTTCTGTGACGAGCAGTTATTTAGATTATCATAAATAACAGGGCGAAAGACCATTTAATGGTAGACATTTATTAATAGTATAATTGTCAGGAATATTACTATGTTTTGTGTGTGAAAGTAGATCAAGCATATGTATCAATTAGAACTCAAAATATTCATTTATAATCATAGTTCCTGCTCTCTTTTTTCTTTTACAGCATTTTGAAACTGGAACTTTACTTAGAATCACCCTGTACTTTAGGAGTAATGGAGACTATTCAATGAAAAGCCGAGTTGTTGAGAGGCACACACATAAAAGAAAGAAAACTTGCCAGCTTTCTGAGTAATCTTTTCTCAAGCTAGAGGACACACCCAAGCATGCACGCATGCGCAAATACACAAGCACACGCACACACATGCACAAATAATTAAATTTACCTGCTTCTTATAACTTGGACACCAGCTTCCACATTTCTTTTAAATAATTTAATCCTTTTACAGGATATGACTTCCCTTTCAATGTTGCAGATATTTTGAATTTGTTCTCTGTTAATGCTCAAAGCAAAAGGATTTCGTGCCTTTCTTTGAGTCAAAACAGGTGAAAGAGCATCAGGGAGTTTAGGTTTTCTCCGCGGTGATACACAATGATTCTCTTTCTGGCTATCATCAATACACTGCTTCTTCGGATGAGGCTCTTCTTCAGATGATCTGTCATCTAAAATAAATTAGTGAAGGGTAAAAACTTAGTGTTGACTATTAGAAAATACTTTTTGTGATTTATGAAGCCTAGTAAGTTCATTTAAAAACTTACCATCTATTATCTCTGAATCGTCCTTTAAACGAGGTGATGCATTCAATTTCTTTGCGCCATATAAGGCCTGCAGCTCTCCTGACGTATGTATATCCTTTCCTGTATCAGCTAAAATGTAAACAAAGTGAACATAAATAACTCATATATTTATATCTTTTTGGTAAAATGAGGACATGCTGAAATATCTATGAATTTTTTATGTGAAAACTCTTAAAAGATTTTTAAATAAAACAAATGTTATTAACATTACACATCTTTATTCTTCATGTCTACATATTTGCAACACTCTGTAACTAGAGGCCTCCAAATGTGTAACATAACTCTATGTGGTACGTGAGAAACAGTGTGCTGTAGTTGAGTTCGTCCACACATAGAGCACTCTCTGCTTCAGCATGGCAATACCAGACCACACATAAGTGCTGCAACATCTGCAACAATCTGACTGTAATCTACCTCCTCTATATAGTCCCAACCTGACCCCATCCGATTTACATCTGTTTCCAAAACTTAAAGAACACCTTCGAGGACTTCACTTTGATAGTGATGAAGCAGTGCAAGAAAATGTTCGGTTGTGACTATCAACGAAGTCAAACATTCTACAGCGACAGTATCAACAAACTGGTGTCTCACTGGGAGCAATGTGTTAGTCACCAGGACGACTATGTTGAGAAATAAATGACAGAAAGAATAAAGATGTAGAATGTTGATAATGCATGTTTTATTTAAAAAGCTTTAAGTGTTTTCACATAAACAATTCAGTGGCATTACTTTTCAGTGTGCCCTTGTAATAAAGATGCATACAAGGTAATTAATTTCTAGGCTGTTGTGGAATTTGGCATAAAAACTGCATGATACTGGAACAAAAAACCTTAAATTTGTGATACATATTTCTCCTTTTATTAGATGATAATTATATATATAAATAATTATAAAATAAAATTAATTTTTCCTGAGAAGTTCATAATTATGGTATCATTTCCTAAGTTACACATGTCACAAACTCCAAAGGTCAATTCTTATTGATTAAACTGTTCATCAATCATTATCTCCTGCCATTAAGGACACTTGTGTCATTTAAAGTAGAGTTGCTGCTTGTGATTTACATACAACTGTTATGTATCTAATTGTATTTAAATGAAGGTACTAGTTTTTAGTAACAAAAGCATATTGCACAGAAACTGGGGATGTACTTAACAGCCAATCCACAAAGTCAAAGGTCCATACAATTTAAGAAAGTGGCAGCACAAATGTGTGAGAGGTTAATGAGCATGTTCTTCATATCCGAGTACAGAAAGCCTCAGGTTTGTGGACTTTTTAGACAGTCAAATCCATCGCTTTCTATTATGAGAAAAATTCATGGCAATTAATTCTTTAGATCTACAAGAAATGTATTTTTCATCCGCACTCCTTGCTCACTTTAGTAGCACAGGCAGGATTCAAATTGAACCATGTTCAGTTGCTGAGGTATAAAGTTAAAATCCCTGTTTGTTATCATCGCATTAAACAAGACAAACAGCTGACATGGTTATCTGCAGAATAAAGTTACCTTCTACATCTAATGTAACCAGAAAAATGTTTGCCATGGTTGCGTTAGTTTCACTAACCATAAGTTATATCCTCCACTTCCAGTTCAATTAACTCCAACACAAAAAAGACTGTCTTCTTCGACAATGTGGTAATGACATGTCAAGGAATACCATATTATGCCACAAATCTTATTTGCATGTATATCAGATTGCTCATTTCCAGGGACCATTGTGTGTCAGTAAGCAAGGAAAGGATGTGGCAGTAACATCAAATTCAACAGATTATTTGTAATATTGGATCATGCAGCTCCATGCCCTGCTGATGCCAGTATTTTAAGATAATGTGTGTTATCTCTGAGAACTGAAGGGCACTGCTAGAGTGGTACAATGAAAATACTCAGTGAGAAACTGGAAAACAACATGTCACAGGAATTATGTAACACAAAATGTTAAAACAAAGACATAACACAGGAATCGCTCAGGGGGGGGGGGGGGGGGGGGGAAGTACACAAGAACACTAAGTTTTACTGTGGCCTCCTCCTTTTGATACAAACATAAACATGAATTACTTTCCAAGTTTTAAGTAAAATGTGGAACACATCATGATAAGTTACTTTAAATGTTTGATAATCTTATCAATTTACTGCTAAGTAGCTGTATCAATCTATAAAATTTCTGTCTTCAAAATGTGTCAGTGTTGAAATTATAAACCCATCTAAGTCTACATGTAATGAGACTTGCATGCCAGTACTTGCTTCATTTCTTGATTTGTGGATTCAAACCATATAGCCTCCCATAAACTGAGAAGGAAAACTGTTATACCATTAGACAGATATACTACATTACTGCCAATGTTCTTCCTCCCATCACCAACTAAACCCCCTGTATGCGCACATGGCAAAATTTTGCAGTAAGACTATCATGTGAGCACAGATTTATGCTATGAGCATTATTCAAAATGTTGTTAGATCACTTTTCAACAAACATTCCTGTAATTAATTTGGTATATACATGGAAAAAACACAACTGCTTAAATTTGCTGACTACTATGGAGCTCAAGTTATGCTTACTTATAACAATCCTTTTGGGTTTCACTTGTGTATCTGTTTTCTTAGTTTGCACTGGCAGCAATTCATTGATGCTCAAAACAGAAGCAGATGTCCAGATGCTGGGCTGACTTTTATCTGCTGGCTGTCTAGTGGAAAATGAATGCTGAAAGCATGAAGCAAAAACAATACATAACATAAAATCTTCTTTGAAATAGGACATGTAAGCTCTTTGTCACATACAGATCAGTTATTATGTAATTATACTCTAACAACATTTATTCTTTTCCCAGTCACAAAATATCTAGCTTTTTTTGCGTTGGTCTAACAAACCTCAAAACTTCTCTGTCACAACTGCACAATGAGGTCTATATGCAGCATGAATCTCTCCAAATTAATCTCTAATATAAAACAATGACTTCATAAAATTTTATGTCTACCATTTCCACTTACTGTATATTAAAACATAAAACAGAAACGTTGTGTCCCAGCTGTGTTGTCATGTGATAGACACAACTTTTGACACTGCGTCACTACTCTCTGAATTAGAAACAGGAGAAACATTTACGACTAGAGATAGTAGAACACATTTTACCTACTACAAAATATACATCAGATCTGGAAATAAAAAACTATGTTTCTGTTGTGACTCGCCGATCTTTCAAAGTGCCGCCGCGCAGTTATGCGCGTCCTCTACATGCGGCGCTGTCTGCCAGCCATGCTGCAGCAGCGCCACCTAAGTGGCCAGCCAGTGAGCAGCCGCTAGACTCGGACTCAGTTATGCTTTGGCTGTTAAAGTGACACTCTTCTTACTCTGTTTACTTTATCTGTGACTTCCATGTACTGCGTCGTCCTTGAAATACATTTGGTCAACTTGAAGTTATAACAGTTTCCTACCACCCATTCTCTAAATTTAATCCCCACTACTGTTATCATTTGCATATGCATCTCCTATGAGAAATAATTTCATATAACATTGTTGGAGAACAGCAATCTTTATTGTCGTAAAATTATTTAAAAACCATCTTGATTGCAGCCGATGTTAACTTCTGACTGGTTTCAGCCTTTTAATTACAGAATGTCATCATCAGAGTTTGCACTGTAATAACAAAAGTAAAAGTGCTATGTTACATAAAGGAGCCAATGATGTAAAAGTGTACTCTAAAACAGTGCACCATTACCCATCTGGATGATGTGCCTGACTCGCTGTGGAGGTCTCTGTCACAGAAACTGATGCTGATGGCTAAGCAGCCACAAGGGTGCTCCAGAGCCTAACGCATCGCCGTCAACCAATGGGGAACGAATTGCGTATTGTTTTGAGTCTTCATTTTTAAATATTTATCTTTTAAATTTAACTAACAAGAAACAAGTTTATACCCATTTATGGTTCATGTCTATGTTACTTGACTTAATGACATTTTAAAAGATTTTTATATATTTGAGGAGAATTATAGTGTGAAAAACAGTTATGAGTTAGCAACAAATATCTTTAATGTAGATATTCCACCAGGAGCTTGGTTTGCCTCACTAGATATAAAAAACATATGTACTAATATTCCAGCAGCAGAGACCATCGAAATTATCACAAACAACTTAGTCAAGCATTACCTGATGAACTGTGAAGAAATTTCTGAAATAACAACACCGTTGAAAACCACTTTCAATTTTAATAGTTTTACACTTAACAGTAAATTTTTGCACTCAGAGGGATGACAGCTATTTTTGTCAACAACATTGAAAAAAAAATTTTTTTTGACGACAAACCACACATACGTAATAAAGTCACTTATTACAAATGTTATGTAGATGACACGTTATTGCCATTAATGGCTCTGAATAAGATCTTAACTTTGTAATGAGTTCTCCGAGTAATTTGCATCCAAATTTTATATTCACAATAGAACATGAAACACAAAGAACCATTGACTTTTTAGATCTGACTTTTTCTAATAGAAATGGAAAATACTTGTTTAGCATTTTCAGGAAACCAACAATGACTGATGGCATTATTAATGCTAATTTGTGCCACCCCATGAAATAAGAGAGCTTTCTTCTTAACCATGTTGAATAGAATGGTTGGTTGGTTGGTTGTTTGGGGGAAGAGACCAAACAGCGAGGTTATCGGTCTCATAGGATTAGGGAAGGATGAGGAAGGAAGTCGGCCGTGCCCTTTCAAAGGAACCATCCCGGCATTTGCCTGGAGTGATTTAGGGAAATCACGGAAAACCTAAAGCAGGATGGCCGGACGCGGGATTGAACCGTCGTCCTTCCGAATGCGAGTCCAGTGTGCTAACCACTGTGCCACCTCACTCGGTTGAGTAGAATGATCAAACTTCATTTATCTACCAATCAAATACAGAAAGAAATCGAATTTTTAAAACAAACTGTATCTGCTAGCAACTAATTCTAGAATAGTTGATGATCTTTTCCAAAATCTATGATCAAAACAACCACGTGCTCCTACAAAACAGACATTTTCTAAAATGATATATATGGGAACAGTATCTAACAGAATAAACAGACTCTTTATAAATTCTACTTTTACCATTGCTTTTTCAACCACGAGCATGCTTTTCAATAAATTCAAACACATTATAGGCAAATCTGATAAACAATACTGTGGATCAGAAGTGTATAAGTTAACTTGTAACAAAATATATATTGGCCAGACTGGTTGCAATTTTAAAACTTGCTTCAAAGAACACATCTCAGGTACATCATGAGACAAATCGGTTTTTGGGCAACACCTTACTTACTAACAGTAAATATTCAGAAGGTGACATCATGAATAATCTTCATGTAATAAACACCAGCCCTTAAGGTTTACTTTTAAATATGTTGGAACAATTAGAAATTTTTTTCACTATAGGAAAATCTTGCTAGCTCTGTTAAACAAACAGTTAGATTTTCATGAAAAAGTCCTTTTTGAATTATATGAAGACATCTTTTGAAATACAGGATACTTGCTCCTCCAATTATCTACAGTTCTATTTGATTTTGAAGCTTCTATGTTACAGTCATTTATGATTTTTAGTGTCAAATAGACAATAAATCTTATAAATATACCTCATTACTCTAATAGTTGTGACTCTCTCCTGATACACGATATGGAACAATCGCAAAAATATTACTTTATAATACCAGCAATGTCAACGATTTTACAAATGACATGGATAAGATTGTAACATAATATCTACGTTTTTAATGCTCTTCTTATGATATATTTTTATTCTAAGCTCCAAACGATTCTAAATTATTTGTAACAAATAGTTTCATCTTGTGAACAGTGATGTATTGCAAATTATCCACAATAATATAATGTGGCTAAACTGGTGCCACTTCCGTGAACAATGCCCCTTTTATCTTTGGTAAGTGACATCAACTGTATTTTTATGATTATATAACTGTCTACTAATACACAAAAATCAATATGTATAATTTTCATATTAATATGCCACACATCTGGTTTTATTATGAATAAATAGCAGCAGCTATAGAATTAATGATATTTCAGTGCTACTTATATCCTCCAGACACTACTCTGGACCCCAGTTAACGAATTACACTAAATTTTAATGCATTTTATCAGGCTGGCTGTAACGTAGATTATGAACCATAATAAATATAAACTCATTTCTTGGCTAGTTGAATTTAAAAGATAAATATTTAAAAATGAAGACTCAAAACGATATATTTAAGATATTGCTTATTGGCTCATGGCGATGCCTTAGGTTCTAGACAACCCTCTCTATACCTTATATAACTTGTGGCTGCTTAGTCATCAGCATCAGTTACAGTGACTGAGACCTCCATAGCAAGTCAGGCGCTTCGCCATCATCCAGATGGGTAATGATGTTTCATTTGGGAGAACACTTTTACATCATTGGCTTCTCTATGTAATATAGCACTTTTACTTTTGTTATTACAGTGCAAACTCTGATGACAGCCCATAATTAAAAGGCTGAATCTGGTCAGAAGTTAATATCGTCTGTGGTCAAGGCTGTTTTTAAATAATTCTGTGAGAAACAAGATGACGGCTGGTCAATATGTGAGGACTGATTGTATCGCAACCAGCCGTGTGTTTTTAAAATGCCTTTATTCAATGCAGCCAGTGTCGGCGCTACACTGCACTGTCATCAGGCCCTATGTACATCAATATGACAACAACATTAGTCATACAAGAAACACAAAAACAATGTCATAATAAATGCTATCTAATACTCTTCCTACTCTTCAATTAATAAACATAATGATTCCACAAAATATTTACCACATTATCATTACATGAAAAAAAATTCATACATGAATCATAATTAGTTCTGTCCACTAATTGAATTAATTATAAATCTCATACAGCTAGAACATGCATCTACTGCTTGATAAGAGTAGCCAGTCATTGAATACATTAACCTACAACAGGATGTCCTAGTAATAGTTGTGAATTCAAACACATCACAAACTAAGACTGTCACTCAGTGACATTAGTAAATAGTATACACTGAGTACCCAAGCCAACCAAAATGAACTTGTACAAAATATCTCACCATCATTATATCCACAGTAGCAATCATAAGTTAGTCGAAAAGGCATAGACTGTATTATAAAGTTCTACTATCTGTGTTTGACACAGGTAAACAAGCATAAGTATAAAGCTCTAACAACAGCAAAGATTACAAATTCTCAAGTGTTGCCCTCTTGTCCATAATAAACTGCCCACATTCCCCGCTCACCACAGAAACGCAGTTTGCGGTCACTGCAAAATAGGATCACAAAACAAAAACTTTCTATGAAATCTTATTATATCACCAGTCAGACATGACCAAACAACCCTCTACATGATACAGACAGCACAAAAGGAAGGTAAATTTGTATGCTACCTGAATCTGTGTTTGGCATCACGTAACACGATACCATACACTCAGTTCCAAAGCCTAATAGCAGTCACATGGCATATGCATTAACACCACATAAAACACACAATATCTCAGATGATGACAAATATTGAAAGAACCTGTGCAAATCCAAGCACATCTTGAAATGCATGGCTGGCCTGATTCCAAGGCAATACTATACTAGTATTAACAGTAAAAGAACTGAAACCTGTGCAGTGCCCACAGATCACACATAGAACAGGACACTGTCACATGACACAAAGGAAAGAATTTACCAGCATTAACAGGAAAAGGGAATGAAACATATTCATAGCGCCTAGATGCCACACAGATTAAAACTATTCCATCATTAGATGGATAGCATAAGCAAGGCACTAAATGAACAAAACGTTTAGTATAGGTCATAAATGAGTATATCAGATAAATGAAAATACATGGAAAAGCAACTCGTGTATCTATTCCTACAATCCTTCACATGCATTAAAATGAAAATGCCTGTGACAACAAAATTAACACTGTATAAAGAAGGACCCTATTGTATGGAGATGTTACAGTGCCGATATTACACGTCTTGGTATTCAATATGCCACGTGCAGTAGTATAACAATCATACGTGTATCACAAATCACTCCTGTATTACTAAAAGGGCATGAATTTCTAGCACAGTTACATAAGTAGTCCTATGTTACTGTGTCAGAAATATATGATAATGTCGCCACCTACAGCTGCAGGACAACCTTGCAACATGTATGCCTACACCGGGACTTATCCAGTAACAACATGTCATGTATGTAATTAACGATAACCTGCATGATCTATTAGGGAGCTACATATTCAGAAGAACTATGTACAACATATCATGAACTAATGTACAAATAGGAAGCCAGCCAGTAAACAAATGGTTGAGCTGTATGAAATGATACCACACTTCTTACTGCCTATCGTCATAAGGCTAGCAATTCCTCAGCCATGAATAAGAAAAAAACTGGCTATAGTACCATAATGTAATTGCACATTATTTGGCCACAAAATAATGAATAAGGTACACCATAGTTAGTGGAACCTCATATTCAACATATTCTGATAACCTTACTTGGCATAGGCATTTGCATTGAGAATTTCAGTACACCCACATAAATCACCTTAAAGTCTAAGGTATGTTCGATACCAAGTATTATCACATCAGAAATAAAATATTTCCTGCTAATATTACTGTATTATTGCCTTAGAATCTTACGGTAGTGTCCTGCTTCATGTAACACATGGATGAGTTCATGCCTATGGACACTTCATTCATTTTATCTTATGTGAAGTAAAACAGGAATAGTTCCTTTTCCGCGCATTCTGTAAATGACTATTACAGGTACTACTGTCTATCTGATCTAGACAGTATTGTTTTTATTTTATGTATTGCTTCTAATAGCCATATAATACAGAATTTGTTCCATTATACGAGGGCGGTTCAGAAAGTAACTTCCGATTGGTCACAGTGCGGGTTGTGGGGGGAGTAGCGATGCCATCTGTGTGTTCACGCACTCAACAGGTCAGTCGGCATCAAACCGTGGTCGAGTGAACGTCGTACCTGCGCTAGTTTAGTTTTTGTGGCAGTTTGAAATGTGTGCTGCAATAGAAAACCCCGCCAAATGTGAAGTGCGTGCTGTCATAAGGTTTTTTTACAGCCAAAGGATATTCTGCAGCAGCTATTCATCGTGAGCTTTGTGCCGTGTACGGACCAAGAGTTATGAGTGAAGGAGTTGTCCGTGAATGGGTACGTTTATTTAAAAGTGGACGAGAAAACGTTCATGATGAAGAGAGGAGTGGTAGACCATCATTGGTGACTGACGAACTCGTTCAGACAGTTGATGCAAAAGTTCGTGAAAATCGACGTTTCTCAATGTCGGAGTTGTCTACTGGTTTTCCACAGATTTCTAAGACTCTCTTGTACGAGATAGTGACAGCAAGATTGGGTTACCGTAAGTTCTGTGCACGATGGGTGCCCAAAATTCTTACCGGCCACCACAAAACTCAAAGAATGGCCTCTGCATTAGACTTTCTGTCACATTATGAGGACGAAGGAGAACCATTGTTAAACAGAATCGTGACCGGTGACGAAACTTGGATTAAGTACGTGAACCCTGAGACAAAAGAACAATCAAAGATGTGGGCACATTCAAATTCGCCTACCAAACCAAGAAAAGCCTCGCAAGATTTTTCTGCCAGAAAACTGATGGCAACGGTGTTTTGGGATGCCAAAGGGGTGTTGATGGTTGAATTCATGGAACGTGGTACGACCATTAATCAAGACGTGTACTGTGAAACAATAAAAAAGTTACGACGGGCTATACAGAACAAACGCCGTGGTATGCTGACTTCCGGTATCGTTTTTTTGCACGATAACGCCCGTCCTCACTCTGCTCGCAGAACAACGGCCCTTCTTGAGTCCTTCAAGTGGGATGTTATCAACCATCCACCTTACAGCCCAGACCTGGCGCCAAGTGATTATCACCTCTTCATGCATTTGAAGAAATGGCTCGGGTCACAGCGGTTTGATGATGACGAAGAGCTCAAAGATGCGGTCACAGGCTGGCTCCAGGCACAAGCGGGTGATTTTTATGCAGAAGGAATTTCAAAGCTTGTGAAGAGATATGATAAGTGCCTCAATCGCTATGGAGACTATGTAGAAAAATAGTGCAAAGATGTAGTTGTAAGATGTATATATTAAAATATTTTTATTTAACTTGGTGTATTTTTTTAAATCAACTGGAGGTTACTTTCTGAACGGCCCTCGTATGTGACCTACAGGCACTACGGAGGTTTCCGTTGTTTTACCGTTAATACTAGTGCAGTATTGCCTGGGAATCATCTTTCATGTGCACTACTCATATGATGTAGAGGACTGTTTAGCCATGTCTGATTGGTAATATCATAGGACTTTACTGAAAGATTGTGTTTTGCGATCCTATTTTGCAACGGCTGCAAACTGCACTTCTGTAGTGACCAGGGAATAGTAGCAGTTTGTTCTGTATGGGAGGGCAGCACTTAAAGAGAGGAAACATTGTGCTGTTGTTAGAGCTATATACTTAAGCTTGTTATTTATGAACAATTTCTCACATTTCACTTATATTAGACAAAGGCAGTGGATCGTCATATACAGTTCGTGCATTTTCAACTAACTTACGATTGCTACAGTAGATATATTGATGGTGCGATGCTTTGTACAAGTTAATTCCGACTGGATTAGGTACTTAATATACAATATTTATTAACGTCACTGAGCAACAGTCCTGTTTTGTGACCACTTTGAATTCACAACTACTGTTAGGGCATCTGCTTGAAGGTTGATTTATTCGATGACTGCCAACTCTTATTAAGCAATAGACGTATTTTCTAGCTAAATGAGATTTACAATTAATTTAATGAACAAATTATGATTTATGTATGAATTTCTTCATCTAATGATAATATAGTAAATATTTTGAGGTATTATTATGCTTCTTAAGGGAAAAGTAGGAAGAGTATTAGATAGCAATTATTATGACATTGTGTTTCTTGTGTGACTAATGTTGTTGTCACACTGATGTACACAGGGCTTGATGATGGTGCAGTGTAGCACTGAAACCTTTCGCACTAAATAAAGGAATTTTAAAAACATATGGCTGAAAGTGGTGCCATCAATCCTCAATACTGTATCATGTTATCTGAAAACTTTATGCGAGCAGGCAGCTCACTCTGCATATTTTGGGTGAATACTACTGCTTAATGGATTTACAGAGTACTCAATGCGTCTAAAAATTTGAAATGCTTTTCCATGTTAGATTTGGTCAAAGAAAGAAACTGCTAGATGATAAATAATCCAATTAAAAAGCACTGAACACGCAGTGAGCACCACAAAAGCAACAAAATGCCTGGGAGGTTGCACAAAGTGACCAGCATATTCCAGAAAGTCATGAATCCTGTACTAAGCTCTTCATTTATTTCTGTGGCATTATCATGGAAGTAAGTATACCAGCATCAAAAACTGAAGGATGAAAATAAATTTCTCATGAAGTGAGATTGCCAAGTAGCATAGTTCGTCGAATCTTGAACCACACATAGAAAGAATTGCTACAGTGGGGAGATGTATTGCAGCATGTTCACATGCATCAATGACCATCCACATGAGGACAGAAGTTATGCACTTGGAACATACAATTCCATCCAAATGACAAAAGACCAATTAGGGTTAAATGTCTGTTATGGCAAAGAGTAGATTTCACTTAAAAAGAATTAATACAAAAAATAAGAGGGGGAAAAAGAACCACCCCCCCCCCCCCCCCCCCACACACACACAAGTTGGAATGGGTTAGTTAATTTACCAAAGACAAGAAGAGTATAGCAGCTTTTGATATGTGGTATTATAGGAGAATGCTGAATATCAGATGGGTAGATCAGATAACTAATGCAGAGGTACTGAAGTGAAATCGGGAGACAAGAAATTTATGTCATAACTTGATTAAAAGGAGGGATTTGCTGATAAGACAAATCTTGGGGCATCAAAGAATAGCCAATCTGGTAATGGAGGGAAGTGTGGGGGAAGACATTGTAGAGGGAGAACAAGGCCAGACTACAGTACACAGGTCCAAATTGATGTATGTTGCAGAAGTTCTGCAGAGGTGAAGTGGTTCACACAGGATTACCTAGCATCAAAAGTTGCATGAAACAAGATTTAGACTAAAGATGATGACGACGACGACGACGACGACGACGACGACGACAACAACAACAACAACCACAACAACAAAAAACAAAACAAGAACTCAAGTCTACAGAGAAGAGATCAAAATATTATAGAAGATATGTGTGACTGCCTGATTATTATAAAGGGGTAAGCCAACCAATCTGCATCACATTACAGTTTATACAAATCATCAGCTAAAACTCTTAGGTGGTATGCTACATCACTGTTGTTCTAGATACACTTTGTGTAATGTCTTTGATTGTGCAGCCCCGCAAACCCAATATGTTTTTACCACGGTGCGATTTGATGAGTGCTTGGACTGACCCAAGTTTAATACTTTTAATGGGTTATATTTTACAAACATTTGAAAATAATTTCACAGCCAATGCTGTAAAGGAACAGAAACAAAATAATAGGTATTTTGATCTGACCAATGATAACCAGTATGGTCAAATGTTATCAGTCAGTTTTTTCAATACTAAAATTATACAAATAAACTGCCATGACACATACCTTCTGTATCCTGTCTGGGTTAAAGTCATCCACTGGTTTCAAAGTGAATGGGTCTAAATTTCCAAGAGCCAACTGAAAAGCAATGTCATCAGGCATCATTTCACCAACATAGCTATTGTGCTCATATCCAGCTGGAGGCTCGTTCAGTGGCACTAACTTTCGAGTCATGGGGTCATAAACTAATTGATACTTGAAAGTTGCAACTGCTTGAACAAACTCGTCACGATATTCATTAGAAACAGACAGACTGTGCATGTTGAGATGAAGAGGTAACCGCCTTAATGCCTGTGAAAAAGATAAGAGGACATTATATAAGACAATTATCAATGTGAGCAAATTAGCACTACAGTCTGATTAAAATTACTTGATTGTTGACACATCACATGCTGGAGCTGGTTTCCTCCAATCAGAACACTCAAAGTCACACCCAAAAAGTTTGCCGTTGCCAAACTGCTACAACACACGTCAGTTCACTTCCAATTCCTTGTCCAGCATTCTTTCTTGATATATTTGGATCTTGAATAATGCATCTGGCACTTTTATTCCATAGTTCATCACACATGATAACCAAACCAAAGCCCCCACCCCTCACACACACACACTCACACACACACACACACACACACACACACAATGCTAATGATATATACATGTTTCATATACAGCACTAACCAAACACAACTGGATACTTCTGCACCAGTCTTGATTCAGCGTGACATACAGTTATCATAATCACAGAGATTGTCTTACATTAAATAAGCTTTGCATGACATTGTGTGAAGCCAAATTTTTGAAGGCTGCAATTCATCATTGTGACTGGGTCAGCAGAGTCATAAATATAATTACTGAATGCAGTGTTGAATCGCACCGCACCAGTTAACGCACAAACCTAATGTGTAGAAGGTTGTAGGTTCAAGTCTCATCAAACAGAGAGAAACATTTTTATTTATCAATCTAATCAAAGGAGTTTGATTATTATTTTTAGTAAATTAATTTGTTTACATGCATTTTTTTATTTCTAACTCTTTGCCATGTCATTTTTATCATCATATTCACTTTTATATTTGCTGATATTTTTCTCCCTGTCATTCTTTTCTCATCTGGAGGCTGCCTGTGTTGCCTATAATCTGCAACCAAGTGTCAACAAGGACTGTTCATCAGTGTCTGCTCGTGTAGCCAGTGTGAGGATAGTGTCAGGTAGCCAATGATAGTGAGAAATTACAGTTTGTATTTAGTGGAAAATGACTTCCTCTCCGACTTGAGTTAGCTCATAGAGGCTATCTTTAATGGTTGTGAATAAAGCAATTATGATTGTAGTTCTGCCACAGATTATTTACCGCCATTTCCTCAGATACATTGCACACTGTGAGATCATGGTTAATTTATGACATGAGTTTAAATTCAGAGCTACAAAACATGTCATCTGCCACAGAACAGTCATCAACCATCAAATAATTTTAATCACACTATAGTCGTTAGCATACTTTTCCGAAGTATGCCTGCAGTGACTGCCTCTGCCATCCAACCCACACTACGACTTGTTCGACACCTCTTAAAGCTCTCCTTTACAATGTGTTTTACGGAAGACAATAAGAGAATGAATGAATGAATGAATGAATGAATGCTAGACTCACATTATCAACTGTGTATGAAATATAAATTTCCAGCCAGCGAGTATTTAAATCAAAAAATAGTGTATAATGCCGAATAATATCAGAAAACTTACCCTATGTATGTCAGGATCAGCTGTCTTTGTTACAAATTTTAAAGCTTTGGCAAGTCCTATACCAGGCAAAGAAGGTAAATAATCACAACCAGACAATATGCACATGTGCCTAAATTTATCAAACTCAAAATTCTCTGGGTTTGATCCCATTGCTAAATGCAATTTTTCTTTTTCTACAAGTAGTCCATTTCCACTTATATCCATCTTGAACATAACCTATGACAGAAAAAAAAATTCTGCATTATATAGAATTTAAAATTTATTAATAAAATACATGAATAAATACATTAATGAGAAATACCTATAAATAATTAATGCACCGTAATTTATTATTAACTTTGTGTGTGTGTGTGTGTGTGTGTGTGTGTGTGTGTGTGTGTGTGTGTGTTGGAAACTGACAAGTATCATTTTTGAACACAGTTTAACTAGCAGTAAAACACAGTGAGTGGAAACTGGTGGTCCTGCACTAAAGAAAGTAAAGTATTTTCATCTGTCAGGAAGGTTACAAGCAGTGTTTTCTGTGATGCAAAATGGGTTTTCATATTGATTATGTTGAAAAGGATAAATCAATAACTGAAAAATCACTAAAAAAGTAGAGTTTCGGTGAAATGGATGAAAAAAAGAATTGTGTGACAACAGGCAAAAAAGGGAAAAAAAGGAGGGGGAGGGGGTGGGGGGAAGCAGAACAATGGACATGCTTAAGATAGAAAATTTAAAACCTGAAGGATTTGGAGAACACAACGTTGAAAAATTTTCTCTATTCAACAGATTTTGCACCCTTTAACTCCTAACTACTAAACCATCTAAAGAAATTCGTGGCTGCTAAATACACTGGGTGTGTGTGTATGTGTGTGTGTGTGTGTTGGAGGGGGGGGGGGGGGGGAGAAGCACACAGAAGGGAAAGTGGAAACTAAGTGAAAATTCACTGGTTGAGAGAGTAAGTGATCTCTTATTTAAGTGATTACAAAACTGGGTCAAATTTACAAAGAACTTGGCAGTACAAGCCAATTTATCAGTATGACGTTGGCCTCTGAGTATGATGCATACACTGATTCTGTTGGAAGGGTATCATAAAACCAGAGTATCCTCTCCTGAGGCAAGGTGGCCTAGAACTTCTGTTAACTGATCCTTGATAATGGCACTGGGACAAAGTTGACATCCGAGCTGGTCCCACATGTGTTCTATCAGTGACATATCTGGGGTCTAGCTCAACATCACACTGACAGTTCATACACAAAACATGTGGACAAGCATTGTACTGTTGAAAAGAAAGATACTGCAGCAAGTCCACATACACCAATGACCATCCAGCCAATGTGAACAACTGGTGGACAAATGGAACACCCTACCACCACAAGAACTCCTTTGCAAAAAAAAAATTATGTTGTACTTTCACAGTTTGCGCAGTCACTACCAGCCATGAACTGAAGTGATACCCAATGGTTTCCCGTGACATGACACCCCATTAGTAATACCATTATTCCTCTCTAAGACATTGGAAAAAATGGGACCTTTCTCTCAAGGCCACCACCATACTCACCAGCTATAGTCATTGGTGGTAATGCAGAACCATGATCCATCACCAACCGCAATGTGACGCCCTTATCAGCAGTCTGTGGTTGCTGGTCATGGCACCCCTCTAAATGAGGCATTTGTGTTGCGTGTTAATGGCAGCCTACGTATGAGGTGGTAATTCCCTAGTCCGGTTGCTGCTAGTCTCCGACATATGGTGCGAGATGTTACAGAATTTTGCTGGGAGTCCATTACTTCTTCTCAGATGGCAGGTGCAGATGTGAAAGGATTACACTAGGTTTGGTGGAAAATACAGTGACCCACCCTTGTGTGGTCAGATGAGGTTGACCATCACTTCATTGATGCATATGCCTGCACTTGTGTACCCATGCACTCCAACATCGGCCCATTGTCACATCTGAATGCTCCACAAATCTGGATATTGCACAATTTCACCAGCCAAGTGAATGGAGACAAGAAGAGGCCCCTTTCAAACTCTGCCAGATGCTGATAACACTGCTCACACAAGTATGTGGTATCCCCATGTCCTTCACAGTGACAGTCAATATCTGATTCTAGTTACACTCCTTATAAACTTCACCATACCTGGTAACGACACAAAACACGAACAACACTAATGCACTGTACTGATTGTTCTACCTGTCGTAGAGAATTGAAACTCTAATCATTTCCTTACCCATTGATGGCGTGTATGTGTATGAAGTTAAATTAACATCCAACCATATCTTCAGGGTGCTTCACTTTTCTTGTCAAACAGTGTATTTTGTGTTCAATTAAGATGTTATAGCAGTTTTAAGTGAATATTTTGCAGTCCATACAGAATCATACTTCACTTGTGGATTTTAGTCATTTGAAGGACAATGGACCGTGTACCAACTTATAAGGGAACTACATTGAAAAATAAGTGCATTTTTTAGCTAAAAATCAACTCCACTGAAAGTGCTCTCCCTCTGTCCCATTTTCATTAATATTTCATTAGATAAAACATGAAACTGTAAAGATAGTCTGTTGTGTGTCCCTCAAGAGACAAACAGTCTTTGTGAAACTTTTATCCCTAATGGCTGTAGAACACTGAGACTGCGATGAATCAAGATTTCCAGAAATAAATGCAACTAGTTCTCTTTTGTGATGCTTAAATTTTTATTTACCATTATCAGTTTTAAGCTGCCACATGGAGCACCGTGGGGTCATGTAGCTGTGGCAAAACACAAAAACGGTTGGTTGGTTGTTTGGGGAAGGAGACCAGACAGCGTGGTCATCGGTCTCATCGATTTAGGGAAGGATGTGGAAGGAAGGCGGCCGTGCCCTTTCAGAGGAACCATCCCGGCATTTGCCTGGAGTGATTTAGGGAAATCACGGAAAACCTAAATCAGGATGGCCGGACGCGGGATTGAACCGTCGTCCTCCCGAATGCGAGTCCAGTGTCTAACCACTGCGCCACCTCGCTCGGTCACAAAAACGAAACAAGCAAGCAATGAATGGGGCGAGAATTATTTACATCATAAAATCAACTTAAAGGCACTACTCACAGTTTTTAGCATCCATGAATTTATGCCTGGTGCCCATATTACTCTGGAAAACATAATTTACATTTTCCATTTATGTTACATCTATAGCACTACACAAACTTTGTCACAGGCAGCAACTCCCATCTGCTTCACAGAAAGTGTGTGGTTAAGTTTAATGCTCAAAAAATTTGTGTTTGAGCAGAGTTCTTTTCATCTGTCAACATACGCATTACTGAAAATTGCACACTGAAAACAGTAAATCTATATATTGATTTATATTACATTCAATATTGCAACAGTAACACGTATTCATTACTGCAAAATTATGTGCACTATTTATAAAGTCTACCGAGTTAATAATTCCCAACAACATTTCATTGATAATTATAGTACTCATCACAGTCACAGTGTTCCACATCAATAAGGGATAAAGTTTTTATTTCACTATCTAGCCAGGTAAAAGGACCAATGAATACACACAGAAAGTGTAAACTGAAGTTAATGAAAACTATTCAAAAATTATAAACAGTATATCTCAGAGAACATGACTTTTAATTATGTCAAAGTTTTAATCAAAGAACAAGGTAGTTCAGCACAAGTAGCCAGCAGCAAATCTGAACTCACATGGATCAAAAACAAAATTAGGTCCAATCTGAAGTGAAAAGATCTACTCAACAATAGTATCGAAGGAAATTGACGGAGATCCGAAATGTGAAATGATTTGGGTGAAGGTCATGGTTAAAGCAGGCTCAGACATGGTAATTGGATGTCTCTATAGGCCACCTGGCTCAGCAGCTGTTGTGGCTGAGCACCTGAAGGATAATTTGAAAATATTTCGAGTAGATTTCCCCCACCATGTTATAGTTCTGGGTGGAGATTTTAATTTGCCGGATATAGACTGGGAGAATCAAACGTTCATAACGAGTGGTAGGGACAAAGAATCCAGCGAAATTTTTTTAAGTGCTTTATCTGAAAACTACCTTGAGCAGTTAAACAGAGAACCGACTCGTGGCGATAACATATTAGACCTTCTGGTGGCAAACAGACCCGAACTATTTGAAACAGTTAATGCAGAACAGGGAATCAGCGATCATAAAGCGGTTACGGCATCGATGATTTCAGCCGTAAATAGAAATATTAAAAAAGGTAGGAAGATTTTTCTGTTTAGCAAAAGTGACACAAAGCAGATTACAGAGTACCTGACGGCTCAACACAAAAGTTTTGTCTCAAGTACAGATAGTGTTGAGGATCAGTGGACAAAGTTCAAAACCATCGTACAATATGCGTTAGATGACTATGTGCAAAGCAAGATCGTAAGAGATGGAAATGAGCCACCGTGGTACAACAACCGAGTTAGAAAACTGCTGCGGAAGCAAAGGGAACTTCACAGCAAACATAAACATAGCCAAAGCCTTGCAGACAAACAAAAATTACGTGAAGCGAAATGTAGTGTGAGGAGGGCTATGCGACAGGCGTTCAATGAATTCAAAAGTAAAGTTCTATGTACTGACTTGGCAGAAAATCCTAAGAAATTTTGGTCTTATGTCAAAGCGGTAGGTGGATCAAAACAAAATGTCCAGACACTCTGTGACCAAAATGGTACTGAAACAGAGGACGACAGACTAAAGGCCGAAATACTAAATGTCTTTTTCCAAAGCTGTTTCACAGAGGAAGACTGCACTGTAGTTCCTTCTCTAGATTGTCGCACAGATGACAAAATGGTAGATATCGAAATAGACGACAGAGGGATAGAGAAACAATTAAAATCGCTCAAAAGAGGAAAGGCCGCTGGACCTGATGGGATACCAGTTCGATTTTACACAGAGTACGCGAAGGAACTTGCCCCCCTTCTTGCAGTGGTGTACCGTAGGTCTTTAGAAGAGCGTAGCGTTCCAAAGGATTGCAAAAGGGCACAGGTCATCCCCGTTTTCAAGAAGGGACGTCGAACAGATGTGCAGAACTATAGACCTATATCTCTAACGTCTATCAGTTGTAGAATTTTGGAACACGTATTATGTTCGAGTATAATGACTTTTCAGGAGACTAGAAATCTACTCTGTAGGAATCAGCATGGGTTTCGAAAAAGACGGTCGTGTGAAACCCAGCTCGCGCTATTCGTTCACGAGACTCAGAGGGCCATAGACACGGGTTCACAGGTAGATGCTGTGTTTCTTGACTTCCGCAAGGCGTTCGATACAATTCCCCACAGTCGTTTAATGAACAAAGTAAGAGCATATGGACTATCAGACCAATTGTGTGATTGGATTGAGGAGTTCCTAGATAACAGAACGCAGCATGTCATTCTCAATGGAGAGAAGTCTTCCGAAGTAAGAGTGATTTCAGGTGTGCCGCAGGGGAGTGTCATAGGACCGTTGCAATTCACAATATACATAAATGACCTGGTGGATGACATCGGAAGTTCACTGAGGCTTTTTGCAGATGATGCTGTGGTGTATCAAGAGGTTGTAACAATGGAAAATTGTACTGAAATGCAGTAGGATCTGCAGCGAATTGACGCATGGTGCAGGGAATGGCAATTGAATCTCAATGTAGACAAGTGTAATGTGCTGCGAATACATAGAAAGATAGATCCCTTATCTTTTAGCTACAAAATAGCAGGTCAGCAACTGGAAGCAGTTAATTCCATAAATTATCTGGGAGTATGCATTAGGAGTGATTTAAAATGGAATGATCATATAAAGTTGATCGTCGGTAAAGCAGATGCCAGACTGAGATTCATTAGAAGAATCCTAAGGAAATGCAATCCGAAAACAAAGGAAGTAGGTTACAGTACGCTTGTTCGCCCACTGCTTGAATACTGCTCAGCAGTGTGGGATCCGTACCAGATAGGGTTGATAGAAGAGATAGAGAAGATCCAACGGAGAGCAGCGCGTTTCGTTACAGGATCATTTAGTAATCGCGAAAGCGTTACAGGGATGATAGATAAACTGCAGTGGAAGACTCTGCAGGAGAGACGCTCAGTAGCTCGGTACGGGCTTTTGTTGAAGTTTCGAGAACATATCTTCACTGAGGAGTCAAGCAGTATATTGCTCCCTCCCACGTATATTTCGCGAAGAGACCATGAAGATAAAAGCAGAGAGATTAGAGCCTACACAGAAGCATACCGACAATCCTTCTTTCCACGAACAATACGAGACTGGAATAGAAGACAGAACCGATAGAGGTACTGAGGGTACCCTCCGCCACACACCATCAGGTGGCTTGCGGAGTATGGGTGTAGGTGTAGATGTAGATCTAGATGTTGCAACTAGAGTTAAGCAACTACCTTATGCTATCCCAACTTGTAAAATTCTTAGACATAGTTCAACAATCTGCAGTTAAAGAAATCATAAAAATTTCACCCAAGCAAAAGAAAAAGTTCTCACTCCTGATTGCTAAAATAAATAAATAAATAAGTAAATAAATCCACCAGTTCCCAGTCTCAATCACCTGCTGAAAAGCCAAATTCTTTGACACAGTAGTAAAGACAACAAACATCACTTCAATAAAACAGAACTAAATTTGCTAAACAAAGGGCTTAAACATAAACCAAACTTGATGAAAACACATTTAAAGACCTAATTACTAACACCAAAATAGCATGTCTATTGACAAAATTAAGTCAAAGTGATCAAAATGCTCTAGCCCATGAAGCAAATAAAATAATTAAGAAAAACTTGAAAACAGAAAATCATCAAAGAAATACACATAAGGAAGCTGCAACACTAAAGCAAATTAATATGAAACTAGCTAACATTAATGCCCTTGTTGTTAAGGCTGACAAAGACAGAACAGCTGTGATAATGTATGAATCAGAAATACATTAATTAACTTTAGAATTTAAAAAAATAACATAAATGAATTAGAATCTAATTCCACCTCGAAACATCAAGCTACAATAGAAAACCTGTTAAAGAACTGCAACTTCCTCCCAACGGCCACAGAAGCCAAACACTGTAACAATGAACGACATGCCCAGTATTCAATTCAATGAACAGTCCTGGATACAAAATAACTAAAACAATTCTACAACCCAATACTTCATAAATAACAGTTATAAATAGACTGACAGCATCACACCCATCACCACACCCAGATCAGCAAGATTCACATCCCTCAGAACAGTTAACCTTTACACCGACACACCTTTACAGAAACACACTGAATAATAAAAGATAAGTACTCAAACAATGGAAAATCCAGGATGGAATGTAACAATGTGAGTGTGAGTTGCGTTTCTGCGAGTGTGTACGTCTCTGTTTGCCGTCTAATTTTGACAAAGGCCTTCTGGCCGAAAGCTATTCATTGTGAGAGTCTTTGTGTTGTGCCTATCTGCGACTCAGCATCTCCACTATGTGGTGAGTAGCAACTTTCCTTTGCACAATATTGTAAAAGATAAGTACTGCATCATAAAAGTTAAGTAACATAGAATTCTATGTCATTGGATTTGCTCAAGTTGCTGCTATCTCACGATTACTATACCTTTAATAACAAAATCTATATTCAAAATGATGGTTTAGCACTGGGCAGCAGCTAAGTTGGGCCTACTAGCCGACATCTTGGCCTCAACCTTCGTTAGTCACTGTCTGCACCCATCCAGTCCCCTCCTTGTTCCTATTCCAGCACTACACAGCCGTCATTTCACCGCCACACCGTCTTTTTAATTTCTTCTTATTTCTCTCCTTACTCTCCCCCTTCCCCACTTTCTCTCCTGCCCTCTGTCTAAACAGCAGCACTTTACTGTCCGCAACCCCCACCATACTATCCCTCCCCCTCCCTGCCCCAGCCTCCTCCTTACCCCCACCCAGTCACCACTCCCATCATGCACTGGTGCTGCTGCTCGCAATGTGGTTTCAGTTGCCTGAGACTGCAGACGTATGTGCAAGCTGCATTTTGAGGAGCAACTTTCCTTCTCTAATATTGTTACATTCCATCCTGGATTTTCCACTGTTTGATTTTTACTTTCAAAATTTTCTTGATATCTTCATTTGTTCACAAGGTACAGAGGTTCAAAGTCAACCTAGTTCTACGTGTAAAATCTCGTATGAGGTAAAATCAAAATAATAAATAACCACAGCAAATTGCTAAAAATTTCAATGGTATATTCTCTAGGTATTTACCTACAAAAGCCATCTCCCTTTTTCAAAAATCTTTATCTATTATCAAGAAACGGCACAAAAATTTGTTTTTTGGGTATCAAAAACCCAGTTGCAGATTCCAAAATGGCCATGCACAGCTAATGGCTGAAAATTTTTATGACATGTCCCTAAGATCCCAATCTCAAACAACCCGGAAAGTTTTTTCCGTATCTCTATCTGTTTCAGAGATACGGAGGTTCAAAGTTACCCTAGTTTTACACATGAAATACACAAGTATAATCCACTGCGCGTCCACCCGAGAACCATGGACCTTGCCGTTGGTGGGGAGGCTTGGGTGCCTCAGCGATACAGATAGCCGTACCGTAGGTGCAACCACAACGGAGGGGTATCTGTTGAGAGGCCAGACAAACATGTGGTTCCTGAAGAGGGGCAGCAGCCTTTTCAGTAGTTGCAGGGGCAACAGTCTGGATGATTGACTGATCTGGCCTTGTAACATTAACCAAAACGGCCTTGCTGTGCTGGTACTGCGAACGGCTGAAAGCCAGGGGAAACTACAGCCGTAATTTTTCCCGAGGGCATGCAGCTTTACTGTATGGTTAAATGATGATGGCCTCCTCTTGGGTAAAATATTCCGGAGGTAAAATAGTCCCCCATTCGGATCTCTGGGCGGGGACTACTCAAGAGGACGTCGTTATCAGGAGAAAGAAAACTGGTGTTCTACGGATCGGAGCGTGGAATGTCAGATCTCGGGCAGGTAGGTTAGAAAATTTAATAAGGGAAATGGATAGGTTAAAGTTAGATATAGTGGGAATTAGTGAAGTTCGGTGGCAGGAGGAACAAGACTTTTGGTCAGACGAATACAGGTTCATAAATACAAAATCAAATAGGGGTAATGCAGGAGTAGGTTTAATAATGAATAAAAAAATAGGAGTGCGGGTAAGCTACTACAAACAGCATAGTGAACGCATTATTGTGGCCAAGATAGACACGAAGCCCACGCCTACTACAGTAGTACAAGTTTATATGCTAACTACCTCTGCAGATGACGAAGAAATTGAAGAAATGTATGATGAAATCAAAGAAATTATTCAGATAGTGAAGGGAGACGAAAATTTAATAGTGATGGGTCACTGGAATTCAGTAGCAGGAAAAGGGAGAGAAGGAAACGTAGTAGGTGAATACGGATTGGGGCTAAGAAATGAAAGAGGAAGCCGCTTGGTAGAATTTTGCACAGAGCACAACTTAATCATAGCTAACACTTGGCTCAAGAATCATAAAAGAAGGTTGTATACATGCAAGAACCCTGGTGATACTGACAGGTTTCAGATAGATTATATAATGGTAAGAGAGATTTAGGAACCAGGTTTTAAAATGTAAGACATTTCCAGGGGCAGATGTGGACTCTGACCACAATCTATTGGTTATGAACTGTAGATTAAAACTGAAGAAACTGCAAAAAGGTGGTAATTTAAGGAGATGGGACCTGGATAAACTGACTAAACCAGAGGTTGTACAGAGTTTCAGAGAGAGAATAACGGAACAATTGACAGGAATGGGGGAAATAAATACAGTAGAAGAAGAATGGGTAGCTTTGAGGGATGAAGTAGTGAAGGCAGCAGAGGATCAAGTAGGTAAAAAGACAAGGGCTAGTAGAACTCCTTGGGTAACAGAAGAAATATTGAATTTAATTGATGAAAGGAGAAAATATAAAAATGCAGTAAATGAAGCAGGCAAAAAGGAATACAAACGTCTCAAAAATGAGAACGACAGGAAGTGCAAAATGGCTAAGCAGGGATGGCTAGAGGACAAATGTAAGGTTGTATAGGCTTATCTCACTAGGGGTAAGATAGATACTGCGTACAGGAAAATTAAAGAGACCTTTGGAGAAAAGAGAACCACTTGTATGAATATCAAGAGCTCAGATGGAAACTCAGTTCTAAGCAAAGAAGCGAAAGCAGAAAGGTGGAAGGAGTATATAGAGGGTCTATACAAGGGCGATGTACTTGAGGACAATATTATGGAAATGGAAGAGGATGTAGATGAAGATGAAATGGGAGATATGATACTGCGCGAAGAGTTTGACAGAGCACTGAAAGATCTGAGTGAAAACAAGGCCCCGGGAGTAGACAACATTCCATTAGAACTACTGACGACCTTGGGAGAGCCAGTCCTGACGAAACTCGTAACATCTGGTGAGCAAGATGTATGAGACAGGCGAAATACTCTCAGACTTCAAGAAGAATATAATAATTCCAATCCCAAAGAAAGCAGGTGTTGACAGATGTGAAAACTACCGAACAATCAGTTTAATAAACCACAGCTGCAAAATACTAACGCGAATTCTTTACAGACGAATGAAAAAACTGGTAGAAGCTGACCTCGGGGAAGATCAGTTTGGATTCTGTAGAAATATTGGAACACATGAGGCAATACTGACCCTACGACTTATCTCAGAAGCTAGAGTAAGGAAAGGCAAACCTACGTTTCTAGCATTTGTAGACTTAGAGAAAGCGTTTGACAATGTTGACTGGAATACGCGCTTCCAAATTCTGAAGGTGGCAGGGGTAAAATACAGGGAGCGAAAGGCTATTTACAATTTGTACAGAAACTAGATGGCAGTTATAAGAGTCAAGGGACATGAAAGGGAAGCAGTGATTGGGAAGGGAGTGAGACAGGGTTGTAGCCTATCCCTGATGTTATTCAATCTTTATATTGAGCAAGCAGTCAAGGAAACAAAAGAAAAATTCGGAGTAGGTATTAAAATACATGGAGAAGTAATAAAAACTTTGAGGTTTGCCGATGACATCGTAATTCTGTCAGAGACAGCAAAGGACTTGGAAGAGCAGTTGAACGGAATTGATAGTGTTTTGAAAAGAGGATGTAAGATGAACATCAACAGAAGCAAAACGAGGATAATGAAATGTAGTCGAATTAAGTTGGGTGATGCTGAGGGAATTAGATTAGGAAATGAGACACTTAAAGTAGTAAAGGAGTTTTGCTTTTTGGGGAGCAAATTAACTGATGAGGGTCGAAGTAGAGAGGATATAAAATGTAGACTGGCAATGGCAAGGAAAGCGTTTCTGAAGAAGAGAAATTTGTTAACATCGAATATAGATTTAAGTGTCAGGAAGTTATTTCTGAAAGTATTTGTATGGAGTGTGGCCATGTATGGTAGTGAAACATGGACAATAAATAGTTTGGACAAGAAGAGAATAGAAGCTTTCGAAATGTGGTGCTACAGAAGAGTGCTGAAGATTAGATGGGTAGATCACATAACTAATGAGGAGGTATTGAATAGGATTGGGGAGAAGAGAAGATTGTGGCACAACCTGACTAGAAGAAGGGATCAGTTGGTAGGACATGTTCTGAGGCATCAAGGGATCACCAATTTAGTATTAGAGGGCAGGGTGGAAGGTAAAAATCGTAGAGGGAGACTAAGAGATGAATACACTAAGCAGATTCAGAAGGATGTAGGTTGCAGTAGGTACTGGGAGATTAAGAAGCTTGCACAGGATAGAGCGCCATGGAGAGCTGCATCAAACCAGTCTCAGGACTGCAGACCACAACAACAACAACAATCCACTGTGGGACGAAAACATAGTTTATAAAGTGATGTAGCATGGAGAAATAACCTGTAAACTGTCTCCTTTATCACCTGGGAATCCCATGTTGTAGTACTGAAGCACATGCAAAACTGTTTTGCATATAAAATTCGTTCTGAGGTGTAAAATTATTTTTGCATTATTTCAATCACACATGTAAACTATCTAAAGTTTAATGACGAAGTTTTCTTGGGTTATCGGTTGAGTCAAGGCATTGTTCTGTGGCCGCAGAACCATGCCTTGGCTCTGCTGACAACCTGAGAAAACTTCAGCATTGAGATTCACCAAGAAAGCCTGCATTCCCATACACACAAATTTTACTGACCAATAAATTTCTTTTCACGTGATTTACATGTCCTGCTGCAGTTCAGAAAAGGAGGAAACTAACAAAAAATTCTCCTGTCAGAGCACAAAAAATGTAAATATGTACCTGCATATTTCCAAGACTCTAACTGAAAACTGGGGTACCAGTTGTCTCATTCTACCTTCCTCAGCACCTTTAAAAATTTTCTGAAAAATTTTCGCACGCGAACATATGCATGCTTTATTATGCTGAGAGAAGAAAACAGTGGCAGTGGCAAAGAGATGGAAAAATAATAAATACTGGAAAACAGTAGACAGTGGTCGTGTTATGGAAACAGCGAAGGAGACAGTGGCAGTGTGAGAAAAAGAGACAGACACAGGGGCAGTGGAACATTTCTGACAGTGACAAAACAGTGCTAGGAAAAGACAGAGACAAGAGTGCTGGATGGGAGAGGGAAAAAGAGAAAGAGGAAGGGGGTGTGAGCCAGTAATAATGAGACACGGAGTATATGACAATGACAATGACAATGAAGAATAGAGAGATAGTGAGAGTGAGAAAAGATGGCAGCAATAGGAAGGAAGGAATCCAATATTAGCAGTAACAGACAGCAAGAGGGAGACTGACAGTGAGAGAAGGCTATAGTAGTCGGACAGAACAAAGTGAACTGTGGCTGTGACACAGAAGACAATGACAGAGAGACACAAAGAGATAATGACAATAAATTGGGCTGAATGAGTGAGTGAGAAAGGACAACTGAGAGTGAATGGGTATAACCAACTTACAGTGACGGACTAGTTGGTGTGAGTTATAGTTGGGGCAGTTTGAGAAAGTTTAAGGCGAGTTGCATGCTAAAAAGAGCACAAATAGGTTTGCATGCCAAAATTTTTGGAAAATTTTTTAAAGTTGCTGTGGACAGTAGACTGAGGCAGCTGGTACCCCACTTTTCAGTCAGAGTCTTTTAATAAACAGGAACACATTCACATTTCTTGTGGTACGATGGGAGCATTTTTCTGCCAGTTGTAATAATGAATGTAACATAAATCGATACACGTATTTACTATCGTCAATGTGCAATTGTAGATAACACAAATGTTGACCAAAGAAAATCTCTGCTCCAACACAGACTCTTTGGATATTAAATTTAGTCACACTCTTTGGTACGTTTACATTCTGTGAAGCACGTCGGAGTTGCTGCCTGTGGCAAAGTTTGTGTAGTGCTATAGATTTATCGTAATGTGTGAACCGGGAATAAGCATGTGGATGTTAAAAACTGTAAGTAATGTATTTCAATTGATTTTACCATGTAAATAATTCTCAACACATACATTGCTTAATCATTTCCTTTTCTATCTGGCCACAGCTACACAATCCCCACAATGCTTCAGACATTCATCAAAAGTGTGTACCAACTGATGATGATTTTCTAGGCTATTCAAAATAAAAACTTAAGCATCACAAAAGGTAAATGGTTGCAGTTATTCCTGGAAACCCTTAAACACACTGTTATATGTGCCAAATGAGTCCTGCAAAGCAGTGCTCGGGTTCAAATCCACAAACGTGAAATGCTGATGGGATACCTAATTGCTGTCAGTTACATTCAGAATTGATACCTGCCCTGAGATGAGGGTAAACAACTTCCCAAGTAAAGTTGTAAGCCAGCTGTTCCATGAACACAGCCGAGTACATCAACTACAAAGTAGCCACACGAGGAGAAATGCAGTACAAAATCCAAGTACACAGTGAGATTGTCAACAATATGCTAGTCCAGTGATATGCTCTGTGCTGGTCATATCAATCTGCTTACTCAGTGGTGGATCATACATCTCTGCTTCTTTGTTGCTGACAGACGAGGATACAATGTTTCTCCCTTCTTCAACTGGCATGTAAGGCTGGAAATGCCCCAGGCAGCACTTTGTGTGATGCTGCAGGAGTGCCAGTGATGCTGGTAACCCAAACAGCATCTCCGACATGATGAAGACAGAGCTGGTGACATCTGCCTCATTTAAGGTAATTAACGTACACATGACATTTTCTGGGCAGTCGTTGCTGGGGCCTGCCGCCACGAGTTCACCTTGTTTTCCAGGACATGTGCAATGGTACCTAATGTGAGTTGTTGTTGTGGCACTGCACTGTGTGCATCAAAGATGGTGTGGATATTGTATTATGAGGTCTGTGAGAGTAGCATAATTGTGTAACACCACCTTTAGCTTTGATAATGACCTTTAAGTTGGTGAGGATGATAGTCCACCCATTTCTTCACATATGCCATATGCATCTCAAGTCACTCATCGACGAGTCATCATGTAAAGCAACTAAACTGCTAGGATGTTGACTACTATGTTTCTCCAGCTGTTCCAAATAGTCTTAGACATTTTCTAAGGTACTGAAATTGGGTGTTTTAGTGAGCCAGTCTACGTGCGAAGGGGTATCCAAGTATTCAGCAAATCATAAATGTACGCATGCAGCCCTGTGAACACAAGTGTTGTCATCTTGGAAGGTGGGATTGTCCACAGAACACCTGGGTCACTGAGAATGTAGAAATAAATATTCACTTTCATATTCACAGTAAACTGGATGACTGAGCCCAGGTAATGGTATGTAACACACATCAAAACATCACAAAACCACCTCTGGTCTGAACCATGCCCACCACAAACTGCAGGTTAAACACATAATAGGGCTGTATGTGCACTCAACACCTTGCACAATTTAAAAAGATGCACAACTGGAGCTCATTAGACCACAGTATATGCCTCCAGTCAGCTACTGTCCAGTTTCCATACCAGTGTGAGGAATTGCCTTTTGTGAAGTACCTAACTTTTAATGTTCATTGCATACAGTTCCCTTTGCAATGTTCATTTGTAAACTGGTTAAGAAGAACTAGCATTCACTGACTGCAGCAATTCATGCTGGGTTTGAAACTGATTATCACTGACAAGGTTAAACACTTTACTCTGGATCCTATCAGTTAAGGTTTATTTCATGAGTACTGTTCTTATGCCATGTTACATGACTGTGGGTTGTATATAATTCCTTGTACACACTTTAGCCGAACACGTCTATAAGCTGACAAATCTGACAGCTTCATTCACAGTGTTGTCACAGGCATATCCAAACACAATAGCTCCTTTCTCTATGTAGTCACGTTAACCTGCATTATTGCAGTGATTCTGTACAAATGACTGGCACATACACACAACTACACTGCCATGACTTAAGTCAGCTGTGGGGGACAATAGTTCTACGAAGTGCTGTTTTAAATGGCTCATTATAATATTTCTGTTGAGTTTAACATTGTCTAATGTACCGCATGGATTGTCACAGCAACTGCTTGAAGATAACAATCCAGGAGACTGCAGAGGACTGGTAAATATAATCTGAAACATATCCATCCACCCTTAGTCCTATCCCCAGTAAGCTCATCAATGTGGTGCTGCTCAATAAAAGTGTGTCAATTACTTCAAAATGCATTTCCTGAAACAGTTAGCATGGTGGGTCTTCTCTGTGCTAAGCTTTTCAGATCACCCACATATCGCGAACCCTTCATGTTATACTTTAGTATGAAATATGGAAGTCATCTGAAAGATTAGCTTTTTCATCTCCCTGTTCTTTTCTTTCCACCTACCTGGGGATGATGTGATGGCTAAGAGGAAGGCAGAGGTACTTGTTAGTTCCTCCAGAAGACAATAGCTTCTGCGAGTAATGACAAGCAGTTGTCATCTGAATCATCAAGCAGTAGTAACATGGCATGGCATGATGGCTTTGAGTTTGTTCCCTTTATTTTGCTATTATTTTTCACCAAATGTTTTGTTTTATTTGGAGACGATGGCCCTTAACTGTTTGTCCAATAGTAATTGGATTTCCTTCATCTGCCTGTTGGGCTACAGTGACAACTTTCTTTGTGATGACAAAACAGAGAAAACTGAAGTTCCCGGGACTTGTGTGTCTTTGCAGCAACACGTGTGCATGCACACACATGCCCTCCCCCCTTACACACACATTAATGTTGATACTATGGATGCGTAGAGATACTAATTTTCTGTGTGAGCTTCTTGAGCATCATAGAAAAAGAAGCTGCAATGGATAGTGGTTGTTTCACTTCACACTCCTTTTGAACTTAAAAATACTTTAATATCCTCAGTTTACCTCTCCTTTAAGTAGATAGAACACTTCCCAGTTCAAATGGGATATTTACTGCCGTGGTTAACACATGCTCATGGAGGTGAATACAACCTTGCTGCTTCTAGACTTACATTTACATCTATACTCTGCAAACACTTACATCTATACTCTGAAAACCACTGTGAAATCCATGGCAAAGGCTACTTTCCAATGTACCAGTTAGAAGGACTTTTTCCCGTTCCATTCACATATGGAGTGCAGGAAAAATGAGTGTTTAAACACCTCTATGCACACTGTGATTAGTCTAAACCTGTCTTCATGATCCGAATGAGAATGATACGTAGGGGTTTGTAGTATTTTGCTACATTCATCACTTAAAGTTGATTCCACAAACAAGTAGGGTTTCACCAGGTAGTTTGCACCTATGTATTGTTGTCTGCCAGTTCAGTTCTTTCACCATCTCCCATGACACTCTTCCATGGGCAAATCATCCTGTGAACATTTGTGCTGTCTTTTTTTGTATACATTCAATATCCCTGTTAGTCCTATATGGTACGGGTCCCATACATTTCAGCAATATTCTAGGATGGGTTGTGCAAGTTTTTTGAATGCAGTTTTCTTTGTAGACTGATTGCATGTCCCTAGTAGTCTACCAACAAACCACAGTTTGCCACCTACTTTAGCTACAACTCAAACTATGCGATAGTTCCATTTCACATCCCTACAAATTGTTGCAACCAGGTTAACCAAATCCAGTTGCAACTCACTGATATCGCAGTCACAGGATATTAATTTTTTTTTTGTTTTCTGAGGTGCAAGATTTTATATTAACGGACATTTAAAACAAGTTGCCAATCTATGCACCACTTATATATATTATCAAGATCTGATATTTGCGCAGATTTTTTTGTTTTTCAATAATAGATAACTGCATCAGCTATGAAAAGTCTGGGGTTACTATTAATAATCTCTGCAAGGTCATTAATATACAACATGAACACAATGGTCCCAACAAACCTCCCTGGAAAACCTGTGGAACACATGAAGTTACATGTACATCTGTTGATGACTCGCCATCAAAAACAACATGCCATGTCCTCACCACCAAGAAATCCTCAGTCTAGTCACAAATCTCACTTGGTACTCCATATGATTGTACTTTCACAGATATGTGTGGTATTAAGTGAAGTGCCTTTTGGAAGGTGTCTACCTGACTGCCTTGAGCCATGACTTTCAGGACCTAATGTGAGAAAAACATGAATTAGGTTTCATATCATCAGTGTTTTTGGAATCCATGCTTGTTGGCACAAGTGAGGTCATTCTATTCAAGATATATCACTACATTTGGACTTATACTATTTTCTAAGATTCTACTACAAATGGCTGTTACGGATAATGGATGGTAGTTTCATGAATCACCTCTGCTGCCTTCCTTGTACATGGAAGTGACCTGTGCTTCCTCCCAACCAATGGGCACAGAGTTTTGTTCAAGGGATCTTCAGTGCATTATGGTTAAAACAGAGGCTAACTCTGCCACAAATTTAATATAGAATCTGACTGGGATTTCACCAAGGCTGAGAGCTTTGTTCAGTTTTAACAATTTAAGCTGTTTCTGAATGCTGCTGACACTAATATCTAATTCACTCATCTTTGCAATGGTACAAGAATGAAATTGGGGCAAACTCCTGGGTTTTCTTTTGTAAAGGAACATCTGAAAATTGAGTTCAGCATTTCTGCTGTTGCTTTGCTACTCTCAATTTAACTTCCTGTCTCGTCCATGATTGTCTGAACATTAACTTTGCTGTTACTAACAGTCATTCCATACGACCAGAATTTCTTCAAGTTTTGTGAATGATCTTTCAATAACATTCTCCTACGATAGTCACTGAATGCTGCACACATTCCCCATTTAATTGCCAAATAGGTTTCACTTAGTACCTTTTTATCTATGATCCTGTGCATTATTTTACACTTATTATGCAGTAGACTGTTTCTTTGCAGTGACTGTATACCATGAAGGCTCGCTGCCATAATTAATTGCGCTCAGTATGTGTTTTCAGTGAACTGTCAACTATTCCTTTAACTTGAGCCATAGTGCTTCAAAATGCTCCTGTCCTGAGCTGAAAGTTTCAAGTTCTTTGGACATCTTCCAAGATGGTCATGTCTATTTACTGACATTAGATCTAACATATTTTGATTTAAGTGGGGCTATGAACTATCTGTTGTAAGTAGTTTTCACAGAAGGCATTTAGCAATATTTTGCAAGATGTCTTGTCACACCACTAACAAAACTATAATTACCTCAACTGGTTGTTGGATGGCTAAAGTCTCCTCTAATAATTACAGTATAATCATGTAAGTTGGGTACAAGTGAACTGAGGTTTCCTTTAAAGCTTTTGGTTACATAAGGGGATGAGTCTGGTGGCTGATAGAAGGATTCAGTTATAAGTTATGCCCATCCTTGATAAAGAGTCTTATCCAAAACTCACGTGCAGTTATGAGTTATGTCTCAGTGGAAATGTACTTCCTGTCTATCATGAGAACCACTCTCCCCCCCCCCCCCCCCCTCCCACAATCATTTCCCAATAGCTTATCCTGTCGATACCTGCTTAAGTTTACCCAAAAAATTTCCTGGCAGTCAATTCCAGATTTTAGACAGGTTTGTGTACCTAATACTACTGTGAGCTTCATTGCTTTTTACACACTTAAAACCCTGTCACTTTGTTGTGAACACTTCGGTAGTTAACTACTAGGATTTTGAATATTACACTAATACTTACAGGTCCAGATTTTGTATTTTACACTTATACAGGGTGGTTATAATTAAACTGACAGCATTCTGAGGGCTTCAGTGCGAGCAGTGTACATCACAGGACACTGAAACACCGTAGGTATGTTCACTAGTCAGTGCGCTCACAGAGTATTCTGAAAAAAGTGACAGTTTCACTTTCTGCCACTAGGTAAAAATATGGCACTATAAGCAGTCAGAAAGTGAAATTTTTACTGTTTGGACATCAGTATGCTGTTTGTCAGCTGGCGAAGCATATCAATTTCTCTTATGAAGTGGCTGTTATTGTAAAGGTTTATGAAGGGTGAAGTTTTCAGCATGAAACTCAATGGCTATTGAGAAGAAAAACCGTGCACTGCTGGTAAAAATGTTTTGTCAGAATGGTAACACCAGCAGTGCTGTATTGCGGGAACACTGTTGACAGAAACAGCTGTGAAGAAGACCCATGACAATAAATGGGCTAACGAATATGAAAAAGAAATCTGAAGGAAAGGTGAATTATGCAGTGCAGCAGGTAGAGGGAGGTGACCCATTCGCATGGCAGTTGCTGATAAAGTTGCTGTAGCAACAGCCAACAGTGCAGCACATGCCTCAAATTCTGCAGCCAGTGCTTAAGCTGTGTCACAAGAATTCTCTCTCCTCTGGTTTAGAATTCAAAAGATTTTTTGGCACATTTTACACTGGTATCTCTACAAGATTCAGAATGTGCAGTAAATGAAGCCCCAAGATAGGCTACAATGCTGCAACTTTGCCCTACATCTTTTTGCACACAAATGGACATGTGGCATGGGAATATTCTTTGGGTGGACAAACCATATGATACTCAGCATGGTGCCGTGAATGCACAGAACTGTCACACAAGGGGTCCTACTACACCACACGCAGGAACATCCACTGCACTCAGCTTATGTGACTGTGGCGTGGTTTCACATGCTCCCTCATTCTTGGTTGTTTCTTCGATGAAATGACACCTCATGGGCCTGTTAGGAGTACAGTGGCATCAACGTGTTATAAGGACCTCCTTGCACAACACCCGATTCCGGCTTTCCAAGAATGCAATGGTGTCCACACCACTAGTATTATACAAGATGTGGCGACATCACATGTTGCTTTCCAGGTGAAAGATCTGCTTTGAGAAACTTTCGGTAATGGCTGCATTATCTCTAAGCAATTTCAAGATTTGTGACCTTCCAGATCCCCCAATCTAAATCCATGTGACTTTTGGCTGTGAGGATATCTGAAAGATTGTGTCTATCAGGGATGTATTTGGTCTCTTCCTGATCTGAAGGGTAGCAGACAACAACATATCACTCTGATTACACCAGATATGCTGTAAGCAACTGTCAACCACAACATGTTACGGATGCAGCATGTTGCTGAGTTGGGAAACCATATTGAACACATGTTGTAGCCTGTGACTATATCCTAATAAACAAGACAGAACCACCATCATCATGTGTTTGATCGTTCTCCCCTTTTCCTGCACCCACACCACATTCTGACTGCTTACAGCACTACATTTACAGATGGTGGCAGAAAGTGGAACTACTATTTTTTTTTCAGCACACTATGCAAGTACACCAATTAATGAACTCACCTATGACGTTTCTGCATCCTCCAATGTATACAGCTCACAGTGCAGCACTCAGAACAGTTTAATTGTAACCACACAGTACTTCTATGTTCCATGCAAGTATCATTATCTGAATGGGGTGGAGAGTTGCGTAATCAATAAAACCATTGTGTGCACCCCACACACAGCCACCTACCTGGTTAACAGCCTCCAATGTGCAGTGATCACCTGACTCATTTAGGGGACCCTACAGTTCTCAATCCTATAGCACACGTCTAGGAAGTTACAGCATAGCTTGTCACAGAAACTTCAGAATCTCTGGTTCAAGCTTTCCACTCAACCCAAAACCAGGAGGCCATGATATGTTCTGGGGAGATGGCTGCAGAGTGTGATCTTCACTGAAACTCCATGAGCTAGGCTGGCATTCTCAAACTTCTTTGCCAGACAATGGAATGATCCAAGTATGACCTTGGAGCATAGACAACAGGTATCACTTGTCCGAACATGTGTCACGATCTGCAGCTGATTGCAGCCTGTACCCTCAGTGGCTGCTGGAACACCCTCTTCAACATGTTGAATGAGGCACCCAGGCACTTGGTAAAAATAGTGTTCTCTGCCATCCATTGCTGCCAGTTCCCTAAGAGATACCATTATCCATTGCACATTTAAACTGCTGACAGTTAACAGACCCCTATCCTTTTGTGTTTTCTCTTCCTTGATGTGGTACACAGCATTTTATCCAACAGGTGAAGTGAGTTTCCGGGCTTAGTTTCATTGGAAGACAGTCCTCGAACTTGGTGGTTGGGGGGTGGGTTAACATCCAGAGTTCTCCCTGGCCCCTGTCTCCCCCATATAGGGTGCCTGGACATATCCCTAACATGACAGTCCTAGTCGGGTGAATGTAAATGATGTGTAACTAGGGCATTCCATTGGGTAGACCGTTCGCTGGGTGCAAGTCTTTCAATTTGACGACACTTTGGCGACTTTCACGTCGATGGGGATGAAATGATGATGATGATGACAACACAACACCCCAGTCCCTGAGCGCAGAAAATCTCCAACCCAGCCGGGAATTGAAACGAGGCCCGTAGGATTGACATTCTGTCACACTGACCACTCAGCTACTGGGGCGGGCAGTTGAGTGAATGAGCAGTGATCAACCCCGTACTTCCTCTACAGGAGACAGCATCCACAGGAGAGGATAGTATTAGAGGTACCTTTGGTATCTGTGGTATTTGACTGTTTACACACCCAGTTGCAGCAGCATTCAATAGCTTGACTGACCGAGGTCATGCAACGGTTAGCACAATGGACTTACATTCAGCAAGATGGCAGTTCATATCCCATCATTTCCCCGAATCCCTTAAAGCAAATACTGGGACGGTTCCTTTGAAAGACACCATGCATTCAGATATGAGGGGCATTTGAAAAGTCCGTGCAAAGTATGAGAGATGGCACCACCAGCGCGTATCGAAGTCATGTTTAGTTACTAGCATCTTTGGAAAGAATGTACACCAAGTTTCAGCCATATTGGTCTATTTCTTTGTGTTTGGCATTCGTGTGAATCAAAGAAGTTGAGTAATTGTCAAAAAACGGACAAAAAGAATTTCGTGTGGTGATTAAAAATTACTTTATGAAAGGCAAAACGCCTCAGGAGACTAAAGAAACATTACGGTGACTCTCGACCTTTGATTAGAACAGTTTATAAGTGGTTTCAAAATTTTTGGAGTAGCCATAAGGGCACAAGTGATGCTGAACATTCTGGATGCCCTGTGGAGGTTACGACTCCAGAAATCATTGATAAAATCCATGATATGGTGATGGATGACAGAAGCGTTAAGGTGCGTGAGATTGCTAGTGCTGTGGGCATCTCGAATGAATGGGTGCATAATATTTTGCATAAACATTTGTACATGAGAAAGCTATCCGCAAGAGGGGTTCCGTGATTGCTCATGCTTGACCAAAAAATGGAATCGTGTGAACTGTTGCAAGGATGGTTTGCAGCTGTCCAGGAAGGATTCGCAGAACTTTAAGCATTGTTTCATCACTGTAGATGAAACATGGGCACATTACTATACTCCTGAGACAAAACAACAATCTAAACAATGGGTTACCAAGGGAGAATATGCACCAAAAAAGGTGAAGACCATTCCTTCGGCTGGGAAGGTTATGGCAACTGTCTTTTGGGATTCGGAAGGGCTATTCCTCATCGACTATCTGGAAAAGAGTACAACTATTACAGGTGAATATTATTCATCATTATTGGACTGTTAAAGAAATGCCGGCGAATGGACTGCAAAAAAAGTCCTTTTGCATCACAACAATGCACCAGCACACACCTCAGCACTTGTGATCACAAAATTAATGGAAATAGGATTCCAACTCGTTTCACATCCCCCCTGTTCTCCAGACTTGGCTCCCTTGGACTACTGTTTGTTTCCCAATTTGAAGAAATGGCTGGCAGGACAAAGATTTTATTCAAACGAGATGGTGATTGCAGCAACTAATAGTTATTTTGCAGACTTGGGCAATTCCTATTATTCGGAATGGATCAACAAATTAGAACAGCATTGGATGAAGTATATAAGTCTAAAAGGAGACTATGTCAAAAAATAAAAAAACGTTTACCCCAAACACGTAAGTAGTTTTTATTTTTGCACAGACTTTTCAAATGCCTCTCATATAACTGATTCACCTTGATGGGCACTGAATTCACCACCTTCAGTGTGGAAGTACAATTAAGTTTGGCCTCCTGCAGGAATATTAAAGTAGAATGCATGGATGAGATTGACGGGGACTGCGGATAGGTGGCACTAGATGAGAATGTGGTTCAGACAGCAGGTGTGCCAAAACAGGCCATGCAATTGCGATAAACAGTGTGTACAAAATGCACACTGGTTAAGGCACCTTCTAGTAAGCAGGAGATCCTGGGTTCTAATCCCAGCCCAGGAAACATTTTTGCTTGTCGCCGCTGGTTCTGCATGATGTCCCAACACAGCTGACATTAATAGTTCCTTCCCTTTGCTTTCTTTCTCCACCCTCCACCTTCAGTTTACATAACCAATCTTTCTTCTTTCCAACAGATTGACAGTAGTTGGGGCACTTTCTACCTCCTTTACTGACAGCAACTAGCACAGCATACATAGCGAGGCTGCATTGTGGCTGTTGCAATATTTCACAGAACAGTAAACAAATAACTTTAAACTAAGCTTTCTGATTCTCGTTTAATTTACAGGCTCGATATGCTACAAGTATTATAAGTGACTTAAGAACTAAGCCAATTAAGAGCCAAAAATCAGGTATCTATTGCAACAACAAAAAACTTTGTATAAACTTGGCTTTTTGTCTAAACCGTCTTTAAGGTTATGGTCACTGACAAGTTCGACAATAGCATTAATCTATACCAGCAGTAAATCTGTAAAACCATCACATCTGTCTGTCTGAACACATTAATCTCCTAAAAAACTAGAAAAATTTTCACCGAGTTTTCACAGGTAACTTGAACATAGCTTGGGGCAATGTACAGGCTTTATTTCCTCAAAATCTGAACATGGAAAAAATATATTGTAATTTACAGTTTCGTTTAAAATTATCTGACCAGCTTAGAAGGCAGATGTTTAATCATCATGCCGCCGTACGCCAAAGAACCAATAGATGGTATTGTTGATTTTGCAGTAAAATAAAGAACGAATAAATGGCTCTGTTAGTCTTTTTAACTCAGTGACAGGTGTATTTTCAGAAGTTCACGACGGTGACAGAATTATGTGCGCAATCTTATCTTTATGAGTACAAAGTAACAGCGAATTTAATTGACTAATGTACATGGATTTACTGATTTTGGTTTGTGTATTAACAACTTAACGACATTGCTTTGCTTCTTTCAATAAGTTTTATGTATATTTTTTGCTAGGAAACACAAATTTATTTAGTTTGCTTTGTGATTTGGGTACCTACACATTACATTTTGATTTCATTTCATTTGAAAATAAAAATGCCTAGAAAACAGTTGAGTCTTTCTGAATACACTTGAGAACTAAAAGACTGAGGACTATGGAATCTCATGAATATAATGAAGATCATGAGGCGAGACTTGCTGTGGCTCAAGAACTCAGGTTATAACTTGCTCTTCAGAAACATGTCGCAAAGTGTAGTATTGCCGGTTAGAACGGAACACTGAATTTGTGTTGTAGATTAGAGATGTATGAAGTAGGCAGTAGATGCACTTGTGCGATTGTTTGCTGACAGCATGACCGACAGGTGCCCAGTTGGACACAGCTTATGCAAACACACGGCAGTTGCAGGACAGGCAGCCCACAACTCAAAATTCTCGCAATGAGCGCGCGACCGTGACATTTGTGCCTCGTGACCTGTCCCTAATGTGGTAACATCATGCACATGCCAGGCGTGTACACCATATGGAAGCGCCCAGTGGGATTGTAAACTGTATAAAAAGGGGTGCCACTCCAAATGAGACACACACAGTCAAGTAGTTGTCAGGCGAAACTACTGCTGTGACAGTTGGCGCAGGGCTATGAGCTTAGAGTCGTCAGAGCATATCAGATGAGAACATCGAGCAAAAGGTAGGCTGGGAACTGTGAGACAGACACACAAAAGCAACTGGAATCACTCAACAGAGGAAAGTCCACTGGACCTGATGGGATACCAATTCGATTCTACACAGAGTACGCGAAAGAACTTGCCCCCCTTCTAACAGCCGTGTACCGCAAGTCTCTAGAGGAACGGAAGGTTCCAAACGATTGGAAAAGAGCACAGGTAGTCCCAGTCTTCAAGAAGGGTCGTCGAGCAGATGCGCAAAACTATAGACCTATATCTCTGACGTCTATCTGTTGTAGAATTTTAGAACATGTTTTTTGCTCGCGTATCATGTTGTTTTTGGAAACCCAGAATCTACTCTGTAGGAATCAACATGGATTCCGGAAACAGCGATCGTGTGAGACCCAACTCGCTTTATTTGTTCATGAGACCCAGAAAATATTAGATACAGGCTCCCAGGTAGATGCTATTTTCCTTGACTTCCGGAAGGCGTTCGATACAGTTCAGCACTGTCGCCTGATAAACAAAGTAAGAGCCAACAGAATATCAGACCAGCTGTGTGGCTGGATTGAAGAGTTTTTAGCAAACAGAACACAGCATGTTGTTATCAATGGAGAGACATCTACAGACGTTAAAGTAACTTCTGGCGTGCCACAGGGGAGCGTTATGGGACCATTGCTTTTCACAATATATATAAATGACCTAGTAGATAGTGTCGGAAGTTCCATGCGGCTTTTCGCGGATGATGCTGTAGTATACAGAGAAGTTGCAGCATTAGAGAATTGTAGCGAAATGCAGGAAGATAGGCATTTGGTGCAGGGAGTAGCAACTGATCCTTAACATAGATAAATGTAACGTATTGCGAATACATAGAAAGAAGGATCCTTTATTGTATGATTATATGATAGCGGAACAAACACTGGTAGCAGTTACTTCTGTAAAATATCTGGGAGTACGCGTGCGGAATGATTTGAAGTGGAATGATCACATAAAATTAACTGTTGGTAAGGCGGGTACTAGGTAGAGATTCATTGGGAGAGTCCTTAGAAAATGTAGTCCATCAACAAAGGAGGTGGCTTACAAAACACTTGTTCGACCTATTCTTGAGTATTGCTCATCAGTGTGGGATCCGTACCAGATCGGGTTGACGGAGGAGATAGAGAAGATCCAAAGAAGAGCAGCGCGTTTTCGTCACAGGGTTATTTGGTAACCGTGATAGCGTTACGGAGATGTTTAGCAAACTCAAGTGGCAGACTCTGCAAGAGAGGCACTCTGCATCACGGTGTAGCTTGCTCGCCAGGTTTCGAGAGGGTGCTTTTCTGGATGAGGTATCGAATATATTGCTTCCCCCCACTTATACCTCCTGAGGAGATCACGAATGTAAAATTAGAGAGATTCGAGCGCGCGCATGGAGGCTTTCAGACAGTCGTTCTTCCCGCGAACCATACGCGACTGGAACAGAAAAGGGAGGTAATGACAGTGGCACGTAAAGTGCCCTCTGCCACACAACATTGGGTGGCTTGCGGAGTATAAATGTAGATGTAGATGTAGAACAGAGTAGAAGAGTTTCCATGCCGAGTACATTAGCACCAGGCTTGAAGTTCATTAGTGTCCTTTTTAAGCCTTTTTTGGATACGAGTTCCCCGATATTTACTCTGAGTTCTGCATTCCTGCTCACTTGTATTAGCTAGTGAGGTTTCTTACAGTTGGAGACCTGCAAACTGTCCGTGTGAATTGCCACTATACGAGTGCAACAGTCGAGGTAAGCATCCCTCGTCAATTGACAGTATCCTACTCACTCCCTTTCGGGGTACGACAATCTACTTCCAAAACTTTGGCGCGATGTAACTCTGATCAAGGGCATAATGCATTATGTTGCTCCTCTGAACCCATCACTCAAAGAGTCTTAAAAGTTACTTCTCTCCGACATAATGTCATAGAAGTGGAAATTTTGATGGAAAGTGGTGAAGGCAAGATAGTTTTTACATCCCGAATCCTGACTATTCCTAAAAACTTAACATTTCGCTTAATACATGTACAATTCTGAATGAGCTTACGATATGCCATGATGAAAAACAAAGTGAAAGGCCAGATGCCAAGTTTTGTGGGCGTGGACCTTGGCATCAGCTGCTTTTCGCACAATCAGCTCTACGTGACTTTCTCTCATGACACTATAGCAGACAATTTCTTAACTCCTGTCCTCAATTATACTACTACAAACATTGTGCACAAAGAAGCTCAGTAAGTAAAAAATAAATTCCATGTGTACAAAGTCTTGGATGGTAGCAATAAATAAATATCCAGGCAATGCTGGATTTTTCAGTTAGTTTATGATAAAGGCAGACAGTATATACTCCAGTTAAAAGTGAAAATTATGGCACTTGTTATGTCAGTTTATTTATAGTAACTGTAAATTAAAAACACCAATTTACTATGAGGTAAGTTATACACAACACTTAACTCACAAATATTCTCAAAATGTATGTTTGGAAGCATCCAAAAATTCTCAGAAATATAACTTTTTCCACAAAAATGTAGAAAGAAATTACGTAACAACTATTTCTGAAGGAGGACACTGTTGGCACTAAATTTCTACATAAGAAGGATTTCCAGCCAAGGGCGAATTTATATAGAAATACAAATGGTTCAGTTTCGAGTAGTGATGAAGTGCTTTGATGAAATGTTGAATGATGGTACAGCTGTAAATACAAGAAAATTTGGAACAGAGGGACAATTACCAATGGCTGAGAAAGTTGTTTGTTTGTTTTGTTTTGTTTTGTTTTAGGGCACAAAAACAACTAAGGTCACATGTACCCATGTCAGAACCTCAAAACACTAATCCAAAGGAGCTAAAAGCAATTACAGCAGAGAAGAAGGATGCACCCCATACTTGCAGTCAAAGGCGCCATCAAAGGAGGAGGCATAAGATGGATGGGTGGCCGTGTCAGACAAATGGCATGCATATCTGCTGAGGAGATCATCATGCTGGTATGACAGTGATATTTCAGCAGCTTCTACATAGAGACTCTTAACCAGGCTAGTGTAAAAGGCACCAGTGGCCAATCGAATTCCACGATGGTGGATTGTATTTAGACAGCGTAACATGGAAAGACGTGCAGATGCATAAACAAAACACAAATAGTCTAGTATCGAACGGACAAGGGATCAGTACAAGCAGAGGTGAATGTTTACATTCCCTCCCCAGAACGTACCACTTAGGACACATACAACATCAATGGACTGGGTGCGGCGGGCGGCCAGGTAAGACACATGGGAGGACCAAGAAAGATTTTTTATTGAGCATGAGCCCCAGAAATTTCATGGTCTCAGTCTATGGAAAAGCAACACACCCAAGGTGTAGAGATGGTGGAAGAAACCCACTGCACCACCAGAAATTCATACAAATGGTTTTGTCAGTGGAAAAGCGAAAGTCATTGCCGATGCTCCATGAGATGATCGAGACATTGCTGACGACGCAAGTCAAGGAAGCAAGTCCGTGGAGAATTACAATAGGTCGCAAAATTGTTGACAAAAAGGGAGTTGGAGATGCCTGGCAGGAGACAGGCTGTGGTGTCACCGCCAGACACCACACTTGCTAGGTGGTAGCTTTAAATCGGCCGCGGTCCATTAGTATATGTCGGACCCACGTGTCGCCACTGTGTGATCGCAGACCGAGGGCCACCACAAGGCAGGTCTCGAGATACGGACTAGCACTCGCCCCAGTTGTACGGACGACTTTGCTAGCGACTACATGGACGAAGCATTGCTCATTCACTGAGCCAATAGTTAGAATAGCCTTCAGCTAAGTTAATGGCTACGACCTAGCAAGGCGCCATTAGTAACATTGCATGTATCTAAAGAGTCTCACTTGTATCGCCACAATCTCCAGATGTACCAAAAGGATGGATTAAAGTTAAGTATTCCAGAAGCTACGTACTTTTCTTTTAGCATTCATAACGTATCCTGTTTCAGACCTCACGCACCCTGCTTTGGCTTAGCGCGTGCCTTTCGGCTTCCTCTCATTGTGTCTAGGCTGTCTTGTCTAGACACAACAATTTTTGGCGACGAGTCCAAAAAGGGTCTTGTTCTTTCTACTTGCTTACATTTACTTGTGTCATGGCTTCGCCAGATGTACTGTCCGAATTTTATCGCTTGCAGAATCAGCAGACGCAGGCGTTATTGGATGCCCTTGGACAGCTTGTCCAGGGTCAACGTGCACTGCAAAACGATGCGGCAGCCGCCGCTCTACCGCTCCCGCAGCCACAACTCGCAGTTGCACCGCCTTTTAGGACGTTTGACCCAGCTATGGAAACATGGACGGAGTGGTCACGCCAGTTTGGATTTCATCTCGCTGCCTACAGAATTCAAGGTAACGGGCGGCAGCCTCATTTATTGGCGTGTGTAGGGGTGCAAACGTACCGTGTGATAGTGAAATTGTTTCCCCGATGCGACGTAGCAACTCTGTCCTACGAAGAAATTTTGTCGGCATTGGACGCCTATTTCAAGGAAACAGTTAATGTAGTTGCAAAAAGGTATACTTTCTTTCGTACAAAATGCACGGCCGGTCAAACTAATAGGGAGTGGGTTGCAACATTGCAAGGCCTTACCAGGGATTGTGCTTTTGAGTGTGACTGTGGACTCCCTTATTCAGATACTATGGTACGTGATGCAATAGCACAGAACATTTCTGATGTTCGTATACGGGAACAGATTTTGAAACTAGTTAATCCCTCCCTTCAGCAAGTGATAGACATATTGGATAGGCAAGACACTCTTGACTTTGCTCAGGAATCATTTGAAACTTCGCCAGCCGTGTGTCACATTAACCGGCCCGCCGGGCGCGCAGCGCGGACCGACAAACTGCCCTCGCGCACGTCCACGCAGCTGCCGCCACGCTCTAAACCAGGTGTGCCGCGCCAGCATACAAATGCAGTGAAATCATGCCCGCGGTGTGCTACTAGACATTCGCGTGAAAATTGCCCGTCACACCGAGCTATTTGCTTTTTCTGTAATAAAAAAGGACATGTTCAAAGTGTTTGCCAGAAAAAGCTAAGATCAGACAATCACAACCATTCCAGGCCCTTTGCTTCGCGCCGGAATCGAACCAAGAATACTCAGGCTCGTGAACCTTCGCCCATGGACATTCATGTAGTTAATTCCACTTCGTCCAGAGCCACTTTCTCTAACAGTGACTGTGTTCGTCCCACAAATACTGTGCGTCGACGTCGCCGGAAATCGCGTCAAGTCGCAAGTGGTTCTGTACCAGTGTCAGTTCCTATTGCACGAGACAGTCGCTCTTGTCGTCAGCAGGACAATAAACTTTTTGTAGATTTGGACTTTAATGGCAAGGTCATAGCATTCTAGCTCGATACCGGAGCTGCTGTTTCATTGATCAATCATGACACGTACAAACAACTGGGCAAACCTACGTTGCGTGCCGCAAATGTCAAGTTAAATCGTTATTCAGGTCAGAATATCCCTGTGTTAGGACAGTGCACTCTTCTTGCAACATACAAGGGACAAACAAAACTTGTGTCATTTTACGTTCTTCGTTCTTCTTCTGCAGTGAACTTGTTTGGTTTAGATTTATTTCAGTTGTTTAACATGTCTATAGTAAATCAGGTCCTATCAGTGAATCAGACTGTGCCTTCAGACAGTGTTTCTCGTCTGTGTGAAGAATTTGCAGACATTTTTGCACCGGGCTTAGATTGCGCTATAAACTATGAAGCACATTTGGAACTGAAAGTCAACGTGCAACCGAAATTTTTCAGAGCGCGCAATGTTCCTCACGCATTGCGTGTTGAGGTCGCAAGAACATTACACGATTTAGAATCACAAGGTGTGATTGAACGTGTGCAGACTATTGTTTCTGACAATGGCCCACAAATCATGTCCGCAGAATTTCAGTCATTCTGCCAGGCCAATAGTATTCAACATCTGACATCCGCGCCGTTTTCGCAACAGTCAAACGGTGCTGCTGAACGATTGGTCCGGACTTTCAAGTCACAGATGTTGAAGTTGAAAGAGTCGCATTCTCGGGAGGACGCGTTGTTGCTCTTTTTGTCTTCGTATCGCTCTCAGCCCCGAGATGGTCGCTCGCCGGCTGAGTTGCTCCACGGTCGTCCTCCTCGAACCTTGATGTCTTTGTTGCATCCGCCGCATCAGGTTCCGGTGCAGCGGCAGACTCCTGCTTTTGCTCCAGGCGGCGTTGTATTCTATCGCAACTATCGAGGTTCACGGCGTTGGCTCGCAGGGCGCATTCTTCGCTGTCTCGGCCGCGCGATGTATTTGGTTTTGGGGGCCTCTGGTGCGGTGCGTCGGCATCTCAATCAGGTGCGCCTCTGTCGTCGCCTGGGTTCTGCCACTCCCCATCTGCTTTCAGCGACGGTGCCGTCCGGTCAGCGCCCTGGGGACCCATCTACTGGCTTGCCTCATCCCCAGGTGTTACCGACGATGCCTTCCATTTTGCCCCATGGCGACACGCGGCTGCCGCTTCCGCCGGCGCCGCCGCCTGTCCTCCAGCCGGCGCCGCCCGCAGTGGATGCTTCGCTGCAGCCGCCAAGCGCCTCCCTGGGTCACGCGCCACCGATCGCTTCCCGTGACCAGCTGTCCTCCGCCATGGACCTCTTGCCCGCTCCGGACCACATGACGTCATCGCGCGTCAGATACCCCGATGCAATGGGGGTCGACCCTTCGGCCCCTCCTGTCTCTTTACGGGCGCATACACCGCATGTTGACGTGCACCCTGGACTAGGTTTTCAGGCGTTTCCTAGCTCCCCTCGGACCGAATGGCCGGGTGCGGGTGGCACAGCCTCGCCTGTTGTTAGGCTCCCCACCTCATCGCATACGTCAACATGGGGTCCTCCCCACGGCGGGCGGAAGCCTTATAACACGACCGTTCGCCGATTTGCGGGGGAGGAATGTGGTGTCACCACCCGACACCACACTTGCTAGGTGGTAGCTTTAAATCGGCCACGGTCCATTAGTACATGTCGGACCCGCGTGTCGCCACTGTGTGATCGCAGACCGAGCGCCACCACAAGGCAGGTCTCGAGATACGGACTAGCACTCGCCCCAGTTGTACGGACGACTTTGCTAGCGACTACATGGACGAAGCATTGCTCATTCGCCGAGCCAATAGTTAGAATAGCCTTCAGCTAAGTCAATGGCTACGACCTAGCAAGGCACCATTAGTAACATTGCATGTATCTAAAGAGTCTCACTTGTATCGCCACAATCTCCAGATGTACCAAAAGGATGGATTAAAGTTAAGTATTCCAGAAGCTACGTACTTTTCTTTATAGCATTCATAACGTATCCTGTTTCAGACCTCACGCACCCTGCTTCGGCTTAGCGCGTGCCTTTCGGCTTCCTCTCATTGTGTCTAGGCTGTCTTGTCTAGACACAACACAGGCCATAATAGGGTTAATGGCTATAGCAAAGAGGATGACGCTCAGGACACAGCCCTCTTGCACCTCTTTTTCCTGGATAAAGGTATCCGACATGGCAGAACCCACACATACCTCAAAAACCTCAGTCTTTTAAAAACCCTTGAAGGAAATGGGGCAGACAGCCTCAGAATCCCCATGTGTAGAGAGTACAGAGGATACCAGACGGCCTCAGAAGCCCCATGTGTAGAGAGTACAGAGGATACCAGATGGCCTCAGAAGCCCCACACAAAACCGTTCATGACATGGGTTGACAAAGTGATGAGATGGTTAACTGCAGATCAGCACACTCCAAATCCAGATTAAGCAGTATTTAGTAAACTGCGAGACCAGCTGGGCATGAATTATACATTCCATCACCTTGCAAATACAGCTGGAGAGAGAAATGGGGCAGTAGCTAGAAGGAAGGTGTTTGTCCTTACCAGGCTTAGGTATGGGTACGACAGTGGCTTCACGCCAGTGTCTCAGAAACGTGCCATCAGGCCAGATGTGATTGCACATATGAAGGAGAAAGTGCTTGTCTGCATTTCAAAGGTACTGCAACATCTGAATGTTAACACTGTCTGGCCCTGGGGAGGATTATCAGGATGAAGTCAGAGCATCGTCTGGCCCTGGGAGGATGATCAGGATGAAGTCAGAGCATGATCTAGCTACCTCGCAGTAAAGGCAGCATTGTAGAATCCATGATTCTGAGAAGAGAAGAGTATCACCCGAGCCACTCACTGCTGATGGAGGAAGGCAATGTGATACTGGGTGGAGCTCGAAATCTCCTCAAAATACCGGCCCAAGGTGTCGGAGATAGCAATGGGGTCCATAATGGCGTCACCTATTATGGTCACGCCAAAAATTGGGCAATAGACCTTGGTCCTAGAGAGCCACTGAAGGTTGCCCCTCACGACAAAAGTGGAACTGTTAAAAGAACTAGCAAACGAAATCCAGCCAGCTTTTCTGCTGTCCCGTAGAATGTGACGACACTGTGCACGCAATTCTTTATAATGAACAGAGTTCTCCATTGTAGGATGACAGTTAAAAAAGCAGAGAGCACATCTCTGCACACAAATTGCATCGTGGCATGCCTCAGTCCACCAAGGGACTGGAACACAGTATGGTAAAGATGAGGTGCAAGATATGGAACATTCTGCGAGAGTAGGGATAACATTTGTAAGGTACTCTACCTGGTCATCAAAACTGGGGAAATGTTCATTAAAGATTACCAGGAATACGGCCTCCAGTCAGCCTTAGAAAGCTGCCAATTGGTTTTACACATAGGTAGGGTAGGAGTCAGCAATCAGATAGCACACGTGAAATGGTCGCCCGAGCATGTATCACAGAGAATGGCCCACTCGAGACAATGGGCAAGCTGGGCAGGGCAGAAGGAGAGGTCCAAATGGGAATAGGCGTGCATGGAGTCTGAAAGGAATGTGGGTGGAACAGACGAGGTTGAGTTGATTGAGAAGGCCAGCCAAGAGTACACCTCTTGGTGTGCATTAAAGTCACCGAGCAGCAAAAAGGGGTGACAGAGTAGACCACTGGCGACACCAAATGATGGAGGAATGTAAGCGTTGCAAAGAGAAAAGGTGAAATGAGGAAGGAAAGTTCAGACTGCAACAGCTTGCAGGCAGGTGTTCAGTGAAATAGTCTCACTATGAACATCATCCTGGATGAGCAACACGACTCCCCGGTGAGATGGAATGCTGTCCTTGGGGGCAAGGTCACAGCAGGCTGGAAAGAAATACGAGAGATCAAAAAGGCCGCAATTTTGTTTCCTGGAGGCAGAAAACAAGGGGACCTGTAATTTCGAGAACAGCCATAATTTCTCTATGCAGTTGAAAGCTGGCAACAGTGCTGCGAGCTGTCAGAGATCTACCTACTCTATCTTGACTATAGGAAATTTACAGGTAACTGTACTTTTTTTTTTTGGGTGAAACTGAGGGTTACTAATTTTCAATGTATGCTTTGTTTGACAATTGAACAGTCCATTGCATTGGAGGAGATTCATGATGGGAAAAGCAGAGGGGGGGAAAAGTGGAAGGCTGTCACCTCAGCGGCTGCCGAGTGCCTGCCTTAGAAGACTCACTGCTACAGGGTGCAGGGGCTCCCGTTCCATGAGATCTACAAAGGTATCGACAATCTCTCTGGGTCAGCCTGCAGATTCCAAGGCAGAAAAACGGCTTGCGGCGCACACCGGCAAAAAGGAGGCAGCGAGATGAGGGTGTCACACGTGAAAGAGGATCTCTGAGTTGGCAAAGGAGAAGACCGTTTGTCTTTGTGTGAGAGTCTTTGCAGGTTGGCACATGAAGACTCGGATGTCTGTTGGCTGGAAGGATGTAAAAACTCTTCACAGGAGTATCCCTTCTGCCCTGCTGGTTGTGTAGTAGGTGATTTCGCTGCCAGAGGTGAAGGTGGCTTGTTTTACAGCTGGAGGAGGAGGAGGAGTGGGGATGCTACCATGACACTGGGAGATTTGACAACTGCAGTGCCGAAAGTGAGATTGCAAGCCTGTGTGGCCATGTCCTTCGTGGAGCCAGGCATAGCAAGTATGGTGCTGTAAGTTTCAGATGGTAAAACACAGAGTTTTTGACTAGCCAACAACCTGCGAGCAACAGGATAAGGCACGTTTCCCTTTACACGGATCTCCTGAACAGCCCACTCATTTAGATACACAGGACATTCTTGGGATGAGGCTCCCTGGTCACCATTGCAATTGACACAGGAGAAGGAGGTGGAGAATCACCCTTGTGAACATCCCTGCCACAAGTAACACATTTGGCTGTGTTTCGACAGGACATTCTAGTGCGGTTGTAACGTTGACCCTGGTAGCAGTGCATCAGGTTTGGAATGTACGGTCAGACCATGATGACTTCATAGCCTGCTTTGATCTTTGATGGAAGCACTACACTATCAAACGTGAGGAAAAGAGTGTGTGTAAGCACTAAGGTTGCATCAACCTTTTTCATTACCTAGTGGACTGCAGTGACATCCTGATCAGAGAGATAAGTTTGGATTTCTTCCTTGGTCAGACCATTGAGAAGCCTAATGTAAATAACACCATGTGAATAATTCAGTGTCCCAGGGGCCTTGACATGAACAGGATAACCATGCAGGAGCAAAGCTGCAAGCAGTTGTTGGGCTTGAAAATCACAATTCACCTCCACAAGCAAAGTGCCATTATGTAAACAAGAGCAGGATTTTACATGTTCTGCAACTGCATCAGTACCTTGCTGAATAATAAGTGGATTAACCTAGCTTCTAGCCGAAATCTAGATTTGCGCAATAAAATTTAAAAAGGACAACTGCTCGCTGCAATCTATAATTTACAAGTAAATATGCCAGACATGTTCCCCAAGGAAGTTGAAGATGAATAGCAGCAGGACAGATATGCAGCAGGGAAAGGGAAAAGGTGCTGCAAACACTGGGGCCCCATGGTAGCCAAGCACGAAAGAGTGGTGAGCCCCCTGGGGTGTTGCTGAGGAAGTGGAGGCAGTCATCAAGAAGATGAAGGGTAATAAGGCCCCAGGAATTGCTCTAATACAAGCAGAACTCATTAAAATGCAGGAAAGAAATTTGTCAAACATTTTCACAAGCTGGTAGTTCAGATGGAGGGTAGTTCAAAGTACTCCTGATGACTGGAACATAGGAATCATACACCCAATACAAAAGAAAGTTGATACTATGGCATGCTCTAACTATAGGGATGCCTATTACCTACAGCATATAAAATATTCTCCAAATCCTTTTTAATAGGCTTACACCCTACGTTGAAAATGCTCTTGGTGACTATCAATGTGTATTTCGGCAGTGAAAAATCTACTGTTGATCAGATCTTCAAAATACAGCAAATACTAGAAAAACACGAAGAATTTGAGTCTGACACACATCATCTCTTTATAGACTTCAGGGCAGCCTATGACAGTATTGACAGAAGGGAGCGGCATATAGTAATGGAAGAGTTAGACATTCCTTATAAACTGATTGCCTTAGTGAAGGACACTGTGGAAAACACCCGACGTGTAACTAAAATACTAAATAAGATGTCAAGAGCTATGATCACGAAAAATGAAGGAAGACAGGGAGATATATTTCCTGTCTTCTGTTTAATCCAGTCTTGGAAAAGGTTATAAGAAATGTGGGCATCAATACAAGATAAATAAGTTTGCATGCTGGCTTATGCAGAGAATATTGATATAACTGCAGGAACGCAAAGAGCAATGAAGGAAACCTTTACAATTTTTGAAAGAGCTGGAAGAATGATGAATCTACACACAAATTAAGAGAAAGATAAGAATATGCCAGTAACTAAAAAGATTATCCAAATGAGCCTGAGCCGTAACTTATCTCTGGACTGGTTGTGTGTTGGCTCTTTCTTGTGCCCACATTTTGCCACAGTGCGACTGGCCGCAATAGCCTATTTAGGAATGCACGGAACGATTCGAAGGTCATCGGCATAGTAGTGAGATGTGGTGGAAGTTATCCTGATTATCAAGAGAGGGCAGTAACCCTGTCAGTTGTTGTCAATGCAGTACTGGTCATGCTGCGCTCAGTGGCGGCCCTTGCAAACTTGGAGTTTGTTTTGGCTGAATATGGAAGCAACACTCGTAAGTGGACGGCATGGCGTGAGACTTCACACTAATAGTGGAACTGGAGCCTAGCTACATCTGGAGGACAGTGTAGCTGTGCAGAGACCAATAAAGCCTGAACACTGGTAAAGTCTGTTACGTTGCCTGAAGTATGTTGTATTGAGTAGCAGAAAGTGTAGTCTTAATTGTGAGTCAGTCAAATTACAGGTAACCACAGCCCTTGAAGTACTTGATTACGTACTGGTTACGTCTGCTCAATTGTGTGTGCGCAAGCACCTCAAATTATGCAATGCCATTTTAGTTGTAATTTTAAAGGTGTACTTATCTTAACCCTATAATGAGGTGTGCTTTTATTGCTTTGCGCACTGCTGGAGTATTTCAATAACCCTCCTACTTAAATCATTTGATGGTTAAAGTTGCAATGAAAGTGTCTTACGTGCTTTAAAGTGATGCAATTTGCTTTAAGAACTTTGGGCTGCACATTAATATCTGATTTAATATCTTGCATGCAAAAGTTTGGCTGGCTTCTCAGGCATAAAACAGGGAATGTTCTAATAGTTTGTCTGGTGTTTTATAGAATTAACTTTTTCTTTTCTAAGCCAGCTGGGCTGTGTCTGACGTATTGCTGCGCGACCAGTACGACGACCCTTTCAAAGCCACCAGGTTTGTTAGTCTTCTGTCAAATAATATTGCTAAAGTATTTGCATTGAACATACATGTTATGGTTATTGCTTTGCAAGAGTTTTCAGAATTTTTGATTTTATGTATTATTTGTACAAATAGGAAGATGTAATATCTTTGTGTCTCAGTGCTATTGCAAGTGTTGGTTTTTCAATGCCTGGTAAATAAAATTTGTTGTTGGGAATCCTCTATGGACTTGGTCCTTGCACTTCCTGCAGCCTTGAGACCTGTTAGGAACATACCATTGGTGGTAGATTGTGGTTGCGATTTTCACGAGGATGAGTATTGAGACAACAATGGTAACAGCATAGCAATTAGCATATTAATTTTTTGTGATCTTTGGAATACTGTGCTGCTGCTGTTTTTATTGTGTGTTGCTGCATGGATACTCCAATAGTTAGGAAAGACATCAACTGGGCAAACCTCAGAAAACCCTGCCTACAGTATGAGCTCCGCATATGCACACAAAGTGAAGAGGGCAACATGGGTGACCTTTGCCAGTGCTTACAAGCTGCTTTAACAGTTCTGGTAAAAATTACCACCGAACCCATCAAGGAGGTGAGTGAAGCTGTTGAATTTTGTAAGAGGTTGTTGGGTGATCTTCAGGATGATGTATCAGCTTTCACATTGTCCCCTCATCTTGAAATCAAGAATGTCAGATTCAAGCTCTGTTAGATCATCTAGCAAACAGAATTGGCAATATATGTAGTGCTAATAAAGACCCTTCAGTACTGCCTGAAGTACAAAAACTGCAGGATGGAGTTGTGGCCCTTCAATAGTAAATGCTGTCTCTTAATTGGTGGTATGAGGAGCAAGCTGTTGATGTTGTTAACAATGAGGAGAGGTATGAAAGCAAACCTAGCAACCCGTTTAGTAAATTACCCAATCCATTCATGGCGATTCTTAAAGAGGTGTCACATTTGTCAGTAGATAGCGCCAAACAGTTACTAGAATTGTTGTGGCTTTTGGTCAGTTTGAATGAACAGGCTAATCTGTTGCAGATTGATCATGGAATAGTTTTATAAATGATTTATCCATTGGCTATTGGTTGGTTGGTAGAATCATGGCAGAAGCTCTAGAAAATGGAGATACACTGTGGAATTTCCGCAAGGTGTTGCAAAGTAAATGTTTGGATGCTCATGAAGATAGGGATTTGGTGAGCAAACACGTGTATCAAGTACAATGTGAGCATGAACCTTTCTTTCGCTTAAAATGTTAATGAGGCGCGCCTTGGTATTTTAGCATTTTAGCAGAAGATAGGTCAAGGCTATCGTTTAGCCAGATATCGTGCTGCTTTTCTGATTTAGATAAGCTTTTGGTTGATACTAAGAACATGCGCTATGGCGACTGCAAGCGGGGAGCACCAAGAGCACATATCTCATTGAGATGGGGACAGTGCTAGTTAGTCAAATACTGTTATTATGAGTGTGTGTGACAGATGTGGAAAACCTGGACATTTTGTCAGGCAGTGCCCAACACCTAAAGAAAGGCAAACGAACAGTTGATGCCAGAAGCAGTGGAAGTGGTCAATGTTACACAGAGGCTGCCGCATGGTTGTTGTAGAGCTTGTTCTGTGACAGATGGACGGCTTCTCTTCATTTGCACAATGCTAGGTACCGATCCCATGTGCGCGGGGTTAGATTCTGGGAGCGAAGTCACCCTGCTAGATTACACCTGGTATAAATGTTATAAGCAGCTAGCCCACTTGCCGGAATTGAAGGAAATTAATTAAGCATACTATGCTGCTGATGGGCAACCCCTCAAGACTGTTGGCAAGGCTTGGTTCAAGCTTAGCATACAGGGTTTTTCTTTGCCAACTGTGTGTATAGTGGTTAAAGATTTAGCCCTAAGGTATATTCTGGGCTGTGACTTCTTGTAGTTGACAAATACTTATTGGATTCTGCTGGTGGTCACGTTTTAAATTTAGGCCAGAGGAAAGCATTCGGTTCTGTGTTCATGATGTTGGGGTGAAAGTCGGTATGATGAGTACACCACAGACAAGTGTCAATGTTAGTCACTTGTCAGCAGAGCAAGCTAACCAGACAAATGATGTGACAGGTGACTTTCCCGAAGTATTAACCAACAAGTTGGGGGTAACTAATAAAATCAAAGTGCGTATCCAGCTCATTGATCAGCAGCCGATGCGACAGTTCCCCTACTGATTGTCTTCACCTAAAATGCAAGAATTGCATAAAGTAATTGATGACTTACTTGTTGACGGTGTGATTCGTTCTTTTGTCTCGCCTTATGAAGTGCCCATTTTTCTGGTACCTAAGCCTCATGGTCACAGATTTAGGCCTGTAGGAGACTACCAGGCATTAAATCAAAAGATTGTGCTCGAGTCAGTCCCACTTGCAGAATTACACAACTGATTCACATGGTTTGCTGGTGCTCGGGCTTTTACCATGCTGAAGTTGAACCAGGTTATTATTGAATTCCCTTGGTCAAGAATTCAAAGCCAGTGACTGTGTCCTGTACTGACTCTAATCTTCTTGAATTTAATAGAATACCTTTTGGTCTAGCTACAGGCGAAGAGGTTTTGTCACATCTGTTGGATTCGGTCCTGGGCCATTTTAAGTTCAAGTTTGTCTATAATTACCTTGATGATGTAGTCATATACAGTACCAGTTTTGATGAGTACCTTGATCATCTCTGTCAGGTGTTTGGGCGTCTGAGGGAATCCGGTTTGACTGTAAAATGGTCCAAAGTACGTGAGCCACAGATAACGTTTTTAGGGCATACTGTATCTCATAAAGGTATAGCCATAGACCACAGTCAGATCCAGTCCATTCATTCATTTATTTCCAGTTCTGAGAGACAAGAAAGCCTTTGCTCGTTTTATTGGAACGGTGAATTTTTTTTCGCAAATTCACTCCAAATTTTGCCCAGATAGCTGCTCGTATCAACCAGTTATGTAGGAAAGGGTGAAATTTATGTGAGCTGAATCACAGCAAGCCTCTTTTGATGCTTTGAAGCTTGCTGTAAGTACGGCTCCAGTGTTGGGAATTCCTTATTTTAATGCCCCAGTTGTTCTTCAAACCGATGCTTTCAATGTTGGGGTGGCCGAGGTCCTGTTGCAAGAATACGATGGGGAGAGGAGGCCCCTTGCGTATGCCTCATGGGCAATGTCACCAGCTGAGATTAAGTACTTGGTGTACGAATTAGAAGCACTGACTGTCATGTTCGTCTTAGAAAAATACAAGTTTTCCCTGGAACATTGTCGGTTTTGTCTCAAAACAGACAATCACACCTTGAGCTGGGTGTTGGCTCGACCTTGCAGGACAGGGAGTATAGCACAGTGGCCAGTATGGATTTCTGCATTTCAGTGAGATGTTTGTCATATCAGAGGGGGACAGAATTACACAGCTGATGCGCTGAGACGAATATTTCAGGTTGATGATGTGGGTGAAGAGCCGAAGGCCGACACACAGCTGGTGTGTCACATGTGTGTTTTGACAGACATTCCATCCTTGCTTGCCAACTTGAAAATGTATTAACAGGAAGATCCTGAATTGCAGCCCATATTTGATAAATTGAATGCATATGAAGTAGTTCCAGGATACTCCCTGGAGAAGGGCTCCTTGTGTTTCTGCCCTAATAAGAGTCAGGGGCAAAGTTATGCATCCCATCGAGCTTCAATATTTTCATCAATTCTTGTGTGGAAGTCACCTGGGCTACCATAAGACACGACTTAAGATCAAACGTAATATAACTTGGCGAGGGCTGGACCAGGACATTCAAAAGTTGGTCGCAGAGTGTGATCAGTGTAAAGCAGCTAAGCCCGATATGGGTCCTAGGAAACGGTTTCTCCAACAGACTCATGAATCTCGACCAATGGACCAACTTTTTCTTGATTAGCAAGGTCCTCTGCCCCGAATCAAGATGGGAAATCATTTTGTCATTGTCCTAGTCAATGCTTTCACCAGGTTAGTCTGGTTAATTCGTAGCGTTATGTCTGCCATAAATATTGAGCATCTTGAGAAGATATTCACCAGTTTTGGACCTCCTAAAACCATGGTGAGCAATAATGCACCTGCATTTATGTTCAAAGCATTTAGGCAGTTCTGCTTCAATCGTGGGATAGTGCATGTTACAACACCGCCTTATTATCCACAATAATCTTTTGCAGAAAGGATAAATCACAACCTGAAGTCCACTCTCATCACTTACCATTCAGCATCACACAAGCAATGGAATTTGTCCCTGAACTGGCTGTCTTTTGCCTTTAATACCGCCCACCATGAAGCTCAGACAACCACTCCCGCCAAATTAATGTTATCTTTCTCATTAAACTCTCCACTGGACAATTAATTGTTGTTGAATGATTTGTTGCCAGAGCAAGTAGATGCGAAGGCAGCTAGGAACAACATAAAGCTAGTACATAATCGGGTGAAGTCCAATATGACATGGGTAGGCAGGCAGTATCCATTAAGGTAGGTAATGAAGCATTCTTAAAAAACTTTCGGGTGCAGAGTCAAGGCAGTCAAAGCATCATGGAAAAACTGTTACTGCATTTTGTAGGACCTTATGTGGTGGTTACGAGGCTTTCACCGATGAACTTCCTGCTGAGCTATAGCAAGACAAAGCTAAGAACTCACGCGCACTTGAACCAGTTGAAGGTGGAGCAGGTACACCGTGACCCTGGGGCCTTAAGCAAAGGAGATTCTGGGTACCCACCCCAGTTCCACTTTAAGGTGGAAGGAGGGAGGTTGAGCTGTAACTTATCTCTGGAGTGGTTAATCGCTTGGTAAGCAATAGCTCCTAGAGTGCTCTCAAACAAAAATTGGAGCAACTTGGATGGGAACCCTTCCTATACATCACACCTATTTTTGCATTATCACAGACATGCCAGAGTTTAGGAAAGTGGGCACCCGGTGGATTCCTCACCTTTCAATAACTGTTCAAAAACTGAACTGTTTGTAGGTGTGTGTGTGAGTATCTCTCTGTTAAATTTCAGGAGGATGGGATTTATTTCTAACTCACATTATCACCTGTGGTGGAATGTGGGTGCATCAACACACCCCTGAATCAAACGAAGCGAGCAGGGGGTGGAGAAAGAAGGGAGAACCCAGACTGATGAAAGTCAAGTCATATCTGTCAGCTGGCAAGATCAGTTCAATAATTTTTTTCAACTGTCATGGATTGTTGCATATCAAATTTTTGCACAGGCATGGAACAATAAACACGGAATACTAATGTGAGGTTTAGAGTGAGGTTAGACAGGCATATCACCACAAACGGCATGCCTTGTCAATGATAAAAGTGATTCCCCTCTGAGACAATGTGGATCCCCATACAGCAGCCATGATCAAACAAAAATTGGAGCAACTTGGATGGAAGCCCTTCCTATACCCCACACCTATTTCCCTGTGACTCAGATCTTAGGTTCACTAAAAGAAGCTCTGACAGATCAAAGACCAACAATGACACTGGAGTTGAAAACTATAACTGCAACTGCCTGCAGACAAAATCCACACCGTGCCCTGGGGCCTTAAGCAAAGGAGATTCTGGGTACCCACCCCCAGTTCCACTTTAAGGTGGGAGGAAGGAGGTTGAGCTATAACTTATCTCTGGAGTGGTTAGTGTACCTGCTCTTTATTGTGCCACACTTTGATGTGATGCGATCGGTTGCAATTGCCTATTTAGGAGCGTGTGGAATGATTCGAAAGTCGTTAGCGTAGCAATGAGATGCAGTGGTAGTTACGCTGGTTACCGAGAAAGGACAGTAACCCTGTCACTCGTTGTTGTTGCAGTATTGTTCACACCATGGCCGGTGGTGGGTAGCAATGAGATGCAGTGGTAGTTATGCTGGTTACCGAGAGAGGACAGTAACCCTGTCACTCGTTGTCGTTGCAGTATTGTTCATGTCGTGGTCGGTGGTGGGCTATGCGAGCCCGGAGTCGGTTTTTGCCAAGCACAGAAGCAACACTTGTGAGTGGACAACATGGCATGAGACTTCATACTAATAGCGGAACTTTAGCCTAGCTATGTCTGGAGGACAGTGTAGCCATGCAGAGGCTTGACTAGAACTGTCTGCAGCCTATCACTGTGCCAATATTTGTGACTGCTACTGCCACCTTCAGCTGTGTTAATTCTGATGGGTAAGTGGAAGGCTGCTAAGTTTGAGCAGTACTGTAACTGACCCATTGATTCTACCTTCATGAAATTTTTTTCTGACTTCAAACTGTGGCTTGTAAATAATGTTTTTGGTGTTTTAAAGCATTCAAAAGATTTTCAACTCTTTCAGAGCTGCTGCACTTGTTAGTCCTCTGTCAAATAATTTTGCTGAAGTATTTGCATTGAACAAGAAGAATATCTGTAAAGTCATTTCTTTCTTTTTTTAAAGTAAGTCATTGTTATTTGTCTTAAATATATATTCTTAAACATTACAATTGTTGCTTTGCAAGAGTTTTCTAAATTTTTGACTTTATATATTATTTGAACACATGGGAAGTTGTAATATCATTGTGTGTGTGTGCTATTACCAGTGTTGGTTGTTTTGATGCCTGGTAAATAAAGTTTGTTGTTGAGAATCCTCTACGGACTTGGTCCTTGCAGCCCTCCCATCCATCACACCTGCTAGCAACATACCAGGGCCCCCCTTCACAGGAATTGGTTCATATAAGTTCGATGTCGTGCATAGTTTCATTTACCTTGGATCAGATGTAAACTGTAAGAACTATGTCAGCTCTGTAATCCAAAAACGAATATTGTCTGCCAGCAAGTGCTGCCATGGCAAAAAAAAAAAAAAATAATAACAACAACAACAACAACAACAACAACAATAATAATAAATGGCTCTGAGCACTATGGGACTTAACTTCTGAGGTCATCAGCACCCTAGAACTTAGAACTACTTAAACCTAACTAACCTAAGGACACCACACACATCTATGCCTGAGGCAGGATTCGAACCTGCGACCATAGCGGTCACGCGGTTCCAGACTGAAGTGCCTAGAACCGCTCGGCCACTCTGGCCGGCGCTATGGCCACAGAAAATATCTGAAATCTAAGTTGCTGATCAGGAAAACTAAAGTAATGATGTATACAATTTTAGCTAGGCTGCTGCTAACACATGGTACCGAAACATGGGCATTTACAAAATTTGATGAAATGCAACTGGGTGTATCTGAAAGAAACATCTTATGAGAAATTCAGGGGCCAGTGGAAGAAAATGGTGTCTGGAGGAGGAGATTCAACTACGAATTATATAGTCTGTATACTGAACCAGACATTGTCAGCTGCATTAAGACTGAAAGGCTGGACTGGGCAGGACTGTACTGAGAGCAAACCACAGGTTGATTAAGAAGATATTCAGCACAATGCCTGAAGGAACCAGGAAAGTAGGAAGACAAAAGCTAAGGTGGGAGGAAGGTGTCAGAGAGGACACAAAGAAAATTGGAGATCAAAATTGGATGAGTTCGGCACTAAACAGAGACAAATGGAATAATCTTCTACAAAAGGCCAAGGTTCAAAGAGGGCTATTGCACTGATGACGACGATTATGATATTGTTGCCCACAGTTTCTAAATGCACAAACTAGGTTCTAATTAACAATATGGTATGGTACTGGCAAACATTTGAAAATGTACAATATATCATGATACACACGAATACTGACACAGTCAATGAAAGATTATCTGAAAACAACACAAACAAATAAAACATTTATACCTAGAATTTTGTATCAGACCTATCTGGCATACATGGTCCCAAACAAAGAAAAATTATGAAGCTGGCTTAAATTTGTAAGTAAACATGTAAATTGCACACATTGCAAACCTAAACATTTTAGCAGTTATACTATATGGTTTTTGTCAATATGCACATCAAAGAACTTACAATTATCTACCCTGTTCATTATTTTTTGTTGGTATACTGGGTTAATAGGTGGTGAAATATTTTTGACATTATATTATTGAACAAACTGCATTTTTTCACAGTTTAAAGGTAGCCTATTTGTGCAAAACTATTCAGCAACTTCCACAAAACATAATTTATTATTTTCTCTGCTTCTTTGCTTGGCTTCATAACAATGCTTGTATTATCTGCAAACAGGACTAATTCTGATTAATGATACCAAATGAACTGCTACTCTTATTTCAATTTGCCTGTATACAAAGACATGGTGTCCTTGAATGTTAAAATGCTTTGGCTATAATTCAGCAGGTTATGTAAGTTTGTAATGAGCAAACATTCTTCATGGTTTTTAGCAATTACAATCCGAGGAAACGATGAGAGGTAGAAGATACTGTAAGGCGTTTTTAAGTCTCATCACAAAATTTTCAATGTTGCTTTAATACAGTACAGTGCTTTCTGTGTGTATAAAAGTAATATCTATTCTACTGAACCCTTTTCTCAATTCATAATTAAAAATACATTCTGACAAATTATAAGTTCTGTTACTACTATCTTCTACTGCCTTAGATGACCAATCTTCAGGCAGACTTACCACACAAGCAAATTTGTTTGGATGTATGTAAACACTGTCTAGCATTCTATGTGAGTGTTTTGATGGGTATTAGTTTGTTCCCCAAGAGGAGCTAATGATATACATGTTGACCCAAGCAGAACCTTAGCCCTGGGCATGTCAAACTGATAACCTAGCATCATTGGCTAAATTTTGTGCGGTGTCCACAAATAGACAAAAATCAGGAGGCATGGTTAGCTCATCAAATACTAAAGACATTGTGAGCATTACTCTGACACAAGTTAGGAAAATGCCATTAATGACTCATTTACAGAAACCTATAGCCATCATTTACACCTCATTATGCACCGCAGAGATTTGTCATATACTTATTACATAAAATACAAAACAAACTACACAACTCGAAAACTAGAGAGACTGAAAAGCTTGTGGAAAGATTAAAATCTGCAACAAAACTAAATTCTATGGAACAAGAGCCTATAATATTTTAAACAATCACAGGCTTTTGCTTTACTCAGTTTTAAGAGGTACATTACAATGTTTTCACACATGTTTATATAACTTCATTAAGTGTTGATCAAGTACCAGTTGCTTCTTGATTGTTACTATTACTTCTAAGCATGAAATGCAACTTGTCTTGTCTTTTGTACTGTCATGGTCTGGCTTTTATTTAAACAACAACAGTACACAGAATTGGATACAGTGTGGAATTGCTTACACAACCTGTGTCTGTGTGTGTGTGTGTGTGTGTGTGTGTGTGTGTGTGTGACATGGTACTGAAATAATCACTAGTGGGACTTTCAGAACATATATGAGTAAATCAATAATCCAATACCTGAGACATAGAAAAAGTTACATAAACAAACAAGTGAATACCATAGCATGCACTGTTGCAAGATGCCACATGGTGGGCATGCGCCCAGGATGAGATGTGGCAGGTGGAACTCTAAATCATGGTGGTGCTGCCCTACCGCTGCCACCACAATTTTTGTATAAAAATGTGAAGACCAAAACCATCTAGACATAGAAAGCATTTGCCCTTCTCTCACAAAATCATCAGCACTTGGTCACAAAAGGATGAAATTGAGTTTTGTGTATGTGTGTGTGTGTGTGTGTGTGTGTGTGTGTGGGGGGGGGGGGGGGGGCTAGGAAATGTGAGGAGAGGTAACATTCACTGTCTTGCAGAGATTCATCAGCATTTTGTAGAATCTAGTACTGATGAGAACTCTGAGAGCTTTGTCAAACACTTCCTTTCTTAACATGATTCCACAAAATGTTTACACTAAAACAATATTTCCCCACACATTATTTCTAAATGAAACATATGTAATAACATATTGCTGAATTGTTCTCAAATTAATGCAACACGACTTATTGTCACATCAGTGACATTGCTAAGTTATATACCTCATACTTGAAGGATTTGACAGCTTTCTTCAGTCACTGTAAAACAGCTCTTTACAGGGATCTCCCTCTTCTTTCTGAAGGGTCACATCAATGTTAGAGAGTCATATGAGAAAGGGGATTAAGTGAAGGAGGAAAGAAAATAAGGATAAAGTTTAATATCCCATTAATACTGAAGTCAGTGCAGAGTACAGTCTCCTTAAAAGGGAAAAAATATAGTATTGCTGAATCAAAAGCTTCAAAAGCTGTCCCTTTTTTTTTCTGTGATATGATTTTGGAGGTTTTAAACAGAAATACGAGCTTGGAGGTTTTAAACCAAAATAAGATCACTGACTGTATTTTCAATTTATTCTCCACTCACTTAGAAAATGAGAAGCTTTTTACATCTATCACTTCATGGACAACTGTTCAGCAAGGATGTTTCAAATGGTAATGGTAAAGAATCTGCAGGCTGAATGTGCACGCTGTAATCAATGTTTAAAAGTCTTGGAAGCTGATTTCAATGTGAAGAGAAGGAAGATGAATTAAAAACACAAAATTCTGTGTGGAGATGATACAGTACTGAAGAATTGAAATTTGTCAGTCAGTCAGTCATTGACATGGTTCATAGTCAGTCACTTCCATATTCCATAGATCATATTCTTGATAGACATTGTAGTATAGCACATTTCCATTGAAAATAAAAGAACTGTCACTAGATCAAAGATCAGTTGTGTTCTTAATGGTATACTGAGTGTAAATGTTTGCTGCTTTCATCCACATAACCACCAAACACAATTCACAACTTAAAAAAACCCTCTTTCAGATGGAAGATGAAGTACGTACTATAACAGTGTCACCATATTAGAAGAGCAACACAACCAGCAGGTACTGGCATGCAGACATTCATTTACAGCCAGAAGGCTGAAGCTTAGGAAGAGCTTGATATTGCAGTCATCTGTTTACATTCACTGAATACCGCTAGCCCCAGGATGGAATTGTTAACACTGAGGGGTCACAACTTGACCAAGGTAAAAGGGGTAGTTTATTGATATCAAGATCAATGGTATAGTCACTAATGGAGAGGCAATGAATGGGTGCAAGAGTGGAAAGCAGAAATTGTGAATTCATGAGGCATGTAGGCTGCAAGAACACTTGGGCCAGAGAACAAGATCTGCCATTATATATAAAATAGAGGGAAACATTCCACGTGGGAAAAATAGGTTGCAAAAGCTCGAATTTTGCGTGTGTGTTTGTGTTTCTTCGTGTGTCTATCAACATACCAACGCTTTCGTTTGGTAAGTTACATCAGAGATTATATGTATATATACAACTCTACCCACTTCAAATTATGTTGTGGAGAAAGATGTTAAACTGCTTACAGTTGACTTTGCACAGTCATTAACATAGTGTTTTCTATCTGTTACCTTAGGTACAACATTAGCTACTAATCTCTGCAGATGATTAATCATTGTCTGAAAGCAGAAGAAACATCACACTGCCTATCAGACAATGCTACCACCTTAGGGAATTTTCTCAAAAAAGGTCAATCATAAGTTATTTGTACAACACACAAGTTGCAATACAGACGTGCAATTAATGCATTAGCATTTTTATTTTCATCTCTGAAAGTGCATATTATATATAACCAAATCTCTGTGACCTCCTTAGTCAACAGGAAATCTTGTGCAAAATTAAAAAAGGATGGAAGATTAGACTTTAACATTCCATCGACAATGAACTCATTTCAGACTGTGCCCAAGTACAGATTAGGAAAGGATTGTGAAAGAAAATGTGGGTGACTTTTCACTGGAAACATCCTAGTATTTGCCCTACATGATTTAGAGATATTGCGGAAAATCTAAATCTGGGTGACAAGATGAGGATTTGAATCACTGTACTCCAGAATTCTTGTCCAGTGCAATAATCACAGTGCAAACATTACATTCCAGGTGGTAGAACACTCAAATACCATCAATGACAGGCTAGGTGGTAGTTCGAGATACTCTGATGAACACTTGCCAGTCAATATGCAGCAAGGGAAGTCAATATGCAGCAAGGGAAGTCAGACTGTATTCCGAGCACAGACACTTCGATTGTCAAAATTTTAGCAGTAAACTGTCAAAGTATTCGTAACGTAGTTCCCAAGTTTACTGCTCTCCAGGAAAGTTCTCGAGACCAAGAGCTGGCTGAAATTCAAAGTGGAAACCTCTGAGATACTTAGTGAGTCATGGAACGCATATCGGGAAGCCAGATTAGAGGTCATAGGAGGGGGATCATTCACTGCAGTTGACAAAAATACTGTCTTTATTGAGGTCGAAGTTGAGTGCGACAGTGAAGTTATCTGGTCACATAGAACACGTCTAGGTCAAACCCAGCTAATTGTTGGACATTTTTACCAGCCACCTGACTATGCTGTTATGGTTCTAGAGTCATTCAAAGAAATATACAGTCAATATTGCAGAAATACCCAGATTACGCATTACTAGTTGGAGGTGACCTTAACCTACCAAGTATAGACTGGGATGTCGATGTGTTCATTGCAGGGGGGTACACACAGACTGTCATGCAAAGTACCTTTGAACACATTTTCTGAAAACTGTCTGGAGCAGCTAGTTTGGCAGCCCACACACAACGCAAATCTACATCTACATCTACATGGATACTCTGCAAATCACACTTAAGTGACTGGCAGAGGGTTCATCAAATCACCTTCAAATAATTGTCTATTATTCCAATCTCTAACAGTGCGCGGAAAAAACGAACACGTATATATTTCCGTGAGATCTCTGATTTCCCTCATTTTAGAATTGTTTCTCCCTGTGTAGGTCTGCACCGACAAAATATTTTCATACTTGAAAGAGAAAATTTGTGATTAAAATTTCTTGAGAGGATTCTGCTGCAATGAAAAACGCCTTTGTTTAAATGACGTCCACTCCAAATCCTGTATCATGTCAGTGACACACTCTCCCCTATTTCTCGATAATACAAAATGCATTGCCATTCTTTGAACTTTCTCAATGTACTTTATTAATGCTATTTGGTAAGGATCCCACACTGCACAGCAGAGTAAGCAGTCTCTATAGTAGACCTGTTGCATCTTCTAAGTGTTCTGCCAATAAAATGCAGTCTTTGGTTCGCCTTCTCCACAACATTTTCTATGCATTTAAGTCATTCATAAATGTAGTTCCTAGGTATTTAGTTGAATTTACTGGCTTAAGATTTGACTGATTTATCATGTAACTGCGGTTTAAAGTATTCCTTTTAGCATTCATGTGGATGACCCCACACTTTTCATTACTTAGGGTGAGTTGTCAATTTCCATAAAATACAGATTTCTTTTCTAAATTGCTTTGCAATGCGTTTTGATCTTCTGATGAATTTTCTAGATGATAAATGACAGCATCATCTACAAACAACCTAAGACGGCTGCTCAGATTGTCTCCTAAATTGTTTATGCAGATAAGGAACAGCAAAGGGCCTATAACACTACCCTGGGGAATGCCAGAAATCACTTCCATTTTAATCCATGACTTTCCGTCAATTATTACAAATCCAGTCCCATAACTCAGACAATATTCCATAAGCCCGCAATTAGACTACAAGCCACTTCTGAGTTACAGTGTCAAAAGCCTTCTGGAAATCTAGAAATACAGAATCAATTTGACATACCTTCTCAATAGCACTCAACACTTTATGTGAGTTAAGCGCTAATTGTGTTTCACAAGAATGTTTTCTAAATCCATGTTGACTGCTAGGTGGTAGCTTTAAATCGGCCGCGGTCCATTAGTACATGTCGGACCCTCGTGTCGCCACTGTCAGGGATCACAGACTGAGCGCCACCACAAGGCAGGTCTTGAGAGACTGACTAGCACTCGCCCCAGTTGTACGGACGACGTAGCTAGCGACTACACTGACGAAGCCTCGCTCCTTTGCCGAGCAGATAGTTAGAATAGCCTTCAGCTATGACCTAGCAAGGCGCCATTAGTAACATTGCATGTATCTAAAGAGTCTCACTTGTATCGCCACAATCTCCAGATGTACCAAAAGGATGGATTAAAGTTAAGTATTCCAGAAGATACGTACTTTTCTTTATAGCATTCATTACGTATCCTGTTTCAGACCTCACGCCATCCTGCTTTAGCTTAGCGCGTGCCTTTCGGCTTCCTCTCATTGTGTCTAGGCTGTCTTGTCTAGACACAACACATACAAAGCACTGGAACAGAAGAGTGACTTTCCTAGTAATATATGAAATTTACCTTCAAAAGGTCAGATTCACTGCTGTTAGTACTCCACTATCGATACTAATGATTATTGGAGTTGTTTGCACCAAGAAAAGGTCCACCAAAGGAGACAGCAATAGTTGCCTATGATCTTCAACACAATCTCTTTGATTGTAAACACTGTCATCAGTTAACACAGAAATAATCTCTGAACCACACTACCTAGACCTATGCTTCCATGAGGAAGTTAGTCACAATCTGAATTCAAAAGCATTCAGATTCACAACTAAGTCTTAAGATGGCGTGTCACCAGCAGTGAAGCAAAGACAACCCTGAAAGAGTCCCATCAAAAGTAGATATCAAGGGTCGTTGAAAGGCACCATGAAGCTAGCTGCTTATTCCTGGGACCGATTATACTCCTCTTATTTCATGTAAGTTAGATCCTTTAGGGGAGAACACGGTAATAAAGGCTGTAATAGATGGAGAAGCTGAAGGAAAGAGACCACTGGGACAGCCGAGAATGAGATGGAAGGATAATACTATGGGAGTCATGCAAATACTGGGTCTGGGAGATGAAGGAAGATGCAAATGACAGGAAAGTGTCAGCTGTGGTTTGTGTGGCCAGTGTAACAACAACAAAATGCATTTCGAAAGCAGAGGGCTATGCAGAAAAATTACCTGACTTGTACTTTTTAGAGTTCAAGAACAAAAAGTCTTGTTTATATTTGATTCACTCTCATACTGCTACCACATCTACAAAATCACTAATGTAATAAAATATCATGTGCTTGCTCTAAATAAATGATTTTTCCCCCATTTTTATTTGAAATTGTTTTCAGTAAACTAAGTTGCTGCTGTTATTATAGCTTCTCACCTAAAAGACAAATACAAAACATAAAATTGTTAGAATGCATCTCTCTAGAAAAGTTTCACAATATTTGAAAGATTTTATAGAAAATCATTTAGCAAGAGCAGTTTACTATCTTATATGTGATTACTACTCTCTTCCATGTGATAAGAGAGGAACTCCTCATGGCACTGAAGAACATAAAATGTGTACAGCTTGTGTAGTTGACAGTTTCAGCCATATCTAAAACTTTTTACATTGCCACAAGCCATGCCAAATGTGTAGTAGAGATTCTTTTAAAAGTGAGCGTATTTCATCAATATGGAGGGACAATGTCTTACTACTCCTGTGGCAATCCCTCCTGACAGTATGTATTGAAATAAACAAACTTCATTTCAACAGAAATGCACTGTGTCATTAACATTTCTATACAAAAATAGAAATAATGATGACTGAAGGCATTAATTTCACTTTCATCTTTAATCAAAGACAAGGTCAAGTACCTTGGACAGCTGAAAAAGTCGAAAGATACGTAATTCCTAATCTTTCTTCTATAACCAAAAGCAACTATTACTCACCATATTACACCCAAACAGAACCAGATCTGAATCTTCTGTTATCACAACCTGAGCGATATTTTTTAAGTTCAGATATGCTAATTGTGCATCTGCTTCATAAGGAGCAACAATACAGTCCACATTCTTGGCCCTACATTCACGCATAAGGTCAACTGCCATATTGTGTGTTATATCAATACTACGACGCAAATAATTCCTTGCTTCTTCTGTTCTACCCGCTCTAAGTAGTTCTGCTGCCCGAGCACGGCTCTGTTGTCGTGATCTGCAAACAGTCACAATGAAATTGTGTTTAATGAAAATACATACTGGAAAGAAAATTAAAAATAATTTAGAAAGCCTTCCCCTGGTTAACTAGTCTTACTAGGATAAATAGTTCTCTGTAATATTACTCCATCAAATTCTTACCAAAATTCAAGCTTTCATCAATTTTCTCGATTATTTTTGCCAGGAAAGCTGCTGATAGTTACAGAGACAATGGAACAGGTATTTTTCCACAGTTCCTAAAGCATACACGAATTATGCCTTTACTGAAGAAAGATAACGCAGAAAGTATTGAATACTACAGACCAGTTTCACTACTGCCTTCTTTCTGAATCTATTATGAAGGACAGACTAATGAGTTACATGTAAAATACAATCTGTTTAACAAACACACAGTTTGGTTTTCGAAATGGGAGGAGTACAATATTGACAGTTACTGAGTTCACAAAAGTGGTACTTGAATCTCTTGACAGGGATGACTGTTTCAGGCATATTCTTAAACATGTTGAAGATATACTGCTAAGCAAGCTACGAGGGCATGCTGAAAAGTAATGCCTATGAATTTTTTATGCAGAAATTCAAAGCTTTTTAAATGAAACAAATGTTATTAACATTCTACATCTTAAATTCTTCATGGCTGCATACTTGCAACCCTCTGCCACACGAGGGCTCTGAATTACAGTGCATATCGTGGCGATGTGTAATGTAATTATGTCAATGCATGACAAAAAGCGTTCTGTAATGTAGTTTAGAATTCAAAGAGTTAATCCACTTACGGAGCACCCTCTCTTCCAGCACAACAATGCCAGACTACACACAAGCACTGCGACATCTGTAACAACCTGACGCCTTGATAACTGTCATCGATCATCCTCCATACAGTCCCGATTTGACCCCATCTGAATATCATCTTTTTTCAAAACTTAAGGAACACCTCTGCGGACTTCACTTTGATAGTGATGAAATGGTGCAAGCAGAGATTAAGCTGTGGTTTTGTCAGCAAAGTAAAACATCTACAGTGACAGTACCACCAAACTGATTTCTCACTGGGAGCAAAGCATTCATTGCCAGGATGACTACGCTGAGAAATAAGTATGTAGACATGAATGGTAAAGATGCAAAATGTTAATAATATTTGTCTTATTTAAAAAGTATTGAGAGTTTTCACATAAGAAATTTGGAGGCACTACCTTTCAGCACGCCCTTGCAAGAAGTGTTAGGTTGTAAATGCAGGTCTGGGTCCCTGCATACTACACTCATGGATGCGCTTTGTGGGCCAGGTACAGCCCCTGCTTTACCTCAGAAGGTTTGCTGTCATCAGAAGATAAGGTAGACTGTTTACCGCCAAGCCTCCTGCAGCCACCACAATCTTCACTGCAATGTTTACCACCACACCTAAGGGAACCACCACAGCATCTGGGGGCGCAATACATGTCAATACATGGTGTGTAGGCCGTGGTTAACAGCCCTGCATCACAGGTACGTTTTTGTGTCCATGTAGTCACTTTTACATGTGACACCGCACCTGTATTCTTCCACTGATGCGTACTTAGGGTGCTGCTCAGCCCCTAGACAGTGAGTTTTTGATTCACACTTCAGCCCTACCATCAGCTACCTACACTTCAGACCACAATGCCTGCCACTGCCCCTACTCGTCAGACAGACAGTCTCTTGCCTTTGACAGGATCATCAGCTGCTGGACATCTGTCAGTTAATCCCGAAACCCGGACCTGCGTCTCAATGACCCACCAGTTTACAGCTGTGTGATACAGTGCCACTGATAATCTTCGGCACCTCCCGGCTCTTCACCACTACTGACAATTGTGGACTTATTCATAGTGGGCATCCAGTATACACAGTTACGAAGGACTTTTAAGTTGTACTCAAGTGTGGACTTCCGTCCTGTAAAGTTTTACTGAGATATCATCAGAGTTAATAACCAGAGATCTGTGATTGCGACACGAGAGTTGAATCACTTACCAATCACACCACTCAGTCAACAATATAACATAGGTTTAAGAGGAATAGCAAACAAGAGCTTCCAGTTTTACCTGGAAAACAGGGTGCAAAAGGTAGAGATAGCCCACACATCTGCTTATGACACATTTTTAGGAAAACATTCTAACATGAGAAACAGATAAACATAGGTGTTCCTCAGGGTAGTATATTGGGTCCAGTTCTGTTCTTAATATTAAGGATGGCCAGAAACAGTCTGAAAAGCTTGTAAGGTTGTTGCAGGGGAGGCTGTGCTGAGAATTAATCGATAAGAAAAAAATTCAATCTGCTGCACTGTTTCCATGTTGTTTTGCATTGAAGATAGTCAATCAGCCATCACGTGTGCAAATTCAAGCAGCCCATGACAGAGTGTCGCCAAACTACTTCTTCCTTTGGTTTCCTCAACTCAAACAAAAATAGCTTTTTCTCACCAAGTTTAAATTCATCACTTCCGAAAAAGGCACATTTTAACTGGTAATGAGTGTTTGAATAATTGCAACTCACGGACCCACAGATGTTTGTGCATTAGCACATTTCAGCATGTGCAAGTGTTGAATTTGCATGTGCAATGACCTGATTGCCTAACTTCAATGATAAACAACTTGAATTTTTTTCTTAACAATTATTTCTCAGAAAAAACTCCCCTGCCACACCCTTACAAGCTCTTTGGACTGTTTCTGATGACCCTGTATATTAATGACTTTTCGGACAGCAACATCATAGTCATTGGTAAAACACCAGAGTCCCTATTAGAAAAAGCAAATGAAACCCTCAAGGGTGGGCAGTATGTAACAAACTGACACTGAACATAAAGAAATCTAACAGTATGCACTTCAGCATAGAGAGATAAAACAACTCTGTCACATTAGGCACAAATGATACAAATGTAGATCATGTAACAAGTTTTTAGGGATGAATATTGATCATCAGTTAACGTGGAATGAGCACACAAAGATATTGGCAAAAAGAATGTCATCAGCATGTCATGCTCTTAGGATTTTATCATCAGTTTGTACCAAGCAGTGTCTTGTAGCAACATGCTATTCCTACATACACTCAGTTCTTAGCTGTGGGATTCTTTTCTGGGGATCAAAGACATGAAACATGGACACAATTTTTAAACTGCAGATAAGAGCCATACGAATAATAACTAGTAGTTGGGCTCATTGTAAAGAGCTGCTCAGAAAACTGAGCCTCCTTGCTGCACCAAGTGAGTACATCTACCCATGTCTGGTGCATATTAGGGATAATATTGCTATGTATTCCACTAATAGTTCTACACATAATCATCGAACAGGAGGCTGTATGGACTTACAGTGACCAAAGAAAAACAACAAAAAAATTCAATACAGCATTTTCTATCAGGGAATAAAACTGTGCAACAAATTTTCCAAAGAAATGAAGAACTTTTTACCAAAATACATCTGTTTAAAAAGGCAGCTAACATTCTTCATAACTAATGCATATTACACAATTAAAGATCACTCGGAGGACAAAGAGTAGTGGGTAATAATGAAAAGGGGTTATCTACAACACAATGTCACATTTCAATACACAATTATAGTTTGCCAGTTTTGTAAAAAGTTATGTGTCAGGATCTTAAGTGCATGGTAGTAATGCCTTACTAATGCAGTTTTTTTCAGGTGGAAAGAGGGAGAACAGGAGGTAAACACAGAGCATACTTGAATGATCACGGTCAGAAATTAGTTGTCCAGACGGGCTGGAGTTACTCCAAAGGGCATAGCAGCATCTTCACGGCACAGCATTCACCGGCGGGTGTCCTTATTGTGTACAGCAATGAAGAGCAAAACTATGTTTTTATATTATTAACCGTCAAGAAGATACACGTGTGTAAATCAAGGAATATTGTATAATAATGCCCGCAAGATCTGGGCATTCACAGTGGGTGGGATTACTGGTTGTTGTGAGTTCTTAGATATACGGCTGCCAAGGAGGGGAAGAGTTTCAGTGTGCACTACGTACACATATCAGATGCCACGAAGAGCACAGTGTGCAACCAACTGCAGGTGGTGGCTCACATCGGCACTAATGATGTGTGCTGCTTTGGATCGGAAGAGATTCTCTCCAGTTTCGGATGGCTAGACGACCTGCTAAGGACTGCTAGTCCAGCTTGTGAGATGAAGGCAGAGCTCACTATCTGTAGCATTGTTGACAGGATCTGTGGTGTTGTCCAAAGAGTGTAATCCCTTGCTAAAGTTGGCACCTCGTGACAAAAACAAGGTAAGGACAATCGCTGTCAGATGCAGCCACGAATGAGGAGTCAAAGACAACACGCCCTCAAGAGGTTCTGTATGCTGCCACTGCTGGAAATCTACTTGCGTCAGAATGCAGTGCTGATTGCCCCACTCTTTGATAGCCCACTTGGATAGCAGCATCCTCACAGTAGTTCAGATCCAGGAGTGAGCTACTGTCATTAGTCAGAACTGTGTACCAAAGTTAATAGTTAAATGCAGTGTGATATTTTAATGTCATTCAATACTACTCAAAGTAGGGAACAGTTATCACTGTGTTTTGTGAATATAATATATGTATATAGTCCCTCATGCAGACATGAATGCCTTTCAAGCGAAGTATTCTGTATTAAAAAGCTTTACTGAAACTGAACTACTATTTATTATATGTTTTAGCTTCCACTCGACCTCCTCCAGAAGTCAAACCTATTGAGATGATGTCTAGGCATGCTATGATTTATATAACAGCGGCAACAAATATGTTCTCACATGTTTTAAAGTGCGTTTTCTCATTCGCCATATATAACCACAGCAACGAGTAGTGCTGAATAGACTTCCACTCCCACCTGCCTCTGTGGACATACTTGATGTACCATCAGTCGCAGTGGCAATAATAATTTGTGTTCTTGTATCTAATATAAAGTGTTTAATCGTGTCTACGCCCCCACATGAACTATCCCTAAACAAAGTTGTTAAGTTTCAGGTGCAACAGATTGAATGACTGCTGCTCAATGCTTGACAGATGATGACCTTACTGTCATAACAAGTAGAATCACAGCCAATTACTGAACCCAAGTTTCACCAGTTTAACGGCAAGGAAGTAGACTGGTTAGAATGGCGTGCTGAACTGGAAGCCCACTTCTGTCTATACAACATTAAAGGTTCGGCACACAATGCATTTTTTTCTGTCCACTGTCAGAGTCGACATCTATCGTCTATGTTCCAAATTGTTTCCCGACTCCTGTCCGGAAGACGTTGATTGCAAAGAAGAACTTGTTCAAAAAATTGATGAGCATTATAAGGCATAGATTCGTGTCACTGAGTTAGATTTAAATCTTTTCATCTTAAAAAGCACCCTGAACAGTCGTTCAAATGGTGGACTGCTAAGCTCAAAGGGTTAACAAGACATTACAGATTCAATATAGGGCTCATTCAACATAAAAGTAGAGGTAAAACCTTTTGGTCACACGGTACACTTCAGAATAAAGGGAGGAAGTCTTGTCCTCTATTCATGACAGAAAAGCTTGTCCTTGTCACGAAGTAAAATGTTTCAAGTGTGGTCAGCAAGGTCATATCCAGACCATCTGTTTACAACACTGCCAGGCACGGTGACAGTCTAATACGAAGCCACGGAGTGGTTATTGGCACGTGAATGTTGTCACAGCCGAAGCAGTACAGCAGGCACAAATTAAGTCTCGCTTTTCTGCTTTGTGGAAACCTTCTGCTACCGCCTACAGTCAGAAGAACAAACATTTTTCCAATGAAGAGTGGCTTACAAGACAGTTAAATTTCCATTTCCCTAATCAATAAAGATACCTATGATATGATCGGTAGCCCACAGTTAGAACTGCCTATTTCTGGTAATAACGGACACAAAATACCAGTGCTAGGCATGTGCAGTTTCCCACCAATTTCTCATGACATTACTAAGTGTGTTTCATTCCATGTACTATGTTCTAGAAACAGTGTTAACATTTTTGGTTTCGAGTTGTTTGATTTGTTCAACCTGTGCATACAAGACAACGTGTTACAACTCAGTGAGTCAGTGCTTCATACTCATGTTTCCGACTTGCGAAAACAGTAAAATGATCTTTTTGAACCAAGATTACGAAGGGCTAAAAATTTTGAGGTGCACATTACTGTTAAAGACAACATGTAATCACAATCTTATCGTGCTAGACCTGTCCCCCATGCTATACATGATCAGATTGCAAAGGAACTGCAATGATGGACACATTCAGATGAGACAACCAGTGCCTGTAAGCCAGTAGACAACCCCCCCCCCCCTCCCCCCCACCCAGCACGCACCAGGTAATTCCTAAACAGCAATCAAGAGGTTTATGTCTGTGTACTGATTTCAAATCCATGGTGAATTCACAAACTGTCAAGAACTCTTTTTCCTCTCCCATGACTGGAGGAATTAATGGACAGGTGAGACAGGGCAGATTCTTTTTGAAGACTGATTTATGCAAGGCATATTTACAGTTACTGCTTGACAAGCAGTCCAAGCAAAAATTTTGTTATCAATACTCATCTGGGTTTGTTCCACTTACAAAGACTATCATTCAGAAATGCTTCACCTTTTGCTATTTTTCACCATTTCCTGGAACAATTAACAGCTAATGCCCCTTTATGTACAAACTGTCTGGATGATATAGGTTTCACAGACCATACACCTGTTGAATATTTGGCAAATCTGGAGTGTTTATTCCAAGTGCTCGCTGAGTCTGGCTTAAAGTGTAATAAGGAAAAGTTCTCCTTTTTCCACAAAGAACTTGAATTTTAGGGCATGTCATAAATAAACATCCTACTCATTCATACTTGACCACGATTAAAGATTTGCCGGCACCTAGCAACATCACGGAGCTACAGGCTATCATGGGGATAATAACATATTACGTTAAGTTTGTTGTAAACAGTGCGCATACTGCTGCTCCGTTGAATCAGCTGTGCTGGAAAGATATTCCTTTTGCATGGTCCCAAGAATGTCAGGACGCATTTCAGCACTTAAAGGACACTTTGTTAAGTCGTCGTCGTCATCATTGTCGTCCAGTTCATTTTGATCCAGCTAAACCTTTTGTATTAGCTGGGGATGCATTTTCTTACAGGACTAGAGTTGTGCTCTCCCATAGAATTGGTCCATCTAATAGGTCCATTGCATTTGCCTAAAAAACTTTCAACAAGGTGCAGTACAATTATAATAAGCAACAAAATATGCAAGCAAAATTTAAAAAAAATGCAATGTCTGAAAGATTGATGATGTTTTACTGAAGCTTGAAACTTAGCATGGACTTCAGTGTGAGACACTTTTTAATAGTTTCCACAACAAAACCCTGTCTTGAAATCTGGAAGAAAATCCAAAGTTGTGTAAGTTAAGAGTTTAGGGGCACTCAACAGCTAGGTTGCAAATACTAAAACACAATGATGCTCACTCACTCCCTACTCACTTGTGCTGACCCAGAGAATCACTTCATCTCACATGTCATCAGGCAACGGAGAAATGGCGAAACATGCTATACATGGGATTAAAACATAAAATGACAAAGGAGTTAAAATAACAGTACAGAGAAATATGACTGGCTAACCACTTACAAAACATAAGGGTGAGCCAGTCACCCGGTTAACATGTCAAGAACATCTCCCTAAGATCCTAGAAAACAAGTTGGACATATCACAAAACCTTAAAACTCTTATCAGCCAACAGTCTTGCTGAAGTGGTACCACCGGTTCCCATCAGATCACTGAAATTAAGCACTGCTGCGATTGGCTGACACTTGGACTGGTGACTGTCCAGCGGGGTGCACTCAGCCCTTGTGAGGCCAATTGAGGTTTTACTTGATGGGGAAGTAGCAGCTCCAATCACAAGAACTGACAACGGCTGGGAGAGCGGTGTGCTCACCACATGCTACTACATATCTGCATCCACCGACACCTGTGGGCTGAGAATGACATGGCAGTTGGTCAGTAGCCCTGGGCCTTCAAAAACTGTTCAGATGGAGTTCAGTTTAGTTTAAAATTCTAACCACAGTCATTTGAATGTCACTTACAACAGACGGCAGGTCTGTCAGCAAATATGCCACTGCCCTCTGGTCTGGAGTTAAAACACAGTCTAATAAAATGTACCACACAGCGATCTACATGCCATAACACCACACGTTGGAGTGTCCTCTCACAGGAGCAAGAAGCCATGTGTTGTAGGGCTGTGGGAAGACAAGTGAGGAGTACCTTAGCCCACCTGCGTGCCTGGAAGCAGGTACACCACATCTACATTGTGGACTTTACTAAACACAGTCTGTCACTTCCAGCCAGTTCTCTTCCCATCAATGGATACTCTGTACCTCTACAGCAAAGTGATATCATGGAAGGGGCTGGAACACTGAACTGAGGATTATGCCATGCCTCCTTAGCTGCTATATCTGCCCTTTCATTCCCTGCAAACCTATATGCCATAGCACCCAGCAGGAAGACACCTCCTTCCCATCTTTGTAAGTGGAGAAGAGCGTCCTGAATATCCTGAACTACTTTATCAGCTGGATACAAGCATTGCAGAAACTGAAGAGTACTCACAGAGTCAGAAGAGATGAGAAATTTTGCAGGCACAACACATCTCACACATTCGAGCACCCTCAAGATCACAGATAATTCTGCATCAAAGACTGTGAAATCTGCAGGCAACAGGATCTTGAGGACATGATCAGGAAAAACAACAGAGCAGAAAACAGAGTGCCCCAATTTAAACCCCTCCATGAATACAGCTACATAGTTGCAGTGATAATTTAAAATGTCAGAAAATAAGGTTTTAAAAATATAAGCATGAGAGTAATCTCTCCTGTACTGCACTAAATCTAAAACTACTCTGGGCCCCTGCAGAAACCAGGTTGGCAGTCGGTTAAAACTCCAGAATTGAGCCAGTACGTGCCCCATACCAATGATCTACATCACACACTTCACATGGATCTTCAATGGCCTGAGGATGACCCAGTAGCAGTACAGAAATTATGCCTCCATGTAGTGTCATACATCTTACTGATGTCAACGAAATATCCCTAGGCAATGCCATTTATTAAGGAAAGCCTGGTGAATTTCCACCTCTAGCAAGATCGGGCTACCGACAGTTTATCACCGTCTCCTGAAGCCACAGTGAGAGTGGCTAAGGAGTTGCCCGGTCTCTAACATGCAGGCTAGATGGCAGTTAACCATTCGTTCCAGCGCCTTTCCCGCAGAGATCATTAAGGCGATGCTCCGATAACAACTGGGACACATTCAGTCCTTTCCTAGCCACACGCCTTACATGGATTCCTCAACGGCACTCATCAGTCCACCAAGGGACAGGTTGTCTCCGAGAATGAGTGAAGGACTTCCTGAGGGCAAAGTCAGTGGCTTGGTAGATCACTTATGTGACGTGGTTCACCCACTCGTGGGCACTGTCGTGGCATTCAAACGCTGCCGGCTGGCTGAAGAGCATCCAGTTAGCTATGCCAATCATCCAGTGTGGCTGTTTCCTTTCTGGGAAAGCTTCATCCCATAGGTGAATCCAGAGTGGGAAGAGATCACTGGAATGAAGGTCATAGTGACTTATTAAACAGAGTCCACAAGGGCTGGAGAGCAGAAAGAGAAGTCAATGGCTGAGGATGACCCAGTAGTCGTACAGAAATTGAGCTGAGTTTGTGAGACAACCTGAGGCTCTCCATAACCTGACTCCAAGGGCAAGTAGAGGTTGAGCCCTACATTACATGATGGCCATTGAAGTCTCCCAGTAGGAGAAATAGGTGGGGGGAGTTGTTCTGTAAGATCTGTAAGAGCCTCAGAGTCTGTTGCATCCTGCACAGGTAAATACAGCAAGCAAACAGTGATCCTCTGGCATATGTGACTGGTTGGTTGGTTGGTTTAAAAGGGAGGGGGGGGGGGGGGGGGAGGAACCAAACTACAAGGTCATCAGTCCCTTGTTCCAAAGGAAACAATGCCACAAGGGTGAGAATAAGACAATGAGACTTGCAACACAAAACAGAATGAAAGGAAAAACCACATCAACGACTGAAGGGCAACAAACACTTAAACAGACAAAAGGGGACAAGAAAACTACAAAGACGCAAGAAACAGGTAGAAGAGGTTAAAACAAGAAAGCGGGTTACCATGGCTGGCTGACCATGAAGATAAAAAGGAAAAGCCAGCCACTCTGCAGCACATTAAAACCTCCACCCTGAAAGCACTAGGGTGGAGGACACACAGGGACAAAGGACATGTGCTAAAACTTAGAGCAAATGATAAAACTCACCCTCACAAATACAACATAAAACTAAAGCTGCTGTTGAGGCATTGTCACCCAACATCGAAGGTAGGGTGCTGTGAAAGTTAAAAGTCTGCCACAGAGCGGCTAAAAGTGGGCAGTCCAGCAAGAGATGGACGACAGTCATTCATGAGCCACAGCGACACTGAGGTGGGTCCTCGCGATGCAGGAGGTAACCATGTGTCAGCCACGTATAGCCAATGCGGAGCCAACAGAGAACCACAGAGGCCCTGTGAGAGGTGCACGGAGGTCTTCCACATATTCGTAGTTTCCTTAATGGCACGTAGCCTGTTGTGCTGGTTATGCCATTCCGTCTCCCAAAGCCGCAAAACCTTGCGGTGTAATACTGAACGAAGGTTAGTTTCAGAGAAGCCTATCTCCGTAAACGGTTTCCGCATAGCCTGTTTGGCCAGCCTGTCGGAAAGTTCATTGCCTGGCATTCCGATGTGACCTGGGGTCCAGACAAACACCACTGAACGGCTGGACTGTTCCAGGGAATAGGTGGACTCCTGGACGGTCACTACCAAAGGATGAGGAGGGTAGCACTGGTCGACAGCTTGTAGGCTGCCTCAACAGCAGCTTTAGCTTTACGTTGCATTTGTGAGGGTGAGTTTTAACATTTGCTCTAAGTTTCAGCACATGTCCTTTGTCCCTGTGTGTCTCTCACCCTAGGGCTTGGGTGGAGGTTTTAATGTGCTGCAGAGTGGCTGGCTTTTCCTTTTTATCCTCATGGTCAGGAGAAATGACTCACCTGGGCATTAACAGATGTGCTCAAGAGCACGAGATATGGCCGCCAGCTCTGCAGTGAAAACACTGCAGCCATCTGGTGAGGAGTGCTGTTCTGTATGTCCTCCATAAACAGAGGCAAAGCCAATGTGACCATGAGCCATGGAGCCACCGGTGTAAACCACTTCAGGGCCCCGGTACATGTCGAGAATCGAGAGGAAGTGACAGCGTAGAGTCGCAGGGTGAACTGAGTCCTTAGGGCCATGTGAAAGGTCCAGGCGAAGCCGCGGCCTAGGTGTACACCGTGGAGGTGTTCGTGAATGAACTTCAAGTATAGGTGGTAAAGGCGAGGACTCCAGTTTGGAGAGAAGGGATCACACATGAACTGTAATTGTAAGCCCCGACCTGGGCTGCCAATGAGGGAGATAAACCGCCATGGGCGGAGAAGAGGAGATGGTAATTCGGATGCGCTGGAGAACTACAAACATGTGCAACGTAACCGGAGAACAACTGCACACGCCTAACCTGCAATGGAGGGACTCTGGCTTCCACCAGGATGCTGGTCACCGGACTTGTCCTAGAAGTTCCTGTTGCTAGGCGAATGCCACAGTGATGCACTGGGTACAGTAAATTTAATGCTGAGGGTGCCACCAAACCATAAACCACATTCCCACAGTCAAGGTGGAATTGAACAAGGGCTCTGTAGAGCTGCAGCAGCATAGAGCGATCTGCACCAGAGTCGGTGTGCTCAGGCAGCGGAGGGCATTGAGGTGCTTCCAGCACTTCTGGTTAAGCTGACAAAGGTGAAGAAGCCAAGTCAATCGGGTGTCAAAAACCAGTCTTAAGAATCGATATGTCTCCACTACGATGAGTGGATCGTCGTTAAGGTAAAGTTCTGGTTCTGGATGAATGGTATGACACCAACAGAAGTGCATAACATACGACTTTGCGGCTGAAAACTGGAAACCATGGGCTAGAGCCCATGGCTCCACCTTGTGGATGGCTCCCTGTGGGTGCAGCTCAGCAACACCGGTACTGGTGGAGCAGTACAAAATGCAGAAGTCATCTGCATACAGAGAAGGTGAGATGGACGGCCCTACAGCTGCTGCTAGACCATTAACGGCCACTAAATATAGAGATACACTCAATACGGAGCCCTGCAGGACCCCATTCTCACGGATATGGGGGAACTATGGGAGGCACCAACTTGGACATGGAATGTAAGAAGCAACAGCAAATTGTGTATAAAAATCGGGAGTGGGCCTTGGAGACCCCACTTGTATACGGTGGCAAGGATATGATGTCGCCAAGTCATTTTTTGTAAATCAAAAAAGACAGCAACCAGGTGTTGGCATCAGGAAAAGGCTGTTTGGATGGCAGACTCGATGGATACTAGATTATTAGTGGTAGAGCGACCCTGGCGGAAGCTGCCCTGACATGGAGCCAGCAAGCCACGTGACTCCAGGGCCCAACCCAACCGCTGACACACCATACGTTCCAGCAGCTTACAAAGAACGTTGGTGATGCTGATGAGCCAATAGTTATCCACATCAAGTGGGTTTTTACTGGGTTTAAGCACCAGAATGATGGTGCTCTCCCACCATTGCGATGGAAAGACGCCGTCGCACCAGATCCAGTTGAAGATGATGAGGAGATGTCGCTTGTAGTCAGATGAGAAACATTTCATCATTTGACCGTGGATCCGATCTGGCCCAGGAGCTGTGTCGGGGCAATGTGCAAGGGCACTGAGGAACTCCCACTCTGTAAATGGGGCGTTATAGGGTTCACTGTGGCGTGTAGCGAACGAGAGGACTTCCCTTTCCATCTGCCGTTTGAGGGTACGAAAGGCCGAGGGATAGTTCTCCGATGCAGAGGCTTGAGCATAGAGCTCAGCGTAGTGCTCAGCAACTGCGTTTGCATTGGTAGATAACATGCCATTGATGTTAAAAGGAACACCTATTGAGGTCTGGTACCCAAAAAGACGTCTGATCTTCATCCAGACTTGGGAAGGTGACGTATGGCACCCAATGGTAGAGACGTATCCCTCCCAACACTCCTGCTTCTGTCTTTTGATAAACTGGCGAATGCGGGCACGGAGCCGCTTAAAGGCTATGAGGTGCTGCAGGGAAGGGTGCTGCTTATGCCGCTGTAGAGCTCGCCGATGCTCCTTAATTGCTTCAGCGACTTCCGGCTACCACCAAGGGACTGCCTTTTGCCGGGGATGCCATAAAGAGCGAGGGATTGCATTTTCTGCCGCAGTAACGACTGTTGTAGTCACCTGTTCAACCATCATGTCGATGTTACTGTGTGGGGGAGAGTCAACGGTGACCGCAGAGGTGAAAGTTTCCCAATCTGCCTTGTTTAAAGCCCATCTCGACAGGTGTCCATGAACCTGACACCGGGGCAGTGATAGGAAGATGGGGAAGTGGTCACTACCACACAGGTCATCATGTGCTCTCCAGTGGATAGACGGGAGAAGTCCTGGGCTGCAAATGGATAAATCAACGGCTGAGTAACTATTACAAGCCACACTAAGATGTGTGGTGGCCCCAGTATTTAAGAGGCAGAGGTTGAACTGAGACAGTAAAGTTTCGACATCCCTGCCTCGGCCAGCAAGCACGGTGCCACCCCACAAGGGGTTATGAGTGTTAAAACCTCTGAAAAGTAGGAAAGGTTTAGGGAGTTGAGCAATCAGTGCAGCTAATACATTCGGGGTTACTGCACCATCTGGAGGAAGATACGCATTGCAGACAGTTATTGGTTTCCTGGAGGGCAATGCAGAAAGCAGGTGTAAAGCTTAACAGTTGCCATAGCTCAGCCAGGCAGTGGAAGAAACCACCACAATTCCACTGGAGGATGATGTCATTGTGAGACTGACAAGGCATGGAACATTCAATGAGGCAGTTTACGCCCTAGGGTCACCTGCTGCCACCGACTTATTGCCCGAGCAGTCTATATCCATTGTGTCTGAGGGTCTGGCGAGATCTAGGTCCTCAGCGGATGCCAGAATGTCCACCTTATCCTCAGACACAGAGCTTGTAGGTAGCAGTGGTGTGGGTGCTACCGCAATTTCCTTGGTCTTAGGGGTCTTCTTTTTGGACTTTTCTCACTGCTCCTTGGGTTTCTCTGGCTGGGAGGGCTTCACTGACTCAGTCTCTGGGACTGAGGATGATCGTCGAGCCCTACAACCAGCTGCTTTTGGGCACTTCAGCCACTGGCGGGCGTCATCTTTCCCATTAGCAGAAACCTGGGAAGTCAGTGACTCAAGGGACCCCTTCCTGACGAGAGGAGCCGAAGAAGACTTACGCTTCTCCGGCTAGGGCAGTGCTCCCGAGGTAGGTGGTGCAAGAGCAGGGGAAGTGCCCCCTACCCCCCCCCCCCCACCCCCCCCACCACCGCAACCTTCAAGGAGGCAAATGTAGCCTTCTGGGTCTGAGAGCCAACTGGAATTCGTGGAACTGATGGGGCTACAACTGTTCTTGTAATGGTGGTGTATGGGGTGGTCATAGCCACAGGATGTAGTCACTCATATTTTCTCTTTAGCCTCAGTGTAGGTCAGTTGGTCCAGGGTCTTGTACTCCACGATTTTCCTCTCTTTCTTTAAAATCCTGCAGTCTGGCGAGCAAGGTGAATGATGCTCTCCGCAGTTGACACAGGTGGGAGGCGGGACACATGGATTATTGGGATGTGACAGACGTCCACAATCTCGACAGGGGACACTGGAAGTACAGCAGGAAGACAATGGGCCGAACTTCCAGCATTGCATCGAGGGAGGAATATATGGCATGACATCACAGCGGTAGACCATCACCTTGACTTTCTCGGGTAAGGTGTCACCCTTTACGGCCAAGATGAAGGCACTGGTGGCAACCTGATTATCCCTCAGACCCCAATGGACAATCCGCACAAAATGAACACCTCGCTGCTCTATATTGGCGTGGAGCTTGTCGTCAGACTGCAAAAGAAAGTCCCTGTGGAAGATAATACCCAGGACCATATTTAAGCTCTTATGTGGCGTGATGGTAACAGAAACATCCCCCAACTTGTTACAAGCAAGTAAACTCCGTGACTGGGCAGAGGATGTTGTTTTTATTAAGACTGACCAAGATTGCATTTTGGACAAGCACTCCACCTCCCCAAACTTGTCCTCTAAACGCTCTACAAAAAACTGTGGCTTCATCGAAACAAAGGAGTCCCCACCAGTTCTCGTACACACGAGGTACCGGGGTGAATAAGGTTTGCTGCCATTCTTAGCCTGGCGTTCCTCCCATGGTGTGGTTAGGGAGGGGAATTATTTAGGGTTGTACTTTCTTGCATTGTACTCAGACTTGGAATGCTTAGAGACTCCTGGTGTTTGATCACCAGCAAGTGATGACGTGGCATGCTTCATCGCGCGTCATCCACCCTGATGCCACCTACTCCGACCAGCGGCCTCCCCACGGGTGCCACCCAGCCGCAGCAAAGGCCACCTGGCAGGATGGCCATTGCTGGTAGTCCTGAGGCTCCAGAATGACAGGCATATACTCCTTGACATATGTGGGGAGTTAACTGCACAGGCATCAGCAGAGCTATCCTTGTGTTGTCAGGGGGCTACAACCAACAGGGTACATGGCGGCCCCACCACAACGGACTGGCTACTGTGCTGGATATGAGGTGCAAAGAAGTCCATGGTCATTGTCGGCGCAAAAAGCTACATTGCATAGTGCATGGTGGAAAATGCACCCAGGAAGGCATCCTCGTCCAAGAGATGGAGAATGAACTGGACTGCAGTGTGACGACGAGAAAGTGGGCTGAAGATCTCAAGGCAGACTGGACATGATGCACCATGTAAGGCGCGCCCTTCCCCAATTGGCTCACTCTTCGGGAAAATTTTGAAAAATGGTCAAACCCTACAGGGGACCATCACATAAAGGCCGAAACATGTGAGACTCGTTTTAGTCGCCTCTTATGACAGGGGGAGCATTTGTGAATTTTAACTGCAACTGCTTGCTAGTCAGTGGCCAGGGAGAGAGCAGAGGATCTCTCTCTCTCTCTCTCTCTCTCTCTCTCTCCCCCTCTCTCTTTCTCCCTCCCCCTCCCTCTCCCTCTCTCTCTCTTTCGGGCACAAAAACAACTGAGGTTATATGCACCCATGTCATAATCTCGAACATCAAGGAGTAAAAGAAATTAAAAGCAACTACACGTTAAGTCCAATCGCTGGAAGGAAAGAAACCTAAAGCCAAGTTAATTTTATCGATTGTTTGCAGTGTTTCTTCCATGACTGTACAACTTTTGTAATAGGACTTCCCCTTGGAGAAAGGTCCACAAAATATGTCACAGCAACAGCGGAGTTCCCAAACCAAAGGCCTTTGCCATATTGCTACAAATAAAAAGTAAAATGCATTACAAGGTTACCTGCTATGCGTCAAACGCATGGGCCGGATTTCAGAAGTACACACAGGGAGGTAGAAGAAACAAAGAGAGATCTCGAACACCAGAGCGGAGGAAGGGGAGGAGATGGAGAATGACGGGAGAAGGAAAAAGCAGATAAGGGACTGTTCCGAAGCCAGGCTACCAAAATTTCAGAACACATTGTGGTGTCACCGCCAGACACCACACTTGCTAGGTGGTAGCTTAAATCGGCCGCGGTCCATTTAGTACATGTCGGACCCGCGTGTCGCCACTGTGTGATCGCAGACCGAGCGCCACCACAAGGCAGGTCTCGAGATATGGACGAGCACTCGCCCCAGTTGTACGACGACTTTGCTAGCGACTACACTGACAAAGCCTTTCTCTCATTTGCCGAGACAGAGTTAGAATAGCCTTCAGCTAAGTCCATGGCTACGACCTAGCAAGGCGCCATTAGCCTTACATAGTTTGAAAGTTATCATATGAAATGTCTCATCAAGAATGCTGTATTAATAAAAGATAAGTATTCGAGGAGCTGCATACTTTTCTTATTAGAATTCACTACTTATCCTGTTCCAGACTTGACGCCAGTCGGCATGTGTGTACGCGTGCCTTTCGGCTCCCTTCTCAGTGTGGCGTAGCTAGCTTGTTACGCCACAACACACATTTCCGAAGGTACCCATGACATGTTCCCCCAAGGGAGAGGGAAAATGAATAGCAAGAGGGTAGACATGCACCACAGAAAGGGTGCTGCAAAGGCTGGGGCCCTGTGGTAGCCAAGCACTAACTCACCAAAGTGTTGAGCCCCCTGCAGGGCAGAGGAGAGATGCTTGTTATTGACAAACATAGCTTGGCCCTTTCCCCAGTCAGGTCATCCTTGCACTGAAGGGTATAGCCCCATAGTGCAGAGGCATCAGATGCTTTAAAATGTGTTTCCTGCGAACACAAGCACAGGGGGGCATTCCTGTACTAGGAATTTCATTTCCACAACATGTGTCCTGAACTCATTAATGTTCCACTACAATAACCATTTATCATGGGGGTAGCACTTTAACCCCGTCTCTCTGCCAGGGAGGGGAGCCCACAACGGGTGGAGGCTCAGTCTTGCAGCGAGATGAGTGCCCCACATTGACATCAAGGTCCATCAGCTCTGAAGATGCATCGTGAGAGATGTCAGAGAGCGTGATGTCAACATCACTGGAATGCTTACATCCCATCTCTGTCATCAGTTTACACTTGGCCTTCGATTTTTTCACCTGGGGAGGCTTTGGTGCCCCAACTGGTGCAGTGGTAGTGATAGCACTGGACACTGGACCAGACTGAACCTTTAAAGGGGTATGAATCTCTGCAACGTCAGCAATCACACAGCCTTTTCTGGTGTTCTGCTGTGAGGAGAGTGGGAGGTATATGCTTCAAAGTAACAGCAGCAGCAGCACAAGTGCATTGACAACTGCAGGTAGTAGTGCTGATAGATACAAGCAACCTTCGTTTGTATAGCAGCATTGGCTTTCTTAACAGACTTCAATCTACCCTCGATATGCCGGAAAAATTATACGTTTAAAGCCAGCAGCAGGCATAAAACATCATCCGAAATTGTACTGAATGCTTTCTCAGCAAATTATTTTGAAAAATTATTTCATGAGCCTACTTGAAGCATAAATGGTTGCGAAAGCATACTTGACCTCTTAACAACAAATAATCCTGGACAAATAGTGAGTATTGTGACAAATCCGGGGATTAGCAACCATATGGTAGTTGCTGCTAGGCTGAATACCGTAACACATACAACCATCAAAAAGAAATGCAAAGTATATCTATTTAAAAAAGCTGATAAAAATGCTCTTAATGCCTTTTAAAAGACAGTCTTGATTCCTTCCAATCTGATCATGTAAGCGTAGAAAAGATGTGGAATGATTTCAAAGAGATAGTATCAACGGCAGATGAGAGATATATACCACATAAATTAATAAGTGATGGTATTGAGCTCCCATGGTACACAAAAGAGATCAGATCGCTGTTGCAGAAGCAACAAAAAAAGCACGCCAAATTTAAAAGAACACAAAATCCCCAAAATTGGCAAAGTTTTACACAAGTTCGAAATATAGTGTGCGCTTCAATACGAGATGCTTTTAATAATCTCCATAATGAAACTCTGTCTTGTAATCTGGCAGAAAACCCAGAGATTCTGGTCATACATAAAGCACACCAGTGACAAGATGCAATCAATACCTTAACTGTGCGATAACAACGGTGAAGTCACTGATGACAGTGCCATTACAGCAGAGTTATTAAACACGGTTTTCCGAAACTCCTTCACCAAAGAAGATGAAGTAAATATTCCTGAATTCGAATCAAGAACAACTGCCAAGATGAGAAACACAGAAGCAGATATCCTCGGTGTAGCAAAGCAGCTTAAATCACTTAATAAAGGCAAGGCCTCCAATCCAGACTGTGTACTACCCAGGTTCCTTTCAGAGTATGCTGATACAATAGCTGCATATTTGGTAATTATATACAACCGCTCGCTCACAGGAAGATCCGTACCTAAAGACTTGAATATTGCTCAAGTCACACCAGTACCCAAAAAGGGAAGTAGGAGTAATCTGCTGAATTACAGACCCATATCACTAACGTTGATTTGCAGCAGGGTTTTGGAACACATTCTGTGTTCACACATTATGAAGTACCATCAAAGAAAACAATTTATTGACACATAGGCAGCACGGATTCAGAAAATATCGTACTTGTGAAACACAACTAGCTCTGTATACTTATGAAGTAAGGAATGCTTTCGACAAGGAATGTGAAATTGATTCCATTTTTTTAGATTTCCAGAAGGCATTCAACACCGTTCCTCACAAGATCTTCTAATCAAACTGCGTACCTACGGAATATTGCCTCAACTGTGCGACTGGAGTCACGATTTCCTGTCAGAAATGTCACAGTTCATAGTAACAGACGGAAAGTCATCGAGTAAAACAGAAGTAATATCCGATGTTCCCCAAGGAAGTGTTATAGACCCTCTACTGTTACTGATCTATATTAGTGACATAGGAGACAATCTGACTAACCGTCTTAGGTTGTTTGCAGATGATGCTGTCATTTACCATCCTGTAAAGTCATCTGATGACCAAACAAATTGCAAAATGATTTAGATAAGATATCTGAATGTGCCAAAATGGCAATTGACCCCGAATAAAGAAAAGTGTGAAGTTATTCACATGAGTACTAAAAGAAATCCACTAAATTTCAATTACGCAATAAGTCACACAAATCTGAAACTGTAAATTCAACCAAATACTTAGGGATTACAATTACAAAGAACCTAAATTGGATCAATCACATAGATAATGTTATGGGTAGAGCAAACCAAAGACTGTAATTCACTGGAAGAACACTCAGAAAGTGCAACATGTCTACTAAAGAGATGGCTTACACCACACTTGTCCGCCCTATTCTGGAGTATTGCTGTGTGGTGTGGGATCCGTTTCAGGTGGGACTGACAGATGACATCAAAAAAGTTCAAAGAAGAGCAGCTTGTTTTGTATTATCGCGAAATAGGGGAGATAGTGCTACAGACATGATACATGAATTGGAGTGCCAATCATTAAAACAAAGGCGTTTTTCGTTGTGATGGGATCTTCTCATGAAATTTCAATCACCAGTTTTCTCCTCTGATTGCGAAAACATTCTGTTGGCACCCACCTACATAGGGAGAAATGATCATCACAATAAAATAAGAGATATCAGGGCTCACATAGAAAATTTTGAGTGCTTGTTTTCCCTGCCCGCCGTTCGAGAATGGAGAGCTAGAAAGACAGCTTGAAGGTGGTTCACTGAACCCACTGCCAGGTACTTTGTTGTGAATAGCAGAGTAATCACGCAGATGTAGATGACGAGCTGAAACAAATGATGTAATGAACATGGGGGCCAGCATGATCTTGTGTATCTTTCTGGTCTTACCATACAGTATGTGTTTGGTCATACAGTTTTAAGCTCTTGAATCTTTCGTTCAAGATATGTGCTGCAGTTCCTACTACAGACAGAGTAATCCTCAGATTAATTTACACACGTCAAAGGAGATGAATAAACGACGACTCTGCAGGCAACATTACCACATTAGACACAGGTGGCTTCTCCCTTACACCCTAAAATGGTGTGCCTAAAGCACTGGCATTTAAAACAACACATTGGTTAGGGACATAATGCTGCACACTTAAGCGAAGAAAACATTCCTTGACGTCCTCTGGGAGTTTTGTGCTACTGAATGTAAGGATGTAGGAGTCAGATTTTACCAGGTCCCCATCCATCCTCGTCACGATATTATGCACATCGACTATCCCTTCTCAAGCCAACTCTTCATTCAGTTCTTCTTTGGAAATGTCCACTAGAGTCCCACACGTCACAAGACCTTTACTGTAGTTCAAGGTTGTGTGGTGCTCAGTTTCAGTGGTATATCACCTAAGGATTTTTGCCTTCTGCAGGTTTGTCACTTGTTCAGGTCTACAGGTTTTGACCATCAGTGTCCCACTGTGCAACCGCTTGACAGATTTTAATGTACCTGTGATGGCCTCTAAACCCTTCTGAATGTGCAAAAAGGAAACTTTTTCAAAGCTTCCCTCTTTTCTTCTAATTATCAAAAACACATTCTGAGCTACAGCATGCATTCTGCTACTAAAAACTGAACCAACCTGAACAAATCCAGTATCTGCAGGACTCACCACACAATGTCTTCTGAACGACTGAGTGTTAGTACCAGCCTGTGGCCCACCTATTCTACTGGAAGGAAGAGGAGAAAATTTTGATGGTTCCAACTCAGTCCCACAAGCAGCCAGCGAAATAAAACTCCACCCAGACAGAGCCCCGTGTGCCTCAGTAAGCCCTACACTACTCAGGTATGGCATGTTGCTGAGAGGTTGTCCACTAACAACTGTTCCACCTCAACAGCCATGCATATCATCAGCATGAAGCACATCTTGGGATTGAGAGTGTTCATGATCCCAGTGCACAAGCCAAGAGTCGTTTCCTATGCCACACCATGTACCACCGCTGCACCGCACAGTGGTCGCTGAAGCATGCCCAGAGCTTACTGTGACCGGAGGCTGGTGGTACTTACCAGTCCCCGGCTCAGGAATCCTGGGATCACCCAATCAATACCCAGCAAAGGAATGCAAAGCCCTTGGGGGCGAAATCCAAAGAGGTCAATCCATATGAAGTGGTCCAGTGATGGTTGCTTGACCATTTTTAAATATTTAAATTTTTTATTTGTGATTGCCCTATATTTGAGAAGTTCAAAACAATTGTTTAAAATAATTTATCTTACACCTTTACTGGATGGTGGCCATTTTTATTTGTAGGCGCGCGACGATTTTTCTGTCTGGAGACATTAGCGAAAATTTGAATCTCTCTCCACTGGGTTAAGTTACAACATTGCAATTGACATGATTGTTTTTAGAAAAGTGTCCTCTACAACATTGTCTATTACGCAAAATACCCTAAATTCAAAAATAACCAGTCAAAATGACCTCCAAAGTTTGGTATCCAAATTTTCAAAAATCTGCTTTTAGGCCCAAAAATAACAAACAAGGAGTGATTTATGAGAGTATAATTTTTCCTATAGTTAGATATTGTACACTACTAGCCTCATACAGAGCAAATACACTTACAAATGTTTCCTTAATTTTTTATGAATTTTTAACATTTAAAAATTTTCATTTTTTGTAAAGTTTGGGGTTAGTTATCTCAGGTGGGACTGAATATAAAAATATGATTTTTGCACAGTTTGTACACCTATATGACAGCAATATACTGTAAAAATTTCAACATTGATATCTATCAACAAAGATATGAATTTTTGAAAATGAGGAGATAACCCACATTACTCTACAACTGATCTTATGGCTGTTGCCTATTCATGTGTGATATTGGCAGGATATAATCAATTATTATTGAAGTAAGGTACTGAATTATATACAAAAGTGGAAACATCACTGAAATTAACATTTATATTATTTTGACATACTTAAAATAAATATTTTCAATTAACATCCTTCGAGATTTGACTGTTCCTAAACCTGGTGGTGAATGTTAAGAACACTTATTTCTTGAGACAGCTTCTGTGATATAGAATAAGACCCCCCAGTTGCTGTGGTAAGTTCAAGCACTGAAGGTTTCCTTAAAACATTTTCATTGGTATCCAAACTTTGTCACTAGTAGATTTCTTGAATGATGTTCTTGGGCCAGTAGGGTGATAAAAATGCACAAAAACCTTATTGTTTCCCAAACTTATTATTATTATTGGACCACTTCATCTGGATTGACCCAAAGAGGTTCTGGTCAAACATAAAGTATTTATTGGACCACTTCATTTGGATTGTCCCAAAGAGGTACTGGTCAAACATAAAATAAACCAGAGGCAAGATACAATTGATACCTTCCCAGTGGTTAGCACACTGGACTCGAGTTTAGGAAGACGATGGGTCAAACACGTGTCCGGCCATCCTGATTTAGGGTCCCCGTGATTCCCCAAAATAGCTTCAGGAAAATACTGGGATGGTACCTTTGAAAGGGCGTGACTGATTCCTTTCCCATCCTTTCCTAAGCTGATAGGATCAGTGACCTTGCTGTTTGGTCCCCTCCCACAAATCAACCAACCAAACTTCACAGAACAACACCAATGGTAATGTCACTAATGACAGTGCCAGTAGAGTGGAGTTACTAAATACGGTTTTCCGAAATGCCTTCACCAAACAAGACAAAATAAATATTATAGAATTTGAATCCAGAACAATTGCCCACACGAGAAACTTCCAAGTAGATGGCCGTGGTGTAGCAAAGCAGCTTAAATCTCTGAATTAAGGCAAGTCTTCCAATCTAGATTGTATACCAATTATGTTTCTTTCAGCATATGGTGACACACTAGCTACATACTTAGCACTCATACCAAACCATTCACTCACTGAAAGATCTGTAACTAAAAACTGTGAAGTTTCACTTGTCAAACCAATACTCAAGAAAGGAAATAGATGTAATCCGCTGAATTGCAGACCAATATCACAAACATCAATTTGCAGCAGGATTTTAGAACATATGAGGTCTGATCAAAAAATTACAGAAAATCCGTAATTTCCGTAATGTTGGAGGAAAATGCAGTTGACATCGCTGCACACGCCTGTGTTTAATGTGTAACTGCCAGAAGTTTCATAGTTGTATGTCTGTTAGTTGTTCAGTGCTGTATTGAATAGAATGTTGTGTCACACAGTTTGTGAATTCTGAAATGGCAGATTTAGAGGAACAATGCATCTGCATTAAATTTTGCATGAAACTCATGAAAATCTTCACAGAGACACACCAAATGATGCAGAAAGCCTACAGCGATGAGTGCGTAAGTTGTACTTGTTGCTAAGTATGGTTCACACAGTTTAAAAATGACCATAAGGAAGTTAAAGCTGACCCTCATTCAGGACCCCCACTGACATCTACTGACGATGCTCATGTCAGGAACATCAATGAACTTGTGGTGTGCCAACTGAAGACTGACTGAGAGATTACAGAAGAATATAACATTTCAGTTGGATCATGTCTTGAAATCCTGACACAGCATCTACATCTACATCCATACTCCGCAAGCCACCTGACGGTATGTGACGGAGGGTACCTTGAGTACCTCTATCGGTTCTACCTTCTATTCCAGTCTCGTATTGTTCGTGGAAAGAAGTATTGTCGGTATGCTTCTGTGTGGGCTCTAATCTCTCTGATTTTATCCTCATGGTCTCTTTGCAAGATATACGTAGGAGGGAGCAATATACTGCTTGACTCTTCGGCGAACGTATGTTCTCGAAACTTCAACAAAAGCCTGTACCGAGCTACTGAGCGTCTCTCCTGCAGAGTCTTCCACTGGAGTTTATCTATCATCCCTGTAATGCTTTCGCGATTACTAAATGATCCTGTAACGAAGCGCGCTGCTCTCCGTTGGATCTTCTCTATCTCTTCTATCAACCCTATCTGGTACGGATCCCACACTGCTGAGCAGTATTCAAGCAGCAGGCGAACAAGCGTACTGTAACCTACTTCATTTGTTTTCGGATTGCATTTCCTTAGGATTCTTCCAATGAATCTCAGTCTGGCAACTGCTTTACCGACGATCAACTTTATATGATCATTCCATTTTAAATCACTCCTAACGCGTACTCCCGGATAATTTATGGAATTAACTGCTTCCAGTTGCTGACCTGCTATATTGTACCTAAATGATAAGGGATCTATCTTTCTATGTATTCGCAGCACATTACACTTGTCTACATTGAGATTCAATTGCCATTCCCTGCACCATGCGTCAATTCGCTGCAGATCCTCCTGCATTTCAGTACAATTTTCCATTGTTACAACCTCTCGATATACCACAGCATCATCCGCAAAAAGCCTCAGTGAACTTCCGATGTCATCCACAAGGTCATTTATGTATATTGTGAATAGCAACGGACCTATGACACTCCCCTGCGGCACACCTGAAATCCCTCTTACCCCGGAAGACTTCTCGCCATTGAGAATGACATGCTGCGTTCTGTTATCTAGGAACTCTTCAATCCAATCACACAATTGGTCTGATAGTCCATATGCTATTACTTTGTTCATTAAACAACTGTGGGGAACTGTATCGAACGCCTTGCGGAAGTCAAGAAACACGGCATCTACCTGGGAACCTGTTTCTATGGCCCTCTGAGTCTCGTGGATGAATAGCGCGAGCTGGGTTTGACACGGCCGCCTTTTTCGAAACCCATGCTGATTCCTGCAGAGTAGATTTCTAGTCTCCAGAAAAGTCATTATACTCGAACATAATATGTGTTCCAAAATTCTACAACTGATCGACATTAGAGATATAGGTCTATAGTTCTCCACATCTGTTCGACGACCCTTCTTGAAAATGGGGATGACCTGTGCCCTTTTCCAATCCTTTGGAACGCTACGCTCTTCTAAAGATCTACGGTACACTGCTGCAAGAAGGGGAGGGGCAAGTTCCTTCGCGTACTCTGTGTAAAATCGAACTGGTATCCCATCAGGTCCAGCGGCCTTTCCTCTTTTGAGTGATTTTAATTGTTTCTCTATCCCTCTGTCGTCTATTTCGATATCTACCATTTTGTCATCTCTGCGACAATCTAGACAAGGAACTACAGTGCAGTCTTCCTCTTGGAATGCATGGTGTTACCGTCAAGTTCATCCCACAGCTCACGAGTCAAGACCAGAAAGACCTTCAACTCGCAATGTGTGAAGAGCTTTTGTATTGTGCAAATAAGAACAAGATGTTCCTCAAGAGAATCATAACTCACGATGAGACGTGGGTTGATAGTTATGATGTTGACACCACAGTTCAGTCTTCACAATGAGTCGGGAAAGGTCCTCCAAGACCAAAAAAAGCTTGTTAGGTCAGAGGAGGAGGAGGAGACTAGTGTTTAACGACAACGAGGTCATTAGAGATGGAGCGCAAGCTCAGGGTAGGGAAGGATGGGGAAGGAAATCGGCCGTGCCCTTTCAAAGGAACCATCCCGGCATTTGCCTGAAGCGATTTAGGGAAATCACAGAAAACCTAAATCAGGATGGCCGGAGGCGGCACTGAACCGTCGTCCTCCCGAACGCGAGTCCAGTGTGCTAACCACAGCGCCACCTCGCTCGGTTTCTTAGGTCAGGTCAAACCTCAAAGTTATGCTGATAGTTTTCTCTGATTTTTGAAGGACTAGTTCATCATGAATTCATGCTACAGAGACAAGCTGTTAACTGATGGTACTATCGAGACATGTTGCGACGCCTGCGAGAAAACGTTAGAAGGAAACAGCCTGAAATGTGGCGAGACATTCATGGCTCTTGCATCACTATAATGCACCTACATATTCATCCCTGTTGGTGCATGACAATTGCACTAAAAATGAAATCACTGTGCTGCCTCATCCTCCGTACTCTCCACACCTGGTCCCTGCGGACTGTTTCTTTTATTTCCGAAGTTGAAAACTACAAGGGTGAGTTAGTTATTATCCGCAATTTAGTTATATTTTTGTTTATTTTGGTAGTACTGTCATTTTACGATTATGATGCATGCCTTGTTTATTTGTTATTATATCTTTGCAATTTTCAAGCTGCTAGGTTAGTTTCGTTACCACTGCCATGCTGTTAATTATGGTTGCTCCACTGTCTATTAGCACCAAAGAAGAGCAACATTCAGTGATCCGTTTTTTGTGGTCGGAAGGCATGTCAGGCGCCAAAATTCATTGAAGACTTTTGGTGCATTACAGGAACAGTGTTTTGCCACAACGGAGTGCCTACAAAAGGATTGAAAAATTCCGAAATAGTCATACAAGTGTTACACATGATGAAGGAGCCGGACGACCGTTTACCGCCACAAATTAAGAAACATTGAGCGTTCACGAGAAATGATTCTCTTAGGCAGACGATTAACTATTGACGAAGTGGTACATTGTCTGCAAGTCAGTCACGGTTCTGCCTACGAAATTATCCACAACAGATGAAACATGGATCCATCATTACGAGCCGGAGAGTAAACAGCGGAGTATGGAATGGAAAAATCCAAATTTGCCGTGCAAGAAAAATTTCTTGACCCAACTGTCTGCAGGAAAACTGATGCTTACAGTTTTCTGGGACACACAAGGTCCAGTATTGGAACATTATGGGGAAAGGGACACAACAATAAACAGCGTGCGTTACAGTGAGATGCTAAAGCCTGCAATTCCAAGCAAACACCAAGGTTTGCTGTCAAAAGGTGGTGTGTTGTTGCACTACAATGCCCATCTGCATATTGCTGCCCACACTGCTGAAACACTGCAGAAACTTACATTTGAAGTACTGGATCATCCTCCATATAGTCCCGATCTTTCCTCTTCTGACTATCACCTGTTTGGTCCACTCAAGCATGAATTAAGGGGCTGTCCATTTGCCTCGGACAAAGCGGTGAAAGAAGTGGTGCATTCCTGGCTCACAGCTCAACCGGGAACCTTCTTTTATGAGGGCATCAGGAAGCTTGTACAACAATGGACCAATTGCATTGAAATGCAAGGAGATTTATGTCAAAAAATGATGTACTTGTAAGTTTCCTATTTGATTACAATAAAATTTTATAACTACTTTGCAGATAATAATTGACTTACCCTCGTACATTGAAAGGATGAAGATTCGCACCGACAGATGAGATAAAAGAAAACTGACACATGGTGCTTCACGCGATCCAGCAAAAGGCATACCAAGACTTATTTCAGAAGTGGAAACGGTGTTGAGAGCAGTGTATCAATTGCGGAGGAGACTATTTTGGAGACAATGCATAATAAGTAAAAGGTAATCGTAGAAAATTTTATGGACAATGTTTCGGAATGTTTTGAACAGACCTCGTGTACTGTGTTCAAACATTCTGAATTACCTTGAAGAAATGACCTATTAACACACAGCCAGCACGAATTCAGAAAATACTGCTCTTGTGAAACACAACCAGCTCTGTTCCTCACAAGAGACTTGTAATCAAATTGTATGCCTATGGAGTATCATCTTCGCTTGCAACAGCATCCATGATCTGTCAGAAATGTCACGCTTTGTAATAATTGATGGAAAGTCATCGAACAAAACAGAAGTGGTATCTGGCATTTCCTAAGGGAGTGTTATAGGCCCTCTGCTATTCCTAAACTCTATAAATGATTTAGGACCCAATCTGAGCAGCCCTCTTAAGATTGTTTGTAGATGATGCTGTCATTTACCATCTAGTTAAGTCATTAGACAATCAAAACCAATTGTAAAATAACTTAAGACTCAATGGCTGCCTGGTTTGAAAAGTGGCAATTGACTCTAAACATGGAAAAGTATGAATGAAGTCATACACATGAGTATGAAAAGGAATTCGTTAAATTTCAGTTACATCATAAATCACAGAAATCTACAGACTGTCAATTCAGCTGAATACCTAGGAATTACAATTACAAACAACTTAAATTGAAATGACCACACAGATAATGTTGTGGTGAAGGCAAATCGAAGACTGTATTTTACTGGCAGACCACTTACAAGACACAAGTCTATATACGAAGACAGCAATTTGTTCTCGAAAGAACAGTTACTGTTGATGACTGTGCAGCTTTTCCCTGGAATAAACGATGACTAACTGACAACCTCAGCTGCCGACAGGTGTTGTTGATATACCTCGATGTGGACAGCTGAAAATGTGTGCCCCGACCGGGACTCGAACCCGGGATCTCCTGCTTACATGGCAGACGCTCTATCCATCTGAGCCACCGAGGACACATCGAGGTATATCAACAACACCTGTTGGCAGCTGAGGTTGTCAGTTAGTCATCGTTTATTCCAGGGAAAAGCTGCACGGTCATCAACAGTAACTGTTCTTTCGAGAACAAGTTGCTGACTTCGTATATATAGTTAAAGGCTACCCAGCCATTGACCTTCGTCTGTGCGAATGCGCACAGGTTGCCCAAACTCTTACAGGAATCGCCAAAGTGTGCGCGAGTAATGAGTGGTTGGGCAAATGTCTATAAGGTACAATACATATGTAGAATTGTGGACAGTTGGGAATGTGAGTCTCACGGGGGGCGTGCAAGGGATAAGTCCCTGCAGTCGCGCTATTCGTCTGTGTCCTCGGTGGCTCAGATGGATAGAGCGTCTGCCATGTAAGCAGGAGATCCCGGGTTCGAGTCCCGGTCGGGGCACACATTTTCAGCTGTCCACATCGAGGTATATCAACAACACCTGTCGGCAGCTGAGGTTGTCAGTTAGTCATCGTTTACAATAAGTCTACTGACGAGAATGCCAACATTATGATTGTCTGTCCTCTGCTGGAGTATTACTTTGTTTTTGGGATCCATACCAGATAGGATTGCTGGAGGACAAGAAAAAGGTCCAAAGAAGGGCAGCAGGAGGGGGTGGTAATCATTAAAACAAAGGAGTTATTCATTGTGGCAAGATTTTTTTCAATGAATCATATCACCAACTTTCTCCTCTGAATGTGAAAATATTTTATTGACACCAACCAATATACGAAGAAATTATCATCATCATAAAATAAGAGAAATCAGAGCTCGCATGGAGAGACTTACATTTTAACTTTTCCCATGCACTCACTGTTCAAGAGTAGAAAAGTAAGAAATAGTCCGAAGGTGGTTTGATGAACATTCTGACAGCCACTTAAGTGTGAACTGTGGAGTAGTTACGTAGATGTAGACAGGGACCAACCAAATTCAGGGGGTTAGGGTTCACACTGACCAGCTATCATGATTTGGGATTTCCATGGTCTTTCTATATCACTTCAGGCAAATGCAAGGATGGTTCCTTCATGAAGGGCATGGCCGACAATACTTCCTATCATTATAGAGCATACTCAGCTATTGTGTTGATCTGTATTTTGGGCTACTGATTTTTATTGTATTACTGTGACAAATCCTATATCATTTTGAGATGAATCCATGATGAAATAAACAAACAAATGAATGGAGGTAATGGAGGATATTTTTAAAATTCTAACTCAGTTTTACATAGCAAGCTAACTGTTGACTTTATTCAAGCTATCCACAAATACAAAATCACATAAACATAAATTAAGCAATAATTAGCTTCGAAGTTCAGAAATGGCCATTTTAAGTAGAACAATGACCTTTCTTTGAGGAGTTATATTAACATCTAACACTATGAACTCTTACAATATCATACAGTATTCTATATCTACATCTACACTATGGAAACCACCGTGAGGTGCATGGCAGAGGGTATGTCACATTGTACCAGTTTTTAGGGTTTCTACCTGATATGTTCACATATGGAGTGTGGGAAGAATGATTGAATGTCTCTGTGCATGCAGTAATTATTCTAATCTTATCCTCGAGACCCCAGTGTGAGTGATATATAGGGGGTTGTATATCCCTAGAGTAATAATTTAAAGCCGGTTCCTGAAACTTGGTTACTAAATTTTCTCAGGATAGTTTACATCTATCTTCAAGAGTCTGCCATTTCAGTTCCTTCTGTAACTCTGTGACACTCTCCCATGGATTAAATACAACTGTGACCGATCGTGCTGCCCTTCTCTGTATATGTGCAGTATCCAACCCTATCTGGTACGGGTCCCACACACTTGAGCAATATTCTAGCATGGGTTGCACAAGTGGTTTGTAAGCAGCACTAAACAGTCCTCCAAAGTAGTACGTTCAGTCAACGATTTAACAATTGCAAATTTCAGGGAAAGCCTACAGCAGTTAGACTGGGATGAGGTGTACCGTGAACCTGATGCCAATTTAAAATATAATTTATTTCGTGACACTTTTGTAAATGCATCTGAAAACTGCTTCCCCAAGAAAATAGTTAAATATACTCGTAAGAAACCATGTAACAAACCATGGCTTACAAAGGATATAAAAATATCTTGTAACTGGAAGCAAGAAAGAGTAGTTACCCAGAAACTATCAAACATTATAAAAACTACTCTGCTATATTAAGAAAAGTTATTAAAAAATCCAGAGGTACATGTATCATGTCTAAAATCAGCAACTCTGACAATAAAATTAAAACAATTTGGAATATTATTAAAAGAGAAACAGGTCAACCAAGAGCACAGGAAGACAGTATTACCATAAAATTGAATGAAAACTTTACGAACAAAAAGTCAGAAGTTGAAAATATTTTTAATAATCATTTTCTAAATGTTGTGGATAGTAGGATCCAGGTGTTCATTAGAAGATGCTAGGCTGTTAATGGAAGAGGCCATACCTATGCAATTTGATACAATTGAAATCTCACCCACTTCTCCCTCTGAAATCAGGAAAATAATAAACTTGCTTAAAAGCAAAAACTCACATGGAATTTATGGCATTTCCAGCAAAATACTAAAAGCTTGTTCTCAACAGATAAGTAAGATTCTCAGCCATCTGTGTAACAGCTCTCTGGAACAGGGCATTTTCCCTGATAGGCTGAAATATGCTATTGTTATACCTTTGCATAAAAAAGTGGATAGATCTGATGTCAACAATTACCGTCCAATCTCCCTTCTAACAGCTTTATCCAAAATTTTTTAGAAAGTAATGTATTCAAGAGTAGCTTCACATATCTGTAAAAATGAAGTACTAACAAAATGTCAGTTTGGTTTCCAGAAAGGTTTTTCAACAGAAAATGCCATATATGCTTTCACCAATCAAATTTTGAATGATCTGAATAACCGAACACCACCCATTGGGATTTTTTGTGATCTCTCAAAGGCTTTTGATTGTGTAAATCATGAAATTCTGCTAGACAAGCTCAAGTATTGTGGCATGAGTGGGACAGTGCACAAATGGTTTAATTCGTACCTAACTGGAAGAGTGCAGAAAGCTGATATAAGCAGTTCTCATAATATGCAAAGATCAGCATATTCCTCAAACTGGGGAACTATCAAGAATGGGGTTCCACAAGGGTCAGCCTTGGGTCCTTTGTTGTTCTTAATATATATTAATGACTTGCCATTCTGTATTCATGAAGAGGCAAAGTTAGTTCTCTTTGCTGATGATACAAGTGTAGTAATCACACCTGACAAACAAGAATCAACTGATGAAATTGTCAATAATATCTTTCAGAAAATTACTAAGTGGTTCCTTGTAAACAGACTCTCACTGAATTTTGATAAGACACAGTACATACAGTTCCGTACAGTAAATGGTATGACGCCATTAATAAATATAGACCTTAATCAGAAGCATATAGCTAAGGTAGAATATTCAAAATTTTTAGGTGTGTCCATTGATGAGAGATTAAATTGAAAGAAACACATTGATGATCTGCTGAAACGTTTGAGTTCAGCTACTTATGCAATAAGGGTCATCGCAAATTTTGGTGATAAACATCTTAGTAAATTAGCTTACTATGCCTATATTCACTCATTGCTTGCATATGGCATCATATTTTGGGGTAATTCATGACTGAGGAATAAAGTATTTATTGCACAAAAGTGTGTAATCAGAATAATAGCTGGAGTCCACCCAAGATCATCCTGCAGACATTTATTTAAGGATCTAGGGACATTCACAGTAGCTTCTCAGTATATATACTCTCTTATGAAATTTGTTATTAACAAACCAAACCCAATTCAAAAGTAATAGCAGTGTGCATAACTACAATACTAGGAGAAAGGATGATCTTAACTATTCAAGATTAAATCTAACTTTGGCACAGAAAGGGGTGAATTATACTGCCACTAAAGTCTTTGGTCACTTACCAAATAGTATCAAAAGTCTGACAGATAACCAACAAGTATTTCAGAAGAAATTAAAAGAATTTCTGAATGACAACTCCTTCTACTCCATAGAGGAATTTTTACAAATAAATTAAGGAAAAAAATTGTTATATTAACTTAATTATGTTGTTAAATTAACTTCATTATGTCATGTATTGGAAAATTTGACTCGTTCCATATCATTACGAAATATCGTATTCATGATCCATGGAACTGGTATAAATCTAATCTAATCAATCTCTTTTGTAGACTCATTGCACTTTCCCAGTAGTCTACCAATCACGAAAACTACCACCTGCTTTACCCATGACTGAACCTATGTGATCATTCCATTTCATATCCCTACATAATGTTACACCCTGGTATTTGTATGAGTTGGCCAATTCCAACAGCGACTCACTGATATTATAGTCATAGGATACTACATTTTTTCGTTTTGTGAAGTCCAAAATTTTACATTTCCGAACATCTACAACAAGTTGCCAGTCTCTGCACCGTGTTTAAATCTTATCAAGATCTGACTGAATATTTATGTAGATTCTCTCATATAGTACTTCACTATAGTTAACTGCATCATCTGCAAAAAGCCTGATTTTACAATTAATATTGTCTACAAGGGCATTAATATACAACATGAACAGCAAGTGACCAACACACTTCCCTGGGGCACACTTAAATTTACTTCTACATCTGACAATGACTCTCCATCCAAGATTACATGCTGTCTCCTCCCTACCAAAAAGTCCTCAATCCAGTCACAAATTTTGGTTGATACCCCATATGACCATACTTTTGACAATAAGCATAGGTGTGACATTGAGTCAAATGCTTTCTGTAAATCAGAAACACTGCACCTACCATGTTGTCTTGATCCAAATGCTTTCAGTATATCATGTGAGAATAGTGCAAGTTAGGTTTCACACAATCAGTCTTTTCCAAAACCATGCTTGTTAGCATTGAGAAGGTCATTCTGATCAAGAAACTCATTATGTTAGAGCTCAGAATATGTTCTAAGATTCTACAACAAATTGATGTCAAGGATACTGGATGGTAGTTTTGTGGATCACTTCTACTATCCTCCTTGTAGACGGGTGTGATCTGAGACTTTTTCCAAGAACTGCAAATGGGTTTTAGTTCTGAGGTATGTATGATAGATTATAGTGAGAAGAGGAGCTAACTTAGCCACAAATTCTGTATAGAATTTGACAGGGATTCCATTGGGGCCTGGAGCTTTGTTCAGTTTTAATAACTTCAGCTGTTTGTCAACACCACTGACACTAATACTTATTTCATTCATCTTTCCAGTTGTCTGAGGATTAAATTCGGGCAATTCTCTGGGGTTTTTCTTCATAAAGAAACATTTTAAAACAGAGTAAAGCATTTCAGATTTTGCTTTGCTACCTTCAATTTCAGTTCCTGTCTCATTCACGAGGGACAGTACACTGACTTTGGTGCCACTAACAGGTTTACATATGACCAGAATTTCTTTGGGTTTTGTGAAATGTCATCTGACAATATTCTATTACGGTAGTCACTGATGGCAACATGCATTGCTCTCTTGACAGCCAAATGTGTTTCATTCAGCATCTCTCTGCCTGTAGCCCTACACTTTGTTTTCACCTATTACGCAGTAATCTCTCTCTCTCTTTTGTAGTTTCTTTACAGTGGCTGTATACCATGGAGTTACCCTCACAGTATGAACTGTTCTCATGGATACATATCTATCCAGTGTGTGGTCAACTATTCTTTTAAACCTGAGCCAGAGTTCCTCTACATGCTCCTAGCCTGTGCTGAAAGTTTCAAGTTCCTCATTGAGATATGACATTACTGATTTTTTTATCTAGTTTGCTGAGCATACACACTGTATGTTCAGAAGTATCCGGACACCCCCAAAAACATACGTTTTTCATATTAGGTGCATTGTGCTGCGAGGTACTCCATATCAGCAACCTCAGTAGTCATTACACATTGTGAGAGAGAGCAGAAAGGGGTGCTCTGCAGAACTCATGGACTTCGAATGTGCTCAGGTGATTGGGTGTCACTTGTGTCATATGTCTGTATGCGAGATTTCCACACTCCTAAACATCCCTAGGTCCACTGTTTCCGATGGGAAATGTTAAGGGACACGTACAGCACAAAAGCGTACACGCCGACCTTGTCTGTTGACTGACAGAGACAGCCAACAGTTGACGAGTGTCGTAATGTGTAATGGGCAGACATCTATCCCGGCTATCACACAGGAGTTCCAAACTGCATCAGGATCCACTGCAAGTACTATGACAGTTAGGCGAAAGGTGAGAAAACTTGGATTTCATGGTCGAGCGGCTGCTCATAAGCCACATGTCACACCAGTAAAAGCCAAACAATGCCTCGCTTGGTGTAAGGAGTGTAAACATTGGATGATTGAACAGTGGAAAAAGTCGAATGGAATGATGAATCACAGTACACACTGTGGCAGTGCGACGGCTGGGTGTGCGTATGGCGAATGCCTGTTGAATGTCATCTGCCAGTGTGTGTAGGGCCAACAGTAAAATTGGGAGGTGGTGGTGTTATAGCGTGGTCGTGTTTTTCATGGAGGGGGCTTGCACCCCTTGTTGTTTTGTGTGGCATTAACACAGCACAGGCCTACATTGATGTTTAAGCACCTTCTTGCTTCCCACTATTGAAGAGCAATTTGGGAATGGCGATTGGTATCTTTCAACATGATCGAGCACCTGTTCGTAATGCACGGCCTGTGGTGGAGAGGTTACACGACAATAACATCCCTGAAACGGACTGGCCTGCACGGAGTCCTGACCTGAATCCTATAGAATACCATTCGGATGTTTTGGAACGCCGACTTCGTGCCAGGCCTCACCGACCGACATCGCTACCTCTCCTCAGTGCAGCACTCTGTGAAAAATGGGCTGATAATCCACAAGAAATCTTCCAGCACCTGACTGAACGTATACCTGCAAGAGTGGAAGCTGTAATCAAGGCTAAGGGTTAGCCAACACCACACTGAATTCCAGCATTACCGATGGAGGGCACCATGAACTTTTAAGTCATTTTCTGCCAGGTGATACTTTGGATCATATAGCGTATATCTTTCTGCTTGCTTTGGTTCTCCTTTGTATTTTGGTGATCACTGTTGCCACAACCGCATCATGGTTACTAATACCAGTTTCAACGTGGACATCACATAGAGGTACGTCTACTTGTTGCCATTAGACTCAATACATTTCCATCACGAGTAGGGTTCCTAGCTTTCTGTTCTAGGTAGTTTTCAGAGAAGGCATTAAGTAAAGTCTCACAGGATGTCTTATCACACCCACCATTAACAAATCTGTAATTTTCCCAATTAACTTTTAAATGATTAAAATCTCCACTGATGATTATAGTATGACTGGGGAACTCACGTACAAGTGAACTGAGGTTTCCTCTGAAGTTTTTGGTTCCATAAGAATATGAGTCTGAAGAGTGACAGAAGGATCCAAATATCATTTTATGCCCACCCCTGACACTGAGTGTTGCCCACACAATCTCACATGCAGCTTCAATTTCTATCTCAGTGAATTTGAGTTTTTAGTCTACTGCGACCAACACCACCCCCATTTCACATTTGCCTATCCTTTTGAGATACACTTAAATTTTCACAAAAAATCTTTCTGCTATAGAGCAAAACTCATCCATAGCTGTATAAAATCACTGATGACATAACAAAAGAGTATTTTCTCAAACAGGGGAAAAATAATGATGAGAAACGAAGAGTAAGGTCGTGGAGTTAATGTATGATGAGATAGATTCATATTCTAGAAAAATGTTCATTATGAGCTGTTGATAATCAATAGGTAAAGGTTGAGAGTAAAATTTGAAAGGAATAAGTGAATGCACACACATTAAATTTTAATAGGCTACCAAGATTAATGTATAAATTAATATAGTGACTGAGTAACATAACATATAAAAATGACTTTGTAAATAAATTATATACTTACTCACGTCGTTTGAGTTCAGTTCTTGCTTTTGCTGGCAAATGGCGCCCATCAAATACAAGAATTGGCTTTATATTATGTGATAACAACATGTTTACAAGCTTCATACAATAAGTCACATACCTGGAATTAAAAGGACAGACAGAAAGAAATGAGATGGCTACCACAAACAAGCTCCTTATCACAGCAGATGTCTATTTTAATATTTCATTTTCTTACTCACAAGTGCAAAATGAACACACACAATTTTTTTTTTAAAGAATGGCATTATTTGTGTCAAGGCTATATATTTTCTGAGAACAGTTTTTATTTAAACCACGTGACATGGATTTGACAAATCTGGGACCGAGTTTCTAAGCACAGGTCATATAATTCCCATAAATTACAGGACAACAATTTGTGAAGGTGTAGCTGGTGACAAATAGTGTCCCACATGTATCACATCGAATTCAGATCAGGCACATTTGGTGGACTAGACATCATGTGAGTCATCATGATGCTCCTCAAATCACTGTAGTAAGATTCTGGCCTTCTGACATGTACAGTCACCCTGCTGGAAGAAGCCAGCACCATCTGGGAAGACATCAAGCATGAATGGATGTAGGTTGTCCACAATAATGTTCACATAGTCTGCAGCTGTCATGATGCCTTCAATTATGATCACAAGTGCCATGATTATAATTCAGAAGAAGAAAGGTGAACATCCTCCACAATATAATACTGCTCCACCAGCCTGGGTCTGTGTTTTGAGCAGCCATTCACTTAAATGATGGCATATCCAAATATGACCACTGACTTGGGGTAGCAAGAAATGTGATTTATCTGACCAGGTGAAACATTTTCGTTGATCCATAGTTCCATATGAAACAAAATATATATATATATATAAAAAAAACCATTTGGAGAAAGGATAAGCAGCTTTATGAATATCAAGAGCTGAGACAGCAAGCCAGTATTAAACAAGGAAGGTAAGGTTGGTTCATTTAAAGAGGGGGAAGAGAAAAGAGGGTAAGGCTGAAAGGTGTAAGGAACACATAGAAGAGTCACACGGAAACAAACTTGAATGTATGAATGAAAGGGAAGTAGCTGAAATGAGATGGGCAATATGATGCTGCGGGAAGAATTTGAAAGAGCTCAGAGAGACTTACGTTGAAGGAGGTCACTGGAGCAGACTGCATACTCTCAGAATCATTGAGATTTTTGAGAGAACCAGCCATTGCAAAATTTATCTATTTACAATGTAAAATATACAAGACAGGCAAAATATCCTCAGACTTCGTCTGTTACTCGTTGGCTAATGGTTAGCACCACTGCCTCTAGATTGTGTGGTCCCTGGTTTGATTCCTGGTAAGGTTGCAGACTTTTTTTGCTCAGGAACTGTGCGTGTGTGTGTTGTCCTAATCATTTCATCTCATATTCATCACAAACACATGCAAGTCACCATACTGGCGTCAAATAGAGCTGAAACAGGCAGCGGAACAATATCCGATGGAGTCTCCCAGCCAATTATGTCATACAATCATTTCACTTTTCCCCTCAAACTCCAAGAAGAGTGCCATGATTATAATTCAGAAGAAGAAAGGCATTGACAGGTGTGAATGCTACAGAACCACCAGTATATTAAGTCCTTGTTGCAAAATACTGACAAAGAGTTTTTACAACAGAATGGATGCAGTGGGTAGAAGTTGGCCCAGGGGAAGATCATTTTCAGAAAAGTGTAGAAACATGTGAGACAATAGTGCCCACACTACTTATCTTAGAAGAAAATTTGAAGAAAGGCAAGCCTATGCTCACAATGTTCGTAGATTTACAGAAGGCTTTTGACAATTCAGAATGGAACAACACTATAAAATTTTGAAGCTGGCAAGGATAAAACATAGAGAGTGAAAGGTTATGAATGACTTACGTGGAAACCAGAATGGAGTCATAAGAGTCGAAGTACATGAAAGGCATGTGCGTGAAGATTAGAATTGTATGGTTTGCATGAAAATTAATTCACAATGTGACCATGACATAAGGGTGTTGTGGTGTGTGACGTCATTACGATGCCAAGTTTATGAGTTGGTTGTGTTTGTTGATGTCGATTTGTTGTGTTTTTTGTGTATTTATTGTGTATCAAATGTATTTTAATTTAAGTAGGAATGTTTGACTTTTGAATTTTTGAGGTGTTGCGGTTTTGGTTTTGTTTTTCGTAGTTGTAGGTGGTGGTTTTTTCGTATCAATAGTTATGGTTGATCTATATAGGTCATGGGAAATGACCCATTCTAATTTTCATAGTTTTATATGTAGGTATCGGTGTTTTGGTCAAGGGAAATGTCTGATCCCAATTTTGTAGTTTTTGCTGCAGATGATGTTGTTTGGGTATCGGCAGCAGCAGTTTTTGCTGTAGGAGTTGGTGTTTTGGTATTGGCAGCTGCGGTTGGCCTAAAAAAACACACACCCCGAGCCCATCACACAAACATGACGGAAAAAAAAAGAATATCTACAGGAATCAGACACTTCCCTTGACCTGGTGAAAACTAAAGTGGACTGCTTATGACGGTCAATGTAAATGTTAGTAGTTGATACATATATAAGTGAAATTCCATTTAGAGTGACAGGCTATCACCAGAATATCCATGAGATTCGGAATTCTTTTCTACTTCATGCATATTTATCCTGCCCAACTGCAGCAAAGGGGTTAATGATGACGATAATCCAGGTATCAATAAAGAGAGATGCAACAGACAGATTACACCGTATCTTCAAAAACCACAGGTCAAGAGAAAAATAATACCTTTTATTATCTTGTATATGTTCACAGTCACACAATGTCATTTTACTTTGCTCTAAAACAGATATTACAAACGTTTCAGTGATCACAAATTGCCTACAGATTTTACAATGCAGGTAGTTGTTTACTGCAATGTCCAATGACACATTGGTTGTGCTTTCCCTACGTCGTCATAATACCAATATATCATTTTATTAAGTGTTTTAATGTAAGTCTAGGCACTGTGCAAGGTTTATCAATAGGACAAAAGATCAGACAGGCATGTTATGCTTACATACACTGCAGATGGTGTGCTGTGAGATGAAGAGTGTACGATTGGCAGAGTGTAAATCCAAGGGCTTACAAAACATGAGAGCGCACGATATACAAAAATATTCAAAATCATATACATTTTAAGCCAACTTTTTGTCTGGTATTGAAATATGTGGTAGTGACAACAGCACATAATACGCTCAGGAATAAACCTATAATGAAGTCCAGTCGCAATCAATGCAGGTTTTATTTATGCATGAATGATAAACTATTAACCGTCAATAAATACAACGTATAACAGTGTATGCCAACAACAGTCTATTCTTGTGGATAAATTTCAACTTGGACAAAGATTGAAACTAATGCGTTAGATGACATGTAAAACATGTGAGGGTTTTTTTTACGTGAACACAACATACTGAAATACTTACGCATCGCAGGGTTCGCCTCTTGCAAGCTTTTCTACACACGCATAAGCACCTTTATGGAGCCAGCAATAAGCGTCAATAGCGACACATTGCCCAGAAAAATGAGATATGTGGGCGGATCTGGTACACTTTTTCAAGAACGGAATTAGTCCTTGTATGCCCATGGTATTCCTCACGCACCAAAACTATACCACAAAGTTTACACATACAGCACACACATAAAACGCCGACTGTCAACACGATATTTCGCGCCAAAACCATAGATCCTCATTAACCTACGATTATGGCGTCTTCGACTTTTTATAAATTCGATACATAGAGCGTGCATTGCAGTGATTTGTTTTGCAAGGGGTCGAGTAACCAGTGCCTAACTTGTAGTGTGCGTTGGCAAGACGCGATTTTCCCACTGTTTCGTTATTCCTGGAATAGCGTTCCCATCTTCGACCATACATATTCTATGGTCGAAGGGTTTTTTCGAAGATACTTTCCCGCACATCATTCACATTTATTTAATCTTCGTCTGCAGAAACAGCTTATTCCTGGAATAGCGTTCCCTTCTTCGAGCATACATATTCTATGATCGAAGGTTTTTTTCGTAGGTATTTTCCCGCACATCATTCATATTTATTTAACCTTCATCTGCAGTAATAACTTAGCGTTACGCGTTCCATCTCTCAAAACTATTCTTTTGAAGATAATCTGAGGCTGGTCGATTCCGTAAACAAGTTCAAGAGCGTAATAGAATGGAATAGAAACTTTATTGTCACATAACATGTCATATAGAATCAGATGACTACGCCTGCTACATATTTCATTTATATCTCATAGAAAGCATCGAAAATTTTTTTATTGTCAACGCCCTTTAGGTTGGACGGCACCTCACGTAACTTGTTGACTACAAATTGCGTTGTTGTTGTTCTGTGGTATTGGGAAACGAGAGATTTAATTCTTGTGTTTACTTCATTACTCCCCATGCAAAGTAATGTACCATTTTTCTTTGTAGAGACTCATACTTCTTATACTTACGTTTAATATTTTTATAAGTATGACTTCGAACATTCCACAGGCAGTCCTCTGCCTTACAGTGTCTGACAAGTTCTTAAATTTTTCTTCTTGTCCATTCCATTTCGTAAAGGAATACATGGTAAGACAACACGAAACATACAGACAGAGTAAAGACATTTAGCATTTAGTGCTAACAGACAGGAACAAACTTCCTTTGATCCGTATGGACACAGCCGTACGATACAGGTTTTGTGTTGCCAACAGCGGCAGTCCAGTACTATAATAAGAGGGCAGGTGGGGGCAGAAGCTCAATGGCAAGGAGCAGTGTCCCATGTGATGCTCCAGGCAACGGCGTCATTCTGCTGCGTCAGCCTGTAGCATGCTCAGTGGGTGCCTGTGGAACATTTAGGGTTGATTTTCGTGTTAGTTTACGTATGGTGTGGTTACTGGAATACTACAGTTATTGGTGATATAAAGCAACAGGACAAATATGGTGTCGAGAAGCGACTGCAATGGTTTTTCGTGCATGTAAATTCTGCTAGGCAGGGTCAGAAGGAGAAACTGTGTTGCCAGTATCCATGGTAGGCAACAACTGGAGAATGATTTGTGGGATAGACAGACAGACAGAGAGAGAGAGAGATGTCACACTGGTGAAGCTGCAAAGTATACTCTGTCTCTCTCTCCACAGAATGCTTCGTACTCTCCCCTTCTTATGTGCTCCCCGCTATAGCTGTGAACACTGTTGCAGAACTTATTTCAAACTCAGTGTAAATGTGCCTTAAGCCACGTTTATACTAAGCTTAAAAACATATTTCTATTCACAACATTGTTCCACCAAAGTTGGCAATGTGTTGGCAGCAATGCTGGTTGTTCACATCCCTGTCTAAACTAGCGACAAACATTTCTACATATGTATTTGCATCAACTGCTATGCTGAATAGGCACCAAACACTTCACATTATCACTGTGGTTTGATGATGAAGCCTATCTCTCTTTGTCCTGGGGTTGACCCCTTGTAATACAGCAGATCGCCGTTTGATTTCCCTATGATAGCTTCCCCTATTTTCCTTACTTCGCATAGTGCGAGAATTGCTGTACAAAACGTTATCAGATAATAGAAAAAGCGGAAGATCGCCACTTCAAAATATACCTTGTTTTGTTGATTACAGCAAATCATTCGATACCATCGAACAACCAAAAATACTTCAAGCACTAAGAAATCAAGGAATAGAAGCAAAATACATCGAACTACTAAGAAACATTTAAATCCACAGCTTCGCTAGAGTTACAACCGAAAAGACAAGCCAGCCTTTCTGCATGGAAAGAGGAGTTAGATAAGGGGATCCTATCTCCCCAAAACTATTTACTTCCATACTGGAGGACATATTCAGGAAACTAAAATGGAATAAGAGAGATGGGATATTCCTCAACAGCAAGAGACTAACTAATTTGAGGTTTGCTGACGACGTAGCCCTCTTTGCCAAAGCTGCAAGGGAACTGCAATCAATGCTCCAGGAGCTAACTCACAAAGCAAGATGGCAGGACTCACAATGAACAAATCTAAAATGCAATTAATGACAAATAGATTAGAAACCCGAATATATCTTGAAGGAACGGAACTAATGTATGCATCACAATAAATATGCCTAGGTCAAATAATTTCCTTTAACAACAAAATGGAAAAAGAAATAAAATGAAGAGTTTCCTTAGCTTGGAAAGCTTTCTGGGCCTTATAGCTCATATTGCTAGACAGAACCCTGAATAGGAGGCTCGAAATGAAGCACTCGAAAGCTGCGTTTTTTCCATTGTTATTACATGGATGTCAAACATGGGCTCCAAAACCCAAAGAGATAAACACTCTACAGGTGTGCCAAATGAAAATGCAGAGAAAGATCCTTAGTATCTCTCTGAAAGACAAAATATCGAACACTTTGAAACACAAGATGTCAGCAACAATTGACATAGCACAACAGGTTATGAAAACCAAATGGAAATGGGACAGCCACGTGGCAATTGTGCCGGTCGGAGTGGCCGAGAAGTTCTAGGCGCTACAGTCTGGAACCGCGCGACCGCTACGGTCGCAGGTTCGAATCCTGCCTCGGACATGGATGTGTGTGATGTCCTTAGGCTAGTTAGGTTTATGTAGTTCTGAGTTCTAGGGGACTGATGACCTCCAATGTTAAGTCCGATAGTGCTCAGAGCCATTTGAACCATTTTGTGGCGATCCTGCAAGATGACAGATAGACAGCACGAGCTACCACATCGGACCCCCTTATCGGCGAGAGACTCCCAGGAAGACCAAGACGTAAATGGTTGGACTTATTCAGAAAACAAGCAGGAAGACAGTGGACCAGCAGAGCCAGAAAAGAGTGGAAAGAACTAGAACTACAACTAAGTGATCAAGTGTAATTCAATGTCTAGTGTGCATTAAGTGTGGTACCCTCTTATGCAGACTAGCTCACCACGTAAATCTTTAAAAGCAGCTCCCCCTACTTGTAGGAGGCCTTTGCCCTCAATGGGACAACAAGGGCTATTTTCATTCATTTCATTCATTCATTCATGTACATGTAACATAGGACATGCCTTTATGCTTACAATCTAGACAATGCATACATATAATAGCTTGCACAGTAAGTGCAGATAATAGCTTACATAGTATATACATACTGTTGCATAATGTTAAATAATGACTTACATCACCAGAGTTAAAAAATACAATTTTGTGACATAACATTATCTCACTGTACATGAGTGGTTCTAATTCTAGTTTACTTTATAGTACTGATTTCTAATGCTAATTTATCTTAAAGAGTCACATAAAATTTATCACTCACAAGGTGAACTTCTGAATCACTGTCTGTTCATGTACACAGCCACACTTCAGAATTCTTTTTTTAGGGTTGCAGGGAACATTTTCTCGGTTTTGGGGGTAGTAATTCTCTTGGCAATGCCGGTATTAACCTGATACCAGAGTGTAATCAGCAGATTGAGTTTCGGGTAATCTCACATTTGAGTCTATCCATTAGTTTGGTATTTGCCAGTAGTTTTCAGCGGTCATTCTCTGATGCAGCATCAACAATGAGCGTTGGACCCGCATTATGGACCCTTGTGTTTTTCAGATCTTCTACTTCTCGCTTGATCAGGGAGACGAATTTCTTTTTCACTTCATAGCCAGTTTCTGTGCACTTTGACTTCATGAAGAGTGGGCATTAGTTATTGTGGCCAGTCGTTCAGATACTGGTTGTTTTGGTGCAGTTACTGCCTGGACGAAGGTCTGGAGCTGTCTCTGTGGCGCTTCCATAGTCCTCGCCAACGCCTTCTCCACAGCTTCCACCTTGCATGTTAGGGTCGTCTGCACCATCTCCCAACTCAGCAGTGTGGTCCTCAGCTGTCCCTTGAAGCTCCTTATATCTGCCTCCTCTACCAGTTCACCTGGACGTCTGCAACGTCTACAGCTCTAACAAGCCTTGCCAGGATCAGCTCCACAGTTGCTAGAGCATAAGGGTCTGCATCCTGGCATGACATCCTTTTTTTAGACTGGGCCACTGGGTTGCTGCTTGGCTACCTTCGCTGATTATAGTTGGAGTGCTCCAGGCTTTAACTGTGCTGGATTCTCTACTTTGCAGAGTGCACTTGACAAATGCAGCTCTAGCGATTGCTAGAAGTCCCATGGTACTTAGCACATCCTGTGACCAACCGAGATTGGTCAAAGGATGCACCACCCTCGGGCTAGAGAACCAATCTCATAATGGACAGCTAGAATGCAGTTCCAGTAGAACTATCCTTGTGATAAGCACAGTCAGAACACAACTTTAGTCCTCACAGAGTGACACAATTGTAAATCCTACAGATGTCAAAACTAATTCACAGGTTCTGCTATTGGACAGAATGCACGTACCTGATTAGCTAACCTCAATGAACCTGTTTTACGTGGAAGCTATCTGTCCCATGCACTGACGAAGGCCAGCACAGAAGACACTGCCTCCATGCAAGTGATGCACCCAGCTGAGGCCTCAGTAGCAGGACGCTGTCAGTGTGTGAGTGGTGCTCCATGAGGTTACCGAGAACAGTGTGTTAAACATGCCATCTGCATGGAAGAAGCTACCTTTGGCCAGAGCACTAGACACAACGCCATTTCAGAAGTGATGTCCCTCGCATACCAGCCAGGCTGTAGTACAGAACGTGCAATTAAGTACCAGATACAGGTAAGCTTGGATTATAGACACTGTACACTGAGTCCAACATATTCTGATGCTTTCTGCTGCCAGGGGCGCCAACCTCAGCTTGGAGAGACCAGTTGCTCGATCTGAATGCTTCAGTGCTTGTATCTCTTTTGTTTCATAAGTTTCGCAACTACTGCTTCATCACCAGATATTTACATCCCACACCAATGGGAAGATAAGATATTGGACATTTTCATGTCTGTCATTTGATCAGATAACTGCTCACTGCCCACAATACAAATATTCACTCACTTTTGGCCCTTGTCAGGACTTTCATGGTGTTTCTGCCAACCTGTTGCATTCATTTTATTGTCCCTTTGGCATGTCTGAAAAAGCACACAGCACTTCATCACAATGAATGAGTTGCTGAACTCCAGCAAATTAAAGCAGAATAGAATTATTCACTACAGATCCTGAATATAGGATATGACACAAAGGCTCATTAAACCATGATGAAGCACTGTAAAATGTCACTTGCACTGTTATATAATGGTAAATTTTTGCATTCTTTACTCAGTGTAATGTAAATAATCCTTGTCTTTATAATATGAATAACTTAAGAGGTCCCAGTATGCTTGAAGTGACTTTTTATATGTTTGATTTTTAGTTGTCTTTTGGCTCTGGAAGCAGTTTATTGTAAAATTTTATTACCTTTGTAGTTAATATTACTGTGTACATTTCTTTTGTTTACTCATACTAAATGTAAGTTTTGTATCGTTCTTGTTCCATGATAGTAATGTATTTCTGCTGATTCTGAAGCAAGGAGCATTTCTGAGCCAAATCCTAGTTCACAGCTTCCCCCCAACCAAAAAATCTCATTTCCCTATATAAAAAAACCTTGATTCTACATAAACACAATGGAAACACAAACCACAAAAAAATTGACCTATTTAAAAAGATTAGGAAATTATAGCGAAGGAAATCTTAATTTGATTAAAAGACAAATACAAAATGTTTAAAATTTATTCAAATTCAATAACATGTACAGGTCATTCTTTATTCGATTTCTTACCTTGATAAACAAAATGTAAATTTACAATTTTATCTATTTTATCACCATTTAAAGATTTTGGTATAACACTCTGTAAGAGTAAGTTTATATTCTTCATATAATGGCAATAAAATTTTATCACCAAATACAATAGGTAAAAGTTCAACTTTTCAAGTTCTGATAAAATTTATAATTTTTCATTCATTTAACTAATTACAAATTTTCAGTAAGCTTTCTGCTGTGCATCAGAAGTTAAATTCTTTTAACCAAATATAATAATGTAACCAATTGTATCATTTGCAAGATTTTCATTAAAGAGTGCGCATAGTTTCATTGTTGTTTTTTGAGTAGTTAAAACATTCATTCTTGTAGACATATTAATTACATAAATTGGCTAATTTTGAATAAAATTGAATGGACTTACACTTAGATCATTATTTAATTCAGTTATTCTTTTGAAATCTCTAAAGGAATAAGGTTTGAAGAAGTTATTTGGTGGATCAATTTTATTTCTTACATTTTTAACATAGATATTTTGTAATTTAACATGATCGAATAAAAAAGTTACAAGTAATTGATTATTTTTGATTAGTTCAGGAAACAATGAAAATAAACTAAGGCATATCAAATTCTCTAGAATTATAATAATTAGTAATATCTAGTTCACACTGTCTTTTTCCATGTGAACAAGCAAATTCAATTGTTTGGAGTTCAAAGAAAAAAATTGGAATTTTTGGATTTTTAAGTCTTTCTTGTTCGAATTCAAGTGAAATTTCATAGTTTTTCCAATAATTTTACCTTCTTTTGGAAGTGTAGAATTATCATTTTCTGTACTCCAACGAAGAATAGAATCTACTTGACCTTTTATAGAACTCCAAGTAAAAGTAACACTTAAATTACCTTCGAACATACTTTCTTTACAAATTTTAAAAACCCACCAAATCATTCAAGTTGTAACCTCCCCCTCGCTTATCGACCTTAATGACAGTGAAAAATTAAACCGCGTGTACCTAATGGAAATTTGAGAAAAGCAATCGTCACCGAAGTTAATTTGTCGGTAAAGAGGGAGGAAAGGGTTGCATCTAAATGAAAGGAAAAATGCAAATGAAACTGGTGGAAATTAATTTTGAAAAGGGGTAAAGTTAATAAAGGAAGTAAATGTGTGGCCGTTACGTTAACAATTAACTAGTGGTAATTAGATATTTGAGATTTGGGGGGAATTACGGTCGCCAGTCCTAAGGACAATTACTATAGTAACTAAAAAGAAAGGTTATTACACATATAATTAGCACTAGAAGCATGACAACTGAAGGTTGACATGTGTAGTGTGAAAACTGAAAGTTTGTCATAAGAAATAAATTTCGCTACACTCTGACTTAATTTAGCAAAAGAATTAATAAAACCGGAAAATCGAAAGTTAATTTAGTGACTGAAGTTAATAGTGAGCTTTCTTTCTGAAGCACATCGAAATTCAGTAAAATACGGTTAGTCTTGGACTACCTCAACAATCATTTCAATAGCTACTTGAATCTATGCAATTTAGAAATAAGAGATTTAACTTTGAACTTGAATTAAATGATTCTGAACAATTAACAATAGTAAAATTTAGTACGTACCAAGCTGAGCTGTAGTCACAGGTAAGCTAAAATATGGTAACAAAACTCGCACTCATAATTTGTGCTTGTGTAATCTAAATATTGTAGCCAGCTATGAATACTTTAACTGAACTTTGAAATTAAAGCAGTGAAATAGAATAATATTGCTTTAATGCTGGCGTTTGACTTTCAACGACACTCGGGTTCATTCCAGAAAAGGAAGGGACCCTGCTTGGTAATGCAATTGGGACAATGAGCAACAAAGGTTCATGCTACGTTGCTGTAATTTTGTGATTTGAACAGTTTTAAAAGCTGAGGTCTGCCATACAGTTCTAAAACTTTAAATGCTTCCAGTCTTCCTTGTTGGTTGATTGAAGGTTTGAAGCCGTCGATCGAGGAGGTGGCGACAGTCACTCATTGTCGGCCGTCGCTGTTACAGAAGCTGGATGTTGGCGTGCCTTCTTCTCGACACGGTCACCAGGCGAAACGGGCTCTTGATGTGCACCAGCTAATGCTTCCCGTCCACGACCCCGTGTCAGAAACTATCATAGCAAGTCGAGCGCAATTACATACTGCCAAACCCCGAACGCGCAGCAACTCGCGGGAGCATCACACAACACACCTCCTGCACTGCACTACCCCAGCCAGACTCCCCCTCTCCCCGCACTCCACGCGACAGAGTTAACACTACCAAAGATCCTAAACACTTTCGTTCTCCACACGACGTATTCGTTCGATAGCATAGTTTTCCCTATGCCAGACCCAGCGTATAAATACAAATAATATTCACAAAAGAAACCAATTATACATCGACATAAATGCATATATGTCCAAATAGTAAAACAATTACAATATACAAAGACACAGAAATGTTATATCTTCAGGTAACAAAATACGGAAAAAAATTTGCAGTGCAATAGATGGAAATAGGAGAATATGCATTTCCGGCGTTACACGTGCCCCACATTGTCTGAGGATGTTCGTGTATCCTAAACAGACTCAGAAAATGTCCCAAAAAAGAAACAGCGGAAATGCATATGCTCAAAACATCAACAAAATTTAGCATTCGTCTAATTAAGCATAAATCAATTTTTGGACCATAATAATTGAGTGGAGACACTCCTAATCTTATTCCACTCAGTCATCTTGCACAAAATAAAACAGGTTGACAACATATTAAAATTCATAGAAAACTTAGAAAATGGTTTAGCTATTCTAAAACATCAAACTTCCTAACAGCATCAAGAAATGGAATACTATTTAAAAAATTAATCAGAATACATGGTCATAAAGACAGGTAGATCAAAATACGCAAATTAATAATTAATTACATAGAATACACATTTTATATAACCTTTTCATAATTAATACTCTCGCCATGAGAGTCCACTTAACGCTAAACAAGAAAATAATATACTGCAGATCGACAAAAACATAAATATTGACAGCAGAATTCTTTCACATCAGCTGTCTGGGAAGAAAAACAACTCCACCTTCCGTAGTCGCAAGTACAAAGAATGCCGACAGCAGCACAAGAGCCGACAGCAACACAAGAGCCGACAGCGGCTCCGCCTTGCCAGTACTGTTGCGCCCGCCTGTGCGGCATGCTTGATCTCACTCGCCCTTTTAACGGCATTTCCAGAACGTGTGTTCCACTGAATTCTTTCGGAAAAACTCACTCCCGAGTAATTTCAAGGAGTCCATTAATACTATCACAGTGGATAACTCAACACTGTCCATCATCACACGCATGTACTAGCCTGAAACTTAAAACAGCGTCTAAGTACGTCGGCAATGACTAGTAAAACACATATTCATGAAATCTTACAGCTAGTTACAAAATCATATTTACATTGCTTAATCTACTGTGACTCAGCTGAAAACTTAAACTAGCAGCTTGGATTTTTAAATTGATTAATATTCAGTAACTCTTAAATTGTTTAATCAACATTAATTACTTATTAATTACAACTTCTTTAATGACCTCTAGGTCAGGCAAAAGCATCGCAACATGGCACATCCTTAAATCTTACACTCTATTTTTACATACTGTACAAATTACCCTTTCTGTGGTATTAATCAATCCTTGGTTGGTACAATTTCAGGTCTACAATGTTCTGTATACCTAATAGTTTTCCAGAGCTTGGATACTCTAAGCAATAAGCATTTGTGTGAGGTATACCAATGACTTTATATGGTCCATTATACACAATCTTAAATTTAGAGATTTCATTGTCTATCTCGCTCGATTTCTCATGAGCTTTTACAAATACTAAGTCTCCGATTGCAAACTTAGCAAAACGCGCTTTAGCGTCATGACGACGTATGCGAGCATTGGCTTTTAGCTTAATTACTTCTCTCAAACGATCTTTTTTCACACCAATACTCGGTTTGTCTGGAAACACACTCTTATTCCTCATTATTACTTCATATAGGCCTCGTCTTTGTTCGTGTGTTACATTTGACACACCGTCTACAATACTTTCCAATTCACTTTCTACACTATTGTCAATGCCGAGATTACTCACGCTACAGTAGTTCAAATTCATACCTATGTCAATGGCATCTGGCCAGTTAACAATGTGTATAGGCTGGTATTGCCTATGCACACCATCTCCTGCCTCGTCAAAACTAACTACTATTGTTTTATCTTGTGACGTACATGTCAAAGATTTGCTTTTGCAACTAATCACTGCACTGTACTTTAATAGCCAGTCTAACCCGATAATTACTTCCGTAGTTAAGTCTGGCATGACGACAAACTCTTGTTCAAATCGTGCCCCACATATCTCGAAGTTGACAAAAATCTGGTTTGTGCCTGGTTTACTGGCCTTCCCAGTAGCACCGATAATTTTCACCCCTGTTAGTGGCATAACTACGCTGCCGGGTCTGTCTTTCAGCAGCTCAAATATTTTCCCAGATACAGCACTCAATTCTGCACCGGTGTCAATCAACACGTTTAGTTGTAGGTCGTGCATATTAACAGACACTACTATCTGTCTACACTTGTCCTCGGCTGTTTCTTTATTTTCCCATAATAAATCCTCATCTATATCAATGTCATACCAGAAAAAACCATTCGGCTTTGATCCTAAATCTGGCTTATCTGGCGGCTTTTTCAGCCTCTGTTCACATACAGTTTTAATTTCAATACGTTCGTCCTGAGGCTTAGTCTGTAGCTTCGCCTCCAATACCAAAACCTTTTCCTGTAACTCGTCATCTAGTGAGTGTTGCTTTGCTATCAATTCACTAATTGTCACCTTCGTTGATTCCTCTTTGGTCAGATTGATCTCATCTGCCAATCTACCTGGAGGAATGTGCCCAGTAGTATCTGCAATTACTTCCTCTAGATCTGCGCAACCCACACTGCTATCGTCTGACCGTATAATGTCAGCTCTAACCTCATACACGCTGTAATCTATGTGCTTTTCTACCAATCGTGTCCGGCTATCACCAAAATTTTCGCAATCTTTCTCCTTAATACTCTCGCAATGTTTAAACTGGAGGTTTGCGTCGGATGGGTCGGCTACTTCTACCACTATAACTTTCGGTAAAGTCTGCCGGTTAGGACCAGAACTTTCCTTTACTACTTCAACATCCAACTCTTGCGGGACGAAACACGACGAATCTTGCTCGCGCTCCCCATTAACATCAACTATTTCTAGTAAAGTCTGCCGGTTAGGGCCAGAACTTTCTATCACTTCACAAATACTATCTTCCTGTCGGACGAGACGCGGCAAATCCTGCCCGCGCTCCCCATAAACACTTCTCCCATACAGGCCACTATAATCTCTTAATTCGTCGTATAAACGACCGAACTGCCTTAACCAGACCTCATCCCTCTCTGCATCCCCTCGCTCAATGACGGACGTGTTATCCGACATCTGACCACCTCTCAACAATTGCCAATCATTCTTAAACTCAATCTCCAGTTCCGCTGTGGGTGTTACAGCTGCCACTTTACAATCGATTTCCGGAACACTACTTAAATTGTTCTCACTGACAGTGAATGTATTTTCTACTTCTGTGTCTACAACTGATCTACTACTTGTGGGTGCACTCCTTTCTCCCAACACTGGCACACTCTCCCGCCGTTGAATATTCCATACGGAATTTTCATGACGACGACACCTGGGTTTTATCCTGTTATTGGGCCTCCAAAATTACTCCACGCCCGGTGGGCCCCTCACCGGCGCGGCTAATGGTTTCCCTGTCTCGTCCCAGCAGATCTGCTCCCCGGATGCTGCTGAGGCGGCTGATCACACGATCTGGCGTTATTACTATTCTGCGAAGCCCGTATCACGCTAGTATGATACTGGTTTCCGTCATTCCTGTTATTATTTGCATTGTACCGATTGTCATTATGGCCCGAACCACTATTGTTATTGCTGCCAAGATTGCGGAATGCATTATTCCCATAGTTATCATTGTTGTGGTTGCTGTGGTACCCGTTGTTGTTACCACGGCCTCTACCAGTATCGCGATTATTGCGCCAATTATCCTCGTCCTCAACTCTTTCCAGGAAATCATTGATTGTCCTGTAATTGCTTCCTACATATCGTTTTGTATCATCTGGAAGCTTCTTGTAGAGTTCCCAGACTATTTCGGATTCCGTGCGGCGATCACGCAAATATTCCAACTTGCGGATCCAGCCCTCACAAAACTCCTCCATCGAGCCGCGCGAATTCGCATCGAAAGGCCTCGATACGACAAATTCGCGCCAGACTCTTTGTTGTTTTTGCTCTGAGCAGTATTCAGTCAGAAATAAATTTTTAAATTCGTAGAAAGTCAGATTCGTAATGTTGAGGTTTAAGCCCCAACGCTTGGCATCACCAGCCAACACATCAATAACCGAATTAATTTTTCTCTCATTAGTCCATGATCTGGGTAAAACTGTTTCACAATTTTTAATGAAATCCGTCGGATGTATACCGCCTTTTTTCAAGGGTCAAACTGCTCGTCTTTCGTCAACAATTCCGAACTATGTGCACAGATTGGCACATAGCTCTGTTTTTTGTCAAGTTTCTTTTCTAATTCCGAAACTCTCGTAATTACTTGGCAAGTGGTTGCCACAAGCGTTTCCACTTCCCTTTTTTTTTCTTTGCAGGTATTAGCCATCTTCGTCACTTTGGTATCTACTTCGGATACTAAAGCCTTTAAAGTTTCCACCTTCTTTTGATCCTCTTTTTTCGCTAACTGAATTTGTTCCGTCACCTTATTCTCGATGATCAGAGCAACTGCTTCTCCTACACTTTTCTCGATTCTGCTAATTTCGGAATAAAAACGAGTATTTATGCTCGCAACTTCCACCTGAACGCCTATCATTTCCTGTTTAAGATTACCGATTTCGGTATTAATCACAACAATATCTTCTTTGATTTTATCAACTTTTGTGTTAACAACTCCAATATTGTTGTTAACAACATTAATAGCTTTGTTCTGATTGTCTAGCTTCCGTTCAAATTTTTCAGACTGACTTGTGATTTCGTTAATCAAAACATTCAATAAATCAGTTAAATTCCCGGAAACTACCGGTTTTACTTCCGTAGCGGCTTCCTCTTTAATTGTCCCCCCATATTAGTCATCAAGGGATTCACATTTGAATTTCACTTCCGATTCAGAAACATTTTCTAAAGTTTGGAATTCCATTTCTGCTCTTTGTTGCGTTTCGGCGGACGCGTCCTTCATGCTAGCCACCTGCCCCTGAACAATGGGTTCCGCGGAGCGCGTTTCCCACTGTTCGACAGATTGCTCCGGTTCCAAGTCTACCAAATTTTGGTAATTGTTGCCTTTACTCATTTTAATAATTTTCAATATAAATGCCAAATCTCAAATCTTATTAGTATTCCTCACACTAATTTTGTCACTGACGTATCGACCATTTTGTAACCAGTACTTTGTTACGAGATTTGCACAATGCAAAATTCGTGTCCAGAACAACCTCAAATCTGAAGATAGTCCTGCCACCAGGTCGCCACGTGTAACCTCCCCCTCGCTTATCGAACTTAATGACAATGAAAAATCAAACCGCGTGTACCTAATGGAAATTTGAGAAAAGCAATCGTCACCGAAGTTAATTTGTCGGTAAAGAGGGAGGAAAGGGTTGCATCTAAATGAAAGGAAAAATGCAAATGAAACTGGTGGAAATTAATTTTGAAAAGGGGTAAAGTTAATAAAGGAAGTAAATGTGCGGCCGTTACATTAACAATTAACTAGCGGTAATTAGATATTTGAGATTTGGGGGGAATTACGGTCGCCAGTCCTAAGGACAATTACTGTAGTAACTGAAAAAGAATGGTTATTACACATATAATTAGCACTAGAAGCATGACAACTGAAGGTTGACATGTGTAGTGTGAAAACTGAAAGTTTGTCATAGGAAATAAATTTCGCTACACTCTGACTTAATTTAGCAAAAGAATTAATAAAACCGGAAAATCGAAAGTTAATTTAGTGACTGAAGTTAATAGTGAGCTTTCTTTCTGAAGCACATCGAAATTCAGTAAAATACGGTTAGTCTTGGACTACCTCAACAATCATTGCAAAAGCTACTTGAATCTACGCAATTTAGAAATAAGAGATTTAACTTTGAACTTGAACTAAGTGATTCTGAACAATTAACAATAGTAAAATTTAGTACATACCAAGCTGAGCTGTAGTCACAGGTAAGCTAAAATATGGTAACAAAACTCGCACTCATAATTTGTGCTTGTGTAATCTAAATATTGTAGCCAGCTATGAATACTTTAATTGAACTTTGAAATTAAAGCAGTGAAATAGAATAATGTTGCTTTAATGCTGGCGTTTGAATTTCAACGACACTCGGGTTCATTCCGGAAAAGGAAGGGACCCTGCTTGGTAATGCAATTGGGACGATGAGCAACAAAGGTTCATGCTATGTTGCTGTAATTTTGTGATTTGAACAGTTTTAAAAGCTGAGGTCTGCCACACAGTTCTAAAACTTTACGTGCTTCCAGTCTTCCTTGTTGGTTGATTGAAGGTTTGAAGCCGTCGATCGAGGAGGTGGCGACAGTCACTCATTGTCGGCCGTCGCTGTTACAGAAGCTGGATGTTGGCGCGCCTTCTTCTTGACACGGTCACCAGGCGAAACGGGCTCTTGATGTGCGCCAGCTAATGCTTCCCGTCCACGACCCCGTGTCAGAAACTATCATAGCAAGTCGAGCGCAATTACATACTGCCAAACCCCGAATGCGCGGCAACTCGCGGGAGCGTCACACAACACACCTCCTGCACTGCACTACCCCAGCCAAACTCCCCCTCTCCCCACGCTCCATGCGACAGAGTTAACACTACCAAAGATCCTAAACACTTTCGTTCTCCACACGACCTATTGATGTATTCGTTCGATAGCATAGATTTCCCTATGCCAGACCCAGCGTATAAATACAAATAATATTCACAAAAGAAACCAATTATACATCGACATAAATGCATATATATCCAAATAGTAAAACAATTACAATATACAAAGACACAGAAATGTTATATCTTCAGGTAACAAAATAAGGAAAAAAATTTGCAGTGCTATAGATGGAAATAGGAGGATATGCATTTCCGGCGTTACATAGTGAATAAAGAACTTCATTTCGATTAGTTTTAAGTCTCCCATTGCTAAGAATATATCCTTCCATATTTAATTCATTTGCAAGCAAAGAAGTTAATCAAATAAGAGTTGAAGAAGAAATAAAAGGATGTTCGATTATAGATAAAATAGTATTTCCTTATTTAACTGTAATAACACTGAAAAATTTTAAAACAAAATCATCAATTAGTTTAATAGATGACTTTCCTCCATATGCAGAAAAATCAGTCCCATCTGTGTGAATAACATCAAAAGTTATATAAGTTTGTGAGCAATTAGGATGAATTCAGCCATCAAGAATTTTAATTATAATTTCTGTTTCTTTATTAGGAAAAATAAATTATTTTTTGTTTTCTCATTAGCAGGAAATGAGGAAAATAGATCACTTACGATTCGGTTCATAATTTATGAAAAGATATATTGATTAATTCAATTTTAAAATTACTGTTACATTAGCACGATTGAAGTCAATTAAATTATCAGTTTCATCAGTTATAGTTATTTCTAAATTCTGAATAATGTCGAAAATTGGAATTTTTATTGGATGATTCAGATCATTAATTATTGGTCCACCAAATTCAGAATTAGGTTTAAATGATGCAATAGTAATAGTTTCTTAGTGAAAATGGTAATTATGTTTAACAAATGTTCCATCAGCCAAATTAAAACTAACGTTAATCAATTCAAATGGAATGATTTTATGAACATCATTGGCAATGGCTTTTATATTAGTTTCGATAATTTGAATTTTAAATCCTAATACACTTGCTGTATTATTTTCTTTTCTATCCATGTATAATTTTTTATCATTATCAATAACAATTCTATTTAAAATTTTATCTGCTTTAATATGAATATTTGGGTTTTTGGACTGAATAAATTTTTCTATATTTTTCAAACTATATTGACCAACATGAATTTCTATTGTTTCTCCATCACAGTAAAGTTTATTACTTTTCAATATGATATTCAGAGTTTAAAATGTTGAATAACACCATCTAGTGAAACGTTATTATAAGTTTTTCATGATGGAACAGTTAATCGTTCTATCAGAATAGAAAATTATCACTGAATTGAAATAATCTACTCATTTATATCAGTAAATTTTATGTAAAAAAATGACAGATCTGGAACCAGAAATAATAATTCCAGAAAAGAAACCAGAAAATAAATCTGGTTAACATATACCAAATTCTATTTGATGTGCAATTATAGGACAAGTAGGTGTGGAAAAACAACACTACTGATTGAGAATTATTTTTTAGTACCTGAATGGTTAAACTGGAAAGAAATTAATCATTTGTATGCTTATTCAAAATGTTTAGTTCAACCAAAATGTCAATAATTCATAAAAAATGAAACAAATTAAGAAAAAGTAGCGGAACAAATTGTTAGTTTTAATTAAAATAATGATGAAATTATTCCATTGGATGAAAGAGAAGGAAATTCAGTTCCTATTTATGATGATTTCATTTTCGAAAATCAAGATACAGTTAGAGAATAATTTACTAGAGGAAGACATAAAGGTATACATTGTTTTTATTTAAGTCAAATACATTCAAAAATCCAAGAACAATGGATTAGAGATAATTTTAATTTTTTAAATGTTTGTAGGTAAGATAATAGAAATTTAAATCATATTTATTAGGAATTTCTAGGTGGAGATTTAGAATTTGATAAATTTGTAGAAAGATGTAGTAATTGTTGGAATAATGATAAATTTGCTTTCATTAAGATAGGTATGGCTTGGAGAGGTCAGATGTAGAGAAAAGATTAATAATTTTTTAACATTGGACATTATATGTGAACATAAACATAAATGTTAATCGTAAATGTAAACCATAAATGTTAAACATTAAGATTATATGTAAATATAATGTAAAACATAAACATTAAACATAAATGGTAAACGAAAATCTAAAGATTAAGTGTAAAACATAAAGATTGAGCATGATCATCGAACATAAATGTTAAACATTAAACATTGAATGTAAGCAATTACCATAACTGCTAAACCCAAAATAAAAAATTATTATTGTATTCTTTATTCTTAATAAACATTTGCGACATACGATTTACAAATTGTTAAAAAAGCTAATCGTAATAAGAAGTAAAAGAACAATTAGAAGGGGAGTTCAAGAAATCGAAAAAACAACCAAGAACACCATCTGAAAAATTAAAAAAAGATCAACAAGTCATTGATACAGTTGAAAAAGTTAATCAACAAATCGAATGACAAGGGGAAAATGTTTTAATAGCAATTTAACAAAATAGAAAAGGTGAAAAAGAAATGAGTCCTTGTAAATGACATTATTTAGATGAATTTACTAATTGAGACTATATGAATGGATTTATGATAATCCTGCTAAGTATTACTACTCGTTATGTGAATCATTAATACATAAGGTGTTTGAGAATTATGAAACAGAGAGAACAAAATTATAAGAAGATGATGATAAAGCATAAATATAAGGAAAAAATATAATTTATCAATACACTGCATTACGACCTGTTGGTCACTATATATATATATATATATATATATAGTGGCAAATTAACACTAGAAATAAAATTGTGATAAATTAAAAATTGGTGAAAAAGAAAACGAAGGAACAGATGGATTAATGAAAATTAATGATAGATAACTATAGATGGTTTAGAAAAGGAATGATTATCTTGATTTACAGAATTATAAAAGATTTTTGTTTCCTTCAAATACAGTAATCAATGTAAGTAATTCATATAAAATAAAGTCAAGTACAGGATATCAATATATTATTTGATAAAAACAATAGTGGAAGAATATTTTGCTAGTGTTTCAGAAAGACATATTAATGATTCATTAGAAAATGTTGGCGAAGCAAGTACATTTGGCTAAATGATGTTAGAGATTGAATTCACAGATTAACAGTAATTCAGGGTGAAGAATTAACAAGAAATAAAAATTTCTATTATGCAAAAAAGTTGGAATCAAGCAATCATTAACAACCAGTTAACTTATTTTATTATTAATAATCCCAAAAGGATTCCATATTTGATTAGATATTTGAATAACTTAACACAAACATTTTGGAAAAGTGAAATATATGGAAAGGGTTTAGTTAATACTTTAATTAACAAATTACCATTCGAAATGCGTCTTGCAGGCTATAAATTTTGTCGTCCGGGAACCAAAGTAGAAGAAAGCGTAGCTAGAGGATATCAAGGAATTAATTCATTAGACAAATCATGTAAAGAACAAGGCATTTCTTATAGAGACAATAAAAGACATGAAGCTGATAAAAATACTTCAGTCAGTTGCAAAAGAAATACTCTATTTTAATGCAAATGATGCATCATTAAAAGAAAAAATAGCTGCAGTTGCAGTTAGAGGAATTATGTATGGAAAATGAGAAATAGGATTGGGTTTAGGATTTGTAATTAATGGATGGTTTATAAAATTTTTATTTTTTAAAATCTATATAAATGAATAAGATTTCAATTACTTATACCTTGCTGCCAAGAGGCAAAACTAAACCAATATGAAGTACAGCTGAATTAAATAATTAACGACTACATAGTATTGAACCATTTTTCCCTGATGTACAAAAATGAAAGAGAGAGAAAAAAACGAAGTTTCAAAATTTCCGACATTCGGGCATTCAAAAATACTGGCGGAAATTTACTAATTACAATAGGTATTACCGTTGTTACAAAGATTATTGAGTGTCTAACAAAAAAGAAAGAAATATCAGCATAAACACAACAGAGGGTGGATTTCTTCCAATAGCAATAGCTGCATTACTTTATTTAGAAACAATTGGTTCACTTGCTGGTGGTTCTGTAGCAATTGCACATGCATTCTAAAACAAGAAAAAAGGTGATAAGGAATTAGAAAATCCAAAAAGACATAATTTCGAGCTCGAAGAGAGAAGAAAACGAGTAAAAAGAACTTTAAAGAAGTAATCAAAAAATTAGATAATTCTTTATCTAATTTTGACATTTTCGTGGCATTATTATGACTGACGACTTACCTAATGACCTAAAATATTTTTAGGACTTCTGACAATGTTAGAATTCATTGGATTTGCTATTATACAAATTAACATATAACATTAATTTTTAATTTTTGTGGAGGAATTATTCCAAAACACTTAGTTAATTATGGGGAAAAATGATTTATATTATAAGATCAAAGTAATTTGTGGACATACATGTTTATTTGTTTTAAAACCATCTTGCATGAATTATAAGTTTACTGACATTTTAAATTTACTAAATGGACATTTTGGAAATAAACTAACTAAAGACTTAGAGAAAATAAAAATTTTTAATCATTTCATCCAAAAATAAATAAGTAATTACTTTCAAACATAATAGTATTAAGTTATTTGTAGAAGAAAAAATAGTTATTGTTATTAAACAAGTTTAGAAAGAATGAAATAACATTTTTAAAGTAGCTAATTATTATATTCATTTTAAAAATAGTAGTATTCTTAGTATAAACGATACACATGATGAATTGGTTACAGTTAGTAAAAGATATTTAGAAATAAGGCTTTTTGAATTTAGATAACAATATGTCAATGTTTTTACTGTTTCAAAATTATTATTCCAACTAAGATATTGAGAAAATTTTATCAAATCTTGTTTCAGAAACCGAATATAGCCAAATGATCACAGATTTATGACGAAGAAATGGTATTTAACGTGATATCATGAAGAATCATAATAAATAAACAGCACAAAACAACTATCCATAATGCAATGGCTAAAATAAATTCGCTAAAAAGTAACCTTAAGTGACTGGATTCGAAGTTTGATAATTTAGATGAGAAAGTTAATAAGGATCTGGAGCTACTGAAGTATTTAGACTCAAACAATTAACAACTAAATTATTTATTTTTTATTCTATATAGATCAAGAATGGTAATCACATTTACTGTTCGGAGTGCAAATAGTTTATTGAACCTTTTCATCGTTAACAACTAAAAATGGAAAACGAAAAATTGAAGGTCTTTGTGCAACTTGTAAAGCCCAAAAGAGAGTACAGGTTAAAAAATATTGTAGGTGAAGGGGTTGATACTAAGAAACCCCATCGAAATATTCGTGAAAAATTTATTGATGAATTAGATAATACATTTAGAAAAAAATTTAAAGGAAAAAAGTAATTTTTCATAGAACTAACGATTTATGGCAAACAGATTTAGTCGAAATGGATTCTGGAAAGTTGAAAGGAATTTGAAAAATAGGTAATGGATACAGATATTTGTCAACTGTTATTGATGTTTTTTGAAAATTTGCATTGGCAAATTCCAGTTGAAAATAAAACAGTTAGAAATATTGTTGATTCTTTCGAAAACATATTTTAGTTGTGTAACACAAATATTTGCAAACAGGAAATGGTAAACAATTTTATAACAAAGAATTTCAAGCATTAATGAGACATTTAACATGAATCATAATTCAGCTTTTAGCTAATTAAAAGAAACTGTTGTTGATTGGTTGGTTGGTTTGGGGAAAGGAGACCAGACAGCGAGGTCATCGGTCTCATCGGATTAGGGAAGGAAGTCGGCTGTGCCCTTTCAGAGGAACCATCCCGGCATTTGCCTGGAGTGATTTAGGGAAATCACGGAAAACCTAAATCAGGATTGCCGGACGCGGGATTGAACCGTCGTCCTCCCGAATGCGAGTCCAGTGTCTAACCACTGCGCCACCTCGCTCGGTACGAACTGTTGTTGAACTGTTCAATTGAACACTGAAGAAAAGTAGTGACAGAAAGTTGCGCCTTAGGGAAATTATAAATGAGTTGACTTAGTTTCGACATTAGTTGATGAAAATATTAACACGAAACATTCAACAGTAAAAATGGTCTCAAAAGGTGAAAAATAAAGAAACTGAGAGGCTCTTATTGAAAACTGTTTACGTGACAAATTTGTTAGATCCTGAACATATATATAAATTAGGTGATAAAGTAAGAATAGGTAAACTGTAGGGAATTTATGAATTTCGATTTACAGCAAATTAGTCAACAGAAATTTTCAAAATTGAAGACGTTATTCATTGGGTTCCAGTCTTGAAATGTATAACTGGTAAACAAATAAAAGGGAATTTGTGAACAATAACTACTGAAAACGAATTTTCGGGATGTTTACCTTGTGAAAGAAGTTTTAAATAAGAAAGGCAATAAAAATTATATTAAATGATTAGGTTTTGATAATTCATACTACAGTTGGGTAAATAAAACTATAGAAAATTTTTAAAATTTAATTTAAAAATTTTATGTATAAATGGAGTTTGTTATTGAAAATATAGAATTGTTTTATGTTGAATATAATTGTCATAACGTTTATCGTTTCATTGATGAAGATAGGGCTCACTTTCATGTTGAAGTAAAGGTTAACCAAAACGATTTAATGTCAAAATTATGGAGGTTTTTAAATTTTAGTTGATGGAATTAAATGATGGATTTATAGAATTGTGTTTATTAGGTGATCATTAAAATACCTATGAATGTTATTTTCTATTTAATTATGAAAAAACCTTGAAAATTTAGTTTCATATTCTAAGAAACGTTTATCGGATTACTTATATCTTATAAATATTGTTCTTTCTTCGTTACAAATAAAATCTGCCTGAGAAGTGGGTCCCAAAATATCCTCTAAGAAACATTTTTAGATTATTTATATCTTCATACAATTGTTCTTGTGAATAAATATCTAAAATAATAAAGTAATACGATGGTTAATAATTCCTAAGTTTTCTTTCATAAGGTTATATAAATTTACTGAATTTGGTACATAATTCATTTTTAAAATTGGCATAATGTGGATGTCTAATTCTGATAATATCGAATTTATTTTGTACATTGTTTAATTGTGCTCAAATAACGTAACAATGATAATTATTATTGTAATCATATAATGTTAAAATAACCAAAAGTGGTCTTAAATTTTCATAATTTATTTGATGCACTACATGTTGTATCAACTTTTTTATTTCTTCATTTCTTTTGTTTATTATTCCATCTTTAATATTATTTCAATTTTCAAGGTCAGCTATTTTCTCTTTCATTTTATGTTCACCATGTTTTCTAATGGTTGGTAACACTTCTTCAAAAACGCAATTTAGGAAAAGATATTTTTGATTTCATATCTAATGATTCTAAACCAAGTTAATAAATAAATTTTGTGTTGAGGATGAGTATTTTTTAAAAGCGCCATTGAAATCTTCATGTTTTTTGCAATGTTGTTCTTAACATTTGTTTTGTAGAAACTCGAGAACATTCCTATCCTAAATTTTCAGCAACTAGATTTTCATAAAACCCAAGATAATTTTTTGTTGAATTATTATTATATCATTTTTGTTATTATAAATAAGATTACTATCTTTTAGATCTATAAGCGAATCCAACTATATGTGTAAACTTAAAAATTTTGTTTATTTTAATTATAGTAATTACTTTCATTGCCTCTTATAGGGGAGTTGCGGCCGCTGTTAATATTACCTAACACATATTTGTGATGTTAACATCAATACTTTTATTTTTTAATACAATTAAAAGATTGTCTTAAAATGGATATTAAAAGTAAAATAATTTGTCCACTGAGCAATGAAGAAATAGAAATTCAATAAGAAAATTGAAATAAAAAGAAATAATTTGCCTTCAAAATCAGGTTGTAAAGATTTTCAAAGAAAGAGACAAGAGAACTTTTTTGTAATTGGCAGTTTATAAAATTTATTTTTGAAAAATGTGGAAAGTAAGTTAAAAATTCTTCTAAATCCATTAATAACTTTGATCATGCAAAAGCTGAGAAACTAGCTTTAAAATATCAAAAAGGTGAAGAAAGGGTTGGCTAAAAGTTGAATGATTTAGTAGAAAATATGATTGTAAATTTTATTTAGCAAGTCATCAAAAATTACAATATAATGAAGAAATATTAAACGCTATTTAATTTTTTATGTAATCTTCTTTGTAGCTGATTAATTTCTTTTAAGAAATCATTCTCTATCATCTTCCATACAGTTGATTAGTTCTCACAAAAATAATTTTGATCATCTATCACATTCAATTTCGTTTAATTTATAATGACCATATGGTAACATATTAATTCCATCTTGTAATACACCACGTTTGTCATCATCAGAAGTAAAAAATTTTATTGTAATGAATTGTTTACACTACATGTTTAAATGACCTAATTAAATTCTTTTTTCTCTCCTGTTTTTTTGACATCAAAACAATTTTCATAAACATTAAATCAAATCTCATCTTTTACAGAAGATCTCTTAAGCCTTCACATTTTTATATCCTTTATCTTCTAATTTGTAAGCACACATTTTCGCTGTTTAGCTTTGCCAAAATGTCCGTCTTTCAGTTTTCCTAAAACTTTCTTATTGACCTGCAGAAGCCGCAAAAAATTATCTTTTGGATAATTACTCATATCAAATTCGTTTATCATCGATCTCATATCTTAAAGACAGAATCAGTATCCATATAACATAAATCAATAGTTTCTCAATATTTAGGTTTCATAATGTAGTGAAAAAACATATTTTTTTTCGAAATATCGAGAATACTCATTCCAAAGTAAATTGCTTTATTGAACACATTTTAATTGTCTTCTTATGCACAACTATTAAATTTTGAGAAGGTACTGTACATTGCTCATAATTTAGTTTTTAATATAATGTGTAAATTTTACTAGATTTGTTGTAATTTTAATATATTGTCCATTTCTAATATTATCAATAGTTTCTCGTTATTCATTACCCTATAGAAATCGCTACTGGCCTTTTTTCTAATTTCTATATTAAAATCAATGAATTTTTCAACCAGTCTGAATGTTAAAATGATAAGATTCTCTGAATTTTTGTTTTTCGTAAGCAAAGATTAAAATAGTGTTTAAGGGTTGTATAATGGAAAACATATTTTTTGTTATTGAAATGTGTTAACAATTAATTTACTCCTTCAGGTGGTAAAAGTGAAACAAGATGTAAATCTTGTAATTTTCTTCGATATTCTAAATCAGCTTCTAAATTATAACCATATTTATAATCATGTAGTATTTTATGCCTTTTTTCGGCATTAAAATATTTTCAATGCGTTTTTAAAATGTTAATGCAGAGTTGAAAGATATCCATATTAATAATTAGCATTAAAAGCCTTTAGATAATTTAATTGCTTCTTTAGATCAAGGTTTTTCATATATTTATTACTTATCTTGTAGTACTTTGACATATTCCTCTTCAAATTCCTTTCTCATGAAATACAATTGTATGATAATCATGTAATTTTATCTAATTCAAATTTTCTCATTTTTTGACATAGGATCCCAAGCTAATCCAGGTAGAGTAAAATACCAAGAAAGGTCATGTTTATGAGACTTAATAGATGTATCTCTAAAATTTTCGAAAGTATCTTATAAAATCAAAACATCAAATTTATTATATAATTTTCTGTATTCATCTAAATTTAAAATATTGAATTTTTTCCATGCAAGTTTTGCATGTAGATTATCTTAATTAGAAATATTATCTTAATAAAATCTTACATAAAAATATTCTTTCTTGAGTAATCTAGTTTCCTCTATATTTTCTTCAGAATCCATATATTTTTAAATCTAATTACCACCTTCAAAATATTTTGCTGTTTCTTTAAATTGTTGTTTTGAATGACTGGAAGATAATTTATCAATATTTGAAGCCATAAATTTAAATGATCCCAAAACCTTAATCTTATCGCATTTCCTACATGTTCACAAAAGGAAATATATTTTTGTTGATTATTTGGAATTGCATCATTATCTTTATTATCAATTGATAATTCTTTAATAAACAGGTGAACAATGAAATTTGTTAAATTTTGAATACCAACTGGAATTAATTTACGATTTTGGTAATTAATAATGCAATCTTGATGAGCAAAATGTTCATATTTTCTTGTTAAATGGTACTGATTTATTACTTTCTTTTCACCTAACTAGAATTCATTTTCGGAGATATCACATGTGTTCGACTTTTTTTATAGCTGATTACATCTTCTTTAGTCAATTTCATTGGAACATTTTGACTGTATATTCGAACAATTTCTCTTGATTCCCCTTTTAACATTTAAGCGAAATTTTGTACTGCATCATCACTTATATAAGTGTATATTTTTGTAATCACCATTTGAATATTCAACATAGTAACTGAATGAATCTGGTAAATGTGTCTCATATTTCTTAATGGAAGTTTTCTAAGGATTTGGGTAAGAAGTTTGATTATCTTTTAATAAACATTCGAAATCTCCATAAATTACAAAAATTACGTGTAGTGATTGATTATGATTTTTAAATTTAATTTTTTGGCCTTTAATGGCATTACGTTTTATTGCTTTATACACTTTACAATCGTTTTCACTGTATGTCTAATTTTTTGTGAATAAAATATCATAAACATCAATCATATAGATAAATTTAATAACCATTTTTTGTTTGTTGTTACCAAATTAATCTACAAAAATGATTTATCCAACAATAATGTGAATTATTTTCATTTCGAATTAAAGAAGAATAACATTTTTTTCTTGTTTATTTTGTGTGTGGTAAAGAGGATATAGAATAATTTCTTTTTTTCCCTTCATATACATTAAAATATATTTGATTACTTTTAAAAATTTTGATTATCTATTAACTGAACACGAAAATTAGTTTTATCTTTTTCAGTAATTTGATTTAATTGTAATCCAATATTTTTCATTTAGTAACTCTTTCTGCATCATGTTCGTGGGCTATAAAGCTTATTTGATTGAATAAAGAAAACATTTTTGATATGAATTTTTATATTAACTACAGCTTTTTTATCTTTAATTATTTTTGGGAAATATTTATAATAAGAAGCAAAAATTGGATTGTGTCCATTAACATTTAATTCTAAACTATCTAAATGAAATACAGACCAATCAGATTTTTTTCCTTTGCATTTCTTCCATGTCAGTTAGTTGTTTACTCATTGATTTTATGATAATAATCTTCTAAATCAGTTGTTTTTAATATAACTTGATTACTTATGTCAAACACAAAATTTTTGTATTTCTTCTTGTCTTTTAAAGTGACAATGGAAAATTCTGTTAACCTCTAATCGCTCTTCTTCGAATTAAAAAATTCTTTGATTTGGTGATTATTTCTTCTTAATTTGATTAAAATATTCCGCAATATTACTAGTATTAGTAATTCCATAAGTGATTATTCTTGATGTGAAACCAGAAGCTTTTTTATAAATTAGTTCCTTGGATTTGAAAAATCTTTAACATCTAGAAAACTGAAACCTTGTAAATTTTTTCTGATAGTTTTTTTGCTTAATTTCTCGATATTTATCTGCTAGAAGTTTTTGAAATTAATTATCACTGTCACTATTGTTAATATTTTTCTGAGTCCTATTTGCAGGATTGATTAACTAAGATTAGACCAATTTTTAAAATTTTTCATCTTAAAGATTTTATGAAGTTCAGTTAAAGAATTCTTTCTCAAATCGTTATCATTATTATTAATTTTACCCTCAGTTCTTTCGAAAATGAGCGATTAACCTCCTTTTTCTAAGTTTGTAATTTTTTTTTTCCTTTCATAGATTTTTTTTATTCAATTCGTTATCATTATCATTGTTATTAATATTGTCAACAGTATTTAGAATAAGAGTAATTAATTTTTGTTTATTTAGTCTTGAATAATTCTCCAACTGTTCTGTTTTAGTGAGTGATCGAATTTCTTTTATAGTTTTACAAAATAGTCATGTCTTGTTTATTTCATTATTCATTTCTTTCCTATTAAAATAATCAATAAGTTCGAACAGATCTCAACTAGTTGCATTGCAGTAACCATTTTCTTTACAGTAATTTTCTGCCTCATCCTAACTCAATCCATACTTTCATTTTCTGTATTTTTTTTATGATCTTAAGCTGCTCGATAGTGTTTGACATTTTTTCAATAGTTCTTATGGAGAAGGAAATATGTTTTTTTTATTTTAAAGGTTTTTGGTTAAATTAACTTTGAGATTTTTTGGTTCTTATTTATAAAGAATAAAATTTCTTAGATTTGAAAATTTTTAAATGAGAAAATGAGGAATTTGGTTTTTTCAGTATGGGCAGATGAGATTTTTGTTGGTTGGGGGAAACTGTGAAAAAGGATTCTTGGTTGATATCCTTGAAATTTGACATCGAAATGCTCTTTGCATCAGGATCAGCATGACTATACTACTACGATCATAAATCCCATTGTTTGTGAGATGATTGATGTTTTACCACATATGCCAAAAAACTGAGATTCAATCTGGTATTATGTAAGTGTCCAAACAGTGTGATTTTTGACAGTATTAGTTCGAAATGGGAGCTGCTGTAAATGAGTAAACTTTGGTTCAAACAATAGTTGATGATGATTGGCTTGCAGGAGATGATGTTAAGTCTCCACTGTTCACAGATTTACTTAGACTGCACAACTATAAATGAACTTACTGAAGTCCCCTCTGCAATAGACTGACGAGATAAAGCAGTTCTATATGAGTTTTTTTCTGAAGGAGCACTTCTTTCAAACTCCATAATCGAAAGAAATTGTCCACTGCTGAAATAATGTGTTAAGTGAAATTCTCCAATGAAATTTCTAACAAGTGCTGGAAAATAGATGATTTACCATAAATGTTAAATAACTTGTGATGATTTATATCCTAAATATAGTAATAATCACCATCCAAATCTACAATTACATTGCTTGAAAAAATTATAACTATTTGGAAGTAGCATTTTATTCTTCTACATTGAATGTCATCTGATACTTTAAACAATTTATTCTTTTTACATGAGGATTTATTTATACTTATAGCAATCAAGGATCTGTGCTGCTGAGAGTCTGTGGATACACAATGGCCATTTCATTCGTTTTTTTGTTGCTACTGTATGTTACATTGTAACTAGTGTGTTGGGGGGACTGGTGTGATGATGGAACTGATGCCACGATGAAAACAGTCCTCTACAGATGAGCATTCCTGAGGCAAAAGCTACCATTGTTTGGTATGTATCACCAGGGTGACACACTGTTCGTAGATTTCCCATATTTCTTGAGCTTTTCATCTTGATGTCGGCAGGCTACAGCCTATCCTCCACACTTCCCATCGCAAGTCAGTTAATATTTTACACTGAAGAAGATACTTCAGCTTCCTTGATAACAGCAAACTGCTTGCAGGTAGATGGATCCTGCCTACAGCCCTAAAGCATCCGCAGCTACAGTTCTTCTGTTTCAGTTTTGACATCACCTTTCTGGAGAAAAACTGCATTCTACAAGAAAGTACAATTCTGTTTTAAAGGTGATATGACAAGATTAATAATTTCTGTAATGCCCACAAAATGTTCTGTATTTCTTAAATGTTCCCACAGTTGCCCTACATATCGATTTACTTATTTTCCCTCCTATTTTTAGGGCAACTGTAATACTGTCACCCAATTATGCAACACATAATCAGATTATGCTTTGATATCCAATGTGGCTTGGTTCATCCCTGGTCAATTCAAGCATTTTTATACATCACTTATGTCTTCTTTCATATCTGGTAATGTTTCTTGATGTAAAAAATGCCAAGTTATGCCATGGTTTATGTTTAACTTTAGGTCCATCTATAACTGATTGAGTAAGTCAGGAAGGTCAGAGGAAGGCAAAGGCACACCATCTTCAACAGGATAACGCCTAGTAACGTACTGTGGTGTTCAAACCACTCTTTGGATTGATGACAGCTTTACTTTTACTTAAATAATTTATGTGAATAATGCTAAATGCAGCAAACAGTATTAACAACAGCATCAATAACAACATATACAGCAGGAACAACAATGACACCAATAAATAATACTAATAATAATAATAATAATAATAATAATAATAATAACTGTGTAGTCAGTGGATAGAAAATTGGTAATTATTTCCTTATGCCATCAAACAAGTTGTCATTCAATGTATTTATAATAGTCTTGCTCACCACTTGAGGTAAGTTTAAATGAAGAATAAAATATTATGAAACAGTTCATTTTTGAAGTATTTACTTGTTGCTGCAACAGTATTTGAATGTTTCAACAAATAAATAAAATTGGGTTCTGTAACATAATTGTCCATATGACAGAACTGTGTTTTTATCTGAACTATAAGTAGATCAGTGTATCACTTTCTTACTATCTTATTTTAATATTTTTATTGGTCAATATTATCTTGAATTTATATTCTATATTTTCTAATAATTTTTCGTAATTTACTTGTCAAAGCCATTACTGATAAATAATTTTCAATATTTAGTAATTTTATAGAAATATTAGTATTGCTTGAGCTTTGAGATGTCATTTCATTACAATTACTTTTTTAAAAGCTATAATCTTTGTTGGTTTACATATTTTTTCTCTCATAATATTTAGATACTGATTGAGTTACACTTATCTGCCCCTCATCCACATTCTTTTATTATTATTCTCCTATAAAACAAATTCTTGATTGTATATACTCATTAATCTCTTTGTACATTTGTAGTGTCTGTTTCTGTTAGAAAAAAGAAATGTCACTATGGATGCTCACAATATGATCCTACTGCTTGTGTAAGTAGGTATATCATCATTCAGACTGTATTAAAAATTTTTTTGAGATACACAACTGTGTTAATGCATACACCTATGCATATGTGTCACTTATCATTCGTTTCAACTCTGGCAATGTTTAGCAGTCTGTGTGGTAGTTAGGTAGCAATCTCAATATGTAAAACAAACTCTTTCAGTAATTTATCAATAACATGTAGGAGATAAACGTTAGTGGTACATACTATTTGTTCTGGTGTATCGACAAGTGCTGGCTCGAAGACAAAGACCACAAGAACAAAGAAGGCGGTGAGACAATATCAGCCAATAGCCTATAAAACTTCCGTCTGCTACTACTATACCATAACCTCAAAGCCTAAGGCAGTTCGTATAAAGAAATTATTCTTATTCTAATAATTATAGTATGAAGAAGCAGAGCAGTGTTTCCCTCTGAGAGGAATTTTGTTATATTGACCGCATTGTACCTAACGGAGGCGGCTTATCGGAAGTGAAAGTCAGAATTATGTAATTATTCAAACAGTAACAAATAATGTTTTACCTAGCTACACTGTTTAAAGAATAAGGAAAACGGTCGCCAGCCTAATTAGGCAAGAGAAAGATTAACGTTCTTGTTTAAGAAAGTAGGTATGAGTAACTTTAATGGATAAACACAACCTATACTTTACCACACGTGAGTGCAATGAACTCTGACACATGCATATGTTACTGTTAACGTTGGAACTAACAGCTAGAGCAGCAGAAACTATTTGCAAAAATATAACAGATAACGAAACACACTATTACTTTCAGAGCTTATTCAGACTGAATGGTCTTTATAACGTTACTATTAATATTCACTGCAGAATCATTAATTGGCCATAGGTTCAGTATTATTGTTCAAACATTTTCCTAGCAGACATAAAATTATAAATGTAGTTCACTGCAAAATTATGAACTGATCACAGGGTAAGTCTCTCTCAACTAAATACTTTTCTATTAAGAATAAAGGTTAAATGGAATTTATTAACAGGTTACTTCTCACAGTCTTTTGAATAAAGAAATCAATGTTTTCATAGATAGTGGTCCTCCCGTTACTTGTTACCTAGCATTAACACAATAGACATACTGTGGATCCTGTTATACTATTAATATGCACTTCCAATACACAAGGAAGACAAACACTTAGCAAACGAATATATAACTTTCTATAAATGCAATTCACGACTTTTTCTAGAGTCAGACACAATGTTGACAAATTTGCAAGAAACTAAGTCACCTTTTTAAAATTTACTACAGGTAGCACTATGATCATTAACTAAGGACAACTTTATAAGCCTCAGTTTTAAATCCATAAAAGAAACAGCAAATTGTCTTCATTACCACAGTCTTCTACTTTCAAGTAAATGATTAAATAGATGACTTTGAAACTCTACAAAACTTTAAATTGGACTGTTTTCATCACTGGGAGGCTTTCACAAAGCTACATTTACTACCTCCCACAATTTCACAAAATCCACAGTAAATTTGAATACTCCCTTCTTACCAAAGATCAAACAACATAATTCAATTAACTATCTGGCTTAGAGGCTTTCATTTTTTCCACAAACTAGGACACTCGGTAATCATAGTTCAAATGGAGAGGAATCTGAGAGGTGTTCTGATAAGGAAAAAATCAAGGTAGGTACATAAACTCAGTTATAAGTTATCTTATATCTGAGCACACTAAAACATCCAATAAGCTGATCCTTCACTGTACATTACTATAGTGCTCCATTATTGTGATTGCGCAATGTGGTGGCGATTGCATGTTGGTAGGTGGAATTGCAGGTAGAATTGCTGGCCTCTGTCATTTCTTGGTGGCAATGATAGATACCAATTCCAGAATAATTCCAGCTATTTATCCATCCAGCCGAGGCATTGGAAAGCGGCAGGAAAAGCCTCTCTCAGAACCAGCACAATATACAACTTTTACATGGGCAGTGCACAGTTTGGTAGCTCGTCCCCGACTGACTCTTCTTCCACCTTTTCTACCTAGGCCAACCACAATTTGCGCGCGCTACTAAGTTCTGTTCCTGGGGTGAACCACACTATCTTTTACATACCACATAACTAAGTATCCTGAGTGAAGGTCAGCAGTTTACATAACAGAGAACAAACATTTTAAATAAAACAGAACCTATGCACATATTGATATTTTTATTAAAAAAATTTATTTAAACAAATTCCAAATATATACGGTAAGTTGTCTCTCCCTCCAATTGGGACAAAAAATTTAAATGACAGATACACTACATTGCATAGAATCAGATCATGACATCGAAGTTTTAACAAAGGAAGGAGTATACAATTTTGTGTTATCGATTCAAACACATTTACAGAAGCTCAACGATGTAACATCAAACAAAACAAAAGGAAAATAAATCAGTACATCATTAGAGCTATGGTGTTACAAGCCTTCTGACAAAGACCACACTACGACAGGAGTGCCCTCTAGCCAAAGAGAATACAAGTACCCCTTCTGCCAGCCTTGGCTGGACAGTATTCACACAGTACTGGGAGAGTGCTATGATAGCAGTGACGTGCGATCCATATCAATTGCTTATATGGAACATACAGGGTGTTTCAAAAATGACCGGTATATTTGAAACGGCAATAAAAACTAAACGAGCAGCGATAGAAATACACCGTTTGTTGCAATATGCTTGGGACAACAGTACATTTTCAGGCAGACAAACTTTCGAAATTACAGTAGTTACAATTTTCAACAACAGATGGCGCTGCAAGTGATGTGAAAGATATAGAAGACAACGCAGTCTGCGGGTGCGCCATTCTGTACGTCGTCTTTCTGCTGTAAGCGTGTGCTGTTCACAACATGCAAGTGTGCTGTAGACAACATGGTTTATTCCTTAGAACAGAGGATTTTTCTGGTATTGGAATTCCACCGCCTAGAACACAGTGTTGTTGCAACAAGACGAAGTTTTCAACGGAGGTTTAGTGTAACCAAAGGACCGAAAAGCGATACAATAAAGGATCTGTTTGAAAAATTTCAACGGACTGGGAAAGATGACGGATGAACGTGCTGGAAAGGTAGGGTGACCGCGTATGGCAATCACAGAGGGCAACGCGCAGCTAGTGCAGCAGGTGATCTAGCAGCGGCCTCGGGTTTCCGTTCGCCGTGTTTCAGCTGCGGTCAAAATGACGCCAACGTCCACGTATCGTCTCATGCGCCAGAGTTTACACCTCTATCCATACAAAATTCAAACGCGGAAACCCCTCAGCGCCGCTACCATTGCTGCACGAGAAACATTCGCTAACGATATAGTGCACAGGATTGATGATGGCGATATGCATGTGGGCAGCATTTGGTTTACTGACGAAGCTTATTTTTACCTGGACGGCTTCGTCAATAAACAGAACTGGCGCATATGGGGAACCGAAAAGCCCCATGTTGCAGTCCCATCGTCCCTGCATCCTCAAAAAGTACTGGTCTGGGCCGCCATTTCTTCCAAAGGAATCATTGGCCCATTTTTCAGATCCGAAACGATTACTGCATCACGCTATCTGGACATTCTTCGTGAATTTGTGGCGGTACAAACTGCCTTAGACGACACTGCGAACACCTCGTGGTTTATGCAAGATGGTGCCCGGCCACATCGTATGGCCGATGTCTTTCATTTCCTGAATGAATATTTCGATGATCGTGTGATTGCTTTGGGCTATCCGAAACATACAGGAGGCGGCGTGGATTGGCCACCCTATTCGCCAGACATGAACCCCTGTGACTTCTTTCTGTGGGGACACTTGAAAGACCAGGTGTACCGCCAGAATCCAGAAACAATTGAACAGCTGAAGCAGTACATCTCATCTGCATGTGAAGCCATTCCGCCAGACACATTGTCAAAGGTTTCGGGTAATTTCATTCAGAGACTACGCCATATTATTGCTAGACATGGTGGATATGTGGAAAATATCGTACTATAGAGTTTCCCAGACCGCAGCGCCATCTGTTGTTGGAAATTGTAACTACTGTAATTTCGAAAGTTTGTCTGCCTGAAAATGTACTGTTGTCCCAAGCATATTGCAACAAACGGTGTATTTCTATCGCTGCTCTTTTAGTTTTTATTGCCGTTTCAAATGTACCGGTCATTTTTGAAACACCCTGTATATACAGCAAAGGACTTTGATAGTTTGCATGTAGCCCATCGCTTGCGACACTGTTGTAAATTCTAAGTTAAATATTGTTGATCGTCTTATTTGTAATAATAACTATTGATGTGATTTTGCTTGAATTGTTGTATAGCATTCCGAGAACGCAGCATCCTTTAGGTACCCGATTGGGCAACACCCTACATTTGGCGATGAGGTGTTACAACCGAACTTCGCGCCTGACGGCCAAAGAATTTTCCGTTTTTTTTTTTTTTTTTTTTTTTTTTTTGCTTGCGCCTTAATGTTCTCTTGTCTTTCCTTTACAGAGGCGCTTTTTGCTTTAACAGTTTCCTGCCGTTTTTGCTAATCAATGTTTTCAGATGGGTGTTGCAGGAATTTTCTTTGCTTTTTTTGCATTATTGCCTTGTCTGCATTTGTGTCTTCCAGCATGCCTACACCACCTGTCCCACCCTCTGCTCAGGCGCCACAGCTGCGTTAGATGCCACATAGCTAATGCAGATGTTTCAGTTCCAGATGCAACAGATCTCTGCGTTACTCAACATGGTGCAGCAGCTACTGGTCAACGCTGCGTGCCTGATGGAACAAGCACCGGCTACTACAGCTGCTATACCACCATTCATGACCTAGAAGAGGAATGGCTAGAGTGCTTGTCACAGTTCGAGGCACATTTACTAGCTCACAATTTATCAGCTACTGTGAAACTTCCTTATCTATTATCAGTGGTTGGAAGTGCAGTGTTCTGCCTCATTCAAAAACTTTTTCCTAACGCCACTTCGAGTGAACTGTCTTATGACCAAGTAATCACTTCGCTAACTAACTACTATGACCAACAAGTGAATGTGGTAGCAGCTAGGTATCAATTCTTTAATTTCAAAAAACAGTCAGAAAAAACTTATCGCAAGTGGGTAACAGATTTGCAGGGTAGGACAAGGAAATGTAAATTCAAATGTTCATGTAGTACTTTATATTCAGATGTTATGTTGTGTGATACAATCGTGTACAATGTACCTGATGTCAGACTCAGAGAACAAATTTTGAAAGAGGCCAATCCATCATTTCAGCAGGTAGAGCAAGACGATTCCAGAACCCTGTCAGCCGTTACATTTGAGCGGCCAGCTATTTGTCGGGTTGAGTCGCTTAGTTCCGACCGGCCCATTCAACAGCGAGAGTTCGCCACGCCGAGTAAACACCTCTCCACACCGCGTTACCGCGTTTAGGCTAGGCGCAAATTGAGAAGCGTATAGCACGTGTGTCGTGACACGACACTACAGCGCGACACGCACGTGCCGCACGCTCGCGCGGGTCCAGCGCATATTGCGACGCTTACACCATACTTCGCACGAGCCGACTGGCGACACTCTGCGCTGACTGAACCGAAGCGCGCGCAACCTCTTATCTTTCTCAAACGATTTTACAGAAACTATTATCTGAAAATATATGATTTTTGCCTTACTTGTAGCGTTATATGGCAGCTTCGTGACGAAGTGCCGATCACCTCGCTAATGACCATTCTTATTGTGATGTACACATTTTAGTAAGACCCTACGCAAAACTCAAAAAGTTTGCAAGGAAAATCAGGGGTCGCTGTGATTTTGCGTTTGGTGCGTATTACACCATATGTTGCTGCGTATGAAATTTAGCTAACATGCTGAATTTTTGTTTAGACTTGGGAGGAGATCTTTATCTGCCTCCGATCACGAGAAAATGGATCCCATGTAACGCGCTCACTTCCGATCTCACGCCCGCGAGAATGAAATACTGGCAACATCTCTCGTATCTCCTTAACCGCTCGAGACATCGAAACGAAAGTTTGGCGAATGATAGCATACGAGGAGGAGAGTGTTTTGCCAACGATCGTATTTTTAACACTGAGCGACTGGAATGGAAATTTACCAAAGGATTTTATTCCTTCTCTTGATCTGAGCAGTATTAAAATAATGACGAGCGTTCCTTCAGGCGGAATGATAGGCACATGCCAGATACTGTTTACTCACCTAGAGCTTGCCAAACTGACAATGCGTGATAGTGAATAAAATAGTTGTTATTGAGAAAAATAAACAATTGATCTGTCGCACAACACAATGGTCAGTGTATTGCCAGCAGCGAAGGATAATGCACGCGATAGGAATGCACAAGCTAGCCATGTGTGCCTTGTGAGATGGAGTTCGAAAAACATTGTCATGAAAGTAGATCCGCCTTTGTCAGCAGCACATTTCAACAAATTAAATATGCTGTTGTTGTTGTGGTCTTCAGTCCTGAGACTGGTTTGATGCAGCTCTCCATGCTACTCTATCCTGTGCAAGCTTCTTCATCTCCCAGTACCTACTGTAACCCACATCCTTCTGAATCTGCTTAGTGTATTCATCTCTTGGTCTCCCTCTACGATTTTTACCCTCCACGCTGCCCTCCAATGCTAAATTTGTGATCCCTTGATGCCTCAAAACATGTCCTACCAACCGATCCCTTCTTCTAGTCAAGTTGTGCCACAAACTTCTCTTCTCCCCAATCCTATCCAATACCTCCTCACTAGTTACGTGATCTACCCACCTTATCTTCAGCATTCTTCTGTAGCACCACATTTCGAAAGCTTCTATTCTCTTCTTGTCCATACTAGTTATCGTCCATGTTTCACTTCCATACATGGCTACACTCCATACAAATACTTTCAAAAACGACTTCCTGACACATAAATCTATACTCGATGTTAACAAATTTCTCTTCTTCAGAAACGATTTCCTTGCCATTGCCAGTCTACATTTTATATCCTGTCTACTTCGTCCATCATCAGTTATTTTACCCCCTAAATAGCAAAACTCCTTTACTACTTTAAGTGTCTCATTTCCTAATCTAATTCCCTCAGCATCACCCGATTTAATTTGACTCCATTCCATTACCCTCGTTTTGCTTTTGTTGATGTTCATCTTATATCCTCCTTTCAAGACACTGTCCATTCCGTTCAACTGCTCTTCCAAGTCCTTTGCTGTCTCTGACAGAATTACAATGTCATCGGCGAACCTCAAAGTTTTTATTTCTTCTCCATGAATTTTAATACCTACTCCGAATTTATCTTTTGTTTCTTTTACTGCTTGCTCAATATACAGATTGAATAAGATCGGGGAGAGACTACAACCCTGTCTCACTCCCTTCCCAACCACTGCTTCCCTTTCATGCCCCTCGACTCTTATAACTGCCATCTGGTTTCTGTACAAATTGTAAATAGCCTTTCGCTCCCTGTATTTTACCCCTGCCACCTTCAGAATCTGAAAGAGATTATTCCGGTCAATATTGTCAAAAGCTTTCTCTAAGTCTACAAATGCTAGAAACATAGATTTGCCTTTTCTTAATCTTCCTTCTAAGATAAGTCGTAAGGATAGTATTGCCTCACGTGTTCCAAAATTTCTACGGAATCCAAACTGATCTTCCCCGAGGTCCGCTTCTATCAGTTTTTCCATTCGTCTGTAAAGAATTCGCGTTAGTATTTTGCAGCTGTGACTTATTAAACTGATAGTTCGGTAAGTTTCACATCTGTCAACACCTACTTTCTTTGGGACTGGAATTATTATATTCTTCTTGAAGTCTGAGGGTATTTCACCTGTCTCATACATCTTGCTCACCAGATGGTAGAGTTTTGTCAGGACTGGCTCTCCCAAGGTCGTCAGTAGTTCTAATGGAATGTTGTCTACTCCCGGGGCCTTGTTTCGACTCAGATCTTTCAGTGCTCTGTCAAACTCTTCACGCAGTATCGTATCTCCCATTTCATCTTCATCTACATCCTCTTCCATTTCCATAATATTGTCCTCAAGTACATCGCCCTTGTATAGACCCTCTATATACTCCTTCCACCTTTCTGCCTTCCCTTCTTTGCTTAGAACTGGGTTGCCATCTGAGCTCTTGATATTCATACAAGTGGTTCTCTTCTCTCCAAAGGTCTCTTTAATTTTCCTGTAGGCAGTATCTATCTTACCCCTAGTGAGACAAGCCTCTACATCCCTACATTTGTCCTCTAGCCATCCCTGCTTAGCCATTTTGCACTTCCTGTCGATCTCATTTTTGAGACGTTTGTATTCCTTTTTGCCTGCTTCATTTACTGCATTTTTATATTTTCTCCTTTCATCAATTAAATTCAATATTTCTTCTGTTACCCAAGGATTTCTATTAGCCCTCGTCTTTTTACCTACTTGATCCTCTGCTGCCTTCACTACTTCATCCCTCAGAGCTACCCATTCTTCTTCTACTGTATTTCTTTCCCCCATTCCTGTCAATTGATCCCTTATACTCTCCCTGAAACTCTGTACAACCTCTGGTTTAGTCAGTTTATCCAGTTCCCATCTCCTTAAATTAGCACCTTTTTGTAGTTTCTTCAGTTTCAATCTACAGTTCATAACCAATAGATTGTGGTCAGAATCCACATCTGCCCCTGGAAATGTCTTACATTTTAAAACCTGGTTCCTAAATCTCTGTCTTACCATTATATAATCTATCTGATACCTTTTTGTATCTCCAGGATTCTTCCAGGCATACAACCTTCTATTATGATTCTTGAACCAGGTGTTAGCTATGATTAATTTATGCTCTGTGCAAAATTCTACAAGGCGGCTTCCTCTTTCATTTCTTCCCCCCCAATCTATATTCACCTACTATGTTTCCTTCTCTCCCTTTTCCTACTGACGAATTCCAGTCACCCATGACTATTAAATTTTCGTCTCCCTTCACTACCTGAATAATTTCTTTTATCTCGTCATACATTTCATCAATTTCTTCATCATCTGCAGAGCTAGTTGGCATATAAACTTGTACTACTGTAGTAGGCATGGGCTTTGTGTCTATCTTGGCCACAATAATGCGTTCACTATGCTGTTTGTAGTAGCTAACCCGCACTCCTATTTTTTTATTCATTATTAAACCTACTCCTGCATTACCCCTATTTGATTTTGTATTTATAACCCTGTAATCACCTGACCAAAAGTCCTGTTCCTCCTGCCACCGAACTTCACTAATTCCCACTGTATCTAACTTTAACCTATCCATTTCCCTTTTTAAATTTTCTAACCTACCTGCCCGATTAAGGGATCTGACATTCCACGCTCCGAAATTAAATATATCTAATCATAACCCTCTTTTAGGATATTCCTACTTTCTTCAGCCGGCCGTTGTGGCCGTGCGGTTCTAGGCGCTACAGTCTGGAACCGCGTGACCGCTACGGTCGCAGGTTCGAATCCTGCCTCGGGCATGGATGTGTGTGATGTTCTTAGGTTAGTTAGGTTTAGGTAGTTCTAGGTTCTAGGGGACTGATGACCACAGCAGTTAAGTCCCATAGTGCTCCGAGCCATTTGAGCCATTTGAGTATTTTCTTCATTTGTGTAGCCTGTTGTTGTATAATTAGTTTATTAATGCTGATAATGTTCATGCAACAACTGAAATGCTTTTTATCATCAAGGCGAACCAATTAAAATACTGTTATTTGTGACTGCTTTTCGACTGTTTCTAGCTTGCAGTGGAAATATGTCGTTCACATGCATGTAGTACAGCGTGTCATATTACATTATTACATCCATATCAGAGTAATCACAGTGAAACTTCTATACTTCAGATCTTGGACGCTTTTTACCACAAGCACAAAGGGATCACAGCTGTGGAGATTGTCCCTTTCTAAATTTTTGTAACAGATCGTACAGATACGCTAGCTTACTAGGCAGTGAGAATATAATCTTGTTTTACTTTCCTGCCTTAATTCTTAATCACATGATTTTATAATATTCCTTGCTTCCTTATTCACTACCCTCTGTCCCTTCTTGCGATCTGAAAACATCGCAGAGGCATATGGTGCAATTCCAGCAGCCAATGGCTCATCAGTTACTGAAGTATACATTTTTCTTCACAGAAGAAAACTATAACGTGCTAACGAAGAAAGCTGGAGCGTTTAAATGGCGAAAAACGGAACACTACCCAAAGGCAATAAAATTCAGTACGAAAAAATGGCTCTGAGCACTATGGGACTCAACTGATGAGGTCATTAGTCCCCTAGAACTTAGAACTAGTTAAACCTAACTAACTGAAGGACATCACAAACATCCATGCCCGAGGCAGGATTCGAACCTGCGACCGTAGCGGTCTTGCGGTTCCAGACTGCAGCGCCTTTAACCGCACGGCCACTCCGGCCGGCAAAATTCAGTACACAGTAAGGCAAAATTTATCGTATTGGCAATACTACCACTGCTGATATGCGCCGTTCCGATGTGAGCATATGGCCGGGCTACTTTTCCGCTCCTCGCCTCAAATTTCCCCCGGTGTTAGCGAGGCAAGCGCGACGCGCGGCGCGAGAAACTGTGCCTCAACCACAACGCCGCGCGACCTGGCGCAGGCGCGTGTCGCGTCCCAGTCGCGTCGCGTCGCAATTTGCGCGCTCCAATTTGAACCTGGGATGTTACAAAAATGCACGCTGCGCTGCGTCGCGCCACACGCGCTATACGCGTCTCAATTTGCGCCTAGCCTAAGCATTTCGCTAAACAGGCAGCTACGTGGGCGAACGGAATTAAGTGTTGCCCTCGCTGTTATTCACGGCACAAACACCAAGACTGCCCCTCCCGACAAGCTCAGTGTTACGCTTGTGATAGGAAAGGACACGTACTATCTGAATGTTTGCTACAGAACACACATAAGAATTCGGCCCACTCTCAAAAAGGCCCATGTCATTAACGCAGTATCATCAAAGCCTAGAACGGGAATTAGCAAACCTAACAAGCGTGCAGTTTCTTCAGTGATATGCCAGTCAAACAAACATTTTGTTCATTTACTTCTTTGTGGGAAACGTGAAATTTCAGTTTGACACGGATGCCTCCATCCATTTCTAAAATCGTCACACATACGAACTGTTAGGCTCCTCGCGTCTGTCTAAAACTAGCACGCAACTGACAGCTTATAATGGACAAGACATTCCTGTTCTTGGAAAATGTTCTTTGCCTGCCACATATCGCTCGTATACTTTTACAGTGCTACGATCACAGAAGTGTGATAACATATTTGGTTTTGATTCTTTTGATTTGTTTGGCTTTAACATTCAGGACGATGTGTTGTCAGTGTCTGCATTCAATGCCAAAGGCAGTGTAGCTAGCTTGCTAAAAGAATTCCCAGAACTCTTTTCTGAAGGTTTAGGCAAAACTAACAATTTTGTTGCACATATTACTCTGAAAGATAATGCTCAGCCGCAATTTTGCTAGGGCAGATCTGTTCCCATTGTATTACGGGACAAAGTCGGTGTGACCTTAAAGAATTGCAAGATAACGGAGTTATTTCACCCATATCAGCTACTCAGAGGGCAAGTTCACTGGTTTTGCTCCCCAAATATTCATGTCATATTCTCCTCTGTGTTGACTTTAAGTCTACAGTCAGCCCACAAAGCCGGCCGGTGTGGCCGAGCGGTTCTAGGCGCTTCAGTCTGGAACCGCGCGACCGCTACGATCGCAGGTTCGAATCCTGCCTCGGGCATGGATGTGTGTGATGTCCTTAGGTTAGTTAGGTTTAAGTAGTTATAAGTTCTAGGGGATTCATGACCTCAGATGTTTAGTTCCATAGTTCTCAGAGCCATTTGAACCATTTGAACCAACCCACAAACTGTCATTATCCAATGGCACGCCCATTGGATCTCATGGACAGATTAAGCGGTGGACGCAACTTTTCAAAAACTGATTTGTGCGACGTATATTTTCAAATACCGCTCGATGAAGAATCTCAAAAAGTGTGTGTAGTAAATACTCATTTAGGCTTGTTTAAATATTTACGTTTGCCTTTTGGCAGTGCTTTCACACCCGCCATTTTCCAACTGTATTTCGAACAGCTGAATGTGCAAGTACCAAACTGTTCAAACTATTTGGACGATACTGTAGCAACAAGTCGTACACCTGAAGAACATATTGCAAACTTACGTGCTTTGTTTCGTGTGTTACCAGAGGCAGGGCAAAAGTGTAGACTATACAAGTGTGATTTTTTTAAACCTGGGTTGCAGTATCTTTGTCGTGTCATAAACAGTCAAGGTGTACATCCTCTTCAGTCACATTTGTTAACTATACGAGACGTGCCAGTTCCTCACAGTGTCACAGAATTGCAGTCACTTTTAGGGAAAATGAACTATTATATTCGGTTCATACCGAATGCTGCACACATCGCAGCTCCATTGCATTGCTTGCGTCGCAAGAATGTCCCCTTTGTTTGGACAGATGAGTACCAAGAAGCTTTTCAAAAACGTAAATATGCGTTGCTCACTGGTTGATGCTTAGTTCACTTTGATCCTGACAAACCATTTGTATTGCAACTTGACTCTTCCTCTTACAACATCGTTATAGTGCTTTCTCACAGGATTGATGATAAAGACAGGCCTATCACTTTCGCATCAAAAGTGTTGTCCAAAGCTCAGTGTAACTATTCACAAATAGACAAAGATGCATTGGCTCTTGTGTGACAAACAGACCCGAACTATTTGAAACAGTTAACGCAGAACAGGGAATCAGCGATCATAAAGCGGTTACTGCATCGATGATTTCAGCCGAAAATAGAAGTATTGAAAAAGGTAGGAAGATTTTTCTGTTTAGCAAAAGTGACAAAAAGCAGATTTCAGAGTACTTGACGGCTCAACACAAAAGTTTTGTCTCAAGTACAGATAGTGTTGAGAATCAGTGGACAAAGTTCAAAACCATCGTACAATATGCATTAGATGAGTATGTGCCAAGCAAGATCGTAAGAGATGGAAAAGAGCCACCGTGGTACAACAACCGAGTAAGATAACTGCTACAGAAGCAAAGGGAACTTCACAGCAAACATAAATATAGCCAAAGCCTTGCAGACAATCAAAAATTACACGAAGCGAAATGTAGTGTGACAAGGGCTATGCGAGAGGCGTTCAACGAATTCGAAAGTAAAGTTCTATGTACTGTCTTGGCAGAAAATCCTAAGAAATTTTGGTCGTATGTCAAAGCGGTAGGTGGATCAAAACAAAATGTCCAGACACTCTGTGACCAAAATGGCACTGAAACAGAGGATGACAGACTAAAGGCCGAAATACTAAATGTCTTTTTCCAAAGCTGTTTCACAGGGGAAGACAGCACTGTAGTTCCTTCTCCAGATTGTTGCACATATGACAAAATGGTAGATATCGAAATAGACGACAGAGGGATAGAGAAACGATTAAAATCGCTCAAAAGAGGAAAGGCCGCTGGACCTGATGGGATACCAGTTCGATTTTACACAGAGTACGCGAAGGAACTTGCCCCCCTTCTTGCAGTGGTGTATCGTAGGTCTTTAGAAGAGCGTAGCGTTCCAAAGGATTGGAAAAGGGCACAGGTCATCCCCGTTTTCAAGAAGGGACGTCGAACAGATGTACAGAACTATAGACCTATATCTCTGAGGTCGATCAGTTGCAGAATTTTGGAACACGTATTACGTTCGAGTATAATGAATTTTCTGGAGACTAGAAATGTACTCTGTGGGAATCAGCGTGGGTTTCGAAAAAGACGGTCGTGTGAAAACCAGCTTGCGCTATTCGTCCACGAGACTCAGATGGCCATAGACACGGGTGCCCAGGTAGATGCCATGTTTCTTGACTTCCAAAAGGCGTTCGATACAGTTCCCCACAGTCGTTTAATGAACAAAGTAAGAGCATTTATGGACTATCAGATCAATTGTGTGATTGGATTGAAGAGTTCCTAGACAATAGAACGCAGCATGTCATTCTGAATGGAGAGAAGTCTTCTGAAGTAAGAGTGATTTCAGGTGTCCCGCAGGGTGTGTCGTAGGACCGTTGCTATTCACAATATACATAAATGACCTTGTGGATAACATCGAAAGTTCACTGAGGCTTTTTGCAGATGATGATGTTGTGGTATATAGAGAGGTTGTAAGAATGGAAAATTGTACTGAAATGCAGGAGGATCTGCAGCGAATTGACGCATGGTGCAGGGAATGGCAATTGAATCTCAATGTAGACAAGTGTAATGTGCTGCGAATACGTAGAAAGAAAGAGCCCTTATCATTTAGCTGCATAGAGCAGGTCAACAACTGGGAGCAGCTAATTCCATAAATTATCTGGGAGTAGGCATTAGGAGTGATTTAAAATGGAATGATCATATAAAGTTGATCGTCGGTAAAGCAGACGCCAGACTGAGATTCATTGGAAGAATCCTAAGGAAATGCAAACCGAAAACAAAGGAAGTAGGTTACAGTACACTTGTTCGCCACTGCTTGAATACTGCTCACCAGTGTGGGATCCGTACCAAATAGGGTTGATAGAAGAGATAGAGAAGATCCAACGGAGAGCAGCGCGCTTCGTTACGGGATCATTTAGTAATCGCGAAAGCGTTACGGAGATGATAGATAAACTCCAGTGGAAGACTCTGCAGGAGAGACGCTCAGTAGCTCGGTACGGGCTTTTGTTGAAGTTTCGAGAACATACCTTCACCGAGAAGTCAAGCAGCATATTGCTCCCTCCTACGTACATTTCGCGAAGAGACCATGAGGATAAAATCAGAGAGATTAGAACCCACACAGAGGCATACCGAAAATCTTTCTTTCTATGAACAATACGAGACTGGAACAGAAGGGAGAACCGATAGAGGTACTCAAGGTTCCCTCCGCCACACACCGTCAGGTTGCTTGCGGAGTATGGATGTAGATGTAGATGTAGATGCAGATGTAGATGAGAAACACGCTAAGGTGGGGGAGCGCGAGTTCCCGGAAATGAAACTGGCAGGTATCTTCCAAGAAGAGGGAGGTTTTGTGACCAACGCCCCAGCAGTCATTTAGCAGCTGAATAGTGACATGAAAAGAGACTCGCTAAACACAGTTACAATAATCTGTGCGCAGAAGTAATGAAAGCAAGACAAACGGAATAAAATCAGAGTGTACTGTTAGTGCCGCTAATGACGAATAACAACAATAATATGATAATAAATTGCTAAATAAGTAAGTAGCAATAAAGACAGAAATTAGCAACTAAGTAAAACCAAAACTATTAACTTATTAGTTAAGTTATGGTTATCTGTCATCTACAGTGACGATACAAACACACAAACTAGCCACAGTAAGAGTTGACATGTTCTTAGCCCCTAAGGCACAGGAATTCGAGTTTATTTACATTGCAAACTGATCTTATTCCATTTTCGGTCTTCACCATTAACTTGCCATCATTTTTCATACGTTTTGTAGCCCACAATCGCGCTGTTCAGTATGGTTAATCTTTGAGAGGTGCGATCCTCTTGTATTGTCAGACCTGACTTCGCGAGTTTCTCCTTCGCCCTGATGATTTCAGACTTTTTCCTGTACGGCACTTACTTCACTATTATTGCTCTAGATTTTGTAGATCCCGGCGTCCTACGTCCCGCTCTATGACTTCTATCACTGTCATCCAATGTCATGCGCAGGCCTAGCTTGTCGCGGATAAGATTCGTCACTAATTCGTCTGTATTCTCTCTGCTATTCTCTGTAATGCCGAACAATCTGAGATTATTGTGTCTCTGATATTGTCAAGTTCGTCAGACTTCTCGACCAGCTTGTGTTCGACCAGTCGTACCGCTCTCTCGACGAAAGATCCATACCCAAAGACTGGAAAGTTGAAAAGGTCACACCAACATTCAAAAAAGGTAGGAGGAATAATCCACTAAATTACAGGCCCGTATCATTAACGTCGATATGCAGCAGGAATTTGGAACATATATTGTGTTCGAACATTACTAATTACCCCGAGGAGAGCGCTCTATTGACACACAGCCAACACGGATTTACAAAACATCGTTCTTGTGAAACACCACTAGCTCTTTATTCACACTAAGTGTTGAGTGCTATTGACTAGGGATTTTAAACTGATACCGTATTTCTAGATTTCCAGAAGGCTTTTGACACTGTACCAGACAAGCGGCTTGTAGTGAAATGGGATATCGTCTCAGTTATGTGACGGGATTCGTGATTTCCTGTCAGAGAGGTCACATTCGTAGTAATCGACGGAAAGTCATCGAGTAAAACAGAAGTGATTTCTGGCGTTCCCCAAGGTAGTTTCATAATTCCTCTGCTGTTCCTTATCTACGTATATAAACGATTTAGGAGACAGTCAGAGTAGCTGTCTTAGGTTTTTTGAAGATGATGCTGTCGTTTACCGTCATCAGAAGCTTACAACAAATCGCAAAACTATTTAGAAAAGATATCTTTATGGTGCGAAAATTGGCAGTTGACCCTAAATAATGGAATGTGTGAGGTCATCCACATGAGTGCTAAAAGGAATCCGTTAAACTTCGGTTACACGAAAAATCAGTGAAATCTTAAGAGCGTTAATTCAACTAAATATCTAGGAATTACAATTACGAACAACTTAACTTGAAAAGAGCCCATAGAAAACTTTGTTGGGAAGGCAAACCAAAGGCTGCGACTTATTGGCAGAACACTTAGAAAATATAACAGGTTTACTAAAGGGACTGACTGCACTACGCTTGTCCATCCCCTTTTGGATTACTGCTGCGCGGTCTGGGGTCCTTACTAGATAGGATTAACGGAGTACATAGTGAAAATTCAAAGGTTGAGCAGTACGTTTTGTACTATTGCGAAATAGGGGAGAGAATGACACTGATATGATACAGGATTTGGGGCGGACATCATGAAAACAAAGGTGTTTTTCGTTGCGGCGGAATCTTCTCACGTAATTTCAATCACCAATTTTCTCCTCCAAAGGCGTAAATATTTTGCTGACGCCGATCTACATAGGGGGAAAAATTATCTTCATTATAAAATAAGGGAAATCAGGGCTCGCACGGAAAGATATATTTGTTCGTTTTTTCCGTGCGCTGTTCGAGAATAGTAGATAAGTATTGTGTAGTTGGTTCGATGATCCCTCTGCCAGGAAATTACGTGTGATTTGCACAGTATCCATGTAGATGTAGATGCAGCCTTACTTTATTTTTATTGATTTGTTTATAGCACAGATCTCGCTCGTATTCACCTCCACTTTTTTGGCAATATCATTCACAGTACTGGCATTTTATTTCCTCCTTGTATTTATTGTGTTCTCATATTTATTTATATCGCCCGTATAACACTATACTGAACTGTTTTAGGTTAATGTTGTTATTGTTACTTCACTGAGAGAGTGGAACATATTGTCTTCTGTCATCGTCTATTCTGAACTCGTACTCGGTCTTTAATGGCCTAGATGTCGACGGAGCGTTAACCCCTAACCGTCTTCCCTTCATTCAACATAACTCTTACTTGGCAGATCTTTTTTCTAATTTTACCATTATTTCGCTACGCATGCTTATGCGTGAGGCTCCACTTCTCATCCCCTTGACACGGAGAAATTAGAGATTTCTGCCTTGTTACTCTGTTCTGTGTACCGGATATGGACAACATACTACACTGCTTCGGCTGCTATTAGGAACTACCGCGAACAGCCAGCCAAGTTGGAAAATTCGCGCACGCCACAAGAGACTTGTAAGACAAGGGGGTGTTCATTTTGTCATTGCGCGTTTTTGTTGGACTTGAGAAGGGTCCGACTCCTTGCGCGGGAAAGATTTTATTTTTCTTTGCACGTGTAGCGTCCTATCGTAAACGACATCAGTAAGGACGATTTAACATAATTGTTTCTAATGGGCGGTGACAGCGTCACTTAGTGTGTCAGAATCTTTTAATGAACATAGCGACCCACTTCACTAGCACCTTGTCTCAGCCTACGCGCCTCTCCCCCTCGGAGGTTCGAGTCCTCCCTCGGGCATGGGTGTGTGTGTTGTCCTTAGTGTAAGTTAGTATAACTTTGGTTAAGTAGTGCGTAAGCTTAGGGACCGATGACCTCCACAGTTTGGTCCCATAAGACCTTACCACAAATTTCCTTTTACTAGCAAACATTACGGGAACAATCTCCTCAACTTATAACAGTTTGCCATCATCTTTAGTACCGATAGGGTATCCGTTGAGTAGCGGCCGTCTTTGTGAACCATAAAAGATAATCACACCAACTTATGAAGGAAAATACGCAAGGTTGAACTTTTGCATCCAATGTCTGCGTAAGTTCGTCGAAAACTCTTGATGATAATACAAATATTCAGAACTGTCATATGTTAGCAACGTGTTGCAACAAAGTACGTCAACAGCAATATTATGGAGCTCTAACAGCCAGTGACAAAAATAATTGCTTGGAGTGTTATCTTAGGTGATGGAACTGAAATGACGTTGTATGTGCGGAATTAATTTCGGTCGCAAGCTACGAGATATACGGAGAGTGAAAAGGTTTCCGACGAAATTATGGCAGCACGACGGGAGTTAGCACTCTTTGAACGCGGAATGTGATTGGAGCTAGACACGTGGGGCAATCCATTTCGGAAATCGTTAGGGAATTCAATATTCCGAGATTCACAGTTATCAAGAATATGCCGAGAATACCAAATCTCAAGCATTACCTCCCACCACGGAGAACACAGTGGCTGATGGCCTTCACTTAACGACAGAGAGCAGCAGCGTTTGCGTAGAGTTGTTAGTGCTAACAGACAAGCAACAGTGAGTGAAATAACCGAAGAAATCAATGTGGGACGTACGACGAACATATCCGTTAGGACAGGGCGGCGAATTCTGGCGTTAATAGGCTATTGCAGCAGACGACCGACGCGTGTGCTTTTGCTAACAACACGACACGTTGCATCTTAGACTGGAAAAGTGTAGCCTGGTCACCTGAGTCCCTGTTTCAGTTGATAAGAGCTAATGGTAGGGTTAGAGCATGGTGCAGACCACACGAAGCCATGGACCCACGTTGTCAGCAAGGCACTGTGCAAGCTGGTGGTGGCTGTGTTTACATGGAATGGACTGGGTACCCTGCTCTAACTACACCAATAATTGACTGAAAATGATTATGTTCAGCTACTTGGAGACCATTTGCAGTCATTCACCATGAAATATTTATGAATGACAATGCGGCATGTCAACAGGGCACAATTGTTCGCGACTGGTTTGAAGTATACTCTGGACAAAAATGGTTCAAATGGCTCTGAGCACTATGGGACTCAACTGCTGAGGTCATAAGTCTCCTAGAACTTAGAACTACTTGAACCTAACTAACCTGTAGCGCCTAGAACCGCTCGGCCAAATATTCTGGACAGTCCGAGCAAATGATTTCGTCATCCAGATAGCCCGACCTGAATCCTATCGAACATTTACGGGACATAATCGAAAAGTCATTTCGTGCACAAGATCCTGCACCGGCAACAGTTTCGCAATCATGATTGGCTGTAGAAGTAGCATGCCTCAGTATTTATGCAAGGGACTTCAAACGACTTTTTGAGCCCCTGCCACGTCGAGCCTACACGATATTAGGAGTTATCCCATGACTTCCGTCACCTCAGTGTATGTGTTAAAGCGGCATAGTATTTCGTAATGCAATGCACACGTACTTTAAATTAGGAAGGGAAATGGATTCAAAGGTGGAAGGGAAGTTATAAGAATAGTGGAGAAGTGGTTGTGTAAAATATGCGAAGCATAATATAGGCCTTTGTATTGTAACTTCAAGGAGATGTGTACTAAATCTGTAAATATTCTGTTGCCTTAATACACGTATAAAACTTCGAGACTTAAGTGTCAATGTCGTATACTTATCATGATATTCATATCTGACAACTGTAAGTAAGTCCTTAAATGGTTCAAATGGCTCTGAGAACTAGGCGACTTAACTTCTGAGGTCATCAGTTGCCTAGAACTTAGAACTAATTAAACCTAACTAACCTAAGGACATCACACACATCCATGCCCGAAGCAGGATTCGAACCTGCGGCCGTAGCGGTCGCTCGGTTCCAAACTGTAGTGTCTAGAACCGCACGGCCACTCCGGCCGGCGGTAAGTCCTTAGGCACGCATTTTAATGATATCACATTTTGTAATTCGTAATATGATTTTTCTAGTATATGGATTCCCTTATATTTAACTTTGATGTTTATAATATAGTTATGGTTGGATAATCAAACATAGCTTTACATGTGTTTTTGGATGGGGCCCGCCTTTAGCAAAACACAGTTTTGTTTTATATCCCAAACATGTTTCACTGCAGTTGTAGCATCATCAGTGGGTTTTTATTTTATGGCTGTTAAATATAAAGTGCGAGCTTTACTGTTCGTACAGAATTTTTAGAATCGTAATTACAAATTTTTGAAGAACACATAACAGTTATGTACTCATACCTTTTTACCACATGGTGAGGTTTTCCTGAGGTATTATGTTTTTATAGTTCCTGTTTTCTTTCACAGTCTGTCATCTGCAACCATATACATCTTAATGTAGACAAATTATTTCTTCATTAAGTGGTATATGGTTGGAGATGACAAACTGTGAAAGAGTTGTATTGAGAAGTATGTTTTTTTTTATTTCTTGATGGTGACTAGTTTCGTACATAAAAAAAAGGTAGTACTCAGTACAACATATGACGGAGCTAAAACCATTTATTTCAGTTATAAGGCAAGTTACGGACCTATTTCTCACCTGCAGCATGCTGCAAGTTTGTAAATAATAATAATAATAATAATAATAATAAATTATTATAATAAATAATAATAATAATAATTATTATTATTATTATTTCTTTCCTTTCTCAGACGTTATGTCTGGTTAAAAATGGAAAGTGACGCGGACCTTGATCAAGCGTGACTTCCTTTTAACTGTACGGCATTTAGGAACTTTCGGGTAATTGAACATGTATCAATAATTACAGATTTCTGTAGTTGTATATATACGTTTGGATGTAGCTGTACTGCGTTGATGTACTGGTGGATATTGTGTGGTATGACTCCTGTAGTTGATAGTATAATTGGTATAATGTCAACTTTATGCTGATGCCCCCCCCCCCCCCCCCCCCCCATGAACCACGGACCTTGCCGTTGGTGGGGAGGCTTGCGTGCCTCAGCGATACAGATGGCCGTACCGTAGGTGCAACCACAACGGAGGGGTATCTGTTGAGAGGCCAGACAAAACATGTGGTTCCTGAAGAGGGGCAGCAGCCTCTTCAGCAGTTGCAGGGGCAACAGTCTGGATGATTGACTGATCTGGCCTTGTAACATTAACCAAAACGGCCTTGCTGTGCTGGTACTGTGAACGGCTGAAAGCAAGAGGAAACTACAGCCGTAATTTTTCCCGAGGACATGCAGCTTTACTGTATGATTAAATGATGATGGCGTCCTCTTGGGTGAAATATTCCGGAGGTAAAATAGTCCCCCATTCGGATCTCCGGGCGGGGACTACTCAAGAGGACGTCATTATCAGGAGAAAGAAAACTGGAGTTCTACGGATCGGAGCGTGGAATGTCAGATCCCTTAATCGGGCAGGTAGGTTAGAAAATGTAAAAAGGGAAATGGATAGGTTAAAGTTAGATATAGTGGGAATTAGTGAAGTTCGGTGGCAGGAGGAACAAGACTTTTGGTCAGGTGATTACAGGGCTATAAATACAAAATCAAATAGGGGTAATGCAGGAGTAGGTTTAATAATGAATAAAAAAATAGGAGTGGGGGTTAGCTACTACAAACAGCATAGTGAACGCATTATTGTGGCCAAGATAGACACAAAGCCCATGCCTACTACAGTAGTACAAGTTTATATGCCAACTAGCTCTGCAGATGATGAAGACATTGATGAAATGTATGACGAGATAAAAGAAATTATCCAGGTAGTGAAGGGAGACGAAAATTTAATAGTCAAGGGTGACCGGAATTCGTCAGTAGGAAAAGGGAGAGAAGGAAACATAGTAGGTGAATATGGATTGGGGGGGGAAGAAATGAAAGAGGAAGCCGCCTTGTAGAATTTTGCACAGAGCATAACTTAATCATAGCTAACACTTGGTTCAAGAATCATAAAAGAAGGTTGTATACCTGGAAGAATCCTGGAGATACTAAAAGGTATCAGATAGATTATATAATGGTAAGATAGAGATTTAGGAACCAGGTTTTAAATTGTAAGAGATTTCCAGGGGCAGATGTGGATTCTGACCACAATCCATTGGTTATGAACTGCAGATTGAAACTGAAGAAACTGCAAAAAGGTGGGAATTTAAGGAGATGGGACCTGGATAAACTGAAAGAACCAGAGGTTGTAGAGAGTTTCAGGGAGAGTATAAGGGAACAATTGACAGGAATGGGGGAAAGAAATACAGTAGAAGAAGAATGGGTAGCTCTGAGGGATGAAGTAGTGAAGGCAGCAGAGGATCAAGTAGGTAAAAAGACGAGGGCTAATAGAAATCCTTGGGTAACAGAAGAAATATTGAATTTAATTGATGAAAGGAGAAAATATAAAAATGCAGTAAATGAAGCAGGCAAAAAGGAATACAAACGTCTAAAAAATGAGATCGACAGGAAGTACAAAATGGCTAAGCAGGGATGGCTAGAGGACAAATGTAGGGATGTAGAGGCTTGTCTCACTAGGGGTAAGATAGATATTGCCTACAGGAAAATTGAAGAGACCTTTGGAGAGAAGAGAACCACTTGTATGAATATCAAGAGCTCAGATGGCAACCCAGTTCTAAGCAAAGAAGGGAAGGCAGAAAGGTGGAAGGAGTATATAGAGGGTTTATACAAGGGCGATGTACTTGAAGACAATATTATGGAAATGGAAGAGGATGTAGATGAAGATGAAATGGGAGATAAGATACTGCATGAAGAGTTTGACAGAGCACTGAAAGACCTGAGTCGAAACAAGGCCCCGGGAGTAGACAACATTTTATTAGAACTACTGATGGCCTTGGGAGAGCCAGTCATGACAAAACTCTACCATCTGGTGAGCAAGATGTATGAGACAGGCGAAATACCCTTAGACTTCAGGAAGAATATAATAATTCCAATCCCAAAGAAAGCAGGTGTTGACAGATGTGAAAATTACCGAACTATCAGTTTAATAAGTCACAGCTGCAAAATACTAACGTGAATTCTTGACAGACGAATGGAAAAACTGGTAGAAGCCGACCTCGGGGAAGATCAGTTTGGATTCCGTAGAAATGTTGGAACACGTGAGGCAATAATAACCTTACGAATTATCTTAGAAGAAAGATTAAGAAAAGGCAAACCTACGTTTATAGCATTTGTAGACTTAGAGAAAGCTTTTGACAATGTTAACTGGAACACTCTCTTTCAAATTCTGAAGTTGACAGGGGTAAAATACAGGCAGCGAAAGGCTATTTACAATTTGTACAGAAACCAGATGGCAGTTATAAGAGTCGAGGGGCATGAAAGGGAAGCAGTGGTTGGGAAAGGAGTGAGACAGGGTTGTAGTCTCTCCCCGATGTTATTCAATCTGTATATTGAGCAAGCAGTAAAAGAAACAAAAGATAAATTCGGAGTAGGTATTAAAATTCATGGAGAAGAAATAAAAACTTTGAGGTTCGCCAATGACATTGTAATTCTGTCAGAGACAGCAAAGGACTTGGAAGAGCAGTTGAACGGAATGGACAGTGTCTTGAAAGGAGGATATAAGATGAACATCAACAAAAGCAAAACGAGGATAATGGAATGTAGTCAAATTGAATCGGGTGATGCTGAGGGGATTAGATTAGGAAATGAGACACTTAAAGTAGTAAAGGAGTTTTGCTATTTAGGGAGTAAAATAACTGATGATGGTCGAAGTACAGAGGATATAAAATGTAGACTGGCAATGGCAAGGAAATCGTTTCTGAAGAAGAGAAATTTGTTAACATCGAGTATAGATTTAAGTGTCAGGAAGGCGTTTCTGAAAGTATTTGTATGGAGTGTAGCCATGTGTGAAAGTGAAACATGGACGATAACCAGTTTGGACAAGAAGAGAATAGAAGCTTTCGAAATGTGGTGCTACAGAAGAATGCTGAAGATAAAGTGGGTAGGTCACGTAACTAATGAGGAGGTATTGAATAGGATTGGGGAGAAGAGAAGTTTGTGGCACAACTTGACTAGAAGAAGGGATCGGTTGGTAGGACATGTTTTGAGGCATCAAGGGATCACAAATTTAGCATTGGAGGGCAGCGTGGAGGGTAAAAATCGTAGAGGGAGACCAAGAGATGAATACACTAAGCAGATTCAGAAGGATGTAGGTTGCAGTAGGTACTGGGAGATGAAGAAGCTTGCACAGGATAGAGTAGCATGGAGAGCTGCATCAAACCAGTCTCAGGACTGAAGACCACAACAACAACAACATGCCGATGCCACATGTCTTTGACTTCCTCAGCCAGTTGGATGTATTTTTCAATTTTTTCTCCTGTATATTATTATTATTATTATTATTATTATAAATTATAATAAATTATTATAATACTAAATAATAATAATAATAATAATAATAATAAACTCCGTGGAGGTCCGGGAAAAGAATAGGCCTCCGGTATGTTCTGCCAGTCGTAAAAAGCGACGAAAAGAACAACCCACTAATAGGGCTAACCCTCCTTGTAGTGATATTTGTTGGTTCAGGGCAGAACTAAAGAAGTCTCGGACAAGTGCCATCATGATCGGGGACGACGCTTGAACCCTATGACCGCCCACAATGGTAATGACACAGCTAGCCAACTGGAAAATGATTGCCGGCCGCGGTGGTCTCGCGGTTCTAGGCGCTCAGTCCGGAACCGCGCGACTGCTACGGTCGCAGGTTCGAATCCTGCCTCGGGCATGGATGTGTGTGATGTCCTTAGTTTAGTTAGGTTTAAGTAGTTCTAAGTTCTAGGGGACTGATGACCGCAGATATTAAGTCCCATAGTGCTCAGAGCCATTTGAACCATTTTTTTTTTTTTGGAAAATGATTTAAACCCAAATAGAGGTGTTTTGCAGGTTATGCTTCCTGCAACCACCCTAGAAGGAAAACAAAGACAGAGGATGAGATGGTCAGATGAAGTTAACTGACACCTCATTTTCTGTTATTACCAAACAACAAACCTAGGAACCAACACAACTGGATACAGATCACAAGTATACACAACATTTATTACCAGATACCCAGAATTAAATTTTTTTAACAGAACAACGACTAGCTGATCAGATCCATGTAATAATCAAAAATAACAGGATACCCCAGCCAGAATTAGAAAACATCAAACAACAAGTACAACAAATACTGGAACAAAATAATGTGCAATCAGAAGAAGAAGAAAATACAGTAATGGACTCAAACATCCCAAAGCAAACAAACAAAGAACATATGCATCAATTAAACAATCAGAGGAAAATGAAATCTTAAGACAGCCACCAGAACATGCACAAATAGAACACAAAGTGACACACATGTTAGATATAGAAGAAAAATTTCAGATGACATATATAGAATACAAAGACACAAATACAGTCATTAGACCATTCTTGCATAGACCGCCAAACAACCCACAAGTCGAAACAACAATAAAAACTGTCAACACAATCATACACAACAAAATAAATGAAAACACAACTACGGAAGAGTTACAACTACTGGTTTATGTAGGAGCACTCACTACACTAAATATACACACTAGGCAGAGATCAGAACCAACCAACACACAGAAGAAACCCAAAAAACCAGCATGGCAACACAGGCTACAGATCAGAATAGAAAAACTGAGAAAAGACATTGGACAGCTAACACAGTTTGTAAGAAATGAAATATCAGACAAAAAACGAAAAAGGTTAGGTAAAATCTCGCAACAAGAAGCGATAGAGCAATTAGATGAAAAGAAGCAGAAATTACAAGCATTGGCCAAACGACTTAGAAGATACAAAAAAAGTGAAAACAGAAGGAAACAAAATCAAACATTCCCCACAAACCAAAAGAAATTTTACCAGACAATAGATAATACACACATTAAAATAGACAATCCACCAAAAACAACAGACATGGAACTCTTCTGGAGCAACATATGGTCAAACCCTGTGCAACATAACATACATGCATGGTGGATACAAGCAGAAACAGACACATACAAGATGATACCACACATGCCTGAAGTGATAATTTTGCAACATGAAGTCACCTGAGCAATTAATTCTACGCACAATTGGAAAGCCCCTGGAAAAGATAAAATAGCAAATTTCTGGCTAAAGAAGTTCACCTCAACACATTCACATCTAAGTAAATTATTTAACAGTTACATTGCAGACCCATACACATTCCCTGATACACCTACACAAGGAATAACTTATCTGAAACCTATAGATCAAGCAGACACAGCAAACCCAGCAAAATATCGCCCCATAACATGCCTACCAACAACATACAAAATATTAACTTCAGTCATTACACAGAAATTAATGACACATACAACACAGAACAAAATTATAAATGAAGAACAAAAAGGCTGCTGCAAAGGAGCACGAGGATGTGAAGAGCAGCTGATAATAGATGCAGAGGTGACATATCAAGCTAAAACTAAACAAAGGTCACTACACGACGCATACATTGATTACCAAAAAGCTTTTGATAGTGTACCCCACTCATGGTTACTACAAATATTGGAAATATACAAAGTAGATCCTAAATTGATACAGTTCCTAAACATAGTAATGAAAAATTGGAAAACCACACTTAATATCCAAACAAATTCAAATAATATCACATCACAGCCAATACAGATTAAGCGTGGAATATACCAAGGAGACTCATTAAGTCCTTTCTGGTTCTGCCTTACTCTGAACCCATTATCCAACATGCTAAATAATACAAATTATGGATATAATGTTACTGGAAGATACCAACACAAAATCACACATTTGCTATACATGGATGATCTAAAGCTACTGGCAGCAACAAATCAACAACTCAACCAATTACTAAAGATAACAGAAGTATTCAGCAATGATATAAATATGGATTTTGGAACAGACAAATGTAAGAAAAATAGCATTGTCAAGGGAAAACACACTAAACAAGAAGATTACATATTGGATAACCACAGCGACTGCATAGAAGCGATGGAAAAAACAGATGCCTATAAATATCTAGGATACAGACAAAAAATAGGAATAGATAATACAAATATTAAAGAAGAATTAAAAGAAAAATATAGACAAAGACTAACAAAAATACTGAAAACAGAATTGACAGCAAGAAACAAGACAAAAGCTATAAATACTTACACTATACCAATATTGACCTACTCATTTGGAGTAGTGAAATGGAGTAGCACAGACCTAGAAGCACTCAATACACGTACACGATCACAATGCCACAAATATAGAATACATCACATACATTCAGCAACAGAAAGATTCACATTAAGCAGAAAGGAAGGAGGAAGGGGATTTATCGACATAAAAAACCTACATTATGAACAGGTAGACAATTTAACAAAATTCTTTATAGAACGAGCAGAAACTAGCAAAATACACAAAGCAATCCCTCATATAAATACATCGGCTACACCACTGCAATTTCACAACCACTTCTACAACCCTTTAGATCACATAACATCAACAGATACGAAGAAAGTAAATTGGAAAAAGAAAACACTACATAGCAAGCACCCAAATCATCTAACACAGCCACACATCGATCAAGACGCATCCAACAATGGCTAAGAAAAGGGAATATATACAGTGAGACAGAAAGATTCATGATTGCAATACAGGATCAAACAATAAACACCAGATATTACAGCAAGCATATTGTTAAAGATCCCAATACCACAACAGATAAATGCAGACTTTGCAAACAATAAATAGAAACAGTAGATCACATCACAAGCGGATGTACAATACTAGCAAATACAGAATACACCAGAAGACATGACAATGTAGCAAAAATAATACATCAACAACTTGCCATACAACATAAACTAATAAAACAACACGTTCCCACGTACAAGTATGCACCAGAAAATGTAATGGAGAATGATGAATACAAATTATACTGGAACAGAACCATTATAATAGATAAAATAACACCACATAACAAACCTGACATCATACTCACCAATAAAAAGAAGAAATTAACACAACTGATCGAAATATCCATACCCAATACAACAAATATACAGAAGAAAACAGGAGAAAAAATTGAAAAATACATCCAACTGGCTGAGGGAGTCAAGGACATGTGGCATCAGGATAAAGTTGACATTGTACCAATTATACTATCAACTACAGGTGTCATACCACACAATATCCACCAGTACATCAACGCAATACAGCTACATCCAAACGTATATATACAACTACAGAAATCTGTAATTATTGATACATGTTCAGTTATCCGAAAGTTCCTAAATGCAATATAACATATACCGTACAGTTAAAAGGAAGTCACGCTTGATCAAGGTCACTTTCCATTTCTAACCAGACATAATGTCTGAGAAAGGGAAGAAATAATAATAATAGACATAACGTCTGAGAAATGAAAGAAATAATAATAAAAGATGTAACAAATAAAAATGAACATAACGTTTCACCAAACGAAGTTTTGCCTCTGTTGCATGCTCAGTGTAACGTCAAAGCAGTTTGCTCTTTTATTCTTTTTCTTTTTGACGTAAAATGATATTCTCCAATGTTATACTGCATCAGGTGATTAGTTACTGACTAATACGTACTCTTCATCGTCGTCTTCCCTTGTTAACCTGTGACGAGAATCACTCATTGGGAAGTGTGTACTGACGCTACATATCTGGCTCCGGGGTAAGATTTAAGGCTCCAAGGTTGCAGTCACAAAAAGTCGATGCTTACGCAAAATAAAACTGGAAATGGAAGAGGTCGAAGTCAAAAATCGAAAACTGAAGTATGTGGGGAAGAAAAATGCCACAACGGAAGAATATCGACTGCAGTTGGAAAAAGAAAAATCCACTGCAGACGTGCAAGCAAGGTTACCATATTACTTGAAACACAGTGAACGGAATAATCTAGACACGACTGGGGAATACGAGTTATCAGTGTTTACTGTAAACATCAGTGTATAATGGCTGCGTACTGGAGTACTTGGGAAAATCAGTTTATCCAAGAACGTGTACTATATTAAAGGATACAAAAAAATCTGTTTATGAACATCCATTCCCATTTGGTAAATATGCGAGAATGTAGCTAAGAAGAGCTGACAATGTAAACCCTAGGAGATGTGGAATGCTTCAAAAGGAGCATAATGCAGGAAATAAAAGGCAAAATGAAATCCGATAAATGCCTTAGCTAGAAGTGTTGCAAGAAGGAATGGAGCTAATTGTTAAAGCCATGAAAGAGACAATTTATAGGAAAAAAATTAGATATATATTGGAAACCGAGGACATACCTTTTCTATATTTATCGAAACCTGTCTGAAAAAAAAAATTGGTGATTCGGATGTATGGAGGGCGTTCATAAGTAATGGAGCACACTTTTTTCTGAAAACAGGTTGATTTCATTCAGAATTCCAATACACCATACTATTCGTCACTCTTTTGGCTACAAAACCCTATTTTTCAACATAATCTCCGTTCAGTGAGACGGCACTACGCCACCTTACTGGGCCGGTCGGGATGGCCGAGCTGTTCTAGGTGCCACAGTCTGGAGCCGCGCGACCGCTACGGTCGCAGGTTCGAATCCTGCCTCGGGCATGGATGTGTGTGAGTCCTTAGGTTAGTTAGGTTTAAGTAGTCCTAAGTTCTAGGGGACTGATAACCTTAGAAGTTAAGTCCCATAGCGCTCAGAGCCATTTGAACCATTTGAACCACCTTACTGGGAGGGCCTGCATGGTATCACTCTACTGGGAAGTGCATCCTTCATTAGGCCAAACGAATGGAAGTCGGCAGGTGCGAGATCTGGGCTGTAGGAAGAATAGCATTGACATGGAGAAGGAGAAGTTCGTTTGATTTTTGTGGCGACAAACATGCTGAAGTGGTTTCTTCAATAGACTGTTGCACCATGTGGGAGGAAATCAAACAGAGTAACCCCTTCACAGTCCCAAAAGACTGTCACCATGACTTCACCGGCTGAGAGCGCGGCTTTGAATGTTTTCTTCGGAGGAGAGCTGGTATGGCAAAACTTCACAGATTGCCCTTCCGTTTCAGATTCGAAGTGATGAACCTATTGACAGCTCTCTGCTTGGAACACACCTCTGTTACAGATGCCATTTTGATGCCTACGAATTGGGCCACCACCTATCACAACTTCATGAAACTATACTGAGATGACAAAAGTTATGGGATAGCGGTAGTATTGCGCACGCAAAGTATAAGAGGGCAGTGTATTGGCGGAGCTGTCATTTGTAGTCAGATCATTCATACGAAAAGGTTTCCGACGTGATTAAGGCCGCACGATGGGAATTTGAAATAGGAATGATAGTTCGAGCTAGATGCCTGGGACATTCCATTTCGGAAACCGATAGGGAATTCCGTATTCCGAGATCCGTAGTGTCAAGAGTGTGCTGAGAAGGGTCGTCGAGCAGATGCGCAAAACTATAGACCTATATCTCTTACGTCGATCTCTTGTAGAATTTTAGAACATGTTTTTTGCTCGAGTATCATGTCATTTCTGGAAACCCAGAATCTACTATGTAGGAATCAACATGGATTCCGGAAACAGCGATCGTGTGAGACCCAACTCGCCCAGAAAATATTAGATACAGGCTCCCAGGTAGATGCTATTTTTCTTGACTTCCGGAAGGCGTTCGATACAGTTCCGCACTGTCGCCTGATAAACAAAGTAAGAGCCTACGGAATATCAGACCAGCTGTGTGGCTGGATTGAAGAGTTTTTAGCAAACAGAACACAGCATGTTGTTATCAATGGAGAGACATCTACAGACGTTAAAGTAACCTCTGGCGTGCCACAGGGGAGTGTTATGGGACCATTGCTTTTCACAATATATATAAATGACGTAGTAGATAGTGTCGGAAGTTCCATGCGGCTTTTCGCGGATGATGCTGTAGTATACAGAGAAGTTGCTGCATTAGAAAATTGTAGCGAAATACAGGAAGATCTGCAGCGGATAGGCACTTGGTGCAGGGAGTGGCAACTGACCCTTAACATAGACAAATGTAATGTATTGCGAATACATAGAAAGAAGGATCCTTTATTGTATGATTATATGATAGCGGAACAAAAACTGGTAGCAGTTACTTCTGTAAAATATCTGGGAGTATGCGTACGGAACGATTTGAAGTGGAATTATCATATAAAATTAATTGTTGGTAATGCGGGTACCAGGTTGAGATTCATTGGGAGAGTGCTTAGAAAATGTAGTCCATCAACAGAGGAGGTGGCTTACAAAACACTCGTTCGACCTATACTTGAGTATTGCTCATCAGTGTGGGATCCGTACCAGGTCGGGTTGACGGAGGAGATAGAGAAGATCCAAAGAAGAGCGGCGCGTTTCGTCACCGGGATATTTGGTAACCGTGATAGCGTTACGGAGATGTTTAATAAACTCAAGTGGCAGACTCTGCAAGAGAGGCGCTCTGCATCGCGGTGTAGCTTGCTCGCCAGGTTTCGAGAGGGTGCGTTTCTGGATGAGGTATCGAATATATTGCTTCCCCCTACTTATACTTCCCCCTACTTATACTTCCCGAGGAGATCACGAATGTAAAATTAGAGAGATTAGAGCGCGCACGGAGGCTTTCAGACAGTCGTTCTTCCCGCGAACCATACGCGACTGGAACAGGAAAGGGAGGTAATGACAGTGGCACGTAAAGTGCCCTCCGCCACGCACCGTTGGGTGGCTTGCGGAGTATCAATGTAGATGTAGATGTAGATGTAGAATACCAAATTTCAGGCATTACCTCTCACCAAGGGTAACGCAGTAGCCGACAGCCTTCACTTAACGACCGAGAGCAGCAGCGTTTGAGTAGAGTTGTCATTGTTAACATACAGGCAACATTGCATGAAATAACCGAAAAAATCAATGTGGTACGTACGACGAACTTATCCGCTAGGACAATGCGGCGAACTTTGCCGTTGATGGCTATGGGAGCACACGACCGACGCGAGTGCCTTTGCTAAGAGCACGACATCCTCTGCAGCGCCTTTCCCGGGCTCGTGACCGTATTGGTTGGACCCTAGACGACTGAAAAACCGTGGCATGGTCAGATGAGTCCGATTTGAGTTGGTAAGAGCTGATGGTAAGGTTAGAGTGTGGCGGAGACCCACGAACCCATGGACCTAGGTTGTCAACAAGGTATTGTGCAAACTGGTGGTGGCTCCATAATAGTGTGGGCTGTGCTTACGTGGAATGTACTGGGTCCTCTGGTCCAACTGAACCGATCATTAACTGAAAATGGTTATGTTCGGCTACTTGGAGACCATTTGCAGGTATTCAACGATGGAATTTTTATAGTTGACAATGGGACAAGTCACTGGGCCACAACTGTTTGTGATAGGTTTGAAGAACATTCTGGACGGTTCGAACGAATGATTTGGCCACCTACATTACCCAACACGGATCCCATCGAACATTTATGAGAGATAATCGAGAGGTCAGTTCGTGCACAAAATCCTTCAGCGGCAACACTTCCGCATTTATGGATGGCTGTAGAGGCAGCATGGCTCAATATCTCCTCAGGGAACTTACAATGACTTGTTGAGTACATGCCACGCCGAGTTGCAGCACTATGCCGGGAAAAAGGAAGTCCGACACGATTTCAGGTGGCATCCCATGACTTTTGTCACCTCAGTGTAAAGGGGCTCAAGTGGGAATATTCCATGATGTCCAACAACGAATTTCTCATTAAGTCAACTGAATTTGGTTGAGAAAAAAAGTGTTACATTGCATATTGGACATCCGCTGTAGATGTGAAGTAGCTTATAAATAAAAAATTAAATGGGATGTTATGAAAACCATACCAAACAAAGATAAAGAAAGAGTTGTTTTGCGTACGTAAGCTTATATGCAAAAATTAATAAATATTTTGTAGAAGGATATGTGCTTTTTTGTCCATTACCCTACCAAAATCCTGAAAAAGTTTTCCTATTTTTGATGATCCACGTGGTTCTTTTGGACGGTGATCTTGCAAAGTAATCAAATTTAGGTAATCTACTGACCTCGAAAGGTAGCGGAAACTAAGTAGGCGAAAGCACAGCAACCCTTGTATCTTACCTGTATGAAGTAACGAGGCATGGGTAGCAGTGAAATACACACTGGAAGACTATCTGCGTTGGAGAAGGGGCAGTGCCATCTAATATCGAATGCGAGGTGCGTAAACTGAAATTTGGCGGGAGATGATTGTTTACCTGAAAGACTGAAAAGTACTGGGTGGTTGTAATTAAACTGATAGTGTTCCCAATGCTGCAGTGTTGGCTGTATACATCGCAGGATGCTGAAATATAGTAGGTATGCACTCGTGGAGTATGCTGAATAAAATGTTCCATTTTCTGATACCGGGTGAAAATATGGCAGAATGTGAAATGGTTCGTGTTTTGAAGTCAGAATGCTGTTTGTCACTTGGCAACGCGTGTTGACTTTTTTGTGAAGTGACTGTTTGGTGTAAAGGGTTAAGAAGGTTGAAGTTTTCCATACGAAGCACATGGCTATTGAGAAGAAAGGCCGCTCACTGCTGGTAACAATAGCACCGCTGCACTGCGCGAGTGTCGCCGACATAAAC